>NC_133654.1:258982978-259616478 GCF_009905375.1 Apium graveolens | reverse complement strand
GGTGGTGACACTACATCAGACACCCTAGCCGACATGAGAATTTCAATAGACGCACCATGTTGAGAGGATGAATCTAGTAACTGTTTCTGTACCTTTTCAGCCTTTACATCTTATTGAGAAGATGTACGGGGCCTAGCAGTTGCCTCGGTTTAAATACTACATCTTTGTAGGAGACAGAGTTGCTGGGTTGACTTCAGAACCTTCCTTATGTGGTGCAATAAGGCACTTTCTCCCTCACGCTCTTTCATACTTCATTTTAGGGGTAAGAAAGTGTTGGTTGGTTCAGTTTCTGTGTTTGTCTTTATAGTATAGGATAAAAGTTGTGGGTTTCAACCTCATGAATATCAAATAAAAGAAGACCATTGGAGGTTGAACCTGTATCATAGAGCATATGACAATATAAAGATGAAATGCACTCAAGATCTATAATGAATGAAAATTATGCATTTAACCTTTTGAGAGAAATGATGTACAATAGTGATTTCAAAAGATTTTAATGAAATAAGCAATCACCGCTGTAAAGAGAAGTTTAATTTTTCTCTTAAAACTGTTCAAGTGCACAAGTCTATTTTTATGCGTAAAAAGATAAATGATTAAAAAGACACAGACTGATGATATAACACTATTAACAAGAGAAAGAAAGATTTTGTCTTTCAATATGAATGAGTTTTTGTAAAAGTATTGATCACTTAGGGTAAAGTCTAAGCAATTCTTATTCATGTCAAAACCTCCATAATCTGTCTTTATAAAATTATAATCAACAGTATTGTTTATTGAAAAATAATCTTAATAAGAGTGATTATGCTACCGATTTCAAATTGAAGTGAATATGTCAGATATAACAACTAATAAAAATTCACTAGAACTTAAAATCTCACAATTAAATAGCAAAAAAATATTAAAAATAAATCATTGACTGATACTTGTCAAGTATTTTACATACTAATAATTATGTTGCACCCTATTTTAATATAATTTAAATCATGAAACTGTTTTAATATGGAATTGTCTAACATCATAATTCAAATATATTAGAATAAGATATCAATAAATTAAATACCAATTATCTATAAAATAGATATTAACATTCAATTTCATATTCTATACAATTGGTAACTCGTAACAAGTGTAATATCTCAAACAACACTGGTTCAAAAAATAAGTCAACATTAACCAGCATTGTCTTGTTTGTAATCTTAGAAAAATATTCTAAGTTCCACATACTTTGATCCATCGAATACTGCATCTTTTATCATGTGTCTGGGAATTTACAACCAAGTATAAAAATTATTCTAAGTTGACAACATATGGTTACTTCTAATAAAGCATTATTCACATTGACCATAGTTGCGCTTAAGAAAGATTTTTACATCTTTTATATTAGTATAAGTGACCGAGGATAATCATTGATTACTTAAAGGAGTTCTAAATAATGTCACAAATATTAATACTTCATAATTAGTTAAGAGTTGTAATCTTAACTAAATATCATTAACTGGTATAAGTTAAAAATTAGAATATAACTATTTATGCTACAATCATGATTATGATTTCAGTGAATTCTTGAGATGCAAATATTGCTAAATTTACTAAAACCAAAATCTCATAATTAACTTATAACACATAAGGTACAATCAATATATTATATATCAATTATTGACAACTATAGTTATAATCAATCATGCTGCTTATTTATTTTAAGTTAGTTTGAATTATGGAGCAAATAAAATCATGGAATTGCTTCAATTTCTATAATCCAAACTATCTAAAATAAATATTAAATAAATAAATACTAAATATCTATCAATAAGATTCTAGCACTTAAATATTTGTAATTAGTATTTGAGTAAAAGAGTGAACTTGTCATACCTCCGTAGTTTGTCATTGTTAGCTGAGTTGCATTGATCAAGCTTAAGTAGTTCTACTTGTTAAGTAGTCTTGGAATGTTCTGAATCTTCCAAATTTTGCATCTTCAAAAGATCCTTAACTTACTTGAATTGCCATCATTTTGTGCTCCTAAAAGAATTTTTCTTTCGGCTTGCTTGAGCTCCTAAAAAAATTATTCTAATGGTTTGCTTGATATAATTCCAAAAAGAATTACAACCTTTCCAACAGGTTTCTCTATACCTACTCTGCAATTATTTAGAAAATAATTTTGCACAAGTCTTTGTTAATAGAACAACATATAACATTACCATTATATCACTACACATGTATAACATTATATTTGTGCCTAGAGATAAAAGAGTTATTAATATAACGACTCTACTAGTTCATATTTAATTTTAACTTCAGTTAAAGTGTCATACCATGTCCTTGACGATTTTTTGAGTAGCATACTAGTTCATACTAAGCTGAAGTAAGCTTATCAAGAAGAAATAGACAGAGTTCAATAGATGTGCAACTACAAACTCCATGAACTGTTGTGCATTGACTACTTCCTTTAACTCAACAACCCAGAGTACGCTTATTCATATTTACCAGAGTCTAATTCTAGGTAAAATGTGCAACATGTGCCATATATGTCATAATACCCTCAAGTCTCGTCACTAGTGCTTTCTGTTAGATACTGCTTCGTGATAATAACTTAGCATCCAGTTTGGCCTTATCCCTCACCACAATGCCATTGTCATCCAGTTTGACTTCGGGTAATCCTTGTACCAATTACAATATTATCATTAGGTTTGGATACTAGCTTCCCTACAATCTGATTTCTGAATGATTGAGTTCATCTTGCTTTGCAATCACCCAATTAATCCGGATCTATCAGAGCTTCTATAACTTTCTTAGTTTCTGCTTCAGATAGAAAATTAGAAAAATAATCATCCATACTCAGTAGCCCTGCTAATCATTACTCCACCATCTGGATCACTTAATAACTAGACTCTTGGAATCATATTGACGTCAAACCCTTTGTCTCAGCAGATTTATTCTTGTAGTATCCTCTTGATTTTCAATGTGGTGTTGTGTCTGACTAATTAATCCATCATTTTCTCCCCCTAAGCTGTTGCTGGGATTTCTTATAAATCCTTACCCTTGTAGACTGGCTTCGTTGAAATAATGATTTTTCTTATACACTGCCATTCCACTACTCGAATATGAATCATCAATACCATTGATTTCTCCTTTAACAGCTTGAAGCATGGAGTTGTTGAACTGTGCACTTAGACTGCCTATCACCTTCTGTTTATCAACCCCAAATGCCCTGTAGGTTGTAGACTCCACTGAGTAGCCATGAAAAATATCCTATCTAGTCATAGCTGCAAATGCCAAGAGCTTCAAATAAATGAAAACATTTCTTGGTTGCTGCTGTAGAACATTCTCCCTAAACACTTTCAGGATATCTAGTGTTTGCTTCTGTTGGCCATTAACTCATTAGTGGTCTTCATGTATACATCCTGATCAAGGCTTAATCTTACTTGTTGCAAACTGTATTGACTGCTTTAGCCCTTTGATTTTTAGAAAGTCTTGATTAGCTCGAGATTTCCTTGTTGCTTTAAGCAAGTTCCGGTTCTTCACTTTGTACCACTCCATTCTGACATGGAGTTCCTAGTGCTAAATATGTCTCAAAATATTCTTGATATTACAGATTTTAATCAGAACTGCTTCTTGAATTTAGTTCCATTATCTGACCACAAGATCATTTCTTTTACAGTTGCTTCCATCTTGATCTTATGATACGATCAATCACCACCTGTGATGTCTTGTCTTGAGAATGCATAAACAATAACTTTTTTATGAGTAGTCATCCACCATCACTAAGTTATGTCTTTACTTTGATGTGATGGTGTCTTTGACTTATCTTCCTGACATGCCTCATATTTATCATCCTTCTGAATTCCAAATGAGGCAGTCCTCTCACTAACCCCTTTTTACAAAAGAGTTACTTGAGTTGATGTACAAAGGTGAGAGTTTCTAATGCCATAGCTAAACTTTTATCAGATAAAGCTTTACAGTAGAAAGCAGTGACTTCACCTTTCTTGAGATTCCAATATAGCTACGAGCTTTTCTTTTCCTTACTCTAAGAAGAGCAAGCTTTATAACCTTCTTGCTTAAGATGAGACCCTAATCCTTCTTTGAATTGGCATTGTGTCCTTTGTATCAAACCTATTTGATAAGAGGATTTGTGCCTCGATTCTCTAGCAAGAAAGATGCTTCAATTATTATCAATCACTCCAATGATTAGTTGTTATCAGTGATAGCAATTGTTGAATCCATAATGACATACCTTTTTCTGCATAACTTTGTCCCCTAATGAAAACCTTTATTTTCATCTCCAAAAATTATTGACGGGATAGCTTTTTTCAACCATATTTGTTTGTGAGGCTCTTTCTTTGATCATATGTCTTGAGTATGAATTACCAAGAATACATAAGAATCAATTGACCCGTTATGTCCTGACCTCACAAATGGATTAACAGTTCCTAGTACCCAACTTATTAGTTTGGGTCCAGATGAATTAGAGATTTTACTCTAACCAGAGATAACAACAGCTGCAACCTTATCATGCTAATTCTTATCTTTAACTGAACATTTTCTCTATTTTGATACCCTTGACAAAATTTATCTCTAGGCTAGGGAAAATGGTTCCAGCCTTATATAAGGAGGACTAGCAGTCTTTTCCTTATTGTAATCCTAAACATACTTTTTTCACAACTAATTCAAGTACCTAGAGATGCATTTATGGTATTGAAATAAGAAAGCATTATATTAAGAATACATGGCATTCATTCAAAACGAGTGCACATAAGAATAAAACAATATAGGCATGATATGGAACAAACTTAATTAACAAATAAATCACTAATTCTATCTAGTACAATCTAGTTGATATATCTCGTCTAGCTATCTTAATCCAATTATAAATCAATACATTTAAAAAACAATTTAGATCAAATGAATAAATCCCAATATAATAGGATACATGAGATAAGCATAAACAAAGATCTTAAGTGCTGAAAAACATGTATCTCACTAAGGCAATTAATCATGTTCAACAAATATTCAAACACATATTTAAGATCATCTAAAGTAATATGCACAAATTAAACATCAATCCTAGTTACCAGAAAAATAAACTAGTGAACTAGTTCAGCATTATCTATATGTGATGTTATCATGCTTGTGCGAGTGTTAAACATTTAAGCACCAAGATCTTATCATCCATTGAATATTGAGAACAAGATGTTACAGTGGTTTAAGAAATTGAACCCTGAGATATGTGAGTTGGACCATCTTTAGAGATTTCTAAGAAAGCAAAATATTCATGATCTTCATTCTCGTCATTTGATCCATCCCAACTCCTTTACGATACACTATAAGTTTTGACTAGCCGCTTCCCTAAGAAAATATTTCACTTTTATCACAGCTCTTTAACTGAATCCCTACTCATCCTTATTTGTCAAGCTTCTTGTTCTCTTGTAGCAAAACCCCTGATAATGATTTGGTGTATATATCTTGTCAAAACTATAACTATCAAATCTTGTTTATGTCCCAATCTAAGCCTTGTAATCACATTTTGAACTGAATCTGTATAAGTCTCTGCTTCGAAATAGATATGCATGATCATTAGTATAGCTTAAGTACTCCTAGTGAATCTGAAGTGACTAGACTTTCCTGACAAGTGAAACACTGCCCTAACATCCAGTCCCTCAAGTACTTCTACCTGAGCTTCCTCTAATTCAACTAGCAGTAACTCTTACATTTTGTCCTGAGGTTCCAACTTTACTACATGTAACTGAGAAATTTTTATGTCCCCATTATTCTCTCTGTACTCCACAATTCCTGCATGTATGGTCTCAATGATTCCCGAATAAATGTAGCATTAGTACAAACCACTGTGTTACTGTATAATCTAAAATAATAGATTTGTCTTTAAAATCTTCGAGAAAAATTGTACCCGTAAAAATTTCATTATTTTCCTTCGTCTGAAAACTCAGTGATATCCTATGGAGTAAGCCTATAAGGAAGTTCCACATTTTTTATCTATAAGTCTTGAAATCATTTTCATTGGAATAAGAAAACCATTATCTTTAATTTCTGTGTTCCGGAATTTTCCGTTTGAATAGCACATGGTCTTCCTTTTCTTCGAAAGATTAAAATCATCTTTAAAAGCCCGGAGGAATCTCGCGTCTACCAATCCTTTGAGAACCCTTAATTCTAATATTTAAGAAAAAGTTAAAATTCCAAAATTTTTAATTTACATAGAAATAAATTAATCAAAAATAATATTTATATAAAATCTCCAACTCTTTTATATTTAATTTCCAGCAAACTAGTATCAAGAGCAAGGTTAAGTGATGTCTTCCAACAATAATATGTTGCAACCTCTACTTCCATATTTGATGGGAAAGAATTATAATCAATGGAGAATCCAAATGAAGGTGTTATATAGATCTCAAGATCTTTGGGAAATAGTTGAAAATTGTTATGAAGAATCTGCGAATCAAACCAATTTCTCACTGCAACAATTCAACACTTTAAAGGAGAACTGAAAAAAGGACAAGAAGGCCCTCTAGTTTATTTATCAAGTGGTGGACGAAGTAATTTTTGAGAGAATTTCAACGACATCAACATCAAAGGAGGCATGAGACATCCTCAACAAGGCCTACAAAGGTGAAGAAAAAGTAAAAATGGTGAGTTTGATTTTCTAAAGATGAAAGAAAGTGAAACGGTGAAGGAATTTAATAATCGAACAATTTTAATTATTAATCAACTTCGTGTTAATGGAGATGATATTTCTGATAAAAGAGTCTTGGAATTTATTTTCGTAGTATGACTTGAAAATATGAGCATGTTGTTGTTCTCATAGAAGAATCAAAATATTTGAATACTTTCTATCTTAAAGAATTGTTGGGCTCACTACAATCTCACGAACTCCGCATCAAGCAATTTGACTCCTCTCCTTCCGAGCAAGTTTTTCAAGTTCAAGATACTAGTCGTGGTGGTTTTAGAGGAAGATGTGGAAGAGGATCATTTCGTGGTCGAGGACAAGGAAGAGGAAATGTGCAAAGTAAATTTTTTAACTCATATCAAAGAGGAAGAGGAAGAGCTCGTGGAGGTTTCAATGGAAGAGGAAGAGGTAATTCTTTTAATTTTCAATGCCATTATTTTCATAAAATTGGGCATATGAAAAAAGTTTGTTATACAAGAATTAATGATGAAAAAGATTCCAATTTTCTACAAGAGGATGTTGAGGAGAAAGATGAAAGTATGCTTCTTTTCGGTATATCGATAGTGGTTGTGGCAACCACATGACCGAAAATAAAAATTGTTTTGTGAATTTTGATGAAAGTTTCCAACGAGAAGTCAAGCCGGGTAACAAAAATAGGTTCATCGTCAAAAGGTGTGGAAATGTTCCAATACAAACAAAGAAAGGTACAGACTATATATCCAGTGTTTATTATGTTCCTGATTTTAAGAATCATATTTTAAGTGTTGGGAAACTTTTAAGAAAGCGACATCATGTGAATTTTAAAGATGATTTTTGTGAGATTAGAGACAAAAATGTCCTTCTTGTTGTACGAGTAAAGATGACATCAACTAAAATATATCCATTGAAAATCTAAAATGAGTCTCTTCAATGTTTTTCTATTATTATGAATGACAAGTCCTGGCTTTGGCATCTTCGATATAATCACTTGAGTTTTAGCACTTTATCCAAGTTTTGCAAAGGTCATATTGTGAGATGCATCCCAAATATTTAAAGGCAAGATCGAGTGTGTGAAGATTATGTTTTTGGTAAGCATCATCGAGATCCATTTCCAAAAGATAAGGCATGGCGAGCTAAAAAGCCATTGGGATATGTAATTCAGATTTGTGTGGACCCATGCGCAAAACTCTTTTGGAGGTAGCCGTTATTTCCTCACTTTTATTGATGATTATAGTCGCAAGATGTGGATTTATTTTCTCAGAGAAAAATCTCAAGTATTTGAAGTTTTCATAGATTTTAAAGCATATGTGGAGAAAGAAAGTGGTCGTCCTTTAATGACACTACGATCCGATTATGATGGTGAATATATGTCCAAAGTATTTGGAAGTTTTTTAAAGAATCATGGAATTCTCCATCAACTAACGGTTCGTTCAACCCTTTAACGAAATGGTGTAGCCAAGTGGAAGAACTGAATAATTATGGAACTTGTTCGATGTATGTTGAAAATAAAAATATTGCCTAAGATGTTTTGGGATAAAGCGGTGACATGTTCTTATTATGTTCTTAATCATGCACTACTAAAAGTGTAGAATGGAAGACTCTACCACTACACCATAGATTGCCTATAGTAACCATAAAAAAATATTTTTATATGACACAAATTCATTGCAATAGTGTCTATGGCAACGTATTTCGAAAAATTAGGCGTAACGTTTGGTCTCGTTGACATAAGGGCTTATGGTAACGAATTTGGGAGCATATTGCAATAGAGTAAAGAAGTTGCAAATTTAGTTCACAATAACGTTTTTACATTTATAGCAATGAATATAAAAGCATTACAATACAAGAGGCTTCCTATGGCAACATTATTTTGCAACCTTTTTTGTAATAATTATTGCAATATATGGACTTATGCAACATATTTCGAGTTAATTGTAACATATTTCGAGTTAATTATAACATAATTCCTTAACAAATTTAAAGTGTATGGCAACCATTTTACCCTCCACTGCAACACATTTGTTTTAAAAAAAAGATTCAACCATTAACAACCACCGAATTTAATTAGTATATCCACAACACAATGCTTGTTGAATTCAACAAGCTGTACATCACCACTAATATTATTCCAACATCTACATATAAACAATGAAATAAAGGTTACATACGATCTCAAGTTAATAACACATAGACCAAAAAGTCTTCGTTAATCATCTTTAGACATCAACTCATGCAGTTTCTTTCTCAGCACCTGTGGCAGTCTCGTCTCCATCATCCATACAAGCAACTAAAGGAATCGATCGATGTTAAAATTAGTTCTAGACAGTAGGTTGGAAACTTATAACAGTACATAGCCACCAAAATCTATCAAAATGCTGCAACAACGTCCAAATACAGTAGAATCAATTCAGAAATGACATGGTATTTTTTAAGATATTCATAGTAACAGGCTTGGCTAATAATTATCCAGGTATAAAAGTTTATTATATGCCTGCAAACTTTAACCCTGCAGTCAAAACAATATATATACAATTAATCAGTGATGACAAGACATCAGGAAATTGAAATATAATGCAAACAGTTTAATTTCAGAAGGTACCGCAGAAGTGGTTTCTGAAGGTTCTTGAAGGAAGGCCTTGTCAGTTATCAGTAATGCAATAAACCACAACTAAGAAAATTCAGTTTGAAGATGGAAATAAACATGTTCCTATTATAAGTACCAAATGATTTACTCACTCGTAGAAGTAAGCTACAGACCCAACAACTAACTCCGGAAAATATTGCTTTACGGCTCCAGTACTTATCATACAAAATATGTTCACTAAGTATAGTTGACAAAGGAAACAAGAAGGAACATTTTCAATTTACATAGCAAGATCTTGCAATCAAGTTCGTGGAAATGAATTTATTTAGGAAGAAAATGATATATATAACATGTATAAACACACAAGTCTAATACAGGAGATACAAATTTCAATCAATTCTATAAACTTCTTCATGTTCTATTCCATATCAAGAAATTAAAGTATACCTACCTCGTCTAACGAATTATAGTTTACAGCAATCCTTGAATACCTCCTGTCAAACTTTCTCTGTACTTTATTTCCATGACCGCTATGGACTTGGGGTGGCGGGGGTGGATAATTACATTTCTGATTGTATGGATAAGGGATATGGATAAGCCTCCAGAGCAGGTGGAGCATAGTTTTGATTACTCTGAGAATATGATGATGATTGATAATAATCGTTCTGATTCCACGAACTTGATGAAGACTGCATGTAACTATCAGGTTTTGAACTTGTTCCACCCATTATAACTCAATTATCTACACAAATCCTAGCTCGGGAAAAACAACAAACCCTTAAAAAGACCCAAATAATCTTCTTCAGACCACAACCCAACAACCAGATAAGATAACTACAATAATATTAATCACTTATGCTACCAAAAAACAATTCAAGCCAATGATTCTTCTTCAGAGCACAACACAAGGACCAGAAAAGAAACTACAAAAAATTATCATTTTAGACTACGAAAAAAGCTCAAGACAACTTAAGCGCCAATATTTGAAGCAAATAAAGATTCAGCCAGTGACAAGTTATGTATATCATTACTTATATAGAACCAAAGGTTGAATACGAAACTACTAGTCTTAATAATAAGGCGGTCCGAAGAGGATGACTATCAAACCTAAGCATCTAAGCAGCTTCTTCTAAAGCACATCTCAAGAAATGTAAACACATGATATTTGTTTCTTGCAAGACTTCAAGTTTACAAAATACACAATAGATACAAGTATATCCATACACGCCATCACATATATATATATATGTATTATTGATACACAAGATAAAATATTGGAGAATTCAAGAAGAATATGATGATTGAATTTGAGATGAATGATTTGGCTTTACTTCACTACTTTCTTGGTATTGAGGTAAAGCAAGATGAAAAAGAAATTTTTATCTCTCAAAAAAAGTATGCAAAGGATGTGATGAAGAAATTTCGAATGGAAGAGGCGAAACCATGTAGTACTCCCGTTGAACATGCTTGAAATTATGTAACGATGATGATTCTAAATTTGTAGATCCTATATTATACAGAAGTCTTGTTGGGAGTTTGATGTACTTGACCGCTACTCGGCCGTATATCATATATGATGATAGTTTGATTAGTAGATTCATGGAGCAACCAAAGAAGACACATTGGAAGGCCGAAAAAAGAATCTTGAGGTATGTTTGTAGAACACTTGGAGATGGACTTTATTATCAAAAGAAAAATGACTCTAAAGTGCTTGGATATTGTGACAGTGATTGGTACCTAAGTTTTGATGATAGTAAAAGTACTTCGGAAATTTCTTTGTTGGCTCTTGTGCTATCACATGGATGTCAAAAAAAATAAGTTGTGGTTCTCTCAACAGTAGAGGAAGAATATATTTCTTTATCATTAGCTAGTTGTCAAGAATTATCTAGTTGCCAAGCATTATGGTTGACATGGGTGTTGGAGGACTTTAAGCATGCCGCTAAAGAAATTCCAATTATTTATGCTAACCTATAGCACTCACGGAAAATTCGGTATTTTTTGGCAAACACATAAGAATCAAATATCATTTTATGAGAGACCTATTGAAGAAAGGAGAAGTTGTGATTCAATATAGCAAGTCACAAGACCAAATTGGTGATATCTTTACGAAACATTTGAGGCCCGACATTTTTAAGGAGTTGAAGAATAAAGTCGGCATCAGAAAAAGTTTAGCTCAAGGGGGGATGTTAAAAGAGTTATAAGCTAAATTTTGATTATTATTTTAATAAAATAGAATGTTCTCGGAAGCACCTAGAATAGACCTTTGAGGTTCAAGACTTTTGAGTTCATGACCTTTAACTGTTCATGTACGTAGGGAGTTGCATATAAAATAATATTCTAATAGTTTCTATGGAGAATCTATAAATAGGATACTCTTTCAAGTTTTGTAATAATCAAGTTTTATATAATCATTTTGAGTAAATACAAGTGTGAGTTTATATCTTTTTCGTGTGAGTTAGTTGTGTGGATTATTGACAACAAGTTTCTTTTCTTTAATCTCTAACTCTTTTATACTTAAATTCCCACAACTTCCTGACTTTGACCGTGTGGGTGCTTGTAACATCTGACATCTCTACGTAATTTTGAGGTTTTATATGTACAATTCAACAACTAATGTAATTACCGTCCCTTTCATTGTTGATCTTTTTCCTGCAATCCAAATCTAAATTAAGAACCGGTCAATGCAATCAACATACATGTCGTCTAAGTTGAGGTAGACACTAGAACTGGTTAGGAAAATAGAAGATCTATGGGCCTGTGCAAAATCATTAGCGGCCTGGGTACAATTAGCAAACCCTGCGAGCACTTCCTTCTCCTAATTTTTTTAAACTAGGAAACTTGAGAAAGATTAGATATATGGAGTTGCTGAAAACTGATATTCATTTCCTTCTTATGTAGGGTTCTGGAAGAGATACCAACTAATAAGGACAAGGTGAATGTGAAAAAATGCAGAGACAATAATTAAGAAAGTTAACAATTTAGGAAAGGACAAGATGAGTGTTAGAAAATGCAGGCACGCATAATACTTATATGTCATATGTGTAACCTGAGCAGTTGGACAATTTGGAACCTCCAAATCTTATGATAACGGGATTTTCTAGCAAAAGGAGACTATAAGTAAAATGACGGGATTTTCCTTAATTTAGAGCATACTGCTCTAAGTGACAATAACTGACAAAATTTGCTACATAGTAATGTGCTAAATCATATCTGCACACCTTGACAGTTTTTATTGGCTGCCAGAGTTTGAGGTAGATGATTGATTTAGACATTTTAGACATTTTGAACCCATTGTTGATAATAATTGTTTTATGCAGAATTACTCCATACACCCATTAACTAAGTAAACCCATTGACATTTCAAGCAAATAATAATGATAAACCCATCTATGAATCTGGTCTGATACGTAACTGATTAGTACGCGTTATCAAACTGTTGATTGGAACCAACAGAGTCTTCACCGAGGTTTTCCTTCTGCAGATTCGAAGACTGCTTTTTCTGTCTTATGTATTTCTGCATTAAGGATGGAATTTTTTAGTTGTCCATCATTCTAAAAGTTATAATTGTAATTAATAATACTTGAATACAATAAACATTAGAAGCAATATTTTTACATTTGGCAAATAAAAGTACCTGTACAACTATTTAAAAAAATTATTTATGTATTGACCCACAATATATTTGTACAATTATGTACCTGCAAATGACTACCAATAACCCGAGCAGTCAAGCCAGGCACATTCATCAAGCTCAAAATTTTCTGAGGCTGAGCTCCTGTTTCCAAAAGAACACAATAGTTGGCATTATTACTATTATACAACATACATATTTACAAAAAATCTGGAAAGAAAATTATTAAAAAATACTACTGATATAATTACCGTGTTCGCGAAGCATGTTTATTGCTTGCAAAAACTTGTCGTCATGATCAGGAGTCCAAGTCAAGCGCGGCTTCTTTGCATTGTGAGCATCCTCCTCCTGAGCTTGGTTTGATGAATTAGGATTCTCTGCAATCTGCTTATTTTTCACTTTCCTGTGTAAGTTATTCTGCTCTTGATATCCTGGGGCACCACCCTTACTGCCGTCATCGTTCTTCATTTCAATGTAATTAGTCATGTCACCACCATCATTGTTCTCCGTTTCAAAGTAATTAGTCATGTTAGACAAAGCAGGCATTTCTCCTGTAACTCGACGGACATGGATCCATACATTTAAAAGATCACGATGGCTGGGTGGCTTGGACATAAAATAGCACACATTATTTGCCATGGCCTCCCTCGCTAAATCTTCTGTTAAATATTCTTCAGCAGTCACTGCATACATATAAGCTAATGAATTTCGAAAAAGGATGGAGAATATGTTCAAGTCATTTTAAATAGTAAACTGATTGGCTTACATATGATAGGAACGTTCATGCGCTGATTATGAACTTTCTCTACAAACTCAGATATTGACATTTCTTGCATGCAAATATCAGCAATTAGCACATCATAATAGTTGCTTCGTTCTTGAAACAACGCCAGTGCAATTTTTGCAGATTCCGTAGTGGTTACTGAAATTAATTGAAGAGGCACGTCATTATTAGTAGTAAGATATATATATATATATATATATATATATTGATTAAAAAGCAGTAAGAGAGAGATAGAGAGAGAATATAACATAAATAAATTTTTGAATACAAATTCGTCTTTGAAATTTTAAATTAGTCATTTTATAAAATTGTAGCATCTTAAAATCTACTTACTATATAAAAACAAATTGTTTCACTATTATTTTCAATTATATATTGATGTCTTGGAATCAAAAGCAATAGGCCCCTTAAAAGTATTTTTAGAATATCTTTGGGTTATGTAGCACTACAATATAAATTATTAAGATGCAAAGTACACATATAAACATAACAACGAAGAATTCACAAATTTTCAAAACTTGAATAATGATAAATCAAAATTTTAAAGTATTGAAAAAAAAGATGTAGTCCTATAAACATATTATGATATATACATAAAATAAATCATTACCTTTGTAGAGTTGTTGCTCAAATTGAGATGCCAGGCTCATGAGAGAGGTTGTGTCACAATCCACCAACAAAATACGAACATGCTGAGCTACATGTGGTAAGGCACCATCTTGTCCGGCACCTGCATCGGTACTAATACCATTCATGTCCATTCTTTCTTGAATCAAGAAAGCCCAAGTGAAGTGATTATACTCTAAGGAATATTGGTCTCTTGCTAAATATGTGACAGGAACAATCAAGAAATCTATAACAAAAATGATGGTAGAGTATTCTATATATGCATCTCAAAGTTTGACAGGTCAACACAAGTTAACTGATTTTATCAATCTTTTTAAATAAAAGGATTCATATTCGATTACAAGGGATTGTATAATTTACTATTAAGTTGATTTGCTTGATATTAAAATGATGAAGAATAAAATTAGAAAATGTATTTATCTCTGTGTGAATCAAACACAAATAAGGAAAATAAATGTATAACAAAAGTGATAGCATAATATCCAATACATATCAAAGTTTGACGGGTCAACACAAGTGAACAAATTTCATTAATCCTTTTAAATAAAACGATTCATATTTGATTATAATGAATTAGAAAAAGTATTCATCTCGGTGCGAATCACACACAAATAAGGTAAATAAATGAGTTCTGATTTCACAAAGTGTAGATCAGCCCCTAAATTTCACAATCTGCTCGCTCTGAGTTCTGATTTATTCTTCAGTTCTGACTATTTTTCTATGTTTAAAACATGTCTTCTTACATCAACCGCCAAATTGATATTGTGTGATATAACATCTATTTTCTCGAGCGTGAACATGATGAGTTCTAATACGAAGTCTATATTTGTCAGCATGATTGTTGGTTACTTCAATATAAACTTACAGTGAAAGAGCTAAATAATCAACTTGATGAACTTGAAAGGTTGGAAAAGAAGTACTATATTGAGCTGAGGAAAGAAAGGGACAGACGAGCAATGAGGAACGTGATAACCGAAAAAGATTTTACAGAAATCTAACCCCAAAGCTTCAACATCTAACACATTTGGAGAATGATAACAAGGTCAGTGGAGATATGGATACTGAAGAATCTGTTGTAAAAGATTTAATTGAGGTTACAAAATATCCAACTAACGAGGTTACCCAAGTTGAGCATACAGAGGTTACTAGTAAGGAAGTCCAAGAAACCAAGCCACAAACTGATTGCTTTCAAATTGTTGAGGATCATAAATTGGTTGAGCACATTAACTTCATTATTCAGGAGTAGCTGCTTGTCAATTTTTTGAGTTCTTTGAACCTCAACAATTTTTCTAGAAGAGTATGAAGTTCATTCTGATTCGAACTCATCCTTGTGCGATTTTTAATTTTTACAAAACCCGTGGTCGAGTTTTCTCTAAAAGGGGAGAATGATGAGGAACGAGAACAAAGAAATAATATATATTATTAATTAGTTTATATTTATTTTGTTTAAATATAAATAATATATTCACCAATATGTTTTATATATGGGCTAGTAGTGTATTAATTAAGTTGGTTATTTATAATAAAGTCCAATTGTTACGCGATTGTTACGCTATTTATTAAGGTTTCTAATCCTTTATAAGCACTGTAATCGTCATATTATTACTTAGTTATAGTTATAAATTTTTCTTGAATATAATATTGATTAATTATTATTGTAAATGGTATAATTCATTGCTTATCTATAAATCTATGTTTATTATTGACTTTCATGATCTGTCATGCATTAGTCCAACTATGTTTTCTATTTCCTATATTTTGCCAACTATGTTTTCTACTTCATAAATTTCCTAGAGCGACAAACGTATAATATTGCAACTATAGACTACATGAAAGTACTCAGAGCTCTCAAATCCAAAGATGTCCTGATCGGCCTAAACCACTACACTTTATAATCTATACTCTTGAATAAGTGAATAAAAAATAAGATATTGGAGGCTTTGAATCATTCTTGCAAGGTCGTTGTTATTTTCTACTATTAAAATTAAAATATAATTTTGACTTAAAATAATAGAAATGTATGGATTATTCTAGATTATTCTTGATTTTGTCTAATCTCTAGAACTATCCATAGAGTTTTCTAGTAGGTGTCTTTTGAATTCTAGCAATTAAGTAAGTGTCTCGAATTTTCCATAGAATCCTATATAAAGCCTTTTACCAAATCATTTGTTATTAAGTCATTTTCAAGCATTATAATTTAAATAAAATATCTCTTCTCCTAAATATCTTGAGTTGTGTGAGTTTGAGTGAGATCCTTTCTTTCAACAAAGTGGTATCAAGAGCCAAAGGTTCTATTTGTCTTCAAAAAAGACTTGTGTTTGTTAAAGAAGAAGGAAATCATGGAAAATGGAATGTCTCAATGGCAAATGCTAAAATTTACCAAAGACAATTACGAGAATTGGTGCATTCGTATGAAGGCGATCCTTGGAGCAAATGATGTGTGGAAACTTGTGGAGAAAGGATTAATGGTGCCCGAAGATTAAGCAAGTTTGAATCAAGTTCAAAAAGATCAACTACAAGCCCAATGAAAGAAGGACCAAAAGGCGATTATGGTCATTCATCAATGTTTGGATGATTCTATTCTACAAAAGGTGGCTTCCGCGACAACATCAGAGAAAGTTTGGTATATTCTAAATTCTTCTTTAAGTAGAGATGCAAAAGTGAAGAGACTTCGGTTATAAACACTTCGTGGCGAGTTTGAGGCTTTGCGAATGAAAGAATCCGAATCAATCTCGGTTTATTTTTCAAGGGTCTTGACCATTGTCAACTAAATGAAAAGCAATGGAGAAGAGGTAAGTGATGTTCGTGTTATTGAAAAAAAAATTCGCTCACTTGTCTCTAAATTTGATTATAAAGTCGTGACAATTGAGGAGGCTAAAGATATAGATGAAATGACTATTGATGAGCTTATGGGATCACTACAAGCCCATGAAGAAAAAATGCTAAAAAGGAATGAACCAATTGAACAAGCCTTTCAAGAAAAATTATCTTTCAAAAATAATGATGGAAGATACACAAGTCAAAGAGGTCGTGGCCAAGGACGTGGACGAAGCTTCTTACATGGACAAGGAAGAGGACGTGGCCAACAAAGAGAGGAAAATTAAAAGGATAAAACAGTGTGCGAGACAAGAAATTCAAGAGGCCGTGGAAGAGGAAGATTTATTTCAAGGTATAATAAATTAAATGTCAAGTGTTATAATTGTCAAAATTTTGGTCATTATGCTTCTGAGTGCCGCACTTCAAGAAATCAAGTAGAGGAGAAAGCTAATCTTGTAGAAGACAAAGACAATGAACCCACTTTACTTTTAGCACAAAAACGAGAAGAAAATTGTGGAGACAATCTACGGTATCTTGATAGTGGGGCAAGCTATCATATGTGTGGAAATAAAAACTTATTCGTTGATCTCGATGAAAATGTGAATGGGAAAGTAACTTTTGGAGACTCTTCGGGAGTGCCTATCGAAGGAAGAGGTAGCATCTTAATACGCTTGAAAAATGGAGATCATGATTTTATTTCAAGTGTTTATTATGTGCCTAGTATGAAAAATAATATCTTAAGTTTGGGCCAACTAATGGAGAAAGGCTACACCATCACCATGAAAGATGAATTTCTTAACTTGAGAGACTCTTGTTATAATTTAATTGCTAAGGTGCTTATGACCAAGAATAGTATGTTTATTTTCAAAATTGAAAATGATGGTCCAAATGTTTAAAGGCTTATGCTAGAGATTTTTCTTGGCTTTGGCATCTTAGGCTTGGACACTTAAATTTTGAAGGATTAAATTCACTATATAAGAAGCACATGGTGAATGGTTTGCCTCACATCAATCATCCAAATCAAGTTTGTGATGGATGTCTATTCGGAAAGCAATCAAGAAGGATTTTTCCAAAGGAATCCAGGACAAGAGTAAAAGAGCCGCTTGAACTTATTCACTCGGATGTATGTGGGCCTTTTAATCCTCCATCTTTTAGCAAAAATCGTTATTTCTTATTATTCATTAATGATTTTAGCCGCAAGACATGGGTGTACTTTCTCAAAGAGAAGTCTCAAGTTTTTAAATGCCATAAAAAATTCAAAGCCCGAGTTAAAAAGGAGAGCAAATATCAAATAAAAGCAATTCGTTAGGATCGAGGAGGCGAATTCAATTCAAATGAATTCTTGAAATTCTGTGAAGATCATGGAATAAGAAGACCCGCAATGGTGCCAAGATCACCTCAACAAAACGGAGTCGCATAAAGAAAAAATAGAAGCATTTTTAACATGGTTCGAAGCATGCTAAAGAGAAAAAATATGCCTAAGGAAGTTTGGGCCGAAGCGGTAGATTATGCCGTTTACTTGTCAAATTGACGCCCAACAAGAAGTGTGAAAGACATGACTGCACAACAAGCATGGAAAGGAAAAAGACCATCTATTACTCACTTACGTGTTTTTGGAAGCATAGCTTATACACATGTCGATGATGAGCTACAAACAAAGTTGGATTACAAAAGTGAGAAGTATGTATTTGTTGGCTATGATGCAAGAGCAAAGGGGTACAAACTTTACAACCCCATTAATGGAAAAATTGTTATTAGTAGAGACGTTGTGTTTGATGAAGAAAGGTCATAGGATTGGAGCAATGCACAAGAAGATTAAAATTTCTTCCCATTTTTTGATGAAGAAGACATTGAAGAAAATTATGGGCAACATATCACTCCTCCCACATCACCACGAGCAACAAGTAGTGATGGGCAAATAACTCCCTCATCTTCTTCAAGTGATAGTGATGAGACACCACCAAGGAATTATAGAAATCTTCAAGAAATTTATGATGAAATGGATGAGGTTCCCGCCATTTCCGACTTAACTTTACTTTGTCTTCAAGCGGAAACTGAACCAACAAGTTTCAAAGAAGCCGTGCAAGATGAAAGTTGGAAGAAAGCAATGGACGAGGAGATTGAGTCAATCAAGAAGAATGATACATGGGAGTTAGCAACACTTCCTAAAGGGCAAACAACTATTGGTGTGAAGTGGGTATATAAGTTGAAGAAAAATGCCCAATGAATGGTTGAAAAATACAAGGCAATATTGGTAGCTAAAGGCTACAATCAAAGACATGGAGTGGATTATGACGAAGTGTTTGCACCGGTCGCAAGAATGAAGACTATAAGGCTAATAATCTCATTGGCTGCACAAAATGGATGGAAAATTCATCAAATGGATGTAAAATCCGCTTTTTTGAATGATGTTTTTGAAGAAACTGTGTATGTGGAGAAACCATTGGGATATATCGTGAAAGAACAAGAAGGAAAAGTATTAAAGTTAAAGAAGGCCCTATAAGGATTGAAACAAGCGCCAAGAGCTTGGAATAGTAGACTTGACAAATACTTTCAATCTCATGGATTTCACAAGTATCCACATGAACATGCTTTATATGCCAAGGTTACAAAAAATGGAGAATTTCTTCTTGTGTGCTTGTATGTGGATGATTTAATATTTACGGGAAATAGTTCAAGTATGTTTGAGAATTTTAAGAAAGACATGGCAAGAGAATTTGAGATGACTGACATTGGGCCTATGTCTTACTATCTTGGCATTGATGTTAAGCAAATGAATGATGGAATACAAATATCACAAAGAAGCTATACAAGGGAGATTTTGAAGAAGTTCAAGATGGAAAGTTGTCAAGCCGTTAGCACCCCTATTGAGTGTGGATCAAAGTTGTCAAAATTTGAAAAAGGTGAGAAGGTGGATCCCATTTACTTCAAAAGTCTTGTGGGAAGTTTGAGATATTTGACATGCACGAGGCCTGACATACTCTATAGTGTTGGATTTGTTAGTCGCTACATGGAGACTCCAACAACAACATACTTGAAGGCGACCAAGAGGATTCTTCGTTATCTTAAAGGTACGATGAATTATGGGTTATTTTATTATCGTTCTAATGAATTCAAATATGTTGGTTATTGTGATAGTGATTGGGCCGGTGATATTGATGAACCAAAGAGTACCACCAGATATGTGTTCTTTATGGGTGATATATCTTTTTCATGGACTTCAAAAAAGGAACTCATTGTTACCTTATCTACTTGTGTAGCGGAATATGTGGCGGCATGCTCTTGTGTTTGTCAAACTATATGGTTAAGGAGAGTTTAGGAGGAGCCCAACATGTCACAAAATGAGCCCACAGAAATATTGGTCGATAACAAGTCAGCTATAGCTTTGGCGAAAAATTCAGTATTTCATGAACGAAGCAAGCATATTGACACTAAATATCATTATATACGAGAATGCATTAGTATCTCCAATAGAGATTTTCAAAACCCTAGGTTCAAATTTCTCGGAGCATTGTCCAGAACTATTATAAGAATGAAAATTCGTATGCAAATGTTGAAAAACAACATTTGAACTCCTACACCGCGCTCCGCTCCTCTTTTCGAGTACCTACGATGTAGATAGTTGCATTAACATCATTTACATCATCAAGAGTATTACCCACTATATTTAGGTCATTGTTGCACACAAAGATCTTGTATATGTCTTCACAAAGTATAGTTGCAATAATTTAAATAAATCCTAATCTCACACAAGTACTTACGCAAAATAAGGTGGAAAATAGTAGAATATTTGGTAGAATATTATAATTTTTATTTATAATTTAATCCTTATATTGATAGTTTTTTTACCAATTAACGGTGCCTAGATCTGATTAAATATTTTTATAATTATCCATTAATAATTGATTTTCACTAAAATTAGGCATTTTTTCCTCAAGTCTAGAATAATCAGCCACCAATGCAGCTATTTATATCACTCTTTACACATTATGGAATTATTTTAAATATTTAACATTGATGAAAAGTGAATAGGAATATGGTAGCAAAATATGTATTTGAGTATCAAATGAAAACTTGGGCACACTTGGAAGGTGTTTATACTGATTATATCATGGTAACAAGTAATATTGACTAGGGTCAAGAAAGTGAGGACATAAAACTAATTAATAGTGATGTGCAAGAAAAAATGGGAGAGGCCCAACAAGACCCATGTACATATTAAACTAGAGAGCACAAAAAAGAGTGGACTGAGGAGGCAAGGTTCTGGCATGCTTGGAACCAGAATCAAAATCCAGGCTACTTGAGTTGAGAACATGCTGAAGGATCAAAATTAAGATGTATTTATCAAGAGGGAAAACCTAGATTCAATTTCTGCAGAGGCCTCATAGTCAGTAGCACAAGTGATCAGGGAGTACCACCATTTCAGAGAGAAGAGCGACGTAGCCTAGGATATGCACATAGTGATCAGGGAGTACCACGATAGACCTGGCCGCCTAGCTGAGTTCTCTAGTAAAATGGAATATGTAATTTGAAGGACACGTCAAGATTTTATAAAGATGGGCACATTTAGATATTAAGAATAATAAAAAATTTATTAAATCCTCTGATATTTAATTATTATTTTAAAAGAATTAGAAAAAATTGATGATATGCAGATAAAAACAATAATTAATACTAAATAGGTAAGATATTCAATTCAGATATTATATTATCTTTTATTATTGTTAAATTGATACATTCTAATAAATTCTCAAGAGATTTTTTTTTGATATTTTAAAATCTAAAATCAGTAACCCGAATCAATGTAGGACATCTAGAAGATTTGGTAAGTATAATGTAAATCTTCTTGATTATCTAAATATTTTAAATAAATTTTATATATAATTAAATAAATTCATAAATTATATTAATTCTTAAACTTACCTCGTTTTTTAGTTTCCATGGGTGATCAAGAAGAATTACAGGAATCTCATCTTTAGGTGCAGAAAAGAAAAAATCTTTATATATAAAAATTGATTGGTTCCGGTTAGTGATAAAGATTGATTAGTTACGGTTACTCAAAAGTAAAATGATAGATAAGATTTAAAATTTCAAATAAGAAATGATAATAATAAAGAAGCATAAATTGAACTATAAAACTAAAAAGACTGTAGATAGAAATAATGAAGGTGAATAATAAGAATAAAACTAAAAGACAATAGATAGAGATAGATGAATCATTAAAATGAAAGGGTATAGCCCAAAAAATTTGAAATGATAGATCATATACATAATTACGATCACCTGATATTATCAAGCTTACACAATATGCTATAATACAGTAGCTAACCTGATTTCATGACTGTAGATATGAATACATATTGTGGGACTTGATATTTCACAAATTTGATTTGCTGTCTAGTTGTGTCTCACTCCAAATAATGGGAATAGATTAGTAGAGGTTGTGAATAGTATTGGGGACCAAAAACCTACTATGTTCAGTGGTCCAATTAGAGTCATCAATCTCATATTGGGTATTACAAATTATAAACCCCATATCAAATAAGATGTTATTGGACTCTTTAATTTAGACCACTTAATTAAACCCATATATTGTTAAAATTATAAAATATTCTAACAATTTCCCACTTGGGATACAAAGTATTCTAAACATCTTAGGTGTGCACTTAATTATTTATTCTTTGAAAATATCGTCCTAAGTTAATCTAGTCCATTTTATATATAAACATGAACCCAAAGCGACCTTTGTTATATTGTCATAACTCGATCCCCATTGATGACCACATAAATATATTCAATGACATAGATCAAGTATGGATAAGTAACTGAAAATTACATGCCATATGATCACAAATATGCCTATTTTCAAAACATCTTTCTTAGTCAATCTGGTCCATCTTATATATAAACATGACACCAAAGCCACATTCGTCATATTTTGGTAACTTGATTCTCATTGATCACCACTTATATATATTCAATGACTTTGATCAAGTATAGATTTGTAATTAAAAATTATGTGCAATGTGATCTCAATCATGTCTATTTTCAATTGGTCATTAATACTTTGGTGAGATCAATATTTATACTTTCAACTTCAGGTCCAAACTACAATTGAAAGATAAAACTCATTTAGAGTAATAGAGAGAGAGAGAGAAAACTTTACTTCATTGTACAAAAACTCAAAATACATAATGCATCAAAATAGTATAAATATAAAACTAAATGTTGAATATAAGAATAAAACAAAAATTTCACTAAAATTGTAAATCCTCCAAAGTGACAACACCTACATGAGTAGTATGCCGATGAAAGACCTTAGGTGTCAAATCTTTACTTAGTGGGTCCACTAACATAAAATTAGTTTTTATATACTCAATACTCACTACTCGATTTAAAAAAATTAGATATTTAATGCCTATATATTTAGACATAAAAAAACATAATCGTAAGGAGATTTTCTTATATCTACGTAACCAGGAAAAAACAAAATCGAAATATACAATCAACTCAAAATTTTTGATTATTAATAAAAGAGCATATAATCATTTTTTCTTGCAATTACCTAATAACCCATTTTATTGTAATCCAATGATCCATTCCAGATTTACTCGAATATGTTTTTTGATTATTAATAAAAGAGAATGTAATCATTTTTTCTTACAATTACCTAATAACCCATTTTACTGCAATCCAATGATCTATTTCAGATTCACTCGAATATATGTTTAACATAGCCACAATGTATAAAAAATCTAGCAGGATACTAACTTGAGCATAAATCTCCTTGAGCATAAATAAGCCTCCCTTTAGTTGAAACATATAGAATGTTTTGTATCTCATTTTGTTCGAGATCTTTCTTGGGGACTATTTTAGAATAAACGTGTCTCTTTTAGAAATAACAGTATTTATTTATGCACATTCTTTGATGCCGAAATTGACAAGCACCTTCTCGATATAGCTCTTTTGTGATAACCTGGTGATACCCCAAGAACTGTCTTGATGTATCTTAGTTCCTAATACAAAAGAGGTATCACCGAGATCTTTCATCCCAAATTAATTTGTAAGAAATTCAATAAACAACAAATATTGTTTGTGAATGAAAGACAAACAAGATAGGTACTAATAAGATAAATTACCTCTGCAGCTTGTGCCTTTTCCGCCTCGGCTTGAGCTTTCTTTACCTCAACTGCTTCCCTATGTCTTTCTTTTACTTCATCCACATATGTTTTACAACTGACTTTGTTGTGACCAAACATAAGGCACCTACTACAAGTAATTCTGATCCTTTTCTTTCTTAACTTTATTCGTTCACCTGGTTCACCTTGCTCCCTTTTCTATTTTTTAGGCCTTCATGGCATTCTTCTATCATTTGGGGGAAGAACATGAGGAAATACCGTGTCTGGACAATACAAAGACCCTTTCATTGTTTTAAGCATGTGCTCATATGCTTTTATGTAGACATCTCGGTTATAGCATTCATTTATCTTCTCTTCTATTTTCTCATTCGTCGCAAATAAAGCACTACAACAATGACTAAAAGAATACCCCTTAATTCCCATCTTCTACAAGAACATGCCTTTGTGACCATATTTACCACCCACTGTCCACCATTATTTTATTAACCTCATATTCATCTACACCAGTCCATGTCGACTTGCAGAATCTAGTTTCCTCATTTGAATATTTAAGCTTCTTGATAATTTGAGAACAAATGACATATTCATTTTTAACACTAAGTCTGATTTGACATGTAATCTCTCCATGACTTTAAATCTTATATCATCTAACAACTCAAGTATAGGCTTAATCTTGCTTCAACTATCCAATTATTTAAGCATTTAAAGAAATTATTGTCATTCATATCACAACAACTTAAACTATCAAAGTATGCCCTATTCCAGTATCTAAGTTCAGTATTAAGTAAGTCATAGTGACCAAGGGGGATATAGCTTTAATTTCCTTCATGATCAAGTTAAATTCTTCCACAGTATTGGCTTTTGCGGCTTGCCAAACAATATTTTTCAAAATATTTTCTGGATGTCTATTTTTCCATTTGGCATGTATATACATTGCACAAGACCCGTACTTAGCACTGGGTAGAATGTTATCAATTGCATTTTTTAGATCCCGCACATAGTGCACCAACAAATTATTATAAATTTTACATGTATACGCATGTGTGTAACAAAATGAAAGATAAAAAATTACAACTAATTTACCTTCTATTGGTTATTTAGTCATTAAAGTGTAGTCAAAATCATTATCTAAGTTGAGATCAGTCTTCAGTAAGGATACAAACCATTCCCAACTTTCAGTTCACTCAACATCAACTATAGTCGGGGTTATAGGGAACATCTTATTTTTCCCATCCCTGCCTATTGCAACGTATAGCTCACCTTTCATAGAACTTTTCAAGAAACAACCATCTACACCAATGAACTTCCTGCAGCCTTGAGAAAAACCCTCTTTCACAATAATAAAAGAAATGTACATTCTTTTAAAAGTTATCACTATCATTTTTATCGACATCAATCTTTATTGTGCTCCATAAATTTGACCTTAATATCTCTGCTCCAAAATCATACAGCCTCTTATATTGCTTACCAGTTTCACTTTCAGTTTCGAACAGTGCTAATTTTTTAGATAACCAACACTAATTCTTTGATATTATCATAGAATGCACTTCATTGATATGTTGTTGAAACTCTCTTAGCTTCCATTTAGGATTTTTACTGATTTGATTCCCAAATTTTCTTGCCAACCAATCAAATCTCGCAAACCTATATTTATGCACTAAGATGTAACTAGGTTGTTTATTATTTTTTTAATTTAAAAAGTTCCATCCACATCAATCTTACTAGTATTAAAATACCAAGGACAATTTGGTCTGCACTTAGTCTAGACCTTTTGCAAATCAGTTTTAGAAAACAAATATCTCTCATTTGTTCCACAACATAGTCAAAAACAGTATGCTTCAAGACTGATACACTAGTAAACAATAATCCAGGATCAAATTCCATATACTTAATTGGGGTTCTAGGATTAAATACAACATATTATGATCCTTTTTCTCTCTGCACGGACTGATATGATTATTTATCATAATCACTAGAGCATGATGTCTCTTCATGAAGCATTCTAAAGGTATCACTGTCATGGTCCCTCTCCCAGTCAGTGTCTTTACTCATGTCTACTATTTTTCTTTTTTTTTAGAATTTTTATTAACTTTTTTTTATTGGAAAAAGTAGTCAATGAAGCAAGCAAATATTCTTCTAAGGCCTCATTTTCATTTCTATTTGGATTTATTTTTAGCTCAAGTTCCTTGTTTTACCTTATCTCTAATTTCATGACATCACTTTCATTTCCAGTATACTCTTCGTCACTCTCATCCTCCTCACTCTTATACCATTCACTCTCACTGTTATCACTCTGACTATCATCAATTTCCTTCTCATTACCATCAATTTCAAGAGCAATACTCACAATCATACTAGTCTTGGACGAATGATCAACATATATAACAGCAATACCGAATTTTAAAGCATATGCATTCTTCTCTCCTACAACATCATTATTCCATAATATACTATAAATATCAAGAGAAGAACCTTCCTTGTGCCAATAAATTTTATAATCCCTAATTTGTGACACACAATAAAAGTGATTCTATCTAAATCTTGGTCGTAAATGTATTTAAATTTACCTCCTTTGTAATATCGTACTTCATCATTTTTAGTGAACTTCATGTCCTGATAAATCCGTATATTCACATGATATAACCCCATTTGTAAGATAATGAAATAATCAGGGTTTATCAATGAAATGTGATGAATGATTGTGTGAAGCCTTGAATATATACACGCATACCTTGATGACAGTCAAAAAGCTTTCGATTCAACAAATTTATCGATGAACTATATAACCTGAATACTCTCTTAACCCTAATAACACTCCCAATTTAACACTTAACATATTTAGGCTATATGTGTTTGAACTTGTAAGTAATAAAATATCTCATATGATTTCTCCATGTCTAGTTTTTGCCACTACATGTCCGATTAGTTTACAACTCATTTTCTTTTCAATTTTTTTCAATTTACACGCCAAACATGACTAACGTATGTTAGTCAATTTTTAATAGAAGGAATTTAATTACAAAATTTAAAAGGATAAGGATCATAAAATATTGTTTTGTATTTTATGGACCATACCCAAAAACAACATAAAGTTAAAGGACAAAAGAATTGATTTCCCTTTTATAATTGATTTAGCGATAATTGGCTTCTTCTCAAACATTTGCTTATGTAGCATCCAATTTGTTCTTTCACATCCAACATTTGCTCTTTCATATCCTCCATATCCAATATGTTTGCAATCGTTTGAAGGAATTATAAAAAGGAAAATTCTAGATCACAAAATTGAATAATTTTTTTCACAAAATGGCATGTAGCAAGTGTTAATTGTAATGACCCCGTTAACACAACTTAGACCAATTAAAATATTACATCTGATTTGTCACGTCATTTTGTAAGCTTTTTTGTGACAATTTTTTTACATGTTGCAGTACTCCTATCAAGAAAGTTATATGTTCAAAACATAAAACAATTCGAGAACAAGTTGCCTCACCTCTTATTGAGCAAACCTACGCAGTGGGCACTCTACGTATTCATCGAAATATCCTAATTTTCCAAGATCGTCGCGATGCACTGAAAATTACTAAATATACTGCTCATAACGTGTGACGTATTCATATTGTATATACAGGTCTTTACTCCATGATAACGTGGACAACCCTTGATTTTATGATAGAATTTCATCACAAATTATAAAATTTTATTTTAAAAAGTAATAAAAGTCGATGCTAGTGTAGAATAATAATAAAATTTTGTAACTTCGATTTTTAACTTGGTAATTAAAATTTGTAATTATAGACGTATGATGAAAGAATAAATAAATTATATATTTAATATTTTTTGAATAATGGTTGTGTACAGAACTCTCTATATATGAAGACCTCCGCCTCCGTGAAGTGCTACAGTGCGTTTTGTGTGTCTATATATAAGGGCGCTACTCGAGTAAAAACCACTTGAATATAAAATAGAAACTTAATGAAAACTTAACTTTTAGGATGATATGACTAGTAATGGGGCCCGAGTGTGGGCCACAAGGGTTGACCTTGGAAGGGTTAGGTTGGGGTCGCGAGGGGCTTAGTGGGCCAAGGAGAGGCCTACTAGGGCCCATTATTGTCCATTTTGCATATCCAGGGCCTATATGGGATTATGATTACAACCTTGGTGGAGCCTAGTGGGCCCGAGATGGATTTTAGGGGCCGGAATTAGGCCCCACATTTCATATTGTAGTCGCTGTATATATAGGAAAATGAACAAATAAAAACCAGTAAAATGTGTACTTGTTGTTTTGAATAAAAAATCTAATAAAAATCAACCTTGAACATCTTTCTTTAAAAATTCATTGCAATTAAAATTACTATAGTAGGTAAAAAATAGACCGCCCAAAATTCCATCATCTAAATCCACCATATATTCAATTCTCACTTTCTTTTGTTGTAATTAAAAACTTATACGAATCATTGAGAAAATTGGAAAAGTACTTAAAACATAATATCAGTAAATGAGAAAAGTGGAAAACACATATTGATTTTTTTAACTAATACATGTAGCCCTGAAATCAGAAATCTCCAAGTACATCTATTTCATTTTGTGGCTAAAGAAAAAAACTTTTGAATTGTTACAATGAGATCAAGTCTACTTGGACCATTTCCGAAGTTTCTTAGCATCTCAATTTTAATTGCCACCCTACATATTCCGTCAAACAAACCGATTTCCACTTCCCTCTCCCTACATCCTAGTCCCAATATCAGTTGATCGCTTGGTATTACCACGTCACTGGTTGCTGTTGCACGCTAATACGGATTAGCACTTCTCGGAAGATCACCAGATGGCCTTGTCTTATTTCTATGTTTTTGCAATGAAGATAGAAGATTTTAGTAACGAAGATGATATATAAATATGAATGATTTAAGTTATTGAAGGAAATTTGTACCTTTTTTTAATTTGTTTTGCTAAATTAAATATATATATAAACAAAAGGATCAACCCCAAGCTCTATGACAAACCATAGAGAAGGCCCTATCTATAACCAATCTAGAATATATTAGAGATAGAAAGCAAAGGACTGCCTACAAACAAAGCTGCAACGACCTACTACAAACTGCTACAAACTACAAGAACTATAAACAAACTATAACTAAGTCAGGCTTATTACAAAAACTTTTAGAAAACCAAGGCGAGGAGTGGAGCCTAGTAGAAATATCCTTGCAGATTCCTTGAAGAAGCTTCGAAGGGCCAAAAACACCCTTGCCATGCAAACCAGCGTTCCTCTCACGCCAAATGTCATAGCAAAAAACCTGAGCACAACAAAGATCCACCATCCCCTTGCTTTTATCAGGAAAAACAACAAAACCATGCAAAAAATACAACCAGGACTCACCATTCACCGAGATCAAAATGAAAGCCATTAGATGCTCTAAAACCCATCTACTATAATGAAAATGCAGAAAAAGGTGGATAATAGTCTCACGACCACATATGCAGAGGAGGCACTTTTGAGAATCTGCAATGCCAAATCGATGAAGCCTAGCCAGAGTATTCAGATGCCCATGAAAAACAACCCATTGGTGATGCGCATACCTGTTAATGCGAAGCTTATGCCAAATTGCATTATCCTTAGTCTTTACCTTCGTTGCATCAGAACCATCCCAAAGAATAATGTCATGCCCGAAATTTCAAAGGCCTGGGCAATTGAACATTTAAAACCACCTTTCCAACAAAGGCTCTAAGTGTCGGTGCATGGCATTAGTAGAAGGAAGAACTCAAGCTCCATTACTTAAAATTCTACTAAATTTCGCACTATGATGAGAGTTACACTGCGATATGATTAGAGAATTAGTTGTGCTAGCAAGGAAAGAGTTCCCTTACCACGGCTCAAACCACAAAGAAATGGACTCCCCATTGGATATGGAGTATGAAATGAATAGCAAAGCCACAACTCTAAGCCTTAAAAGCTTCTTCCAAATCCACGAACAATCAGTTGGGATTGGCATAGCCCAGAAGAACCGTGCCATTCACCCAAGAAGCCCATAGAGACTTGGATTTGGTGATTAGGTTTAACAAATGATCAAGAATCAAGGCTCGGTTCCAATCCACTATGTTCATAAGGCCCAACCAACCTTCCTCTTTAGGTAGACCAAGCAATTTTTGCAGTGATACTTCAAGCCCGGCACATTCATTAATCTTAAAATCATAGTGGGACCAACTGCTGTTTTTGCAAAAAAATTGGTTGAGAAATAATAAATATTATAAAAATAATTGATATTATAAATATAAAAAGATAACCACAAACATTGTAATTAGACACCATGCGTGACCTATTAGAGTTACTTTGTATTACATTTGTCAAAGTTACAGATGGGATGTGTTGTCAAAAACTTTCAAAATTTATAAGTTGGCAGGTGAGTAATGACATTGTATAAATATTAATTTTAATTTACAAATTAGAGTATAAGAAAATTTCTGGATATGTTAGGTACTTTATTTAAAAAGAAGTTTTAGACAAGAGTTGTACAAACCTAAATTGTTTGAGGGATTTCATTGAATATGTTTAGAGTTTTGTCTTTGTTCTCGATTTTTTATGCCATGGATTTAATTTCAAATGAAGTTAGCATTTTGTATTTTTTGAGAATTGATTGTTAATAATTTGAGTGGCATGGTTAGTTTGTTAGATGATTTGTTTTGTGCATATGGAGCTTACAACTGAATTAAATATTTCAAACCTTTAGTGAAATAACACTTGCTAATTTGAATAGTAGACAAGGTCACCTATATAGTTACGTTCAAGACAATAACTGTATAGGGATAGTGAGTACTAATTTCCTGAGTGTAGAGTATACCAAAGCCATTAACTTTTATTTTTTGCATGATTTTCCTTTATAATTCATTTTTCTACTTTTATTTTGTATTCTTTATTCATTAATTCATTAAAAGATAACCATATATTCTCTATCACTCACTTTAGGTGAAGTACAAAATAATCAATTAATCATTAATTTACTGAAGTGATGATTGAAGAATAAAAAATAAAATTAAAAAAAAAGTAATTATAAAGAATAATCATTAAAACAAAGATTCATTTTATGTTAAACTCGCAAATTCTTAATTTAGCTATCTACTGTATAAAATCCTTGTAAAGTTAACGGGTTGAACATACCTATAATGTACTTGTCTACTACTGCAGCACAAATTACTTACCAAATAAAATTCCATTAAATATGTGAAATCAATGCTCGTACAAGCAATTTACAAACCACATCACAGAACATACTAAACATGGCAGTACTAAAATGTTTATCAACAGTTTATTCTCAAAGAAAGCATTATAAAATGGCTAACCTCACTCCAAATTGCATCCATTACGTGAAAGATTTAGAAGAGCTACAAAATGGTATCGGTATTCAACAATGTCCCTCAAAGAATTTAATTTTGTATAGGTTGTGTAATAGTTTTTTAAATGTGATACACAACCTATCTCTAAATTTATTTTATATTTCAAGTATTAAGTTAAATTTAAAATGTATAGACTATCCTTACATGACTTGCCCACTTATAGCCTTAGCATGGAATCCTGAAATTAAAAAATACATTAATTTGCAACACTCTAACTGATGTTATATGGATGCAACAATCTAAGTTAGTAGTACCTAGGGCTGTCAAACTGATTATTCGGATACGAATCTTCCTATATCCGTATTCGGATATGGATAATATCCGGATGTGAATCCAATTTTCAATAAGATTTTTTATTTTTATATTAAAAACTCAAAAAAATGAAAAAATATATTAAAATTAAAATTTCATTTTTAAAAATTAAAAAAAGAGTTAAAGCGATTTAATCCCATTTTAATTTCTTCAAAAATTAATTTTTATTTATTTTTTCAATATATTATCTCTGAACTATTGAACTCAAATAATATTTTTATATATGTCAATATTGTTTTTACAATTATATAAAATTTGTATATATATATATATATATATATATATATATATATATATCTGTGTGTGTATTTATCCGCACTCGTCGGATTCGAATACAGTTAATATCCGTTTTATTTCCGATACGGATAATATATGCTTTATTTTGTATACGAATACGAATTTTTCTGAACAATATCAGATTTTTTTAATTTTGTTAAGAAGGCAAAACAAATTCAAATGACATTATCGAATTAACTATTTTCCAACAATAGTATAGGGAAAATAAACTTGTAATAAAAAAAGGTGGCTAATTTTGTGTGTATCTTTAATAATAAAAAAATTTATAATAATAATAATAATTATAATAATAATAATAATGTTTATAGTAATAATTAATTTAATATATTGTTGATGAAAATTATATATGAAAATTTTGGTTGTACATGTTTTAAATATTTTGATTCAACGGTTCTTATTAGACCTGATAAAATGGGTCTTAATCCGGAAAACGAAATCGAAATTCATAAAACCGAGATCCTATTTGAGGTCCAAATCATATAATTCAATATTTATCGGAAAACTAATTTAAATCGATCAGAAAATAACCTGAACCGAAAATTTAATCAAAAATTATTTAAAGTACTAGATTCGATTTAATATTAAACCAACCAATATATTATTTTGAACGGAATGTCTCCTGAAATAATCAAAATTTATACTTAAGAAAATTTTATATTTATGATAACATAATTATTTAATCATATTTTTTTGTAAAATTAGACTCCATTATATAAAACATACTAAATTTGATAAAAGAAATTTTTTAAAGTCTTACAAGTTGAAAAAATTAATAAGTTATGATTCAAAAATATCCCAACCAAATTTAGTCTGAACCAAATTTTGTTCGATATATCCGAACAAAATTTTGTTCGATATATCCAAACCAAACTTAATCCGAACCGGCTTTCGTTCAAACTTAATCCAATTTAAATTAGAATTATACCCGAATCAAATCACATTCGATATGATCAGAATCTTCTCCAATAGATCATGATTCAAAAGTACATCTGATCTGAAATTGATCCGATCCGAAAATTATCTAGTTATCCGAATTCCATATCTTTCTGATCATTCAATTTAAAAGATTTAACATTTTGATTGAGATGGATAACCAAAATTAATGATTGACTAACAACAAATTATACCCATATTCGTGATATGTGATCAATATGATCACATTTTCTCTATATTTTTAGTTAATTTGCATGGAATTGAATTTTTTTAATAGATTTTCATGTTTTCTTTTAGGAAATTGGATTTTATATTAACAATGCGATTGGAGCTGAAATAGAAAAATTTATAGTTATTATTATTGGAATTCTGATTTTTGAGATAGAATGTACAGTGCTCACTATTTTGACTCTATTTGGAGTTCGGGTTATCCGATTGAGGTGATTTAGGCGTCGTTGAAAAGTTTGCGAGAAGACCTTTAATTCAAGTATGGTATTAAATTTTATTGGTGTTCTAGAATGCAAAGAAAATTACCAGAAGTAGCAACTTCGAATTTCTATTTTTAGATACTTATATTATCTAAGATATTCACTTGTATTAATATTAAATAATAGAAAAAATATTTTTTTAGAATATATATTAGAATTTTTTTATTAAATTAGGAGCCCTAGGTAAGAGAGGGACATCTATTATAATTAGAAGGAGGGTTACACACATGTCCCGAGAATCATTTAAGTAATAACTGAGGGTACTATTTCATGCATATCACTTTCTAAACCCCAGGTTGACTTTTCAACCCTTGGGTTTCTCCACAATACTCTTACTAACTTTATAACTTTCTTTCTTAACATTTTCTCTCTCTTTTCTATGATCCCTATTGGATTCTCAACATAGGGAAACTCTACCTGAAGTTATATCGGCTCATATTCTATAGCATGTCTAGAATTCTAGATTTTACCTTTTTAAACATTGCCACATGAAAACATTATGAATACATTGCATATGCCAGGGTAACTCTAATTCGTATGCTATGACACGTTTTTCAAAATTTCAAAAGGTCCAATGTAAATAGGATCGAGCTTTCCTCACTACCACATAACTGGCCTACAACAACATCAAAAAAAATGTGAAAAATGCTAAAAAAATGTTACCACAAAGCTTAAGGCAACACTTTGGTCAATTTTGAGGGTGTTGGAAATTTACATGGGGCCTTTGATATTTTGCCAACATATTTTACAGAACAATGCCAACACCAAAAATGTGTTGCTGTAGACCTCTATGGCAACATTATAATGTCAATAGCACCATCTGAACCGGTTTTGGCTTTAAGTTTATGGCAATACTGGGGTTTTAAAGGCAACACAAATTTGATGTTGCCTTAATTCTTATGGAAACATAGTCTCAGTCTATAGCAACATAAATTTTATTAACATTTCTTATCTTTGCCAACACTTACCTGGCTATAGCAACATCTTTTGATTTATTTTTGCCAATATTATTTTAGGGTTAAGCAACATGTTTGTTAGGTCCCAATGAGTTTGTAGAAGGGGGGGTTGAATACAAACAGTACAGAATAATCGAATTAAATGCGGAATAAAAAAATGTGAAACAAAATTCAAGTTAAATAAAAATATTATTAAACTTGAAAGGTGTTACAACAACTGTATCGATTACAAGGAATTAATCTCAAATTAATTATTACAAATCTAGAATAAATTCGACATGAACTTTTTCTATTTTTGTAATAAAAAGATTCAAATGCTAAACGCAATTTGAGATTAAGTTCTAGGGATTTTGATCCGCTAGATTGTTACACAAGAACAAGATAATGATTTCTAGTGGTTTGGATTTAACTTTACTAGCTAGAAATTGTGATCTTGATTTTAGCAGAGAAGAGATGATATATTTTTCAGCTTCTGCTTTTCTTTGTTCTTGAACTGTTTTTCAGATGGATGATTGACTTCTATTGCTTCTGTTGTTTAAATAATAAAATAACCACCTGATTTGTTGGCAAGACAATCCTTTTAGCTCAGCAAGACAATCCATTGAGCTAGCAAGACAATCCATTGAGCTAGCAAGACTTTCGGTGAGACTATTGATTGAACTAGCAAGACAATCAGAATGAACTGGCAAGACAATCCTCCTCCCAGTGTAACTTTCCGTATGACAATTGAAATGACTTGGCATGACAATCGGTATGACAATCCAGATTGTAATGCTAGTTCATTTCAATTGTCTTGCTGATTTAAATTGATTTTAATCCAAAAACAATTCTGAAAAATCTTAATATTAATTCAGAATTAATTAATCAATTAATTCAATTAATAAATAAATTAATCTTTGCAGATATAATTTATTTTCTTAATTAAATTATATGACTTAATTAATTAATAGAGAATTAATACTATTCTTGAACCGCAACCATTCTTCTGTAAATTTTCTGAAAATCACTGAAAATTATGAATCAATTCCACCACTTCAATGTTGACACTCGATGTACTGTCTGGTTCATGAGTGACTAACTTCCGTGACATTTTTTCATGTCTTGACTTTGATACTCTGATTTTCTTCAGATTAAATCCTTGTAATTATCTGATACCCTGACGAGATCTCTGTCACTTGATTAAATCCACAATCTTGATTTATATCACTGAGGCATGATCAATTTCTTGAACTTCTTCCAATAAATTAATTCCTCAAGTCTGTAGATGAACCTTGTTTCTGAATCCTTTGACAGATGTTACTTTGCGAGATCTCTCTGACGGTAGATCCACTATTTACTTATTACATTCTTATTTGAGTTGAGTTGAATCCTCGAATATACAAATAGGCTATGACATATGACTTACAATGTTTAGTAAAAAAATTTGACAGTTTCTTGCCTAAATTATAACATCCCAATATAGTTCAAATCCAATAACAACAACACAAAAACCAAATCCCCGGATGCAAGCCAAGTCAAAAACTACTTAGAAAACTTGAATACATACTTTCAATCATACAAGCACTACATAATGCCAATATCAATTCCAACATTCCGACTTGATTCTACTTAAATAAAATGAAGTACTTCATTTACAGTCTACGACCATAAGAGAATTTTTAAAAAGTACCATATATGGTCTAATATCGCAAAAGGCATCAAGGACTCGATATGCAGGATCAAGGACCAGAACTGCTTGCTCCGGTTGCATCACTTGGTGGTTGATTGCTTGTTCCAGTTGCATCACTTGGTGGATGCTCACTTGGTAGTTGTAGTAAGAACATCTGTTTACACAACCATGACTCATTACTAATAGTACAAAAGGACTGTTAATTTAACCTCCACTTAGACATATTGGAGGATCCACGGTCTCCTCATATCCAGCACACATAGTCTTCAAAATTGCAGTCCTCTCCAGTTTTCCTATGAAAGAGTAAAAATGAAAATTTATGCCTTAGATTAAGTAAAGATGATAATTACTTATTAGGATAGAGGAAAAAGATGAAAATATATTATACAGATGTTGCAAACTTGACTCTGAGTCTGACTCATAGAGGGGTTATCATATGACAATGTACTACCAACCTCTATACTAAACATCGTTTATAAATAGTGTTGGTAATATAGTAATATCACCACAAGATCCTTGCACGACTTCTTAGATGATTCAGTATTAGAATTTAAAACACACTGCATCAATAAGTATATCCTGATAAACAATGTTTACATTACTTCAATAATTCACAAGCACATAATCACTAGAAAATATACAATCAAGTATATTTATTGATATAGACAATGTATGAATGAAAATAAAAAATTACCTAGACGATCTTGTTCAATATTTAGGACTTCATTTTCAATATCAGCTTTAGGGTCACCCATGCAATTTTTTATTTTATCTATTGGGAGATCTGGAGAAAGTTAAATCGTCGTTATCAGAATATTTGAGGAGAGAAACATAGTTGTGCAGCAAAAATTTATAAGCTTATGCTCAAATTATAAATAGAAATATACATCAGAAGTACATTACAACAATTATAAGTGAACTCTGAAAACTGTTACAAGGAAGAATATGTCACTATTCAATAATAAATGAACAATAATATATTACCTAAATTGGCTCCTGCAAGATCAAATTGCCCAAATTAGCAGATTGATTTTTCTCTGTCCTTAGAGGCAGTGGCGGAGGAGGAGATACAGACAAATGAACATCATCAAATTCTGCCAATGAAATATAATAAATAAATGATCATACAACAACAAAACTTCAGAAGATTAAAACATCAAATCAACTATTGTTATTGTTATGTTTGACAAGTTAAATGAAATAGAAATGAAGAACTTATGATGACATGATTGGTAAATCAAGTACCATGTTAATTACAAGCTGAGATTATGAGTTTTTGGTTTGTTTTCTGACCTTGTATGTGTCAACCTCTCGCATTATAAACAAATTAAGTAGTAGATGAATTAAGAAGTAGATGTACTTAAATGATCAACAAAATTACATCCTTTCATTTTTCAGTACCTAAATTTACAACAAAGGCAAGGGAGCTTTTAGTCCAAGTGCAGAACAACAAATTTCATGCGACAAGATTCACAAAACACAACCATATAGAAACTAGTTAACTATCTTTCATATATTCATAACCATATGTAATCTTTCAGAAAGATGAGTCAGGCCTATAGGAATGCACCATAGTGCACTAGTGCAAGATTTTAAACATCGAGCTGCTGCAAACATTAGTGACCAGATGACTGGAATATATTTTAGATTAAGAAGACACATTGGCTAAACAAATCTCTCTTATTGATAAGTCCCAAAGATGCAACAGATGTCAGAGATGAATAGATATAGTCATATAGGATATGATCTTTTGAATGAAAAGTAAAAATTATCACATCCATCAGCTTCTTTATTTCCGTTTCAGCCAATTGTGATCCAACTTTTTGTAGCCCAGCCTTCAGTTCTTTGTATGTAACTTCACCATCATTGTCTATGTCCATTAATACTAAAAGAAAGCAGAGTAGAAGGCTTCAGTTCTTCGTATGTAACCTGCTTTCGATGCTCTTAGTTTTTAAAGTGCATGTGTAATATAATGTATCAATACGTGTACCTTGTTTGGGTTGAACACATTATACAAGCGTAGTAAGCACTAAAACCATTTTCATAGTATGTCAATTTGTGTTGTGAACCAGAGGATGGGCTTTTAGAAACTTGACAAATAAATTCACATTAGTTCTGATAAAATTGATGTAAAAAACTCTTCTAACATCGGGAACCAATGTAACTGATATTAACAGGGTGATGTCAGTTGACTATTTTCTTGTAATAATATGTGGTACCGGATTCAGATGATGCATGTTCAGACTGATTATCGGGTGACTTTAGTGGCATTTGTGGAAGTAGAGGGAGCATACTAGATCCTTGTACAAGGAAACAAAATGGGAAAATAAATTGTGATCTAAAACATTTCAAACATAAAGTACTCATAAATAGAAATATACAGCAAACGTACGTTACGACAATTATAAATTGTATTTCCTATTGCCTAGTGCTTGTCTTAAATTTTGATCAAAGAAGAGGAGAAAAAGTGCATTCTGTCGGAAGCACATCCAAAATCCATGGCATTATATTCTTTAAACAGCAAGACATACATTAATATGTGCTTGATATAAAAGATGATCAAGTAATAGTCCTGGACAGATAATGTAGTCGGATCACAAAAGCCAAAAAGCAGTAGCATGTATAAGTTATATAATTAAGACAAATATTATATAACATACATTTAGTAAACTATTCTGCTCTGTTAATCAGAATAAAACAGGAAAGTGCTGCATTTTGGTATAAACATAACACCGATTTGGAATAGAGATTATGATTAAAAGTGGTAGAAAATTGCATATGATTATTTACATTACTAAAGCGTGACTGTTCAATAGCAAGTTGAAGAGAAGAAATTTTGAACATCAATGATACAGAAATTTCATAAAAAAGCAACCATGGAACTAATCAAAATAATTACGACTGAAATTATCTCGACTCAAACACAAAAACAAACCTCAATAGCAATAATTCCACCTAAACATTCAATCCCAAAATCAAATCAGACAAATAAAATCAAATGATTAGGGACATGTACCAAATGATTGCTCTTTTTGTAAGAGGACTTAGCCATTAATCTCTGTAAATTCAAGAAAACAAATTAAAACTCCAAAATATTAGGGTTTGTAAAAAATTATAAAAAACCCAAAAATTAGGGTTTGTACCTTTCAATGAAGTATACTGTTAATACTGAGCATTGAAACCAAGATTTCAAACAGAGTTTTGAAACAGAGCTTTCAAATGAAGATTTGGCAGAGATGATACAGAGTTTTGAGTGTGCAGCAGCAGAGGGGTGGGACGAGTATGCGTTTGTGAGTATATATTTGCCCCGAGATCCAGAGGTGAGCGGCACTGAGTGGGTGTTTGGGGGTGGAGAGACTATATGACTGTGTTTGTGTGAGATTTTCCTTATTCTATTTTTTATTTTAATATGTGCGTGCAAATTATTTTGGTAAGAGCGGGATAATTCCCTCACTTTTTTAACAAATTTTCACCCATCAAAGGTAACACCAAAGAAGGTGTTTGAATAAGAAATCTAAGGCAACGTTTATAGCAACATTTGTTTATCATGTTGCTATACATCATTATTTTCATGTTTATTCCACTTAAGGCAATATTTTTAGTGGCAACACCATTTTTAAATGTTGGTAAAGGCCATTTATGTGGTAGTGCATTTCTTTCTAATCGAAGATGATCCCTTATCACGGTGATATTTTTAATAATTTTAAATCTTCTTCTTCAAACTTCGCATTCTTTCTAGCTTGATATACATATTTCCTTTGACGATCTTCTGATCCACTTAACCTTTTCTAAATAATCTCGACAACTTCCCTTATCTTTTGTACTAACTCTAGTCCAAGTATTTCACATTTTTTTCCAACTTCATCTCAATTTCTTCTAAAAATAATAGCACAAACACATAACTTATCTTTGATTATTTGAATCATTCTTTTGTTTTGGCCGCCAGTCGGTGGAAGATAAGTTGTACTCATATTCAAATATTCTTGAAAACTTTTCTAGAACCTTGAATTAAATCTTGAATCTTGGTCGAATACCATAGACACGGGAACTCCATGACGAATTACTATCTCCTTCAAATCCATGTGAACCAACTAGTCCAATAAAAATCTTCCATTAATAGGTGGAAAATAAACTAACATAGCTAGCGTGTCCACCATAACCCAATTGGCATCGTGGTTCCCTTTCGTTCTTGGTAATCTGACTTTAACCCAAAGCAATATGCTCCCACTCCCATTTTCATTCTGCATCTCTAATGTTTGTAATAATCCACTAGGTCTCTTATACTTCGCCTTAATTCTTTGCTATGCCTAACACCTCCTGATCCATTTTGAAATTTCCTTTTCCTATCTGGATAACAATATTCTTCTTTAAATTTCCGTATATCTTGGCATTTCTTGAATAGATTAAATACTCAATATTGTGAGTTCCCTGAAGGATCTCATTTTTTAATTCTATCACTTGTGGCATCCAAATTCTTGAAGAACATCTTATAATACCGTGATCATTCATCTGAGTGCATAAATTTCCTCTTACTAATCTGTTAACATCCTGATCCATTATCTCCTCTTGACATCTCTTTATCTTATCTAACCCTTCTGGCTAAAAGATTATACTACACTTCCTTGCTCCTTTTGGATTATAAATTCTGACTTCCAATTCCAACTTTTGAAATCCCATAGATAACTCTTCTGGTGCAGACAACACATTCATTTTCTCCTTTTTGCTTATCATGTTGCCACTATATTTTCTTTTCCTCATGAATATATACTTCAAACTCTTATGGTCTATATAAATTTCACACCTTTCTCCATCAATATAATGTTTTCCAAATCTTCAAAGGGAATATTATTACTGTTAGTTCGAAGTCATGAGTATGACGCTTCCGCTCATGAGGTTTCGGTTGTCTAGATGCATATACAATAAATTTGTTAAGCTGTGTCAACACACAATCTAATCCCTTATAAGAAGCATCACTATAGGTTACAAACTCTTCTTGATCATCTTGAAGCGATAAAATAGGTGTCATGATTAATCCCTTCTTTACTCATCAAAACTTTCTTCACACTTCTTCATTCCATATAAAATTGTCACTTTTCCTAGTGAGCTTCATCAAATGTGTCGTAATCTTCGAGAAATTTTGAACAAATTTTTGATATTTGTCCTGCCAATATTAAAAACTTCTCACTTTTATTGGTACTTTTGGTCTTTCTCTATTCATAGTATCTTTAATCCCTGTTGGATCCACTTTGGTTTCTTCATCACCGACTATTTATGCTAAGAATTAAACTTCCTACCATCAAAACCCTCACTTTGAAAACTTTACATGCAACTTCTTTCTTCTCAGACTCCCCAAATTATCATTAAATACCTTGGTATGATCCTCCTTTAACTTTGAGTAAACAACAATATCATCTATAAGCACAAATACAACCTACCTAGATACTCTTTAAAAGTTATGTCCATCAAGTTTAAATATTGTTGGTATATTAGTTAATCCAAATGGCACTACTAAAATTCAATAATAACTCTACTTAGTTTTGAAAGTTGTCTTTGATACATCCTCAGATTCAATCTTCAATTGATAATACCCAAATCTTAAATCCATCTCGGAAAATTCTTCGCTTATTTCAGTTGATCAAACAAATCCTTAATTCGAGGTAAAAGATACTTTTCCTTGATAACAAACATGTCGAGCTTTCGCTAGTCGACACATAAACTCCTGCTTCCATCATCCTTAGTAATAGATAATACCAGTGCACCTCATGGGGTACACTAGGTCTAATTGCTCCTTCTTTTAACATCCCTTGCAGTTTCTTTGTTAACTCCTTCATTTTAATTGGCGCCATTCTGTACGTGGCCATGGACACTGGTTCCATTCCAGGTGCTAAATCGATCGCAAACTAAATTTCTCTGTTTGGAGAAAGTCCTGGTAACTCGTCTGGAAACACTTCTACAAACTTATTGATTACTAGGAAATCTTCAAGTTTTGTTGGCTTCTAACTTCTATTTATCAAATAATCAACAAAGTGCTCACATCTTTTGCCACCATAACCTTTTAGTTGAATCATTGTTAAAAACTTCTTTACTTGCCTTCGACCTCTAAACGTCACCACTTTCTTATCCGGAGTCTTCAGAATTATCTTCTTATTATGACGTTCTATCTAAGTAACAGACTTAAATAGTAAGTCCATTTCCTAGAATAATGTCAAATCATCACAAATTATTTAACAATTACACGTTCTTTATTTCCTAGTTTTATAGTCATGATCTCATTTAACAAGTCCACATGGTAATTCAACTTATCAACGATTAAGTTGCACCCACACCTACCAATACTTTAACACATAAGGTATTCACAATAATCATTCCTTCAATCACATTCATATTCTAAATAACATACTTCACAGTCATATCATAAACTCTCTCTCTTGGAGACTTATTCATTATCGGGTTAGATCCCTTGATTTTTAACTCATCACTGACCGGGGCTGGTGCTTTACAATCCTAGTCATATGCCCTGGTTTTCCATACGTAAAATATAAAAATTTCATAGCTGGAACTTTTCCCTCTTGATTCTTCTTCTTTGGAGAACTTTTGTAAAGAACAATAGTGCAACAAAACAACTAGAAGGATCCATAATTCAATAAACTTATACTTGAAAAGAAAGAAGAAGTAATAATTTGAATATGAATGAGACAACGACATTGGTACTTAAGATAGCCAGTCTTTCATACCATATGGCATACTTAAGATGACCAGTCTTTCTTTGTGAAAATTTTTCATGCAATTGTCTTTACTTGATGAAACTTTACATGAAATTATGGAGTGCTGAGTGTTATGTTAAAAACTTGTGTTTCTTGTAAGTGATTAACAAAAACATGTCTCTCCGTTGTCCAATTTTTATTTCTTTAATTAGATTATCAAGTTAATATTAATATATAAAGGTTGGCAAAAGAAGCTAAAAATAGGAATCCATATGACAAGGCGTGCCCAAATGGTTGAGGCGCCCAAGCGGATGATGAAGACATAAAATTAGATAAATCTATAAGATAAATCACAAAAGTAAAATAGTAGTAAAAACATAGTCATACAACTTTGCACAACATCAAAAGACAGATGGCTCCTCAACGTAATAAGAGACTTAGTTCAGAAAAGAAAAGATAGCAAATTAGGGTGCGCCCTGATTTGCATAAGTTGGCGGAATGGATTGGAAAGGGATTGATGGGTCAGCTTTAGGCGCGTCCTTTTCGGGCCCGTCTGCAGGCGTGCCCTCAGCTTCCTCTAAGCCAAGCTCCACCCTTTTCTCTCGAATCTCCTTGTCAAATTCCCTCTTAAATTCAGCCATTTCAGCGGCGATCTCTTCACCAAACTTCTCAAAAGTGTACTGAGGATCATTCGCCATGAATCCAATCCTCTAGAAATGAAAGCCATTGGCGAAAGCATCATCTGTTATGATCCTCCTCTCATCCAGCCAACCATTCCACTCTTGATCCTCAAGGTATTCAATCATTTCCTTGGCCTCAGCTATCTCGACATGAAGATATTCTGCCTTTCTATTGGCAATCTCTAGCAAAGAGGATGAATTTGCAATTTCTCCCTCCAGGATCATAGATTTCCACTGCTCCACCTCCTCATATGTAACATGAAGTGAACCCAGGGGACCAAGGGAATTAATTGCAGCAGAAAAACCAGAAGGCGCGCCATTTATCCTTGATTTTTTGGCCGCAACCTATTTTTCGGTCAGGTCAATGATTGGCCTCTTTTGAACAGGAGTAGGCTGAGGAGTAGGGGTTGGCACAGGGATGGATGTTGGTGCCATAGGAGGATCTCTCTTTGGTTTGGGCTTAGGTTTGTCGCTTGGGCGTGCCTCGAATGACTTAGGAATCCTTGGAGGAGCCATCTCTGCACAAAACATAAAAAATATATTAGTTAAACTTGGCAATCAGGCACGTCTAATAATGAGGACGCGCGGAACAAGGCAATAAACAAAAGCAATTAGTAAAAATAGCAATAATATAGATGTGTCACTTATAAAGCCCAGGTAAAAGGCGCACCCTAAGTAACAGGGAGTTTTGTCAAGTAAAACTAATAGGAAGTTCTATCAATAATTTAATATGCCAAGATTAAAAATAACAGGAAAATTTATCGGGTAACAAGGACGCACCAACTATGGAAGGCACGCTTTTAGAATTTGAAATGATCAAACCTGAAGGAACCTCGCCTGGAAAAGAGCTATCTTCTGCTTCGTCCTCTTCTTCTTTAGCTTCTTCCTCACTATCTAGGTCATGGGCACGAGAAACAGGGATACCTTTCCTAAATTTTATAAATTTACGCTTCACTCCCACTTGGTCGGAAAGAATTCCGACTCGTATCAAATTGGTCCTAGTACCCAAAGTCTTTAAGTTCCATCTTTCAGCGGCAACTCTAAGAAGGGCTTGAGCTCGCCTTTTAGGCTCGCCCTTAAGTGGTTTGGCCACTAGTTTGTCTGAGGGAATAATGTTGTGAGGAAAAAAAAGAAAATAGAAACAAAATAAGGAAAAGATAGTGAGAAGGCGCACCCTTATTTCAAGATGTGTTGAATCTAATTCTTAGCCTGGGAACATCACACAGATAAAATAAGTTTTCCTTTCCAGAGGAGAAACCTTTCTTATTATGTTGTTTGTCTGCAACCAGGTAGTAGTATCCATGGTCAGACTTCCTTAAGATAAAAAAATAGCTGACTTCGGACATTGAAGGCTGAGAGAAGCCCAGCTCTATATAGAGAATGAATAGGGCAAGAACAAATTTGTAGCTGTTGGAAGAAAGTTAAAATGGAGCCACATCATAAAGTTCTATCACTCCCCTAAGGTAGAAATACAAAGGCGCGCCTATACCCAATGAAACCAGCTTAGGGCTCATTACCATCCTTGGAATCCTGAAGTTTCTCCCATAGTTAAAATTATGGGGGCGCATCATGCTAAGAGGGCGCGCCCAAATGCCCTTCATATCATAGAACTCCATGAGTCATTTTAGTTGCTCATCGGAACAAGCTGAGGGTATGCCCACACAAAAAGCTTCCCATGTTCTTTCCTAAAACGCTTCTTTACAGCTTCATTGCATGGCTCGAACTTATCCCAGTCAAAGTCTAACTCACTTTCAGAGACTTCCCAATGCTGAAAAGGGATTGGGGAAGGTTTAGGAGAGGTGGAGAACTGAAGAGTATTCTCATCAAAGAAGTTCATTTCATTGCGAAGTGGCGACATACTCTCTTCAGGCGCGCCATCAGGAATGGGAGAAGCAGGCGTGCCCTCAGACTGTTGTGGAGAGGGGCTTGGAGAAACAACCTTATACGAAATCTTAGAGGGTCCTTCCCCAATATTTACTCCATATTCAGTCCCCTTATACCTGTCTGCGTTCAAGCTTTCCAACCAATCGTCATCATCCAACTATGTACTAACAGGGAGGGGAGATCGTTCTTTTTTAACTAATTTCTATTTACCCCTTCTTGATTCAGAGGGATGTGGTCTTGGGAATCATTTGATGATTCTGTCATTATGTCACTGACTTTGAACTCTTCAACAAGGCACGCCTCCTGTTCTAAGAAATGGGGAGTCCTGTGTGCATCTGGGAAGTCTAGTTCAAAGGTGATGGGTGGGGGAGAATAGATTCCTAGCCTAGAGCAAAAATACTTTAAAGGATAAAAAGGTGAGGACGCGCCCTCGTCTTCCAGCGGTCAAGAAAATCAAAAAAATATTGAGGGAGCGCCCAAGTCGAAAGAATGGAAAAAGAAAGAATGAAAGAAACAAACAAAGTAATGGATGCCTTGAGAAAATGGTATTTCCTGTAGGAACTTATGCCAACTCCCTTCTAGGGCGCGTCCTATGCTAAGAAGGCGCGTCCTATTAGTTATAAGACCAATGAGGTCTATTATGAAGATTAAACGTTAAGGTGTTGGGAAATTAGATTACAATGGCACTACTAATAATGAAGAGAGAAGACGCGCCTTGTATAAATGTAAACAGGTCTCGCGATATATATACTCTTAAATCTAATTAAAAATAATGGGTGATTGGTTGAAATTATCATAAAAAAGAATTTAAAATTTTACCAAACGATTTTGGATCTAAGTCACAGAAATTTAAATATACACACACATACACACACAGACACATACAAGAACATGTGCATTCTAGAAATGGAAGATGAATAGTTTTTATAGCATGTAATATGATTTACTTGATGAAATTATGAAATTTAGAAAGCTTTACATACCTTTTTGATTGAAGAAGAAGATTAACCGGGAAAGTTGAGGAAATGGTGGGGATTAAGGCCGATTTCAGGCAGATTTTATCTCGCCGGTGTGATAGTGTTTAAAGAAAATGTGAAATAAGGGAAAGAGAAAGTAAAATAAAAAGTGAGAACATGAAAAGTTACTGGTATTTATAGCAGAAAAAGTGACAACTGTCAAATCAGATCACATCAATCACGTCGGCCACGATTCCCGAGGAATAAGGGAAACCGTTTCTAAACCATTTGAAATTCTAGGACGCGTCCTCAGGAAGGCGCACCCTATTCAGATACCATAGCAGCATTGATTTTTAAGGAAAAGAGGGAAGGCAAGCCCTGATGAGGGCGCGCCTTGACAAAAGAATTAATAAATATGTTTATACAAATTTAGATAAAGATGAGTAAAAATTCCAATCCCATTTACAATTACATATGGAATTTGGGGGTAGTTGTTATACCCAAAAATTGGTAAAAACTATATTCAGATTAAAGATAAGAAAATAGTCAAAAATTAAGATATATATGCCTGAAATCAAGGAGAAGACAAATAAGGTTTCCTTATCTGAAAAGGGCAAGGCGCGCCCTGAATTTTATAAGGGAGTCGCGTCTCATGAATATGAAACTAAAGATCAGTAGAAGAAGAAGGCGCGCCCTGAACATAATTAGGATGATCTCCCAATTACTAAGGAAAGGGAATGGAATTCCCTAATTGAATCCTTTCCTATGGTGAGCCTTAGGGCGCACCCTGAATGAGTAGGAAAATCTTGGGAAGACTTCAACAAGATTACTTGGTCGGGTTCTTTGGAAGATTCAAGGAAGATGGAGATTATTATTACTAACCTATTTGATGCATGTACTCTATTGAAGAACTCCTTCCTGTAGCATATCTATTGAAAAACTCATTCCTGTAGCATATCTACTGGAAAGGCGGTGTCCGTGGTCAAAGACCTCCAGGGATATGCCTGGACTAAAGGCCTCTTTCTGTAGTCAATGAGTGTCCTCATTAGGGATGTGGGGTGAAATCTCGTGTGTGCTTTGGAAGCTCTGTCTCTGTAGTCAACGGGTGTCCTTGTTGAGGGACTTCAGAGTCTCTTGTACTTTGCACCCAAAAGCTTGGGATCACTTGTCCTGTAATCTGGTAGGGGCTCCTTATTGGGGGGTAAGGATGCGTCCAACCTTTGGGGTGAACCATGGCTATACCTACGTTCACGGACTAGAGAAATAGCTGGTCGCGGAGGGTTATCCTTGGCCAGGGAGATTCCTTGTTCATGAAGTCTCGAAGCCGCGGACAAGCCTTGGGCCTTTGTGGTTGAGCCTCATCGGCGGACAGTCCTAAAGCTAGTAGAAGACGGTTTCCAGTGGGTTTCCCATTGGGCCTCAGGACAAGAGATGTAAGTCCATTAGGTTCATTTTCCCTCAAGAACTACGTTGGCTTGATTCCCTTTAAATAGGGATACGTAGACAAATTGCAAGTGGTCAGAAGCGAGAGTGCAAAGGAGCCACCAGTAACCCTAAACAATCTCAGCCACCAATAACCACCACCACCAAATACTGTTCATCTTTTCTGACGAATACTGTTCATTGGATATACTGATTACTGTTCACGTTTCCGACGAAGAACCACCATCACATATCTTGTTTCCGGCTACGAATCTCAAACTTTGTTGCTCCCAAATTTCTCCGTCAACATGTTGTTAACGGAATTTGAACATGAACTTATATATCTATAACGTAACCCAGACCCGTGCATTACACGGCCCGTAAGCTAGTATCTTTCCAAATAATAATATAAATATTTTTTATTGACGGGATTCGAACCTGAGAATTTGTGGAATGTATTTTTTTAGTGTTTGGATTTAACGGCTCTGATTATTCGATGAAAAAAATCGGACGAGAAAATTAACAATATTAGGTAAAAATTAGTACACGTTTAGTTCGTGTGAGGCCTAAATTTCTAACTGTAATTGCATATTTTTGGTGATACATAGAGTTTCCATTCATTATTCCAATATTTTATTCTTTACCATGTGACAAACTTAAATTTGGTTCCAGGCCTGTTATAAGTTTTTGAGCAGAGTCATTTCAACTGCCTCCGCATTCCGGTTTTTAAATATAATATAAAAGATTTATCTCTTAGTTAACTAAGAAATTAATGAGTAGGTTTGTTTAGAACATGAATCTATACATGTTCCTCGTTCAATATTTTACTAAAGCATATAACCCGTGCGATGCACGAACTGATTATAATATATTTTTTTTGATTTAAAGTAAAATTAAAAATATGAATTAGTTTTTAATATTAAAATATGATTTATTAAAATTAACTTTGGGAGTGTTTGGTTTCGTGTGAAAGAGGTGATAAAGAAGTTGAGGGTAATTAGAAGTTAAGTTGAATTGTAGTTGAAAGAGTTTGTAGTTATATTACATACCTGATTTAATATATTTAAATCATTTTTTTTTTGTTTTAACTTTATTTTTTAAGGTGAAAACAAATGTTTAACGAAATCATGTTTCACTTGTAATAATATAATATATATAGATTGTATTAGTCAAGGTATAATAGGAAATAAAGATATTCTCATGATCGATATCTCAAATAGAAAAGGACTATTCCCGTCTCAAATTTCGAGTTTAATTGTATTTTATCTCCGATTTTTATCATAATAAATATTTATTTATAATGCATATTAGTTTAATTAATCAATTTTTTTAATAATATTCATAATATATAATAAAATAATCATAAGAAGATCCTAAAAATCTGCTATACTTGAATATAGAGGTGTTATTAAGGACATAATGAGTCACTTATTTGGGCTTTGAAACACGCAAGCTAGAGTGGTTTTTGATCTCATTCTTGAAATCAAGATTAGGAGCATGATATAGCTAGTAATTTGCATTTGGTCTCGGGAAACCTATCGTGAGATATTGTTGGAATGGTCCTAACTTATTAACGGCGATTGTGATGTGGGTGTTGCAGTTTTTTCTTTAAATTACAGAGTAAATTGCACATGCATTTTGGAGTGGTTTGATCAAATTTCTGAATCCCACCTCCATCAAGTACACTAAAAAATCGTATAATCACATCACAGAAATACGGTCCAATATGTTTCGGTTTGTGCGATTTATATATTCATAAAATTAATAATTACATATAAATATAATAAAAATTTAGCCAGCATAGAGATGAAAACTAATATTCTGTTGATTAAGAATAAAAATATATCAGTAATTTGTAATATTTAAGCTAGCATATATATCATAAAGTTATATTAAAGAAAAAATGAATTATAGTATATGATATGTATATATATATATATATGTATATTTCAAATTGAGGTGTTGTGCGGTTTGAGCCGCAATGTTAAAATTTTAAACTGCAACTGCACCAAAAATATTAAAAATCGTATTTTGCTGCGATGTAGCGTGGTGCAGGTGGTTTTCACGGATTATGTGGTTTCATGATACATAAACTTAAGTCATGAACCATATTTTTCCAATTATTTTCATAAAAAAATTACAAAACAAATATCTCAAAAAGTAGTATTTTTGTTACTTATTAAATTTATATTTGAATCATGCATTTTTACACTATAATATTTATGGTGAATTTAGTATTGAATAATGATAGGGTCCCAAATTGATAACTAAAATGAATCTCAAATATCTGGTGTTATGATCTAATTGGGCTACAAATTAATTTATAATCATGGATTGACGTGCATTCACTTAAATTTCACCAATAAAAATATCATAAATTATTAAAAGTTAATATCACATTAGTTGTGACCAAATTTTATAGGTACCTCTAAAACTAATCTTTAATATTTGTGGTTAAAATGCAAAAATAATAGTCACACCCCTATCTCTAACTTGTATGTCTAGTGATCACTTTCCGACTAAACCAATTTAAATTAATTCTCGAATTTAAGGTCATATTACTAAAACAATTTATAATTTTATATATTTTTAGAAGAATAAAGAAAATTCATAATTTTAAGCCAAAATATATCAATTTGATCAACAAAAATCAAGTTTGTTAATTTAATATCCATAAATTAAATTATAATAATATAATAAAACATAATTGGTTAGATATGTCGCGAACGGCGAGCCTTATATAATTGTAAAAGAGAGCAAAATTTTCAATTTCCCGACCAATTTTTGAATTTTTTTAGGTTAAGCACTAATCAAACATTTGAACCTCTAGTTAAGAAATTTGATAGTTGTATTAAATACACCATTTCTCCTGATCTGGTGCTTGGCCTATGAAACCTCATCCTCCAAACAAATTCAAATCTCCCATTTCACCCCAAAATACTAACTTTAGAAAAAATTTATCACCTCGTTCTCGGTGGGCTACTGTTCTCTTAATCTTTAATTTGTAAATGATATTCCCTCTCCCTTTGTACATATTAGATGAAATTTCTTTTAGTTTTCATTCACAATTCTAGTTTTTTAAAATTGTATATATCTATGGTTCACATTACTACGTTATTGATATTATGTCTCTAAGTCTTTGTTGAATTTTGTGCTCAACGTACGCTTGGTTCGGCTTGTATCTATTTAACTGCATGCCAATTGCTTGACTGTATTACTCAACAAAAGTCAACTAAATGCTCAAACTTACCATATCTCTTCGTAAATGAATAAAATCTCTATTATGAAGTCATATTTTCTATGTGCAGTTACAATTTCTTTATCAAGTGCAATGTCTCTTTTCTATTGTAGAATATATATAGCCACAAGAAGGCTCCTATATCAGCTCAGTGTGTCGGGTTCGGCACAAGAAGACCTGCTGGAAAAGAAAGAACAGGTTCTGTACATGGTGGACCAAATAGTTACACTACAAGAAAATAGGGCTAAATACAACCGCACAAATACAACCGACATTAAATTCAACTATTTTCCGTTGAATTAAAGGTGCGGCTAAATTTAACCGCATGCGGTCGTTTTTATATACGATCGTGTTTACGCGGTCGAATTTAGTACTAATTATAACCGAATAAATATATTATATTTATATACAACCGTCTACGGTTGAGTTTACTCGTGCTCCTAAATTCCACTGCATTCAGTCGAATTTAGCCTTAATAATTACAACCGAATAAATACAACCGTATTTATATGCAACCGTATACGGTTAAGTTTAGCCGTGCTCCTAAATTTAACTGTCTTCGGTCGAATTTAGCCTTGCCAAAAAATGGAGGAAACTTCCCGCCAACGAATTTTGTACTAAATTCAACCGATTTCGGTGGATATATTTTTAAAATGGCAGAAAATTTCTAGAAAAAATATAGAATAAAGTTTACATGAAATTTATATTTTAGTTCTTGCAAAAAAGATTATTATGGTAGTGAGATATTTATGGTTCAATTAATAAATATAGTTTGACTTTCAATTTATTTTGTATTTGTTTTAAATTATAATCCAACTATACGGATATGAAAATTGTCAAAAAAAAAGTTTACTGAAAAATGTAAGTAATTTGAATATTTAAATTTTAACTATTTTACAAATTGAATTTAGGGGGTGAGATCCTAACACTAAAGTAGTTCGAACGGTACTTCTTACTAGTGTTTAATCTCATACTGATATTTCGATTTTTTCAAAACTTTTGTGAGTGATCCAACCTTATAGATGTTAAGATCTATATATTTTAGTGATATTATAAAATTTTTAGAAAAAAATAAATTTATTTGATTTGCTATTTTAAGAGTCAACTAGTAGTTTGACCCGTATTTTTTAATAGTGTTTTGTGTCATATTAATGTTTCGATTTTTTCAAAATAATTTATGGATGATCCAAACATAAGGATGTGAAGATCTATATATATTAGTGATATGATAAAAAATTTAGAAAAAAATAAATTTATTTGGTTTGCTATTTTTAAAGTCAACTAGTAGTTTCACCTCGTACTTCTTAATACTGTTTAGTCTCGTATTAATGTTATGCTTTTTTCAAAATAATTTATGAATGATCCAACCATAAGGATCTGAAAATCTATATATATTAGTGATATGAGAAAAAATTTGGAGAAAAATAAATTTATTTGGTTTGCTATTTTAACAGTCGACTAGTAGTTTGACCAGTACTTCTTAATACTGTTTAGTCTCATATTGATGTTATGCTTTTTTCAAAATAATTTATGAATGATCCAACCGTAATGATGTGAATATCTATATATATTAGTAATATGATAAAAATTTTAGAAAAAAACAAATTTATCTGGTTTGCTATTTTAACACTCGACTAGTAGTTTGACGAGTACTTTTTTTTGCTAAATTTACCACTACTTCTTAATAGTGTTTAGTCCCATATTAATTTTTAATTTTTTCAAAACAATTAATGAATGATCCAACCATTAGGATGTGAAGATCTATATATATTAGTGATATTATAAAACATTTATAAAAAAAATAAATGTATTTGGTTTGCTATTTTAACAGTCAACTTGTAGTTTGACCGGTATTTCATAATAGTGTTTAGTTCCATATTAATGTTTCGATTTTTTCAAAATAATTTATCATTTATCCAAACAGAAGGATGCGAAGATATATATATATATATTAGTGATATGATAAAATTTTTAGAAATAAAATAAATTTATCTGGTTTGCTATTTTAACCGTCAACTAGTAGTTTGACCAGTATTTTTTACTAGTGTTTAGTCATATACTGATGCTTTGATTTTTAAAAAAATGCTTATGAATGATCCAACCTGACAGATGTAAAATTCTATATATTTTAGTGATATGATAAAAATTTGAGAAAAAAATAAATGTATTTGGTTCGCTATTTTAATAGTCAACTAGCAGTTTGACCAGTACTTTTTAGTATTTCTTAGTCCCATACTGATGTTTTGATTTTTCAAAAAATGATTATGTATGATCCAACCTTACAGATGTCAAAATCTATATATTTTAGAGATATGATAAAAAATTTAGAAAAAATAATTGTATTTGGTTTGCTATTTTAACAGTCAACTAGAAGTTTGACTAATACTTCTTATTATTATTTAGTCCCATACTAATGTTTTAATTTTTTAAAAAATGCTTATGAATGATCCAACCTTAGAGATGTCAAGATATATATATTTTAGTGATATGATAATTTTTTTAGAAAAAAATAAATATATTTGGTTCGCTATTTTAAGAGTCAACTAATAGTTTGACCTATAATTCTTACTAGTGTTTAGTCCCATACTGGTGTTTCGATTTCTTAAAAAATTTTGTGAATGATCCAACCTTACAAATATCAATAGTTATATATTTTAGTGATATGATAAAAAATTTCAAAAAAATAAATATGATATTTATGATAAAATTGATCTAAATCATGAATTAAAATTTTTCATAAAACAGTGAGTTCTCAAAAATTAATTTTAAAATTTAGAATATAATAATCTTTGTAAAGAAAATATTAACTAATATTTATGTCCTGTAAAAGTTATCAAATTATATAATAAAAATAATAATAATAATAAAAATAATAAAAATAATAATAATAAAAAAAATAATAATAAAAATAAAATAAAAATAAAATTGTCACTCCTAAATTCAATCGAATACGGGTGTATTTAGAGCCACGTCAGCGATGCGCGTGAATTATATCTAATATACCAAATTCAACTAGTATCACATCAATCCAACGGTTGAAGTTATATTTTATATTAAATATTTATAAATAAAAAAAAACCAAATTATAAATTAAAAAAAACCTTAACCCTTACCCCCACCCCCTCGTCGCCCCAACACCCACCCTCTTATCCCTCACGCACTGCCTCCCTCCCCTTCCCTTGTCTTTTCTGGCAGTCCTCCCCACCTCTCTCTCTTCCCCCTCCCTCTCCGTCTCTCCCACGATTTGGTAGAAAGCGTAAGAAATTTTTCAAAATTTTCTAATATTTAATTTTAATTCGAATTTGGGTTTGTTATAAAGTGTGGTGTTTGAATTTGTTTGGATCTAACGGAGCCAGATTGTGAATTTGAAGTTGTGGTTGTTTGATTTCGAGTTTTCATGTTTATTTTCGAGTATTTATTTAGGTGAATTGGTTTGTGGAGTTATGTTTTATGTTGCTGATTTGAATCTGTTCGTGGGGATATCATTAGTAGTTGTTTGAGGTGATGATAGTGGTTGAATGATATGTTTTCCCTGGACAGTGGATCATTTTTTAGTTCAAGAGGATTTACGGTTTGTTTTTAGAAGTGGTTTTGTGAAATAAGTAAGAAATTGAAGGCAGTTTTGTATTTTAGATAGCTGAAAAAGCTCCACCGTGGGAAAAGTTTTTCCGGCGCTATTTTTTTGAAATTGTAGAGCCTGAATTCAACTATATTCGCTATCATTTAGAATTCTATTTTTGACCAAATACGGTTGAATTTAATAATTGGGCGGGCCTTTTGAATTTTGTCAATAAATTTAATTATTTGGGCGTGATATTCGAATTTTATCTGAAAAATTAAATTTGACCGGAAGCGGTTGTATTTAGCCGATGGTATTTAAGCGGTTATATTTAGCCGGATATATTTATTTAGTCATATTTAGTACTAAATACAACCGGTTTACTAAATATGACTCGAGCGAATACAACCGGTCCAAAAACCGGTCGTATTTAGGTAAATACAACCGAAAATGGTTGAATTTACCTAAATACAACCGATTTTAAATCGGTTGTATTTTGTTGTTTTTCTTGTAGTGTTAGTCATATGTTTTTTTAAGTATTTGCTTGATATTTTCTCTCTAGAAAAAGAAATATTTTGCATGTTATATGCTTTCTAAGTTCCCTGTATATTGTTGTAGTATTTAGGAGTCTTATTCTAGGAACGTGGATTAGGAGGACAAACTTTTGAGTGAATTACAAGATCGAAAGCTACTTGAAGGTGACACGTTTGTTACTCTAATTTACATTATTTTACAATCTTAAATTTTATGTTTATTAAAGTTTAGTTGGTCCTAGAAAAATGTGGATTCTCGTGACATAGTATTGGTAATTATTAAATTCAAAAGTGTATGATTTATGGCTTAAATATCATCATGGTAAAATCATGAGCTAATGTACTATTATCGTGTTACAGGAAAGTTTCATATCTACCGGAGTAATGACGATACAATTCATTGAACTAGTCAAATTTTTACTCGAAACACATTAAGAGGCAAATGTAATTGAAGTGGTCAAGCACACCTCTAAAATTCTAATGCTTGAGCCAGATCTAGTTCTGCTTTTTATTGTGTTGGGGGATATTCCGATACTTCCAACATATTAATATGTAGAACTATTGTGTAGGAGATTGAAGATGATTTAGATATTTTGATGTATATTTGTTGTTTTAATTCATTAAACTATGTTGCTGGTGGTCACAGTTTATTTGGTAAATAAATAATAAAGATTTTCTTAAATCAATTATATATATTTATCCTTACAAATAAAATAGAACATATTTATGAAAACAACTGTCATTAGTAAGGTGCCACATGGCCTATACGTGGAACGCCACATGAAAAGATGCAAAGTCGCCATTTGGCATTATAAAGAGTCTCCATGTGGCATGACCAAAATCGCCACATGGCAAAATAAACATATGCCAAGTGGCACATCCATACGCGCCACATTAACATGTCATGTAGGTCCCACGTGTACTATTATGGCCACGTAAGCTTGTGACAAGTAAGTTGATGACTCATTATTAGTTATTCAGGTGATGTGGGGTTCACAACTTATATTATTTACCAATTGACACATGTGTAGGTGAAGAGTTTTTCTCCACCAACTTTTATCTACCAATGACTACCAATACTTTATTGGTAAGTAAATCTTTATGCTTACCAACACTATACTTTTACGTGCCTTTATAATTGGTAGGTGATGATCAAATTTCTTCTAGTGTTTCTTGCCAACCAATCAGATCTCACAAACCTATGTTTATGCACTAAGATGCAACTGGGTTGTTTATTATTTTTTTAATTTAAAAAGTTCTATCCACATCAATCTTACTAGTATTAAAATACCAAGGTCAATTTGGTCTGCACTTAGCTTAGAGCTTTTGTAAATCATTTTTAGAAAACAAATATCTCTCTTTTGTTCCACAACATAGTCAATAACAATATGCTTCAAGACTGATACCCTAGTAAACAATAATTCGGGATCAAATTCAATATACTTTATTGGGGTTCTAGGATTAAATACAACATATTATGGTCCCTTTTCTCTCTGCACAGACTTATATGATTATTTATCATAATCACTAGAGTCTGATGTCTCTTCAAGAAGCATTCTAAAGGTATCACTGTCATGGTGACTTTCCCAATCAGTGTTTTTACATGTCTGCTGTTTTTCATTTTTTTTTGAATTTTTCTCATCTTTTTTTATTGTGAAAAGTAGTCAATGGAGCATGCAAATCTTCATTTAAGGCCTCATTTTCATTTATATTTGGATTTTTCTTAGCCAAAGTTCCTTGTTTTTCCTTCTCTCTAATTTCATGAAACTATCCATTTTTATAACTTTCATTTCCAGTATACTCTTCATCATTCTCATCATCCTCACTCTCATACCATTCACTCTCACTATTATCACTCTGACTATCAACAATTTCCTTCTCATTACCATCAATTTCAAGATCAATACTCATAATAGTACTAGTCTCGGACGCATGATCAACATATATAACACCGGTACCGAATTTTAAAGCATATGCATTTATCTCTCCTACAACATCGTCATTCTATAATATACTATAAATATCAAGGGAAGAACCTTCCTTGTGCCAATAAATTTTATAATCCATAATTTGTGACACACAGTAAGAGTGATTCCATCTAAATCTTGGTCGTAAATGTATTTAAATTTACCTCGTGTGTAATATCGTACTCCATCATTTGTAGTGAACTTCTCGCCGTCATAAATCTGTATATTCACATGATACAACCCCGTTTGTAAGATAATTAAATAATCATGATTTATCACTCAAATATGATGAATGATTGTGTGAAGCCTTGAATATATACACGCATACCTTGATGACAGTCAAAAAGCTTTCGATTCAACAAATTTATCGATGAACTATATAACCCCAATACTCTTTTAATCGACATTACACTCCCAAATTAACACTTAACATATTTAGGCTATATATGTTTGAACTTGTAAATAATAAAATATCTCATATGATTTCTCCATGTCTAATTTTTGCCACTACATGTCCGATTAGTTTTCAAGTCATTTTCTTTTTATTTTTTCAATATACAGGCCAAACACGACTAACGTATGTTGGTCAATTTTTAACAGAAGGACTTTAATTATAAAGTTTAAAAGGATAAGGATCATAAAATATTGTTTTGTAGTTTAGGTATCTTACTCAAAAATAACATAAAGTTAAAGGACGAAAGAATTGATTTTCCCGGCCCTTTTATAATTGATTTAGCTATAATTGGTTTCTTCTCAAACATTTTCTTATGTAGCATCCAATTTGTTCTTTCACATCCAACATTTGCTCCTTGATATCCTCCACATCCCAAATGCTAGATCCACAAGATTGAATAACTTTTTTTTCACAAAATGGCAAGTAGCAAGTGTTAATTGTAATGGCCCGTTTAACACAACTGAGACCAATTAAAATATCACATCTCATTTGTCACATCATTTTATAAGCTTCTTTGTGACAATTTATTTACATGTAGTACTACTACTATCAAGAAAGTTATATGTTCAAAACATAAAACAATTGCATAACAAGTTGCCTCACCTCTTATCCAGCAAACCTACGCAGTGGGCACTCTACCTACGCAGTGGGCACTCTACCTGATCATCCAAATATCCTAATTTTTGAAGATCGTCGCGATGCAATGAAAATTACTAAATATACTGCTCATAACTTGTGACGTATTCATATTGTATATATAGGCCTTTACTCCATGATAACGTGGACAACCCTTGATTTTATTATAGAATCTCATTAGAAATTATAAATTTTTATTTTAAAAAAGTATTAAATATCGATACTAGTGCAAAATAATAATTATATTTGAATATAATAAAAAGTTTGACAATTAATATTTAAAAATATATTTTTAATTTACTTTTATAGTGGATGATTTTGAATAAGTGTGATTCTATTTTGATTGTACTATAGAACAACTTTAAAAAATTTCAAAGAATTTCAATGAGTTTTTTAAAAAAAATTGTAACTTCGATTTTTAACTTGGTAATTAAAATTTGTAATTATATATATTTGATGAAAATAGAAATGAATTATATATTTAATAATTTTTGAATATGGTTCTCTACGGAACTCTCTATATATGATGACCTCCGCCTCCGTGGAGTGCTAAAATATGTCTTTGTCTGTCTATATATATAGAGAGCTATTCTAGTAAAAATCACTAAAATATAAAATAGAAACTAAATGAAAACTTAAGTTTTGGAATGATATGATTAGTAGTGGGGCTCGAGGATGGGCCCCAAGGGTTGGCCTTGGAAGGGTTAGGTTGGGGCCGCGAGAGGCTTAGTGGGCCAAGGAGAGGCTTACTAGGGCCCATTGCTGGCTATTTTATATGTCCCGGAATTAGGCCCCGGATAGGTTATGTGATCTAGTAGGTGGGTGATTTCATATCAGGGTTGTTTCTCTTAGTTTCCATTCAAGTTTCTATTTTACTGGTTTTTTTTCGAAATTAAAACGGGTCTCCGAATCATTTTATAATTATATAATAGGGTTCGAACACCTGAATTTGGCTTGAAAATAATTTAAAATAATATTTTAAAGTTCAAAACTATTTTTTGGAATATTTAAATCAAAAGAAATAATTAAATCTAATTAAATAATCAATTAAAATAATTTATAACTAATTAAATTAATTAGTCAATTAATATTTAAATTAATTGACTAATTAAATAATTAATTATCAATCAAAATTAATTAATTAAAAGTGTTAATTTATTTCTGAATTTATTAATAATAAATTTAAATCTCTGGAAATAAAATAATAATTAAAAGTAATTTTGAAATAAATGAAATAGAATTTGGATTTATTTTTAAAACAATTTCTGCACAAGCAAATTTCCAGAAAAAGAATAAGGAAAGTTTGGATCAAAAGCGGGTCGGAATTACAACAAATCGGGTCAATTTCGGGTTTCTAAGAACAGGGGTAGGACCCGCCGGAGTTGTCGCCGGAATCTGGGTTTTCCAGATTTCGTCGTCTTCTCCGGTGTGCAACCATATTCCGGCAAGTTGCAAATTAACTCGGTTAGCCACAATTCTGAATCCCAAACACTCCACTAGGAACCCAGAAACACATTGAATAAGCTACAATCATCAAGGGAACTCGAACTCCGACCAAAATCGATTAAAAACAGCGAGTTTCCGATGAAAAGCGAAATCACAAATTACTCGACTAAATTCAAAGATGTTTATACCAAAATGAAGCTGGTGATTCATACAATGAAACCCAATGTTCATAATCAAAAAGCAATCGATAATAAACTCAGAAAATAGATTTGAAATTTTGGCAAAATCCAAGAACTCGGTTTCACTCGATATTAAACAAAAATTAACAAGTTTATATACCAAATCAATCCTTAAGACCTCAGGAATGATAATCAATCATCAAAATAGCCAAATAATTCCTTCTAAATCAAAATCCGAATTTAAATTTAAATAATTAAATAATTAAAAATACAAAATTGAAAAATAAGTAACCTCGTTCAAAGATTTTGATACGAATACAATCGTCTCTGCGAGAGCTTCATTTTGACCATTCATACGTCTCCATTGGATTCCAATAACGCCTCAGTGCTTTGGTTACACATATTACGAGATGAGAATATAATAGTTTTATCAAAAGATCCCATTTCTCTAAAATACGGGTTTTATCGATTTACAGAAACGAATATGGTATCCAAAATTTTACGCCGGGACCCGTACATGATAAACTGTACTCCAGATCGAAAAAGTTAAAATATGGAAAATGCTCGGAATATTAAAATTAGGTTAGGAAGGAGTTTTTCCAAGACTTCCGGATTATAAAAACGTAAAAATAGTTGAAGCCAGTTGTTTCCCGATTACACAAAATAGTTTATAAATACTTCGAAAAATAATTTATAAAATCCATAAATTATTTATAAAACCATATAACAATATAAAAATTAGTAGAAAAATATTACAATTATATATATTTTATTTAGGACCTATAAAAATTAAAATACTCAAATTTTATAATATTTACATATCCAAACACAAATATCACTTAACATATAATTCACCAAAATTCATATATTAATCATAAAATATTTATTTATCGATAAAAAATAATTACACGGTATATCCCAGATATTACATCTTTCCCTCTTAAAAGGATTCTGTCCCCAGAATCACTTAAGCAATAACTCATGGTACTATTTCACGCATATCAATTTCTAAACCCCGGGTTGACTTTTCAACCCTTGGGTTTCTCCACAATACTCTTACTAACTTTATAACTTTCTTTCTTAACATTTTCTCTCTCTTTTATATGATCCTTATTTGATTCTGAACATAAGGCAACTCTACCTGAAGTTCTATCGGCTCATATTCTATCGCATGTCTAGAATTCTAGATTATACATTTTTAAACATTGACACATGAAAATATTATGAATATGTTGTATATGCGAGGGTAACGCTAATTCGTATGCTATCATACCGACACATTTTTTAAAATTTCAAAAGGTCCAATGTATCTAGGACTCAGCTTTCCTTTCTTTCAGATCGAGAATGATCCTTTATCATGCTGACATTTTCAACAATTTTAAACTCCTTCTTCAAACTTCGCATTCTTTCTAACTTGATCTACATATTTCCTTTGACGATGATGTGATGCACTTAACCTTTTCTAAATAATTTTGACAACTTCCCTTATCTGTTGTACTAACTCTAGTCACAGTATTTCACATTTTTTTCCAACTTCATCTCAATTTCTTCTAAAAGTAATAACACAAACACATAACTTATCTTCAATTATTTGAGTCATTCTTTCGCTTTGGCCATCAGTCGGTGGATGATAAGTTGTACTAATATTCAACTTAGCTCCGCAAATATTCTTGAAAACTTTTCTGGAACCTTGAACTAAATCTTGAATCTTGGTCGAATATCATAGACACAGGAACTCCATGTGAACCAACTTGTCCAATGATAATCTTCCATTAGTAGGTATAAAATGAACTGACTTAGCTAGCTTGTCCACCATAACCTAATTGGCATCGTGGTTCGCTTTTGGTCTTGGTAATCTGACTATAAATTCAAAGCAATATGCTCCCATTTTTATTCTGCATCTCAAATGGTTGCAATAATTCACTAGGCCTCTGATACTTCGCCTTAATTCTTTGGTATGCCTAACACCTCCTAATCCATTTTAAAATTTCCCTTTCCTATCTGGATATCAATATTCTTCTTTAATTTTCTGTATATCTTGGAATTTCTTGAATATATTAAATACTTAATATTGTGAGTTCCCTATAGGATCTCATTATTTAATACTGTCACTTGTGGCATCCAAATTCTGGAAGAACATCTGATAATACAGTGATCATTCTTCTGATTGCATAAATTTCCTCTTACTAATCTGTTAACATCCTGATCCATTATCTCCTCTTGACATCTCTTTATCTTCTCTAACCTCTCTGGTTAAAAGATCAAAGTACACTTCCTTTCTCCTTTTGGATTATAAATTCTGACTTCCAATTCCAACTTTTGAAATCCCATAGACAACACTTCTGGTGCAGTCACCACATTCACTTTATCCTTTTTGCTTATCGCGTTGCCACTATATTTGCTTTTCCTCGTGAATATATACTTCAAACTCTTATGGTCCATATACATTTCACACCTTTCTCCATACATATAATGTTTTCCAAATCTTCAAAGTGAATACTATTATCGCTAGTTGCAAGTCATGAGTAGGATACTTCTGCTTATGAGGTTTCGGTTATCTAGATGCATGTGAAATAAATTTATTATGATGCGTCAACACACAACCTAATCCCTTATGAGAAGCATCGCTATAGGTTACAAACTCTTCTTAATCATCTAGAAGCAATAAAATAGGTGTCATGATTAATCTCTTCTTTACTCCTCAAAACTTTCTTCACAGTTCTTCATTCCATATAAAAATCTCACTTCTCCAAGTAAGCTGCGTCAAATGTGCCGTAATCTTCTAGAAACCTTGAACAAATTTGTGATATTTATCCTGCCAATACTAAAAACTTCTCACTTTTGTTGGTGCTTTTGGTCCTTCTCTATTCATAGTAGCTTTAATCCCTGTTGGATTCACTTTGGTTTCTTCATCACTAACTATTTATGCTAAGAATTAAACTTCCTACCATCAAAACTCTCACTTCGAAAACTTTACATACAACTTCTTTCTTCTCAGACTCCCCAAATTATCATTAAATACCTTGAATGGTCCTCCGTTAACTTTGAGTAAACCACAATATCATCTATATGCACAAATACAACTTATCCGGATACTCTTTAAAAGTTATGCCCATCAAGTTTAAATATTGTTGGTACATTAGTTAATCCAAATAGAACTACTAAAATTCCATAATAACTCTATTTAGTTCTGAAAGCTGTCTTCTATACGTCCTCAGGTTCAATCTTCAACTGATAATACCCAAATCTTAAATCAATTCTTCGCTTCTTTTAGCTGATCAAGCAAATCCTTAATTCGAGGTAATAGATACTTGTCCTTGATAACAAACTTGTTGAACTTTCCCTAGTCGACACATAAACTCCTTCTTCCATCATCCTTAATAACAAATAATACCAGTGTATCTCATGGTGTACACTACGTCTAATTGATCGTTCTTTTAACATCCCTTGCAATTGCTTTATTAACTCCTTCATTTTAACTGGCACGATTCTGTATGGGGCCTTGGACACTGGTTCCGTTCCAGGTGCTAAGTCGATCGCAAACTAAATTTCTCTGTTTGGAGGAAGTCCTGGTAACTCGTCTGGTAACACTTCTAGAAACTCATTGATTACGAGGAAATCCTAATGTTTTGTTGGCTCCTGAATTCTATTTATCAGATAATCAACAAAGTGCTCACATCTTTTGCCACCGTAACCTTTTAGTTGAATCATTGTTAAAAACTTCTTTACTTTCCTTCGACCTCTAAACGTCACCACTTTCTTTTTCGATGTCTTTAAAATTATCATTTTATCACGACAGTCTATCTGAGCATCATACTTAAATAGCTAGAACTTTGCCCGCTTGATTGTTCTTGTTTAGAGAACTTTTCTAAAGAACAATAGTGCAACAAAACAACTAGAAGGATCCATAATTCAGTAAACTTCGAGACTTGAAAATAATTTAAAATAATATTCTAAAGCTCGAAACTATTTTTTGTAATTTTTAAATCAAAAGAAATAATTAAATCTAAATAAATATTCGATTAAAATTAATTTATAACTAATTAAATTAATTAATCAATTAATATTTAAATTAATTGACTAAATAAATATTTAATTATCAATCAAAATTAATTAATTAAATAATCTAGATTTATTTCTGAATTAATTAATAATAAAAATAAATCTTTGGAATTAAATTAATAATTAAAAGTAAGTTTGAAATAAAAGAAATAGACTTTGGATTTATTTTTAAAATAATTTTTGCACAAACAGATTTCCAGAAAAAGAATAAGGAAAGTTTGGATCAAAAGCGGGTCGGAATTACAACAAAACGGGTCAATTTCGGGTTTCTAAAAACAGGGGAACGACCCACCGGAGTTGTCGCCGGAATATGGGTTTTCCAGATTCCGTCGTCTTCTCTGATGTGCAACCAGATTCCGGTGAGTTGCAAATCAACTCGGTTAGCCACGATTCTGAATCCAAAACATTCCATAGAAGTCCTGGAACCCATAAACAAAATGAAAAAGCTATAATCATCAAGGGAACTCGAACTCCGGCCAAAATCGATTAAAAACCAGCGAGTTTCCGATGAACAGCGAAATCACAAATTACTCGACTAAATTCAAAGATTTTTATACCAAAACGAAGCTGGTGATTGATACAATGAAACCCAATATTCATAACCTACAAACAATCGATAATAAACTCAGAAAATCGATTTGAAATTTTGGCGAAATCCAGGAACTGGGTTTCACTCCATATTAAACCAAATTCAACAATTTTATATACCAAATCAATCCTTAAGATCTCAGTATCGGTAATCAATCATCAAAACAACCAAATAATCCTTCTAAATCAAAATCTGAATTTAAATTTAAATAATTAAATAATTTAAAATACAAATTGAAAAATAAGTAACCTTGTTCGAAGATTTTGATATGAAAACAATCGTCTCTTAGAGAGCTTCGTTTTGACCATTCATACGCCTCCATTGGATTCCAATAACGTCTTCAAATTCTCGTTTGATTGCGTGATTGTGAAGAACACGAAGAACACGACTCGTTTCTCTGAATAATTATCTATTTTTACTGTATAATAATATTTATCTGTACAAGATACACTACTGTATTGGCTATTTATAGTTACGGAATATTGGTACCCCGCTGGATCACATCGGATATAAAATGTTATGTTTATTTGATAAAACAGATCCAAATCGGTACCGGTTTTAGGATAATTATCCTAATCTATATATTTTGTAAATACAGACTTGGTCTCAACGCTCTGGTTACACGTATTACGAGAAGATAATATAATAGTTAAATCAAAAGATCCAGTTTCTAAAAAATCCAGGTTTTATATGGTACCCGCACGGGGAAAACCGTAATCCGGATCGAAAAAGTCAAAACATGGAAAATGCTCGGAATATTACAATTAGGTTAGGAAGGAGTTTTTCCGAAACTTCCGGGTTATAAAAACGTAAAGACAGTTGAAGCCGGTTGTTTCCCGATCATACAAAATAGTATATAAATACTCGGAAAAATAATTTATAAAATACATAAATTATTTATAAAACCATATAAAAACATAAAAATTAATAGAAAAATATCACAATTATCTATATTTTATTTTCGACCTATAAAAATTAAGATACTCAAATTTTATCATATTTACATATCCAAACACATATATCACTTAACAGATAATTCACCAAAATTCGTATAATAATCACATAATATTTATTTATCGATAAAAAATAATTACACGATATATCCCGGATATTATAATTACATCTAGATTTTATCATTTTCTTATTCTCTTTCCTTCACTACAATTCCATGTCTTATTACTTGTGTTAATGGACTATTGTGTTTGTATATACAAGTAATTGTTCAATTCTCTATTTTGGTGTTTTGTACAATTATTTATGGTGATTTAATTTTAGTGCTTTTCAAAAAATAATTAATCTTGGAATTAAATTTATAATTTAGGTTGACTTGGAAGAGAAAACCCATGTTTAGACCTAATCGCTATAGCCTGGGATTAATATAAGATTTAATTTGTGATTATGATAGGTATGTACCTAATTACCCCAGGTAGTTATTAAGGTGGTTATAGTGCTGTTTAGATTTCTAAATACTTCATAGAAATATGAGAACTGATTGATGAATTAGGTATCACTTGTGAGACGAAAGGTCCTTGTGATGAGTGAAAAACTTTAGACTAGCAACTGGAGCACTAAAACAGAGAACATTGGTACTTATTAAAAGCACAAGATGAAATTAATAGCTTGGTTTTGTCTAATCTTCAAATAGTACTTGAGTAATTTAATTTGATAACGATATTTAGATTCTCTTTTAAAGCAGATTTTATTTGACTTGGATTAATTGAATAATAGTGTTTGATAGTTAGCAACTTAAAGCTAGTATTCGTGGTAATGAAATTTGATACTACTTGTCATGATACGTGCTCCTGCGTCAAGGTTTTAAAACCTCTAACAAGTTTTTGGCATTGTTGCCGGGGACTAATTTTTATTATTTATTTGTTCATATCATTACACGGTTTAGTATTTTAAGGTCAAATTATTTATTATTCTTTTCTTGTATTTTGTAGGAGTTTAACGTTGTATACTTACACTTGGTTTATCTTCACTTCTTACACTTGATTTGGGGATTGAGAAAACTGTAAAAGGAATAAGGAGAAAGCTAAGGAAATAAGGAATCAACCATCCACACTGGCTGAAAATGCGAATAATCCTCCGGATCCTAATGCTGGAAGGAAGTGGGTAAAGGGGTACATTATGCCTTCATTTGATGGAATTCACTCTAGTATTGCAAGGCCAGCTATTGCAACAAATAATTTTTATGTTAACTTTGCAACAATGCAAGCTAATAGGGAAAACCAATATAATGAGCTTTCAACTGAAGATCCTAATGCTCATTTAAGAAATTTTCTTGAAATTGTTGATTATTTTAAGGTGAATGGTGTTTCTAAAGACGTCATCAGACTGAGGCTATTTAGTCATTCTTTGGATGGAGAGTAAGAGAGTGGCTTAATTATATTCGACATAATTATATCATTACATGGAATCAACTTGTTGAGAAATTTCTAAACAAGTTGGTTAAGGAAATTCAGAACTTTCATCAGTTTGAAATGGAGTCTCTTTATGAAGCTTATGATAGGGTCAAGGATCTTTTACGAAAGTGTCCACATCACTACTAGAAAAAGAGGATATAATATCGGTTAACAACCTTTTTCAGCATAGCTGGAACATCTTCATTTTTATTTGCTTTTCCTTTTTCACCTGCATCTTTCTTCTTCTTGTTCAAGGCATCATAATCAAGACCAATAGCAATATTTGCACATGGCTTGTTCTTCTCATGGTATTTTCCTACCAACTCAGATGCATTCCCAAAGGATTTTAACTTGACTTCATTCTTTTCTAGCTTCTCCCTTAACACAACTTCAATCTCATTTGCACACTTGAGCTTGTTCTTCAGATATGCATTTTCTTGTTTCACAGCTTCAAGCTCTACGAGCAACAATTCAGTTTCTTGTTTCTCATTTTCAATTTTCTCATTTATCTTTGTTAGTCTGCTAACCTATTCATTAGCAACAACCATACTTGTATGAATATGAAACATTTTTGTGCTCATCTTTTCAACAGTTTCCTTATTTTGACTCACATTTAAATCAATGGTGGTAAGAGTTGGTACCTGTTTTTTTATGAGGATGACTCTCCTTGCTCCAAAGTCATAAATGCATAATTTCCAACATTTTCCCACTGTAATATAGGCTTTGTTATGTCCCGAATTATCGTAGAAGGGGGTTGAATATGATACTCACTAAATTAAAAAATTCTTTCGAATCTTTTGCGGATATAAAATTTAGTGCTCGGTTAGTGGTTTCGTGTTCTTGAGGTGAATAGTGTTTGGGACGATAAAATGATGAACACAAGATATTCGGGGAAATATATATTTGTATATAAATCTGCGAGGGGTGTTGCTACACTTCGATAAATAAATTAATCGGCTATAATTTAAGAACAACAAAGTTCCTAGCTTATACAAAAATTAATAAATTAAATCTTATACAATGTTCTAGCTATTTTTGTCTAAGGATTTAATTATCGGGTAACGATTATAATGCCCCTATGAATATACAAGAGTTAAATCGGGCATTATAACGTTACTCTGGTGAGAAAAATAACTGATATAGATTTTTGTGTGTATCTCATCTGTTTCTCTTTGCTTTAGTTCTTCACCTCTTTTGGGAGATAAGATTAACAGAATAACTTTAAAATTACCAAATCTGATCTGCTACTTGTGTAGACTTTTTATCAATAACGTGTGGCTGAGGAGAGAGCTGAGATAAGGAGTAATATTGTAACCTACGACTAACAAAAACTAACTGGTGACTAACATAATATAAACTAACTTATTTCTTTATGTACTCCACAACCTGCTACCAATCAGATGTGCTCATTTAATTGTTTCTAACCCGCGACCTATGTGGTTGCTTTTTTCTTTTATTATTATTTTTTTGTTTTTCTTTTTCTATTCCCTTTTTTGTTTATCCTTTTTTCTATTTTCTTTTTCTTTTCTTTTTATATTTTCTCTTTTCTCTTTTCTCTTTTCTTATTCTTTTTCTTTTTCTTTTCTTCTCTTTTTCCTTTCTTTTCTTTTTCTTTTTATTTAAGTTTAAATTTTAACTAAATTAATTTATTAAATAAACGTAAAAATATATATTATATAAATAAACTAATTTAGATTTATAAAATTAACTTATTTAAACTTTATAAATTAAATCATTTTAAGTTTATTAAATAAATTATATTAAAGTCCATTAAATAAATTTATTTAATTTAATAATTGAACTTTGAGCTTCGCAAGTCCCTCGAGCAGTTTAGCTTTATACACCATGCACCTCTTCTCGTACTTTAACAGAAAAATGTTCAATCCAAGTACGTTCCTCAACATAACAATTTTTCTATAAATAATATCCAGATTCCTTTCACGAGCTGTTCACGCCTAGTGCAACTAGTCTGGTTCAGAGACGACTAACCCCGATTCAGGTCTTCGTATTATAGCCTTGATTACATTGTTAAGCTTGCAACAACTTTTACGCTTCGAACACTGACTGTTAATAAACAACTATACTTTCACTGGAATCCTTTCTGGTACTTTAGACAACGTCTTCATTGATACTAAAATATTGAATACTTCATTCACTATTCTTCACCGACGCTTGAACATATAAATGAACTCCTGTCAATGAGTATAACTTCAAGACTGTAGCTGTCTTCTTTAACCTCTATATACCATGTCTTCAATTTTTCAGAGTCCTATGCTTTGAACACTATCTATCTTCAATCAATGCCAATACACTGAAATCTTCTGGTAGCACTTATACACTAAATCTTTAATATTTCTTAAACCCTGAAAGTCTTTAATTATTATTCTTCACTAAGGCCTGATCATATTAATGAACTTCTTTCAGTGACCTGTACACATACTACAAGCTTTCTTTTAATACTTTGATTCTTTGTATTTGCCTTGTCTTCATTTTTTCTAATTTTTTGTGTAGTCATAGTATTATTAACATGTCTTGTTCTAGTGTTGTTCTCGTGCTGAGTTATTACGTAATTGCTAATACAGCTACGCAGTCTCACCAACAATCTCCCCCTACTTAATTGTTAAACCTAACAAAAAAATTAAATAGAGAGGATAACTCAACTAACAACTTGGAAAAAGTAAAGTACCAGGACTTGTAAATAATGATACTGGTTTTCTGGATCAAATACTAAATTTCCAGATTTCTTGAGTAACTGAAATGAAAGATGCTTGTTCCTCTAGCACTGAACAGATATTCAATTATTTTCATCTTCATTTCCTTGGTTCTTCAAATCTCTTCTAGATAATACTTATCAGTCTTGAAGTAATCATCAACAACTTCTTTTGTACAACCACGTTTCCTGTTGAGAAGCACATATATCTCTTGCTTCTCCACTATAAGAATCAAATGCTTAAAGGAGATCACTTTCGTCTACCACCTCTCCCGTATAATAAGATCGCAGATAAGAACTAATGGTAGTCCCCTTTTGGAAATCAGCATCTCCCCTTATAAAGAATAGTGATAAATCAAACCACTTCTTCTGATCACTTGGAAATCACCTTCGTGTTTATCACCTCTCTCGTACAATAGGATCCATAGTCACAAACAACAATGGTGTTATGGTTATATACTTTACCTTTTCGCACCGGTCTTCTATTTCTCCCCCTTAGTTGAGGAATCCTCCAAACTATTATATAAGCTTTTATTTTTTCCTTAGAGAAGGATTGTATGATATTTTCTGAAGAAGTTCTCATATTTCACTTAGTTGGAAAAGAAATAACAAGGCATAGTTTAATCAACCATGTCCCTTTAAATACTGCAAGAATGACTTCATCGTTCATCATCCTGTTAATTAAAATTCCCAACTCCTTATACCTCCCAACTGTGAGATCACCAATTATTACCAATTGTTAGCTCCCAACTTGTTAGGTCTCGAAGAATTCTAATCCAATCTGTAAATGTTAGGTCCCTGAGAGTTAGGAAATGGAATATGGTGTTACTCATTCTTCCTCACTGTGAGTGTGTGATTCTGTTTCGTGTAGCTCACTTATATTTCACTCTTCTTTCCACTCGTGTTTACACTCATTCTCACAAGTGTATCACTCCTCTCATAGCTCCAAAATCCAGTTGTACCTGCAAGGAAAATCATCTAATCCATCATTAAGGAGGTCACAGGTGGTGGAATGGGAGTTCGCAAATCCCCATCCTTGTTAGACTCATTAGATGAATCTGAGTCATAATCTACAAGTTGCTAGTTTCCCTTTTAGGGTTTCAGCTTTCAACTCTGTGAAGGTAAACAATGATCCAAGGAATTGAGCATAATGATCAAAGTTCCCTTCTAATATCTGTGAAGACATTTCCTTATGACTCATCAAGTAAATATGAATCATTGTCAACAAGTTGCAGATCTTCACTTATGTCAGGTCCACTATCCACATATACATCCAGGGGATTTAAGCCTGGGGAGGTAGATACTGACCACTGACATATGACTATTGGATCAGTATCCTCTCCTAACACCTGTAAAGACAGTTGGTCCATTAAAGAACCTTTAACAATCGAATATGACCTTAAAATGGTCGAAACTCTTATTTCCATCAACTCATCGTTTGTGTGTATGACCTATCCTTGTGCATGAAAAATTGTTTTTGTTTGAGGTGGTGACACTACATCAGACACCCTAGCCGACATGAGAATTTCAATAGACGCACCATGTTGAGAGGATGAATCTAGTAACTGTTTCTGTACCTTTTCAGCCTTTACATCTTATTGAGAAGATGTACGGGGCCTAGCAGTTGCCTCGGTTTAAATACTACATCTTTGTAGGAGACAGAGTTGCTGGGTTGACTTCAGAACCTTCCTTATGTGGTGCAATAAGGCACTTTCTCCCTCACGCTCTTTCATACTTCATTTTAGGGGTAAAAAAGTGTTGGTTGGTTCAGTTTCTGTGTTTGTCTTTATAGTATAGGATAAAAGTTGTGGGTTTCAACCTCATGAATATCAAATGAAAGAAGACCATTGGAGGTTGAACCTGTATCATAGAGCATATGACAATATAAAGATGAAATGCACTCAAGATCTATAATGAATGAAAATTATGCATTTAACCTTTTGAGAGAAATGATGTACAATAGTGATTTCAAAAGATTTTAATGAAATAAGCAATCACCGCTGTAAAGAGAAGTTTAATTTTTCTCTTAAAACTGTTCAAGTGCACAAGTCTATTTTTATGCGTAAAAAGATAAATGATTAAAAAGACACAGACTGATGATATAACACTATTAACAAGAGAAAGAAAGATTTTGTCTTTCAATATGAATGAGTTTTTGTAAAAGTATTGATCACTTAGGGTAAAGTCTAAGCAATTCTTATTCATGTCAAAACCTCCATAATCTGTCTTTATAAAATTATAATCAACAGTATTGTTTATTGAAAAATAATCTTAATAAGAGTGATTATGCTACCGATTTCAAATTGAAGTGAATATGTCAGATATAACAACTAATAAAAATTCACTAGAACTTAAAATCTCACAATTAAATAGCAAAAAAATATTAAAAATAAATCATTGACTGATACTTGTCAAGTATTTTACATACTAATAATTATGTTGCACCCTATTTTAATATAATTTAAATCATGAAACTGTTTTAATATGGAATTGTCTAACATCATAATTCAAATATATTAGAATAAGATATCAATAAATTAAATACCAATTATCTATAAAATAGATATTAACATTCAATTTCATATTCTATACAATTGGTAACTCGTAACAAGTGTAATATCTCAAACAACACTGGTTCAAAAAATAAGTCAACATTAACCAGCATTGTCTTGTTTGTAATCTTAGAAAAATATTCTAAGTTCCACATACTTTGATCCATCGAATACTGCATCTTTTATCATGTGTCTGGGAATTTACAACCAAGTATAAAAATTATTCTAAGTTGACAACATATGGTTACTTCTAATAAAGCATTATTCACATTGACCATAGTTGCGCTTAAGAAAGATTTTTACATCTTTTATATTAGTATAAGTGACCGAGGATAATCATTGATTACTTAAAGGAGTTCTAAATAATGTCACAAATATTAATACTTCATAATTAGTTAAGAGTTGTAATCTTAACTAAATATCATTAACTGGTATAAGTTAAAAATTAGAATATAACTATTTATGCTACAATCATGATTATGATTTCAGTGAATTCTTGAGATGCAAATATTGCTAAATTTACTAAAACCAAAATCTCATAATTAACTTATAACACATAAGGTACAATCAATATATTATATATCAATTATTGACAACTATAGTTATAATCAATCATGCTGCTTATTTATTTTAAGTTAGTTTGAATTATGGAGCAAATAAAATCATGGAATTGCTTCAATTTCTATAATCCAAACTATCTAAAATAAATATTAAATAAATAAATACTAAATATCTATCAATAAGATTCTAGCACTTAAATATTTGTAATTAGTATTTGAGTAAAAGAGTGAACTTGTCATACCTCCGTAGTTTGTCATTGTTAGCTGAGTTGCATTGATCAAGCTTAAGTAGTTCTACTTGTTAAGTAGTCTTGGAATGTTCTGAATCTTCCAAATTTTGCATCTTCAAAAGATCCTTAACTTACTTGAATTGCCATCATTTTGTGCTCCTAAAAGAATTTTTCTTTCGGCTTGCTTGAGCTCCTAAAAAAATTATTCTAATGGTTTGCTTGATATAATTCCAAAAAGAATTACAACCTTTCCAACAGGTTTCTCCATACCTACTCTGCAATTATTTAGAAAATAATTTTGCACAAGTCTTTGTTAATAGAACAACATATAACATTACCATTATATCACTACACATGTATAACATTATATTTGTGCCTAGAGATAAGAGAGTTATTAATATAACGACTCTACTAGTTCATATTTAATTTTAACTTCAGTTAAAGTGTCATACCATGTCCTTGACGATTTTTTGAGTAGCATACTAGTTCATACTAAGCTGAAGTAAGCTTATCAAGAAGAGATAGACAGAGTTCAATAGATGTGCAACTACAAACTCCATGAACTGTTGTGCATTGACTACTTCCTTTAACTCAACAACCCAGAGTACGCTTATTCATATTTACCAGAGTCTAATTCTAGGTAGAATGTGCAACATGTGCCATATATGTCATAATACCCTCAAGTCTCGTCACTAGTGCTTTCTGTTAGATACTGCTTCGTGATAATAACTTAGCATCCAGTTTGGCCTTATCCCTCACCACAATGCCATTGTCATCCAGTTTGACTTCGGGTAATCCTTGTACCAATTACAATATTATCATTAGGTTTGGATACTAGCTTCCCTACAATCTGATTTCTGAATGATTGAGTTCATCTTGCTTTGCAATCACCCAATTAATCCGGATCTATCAGAGCTTCTATAACTTTCTTAGTTTCTGCTTCAGATAGAAAATTAGAAAAATAATCATCCATACTCAGTAGCCCTGCTAATCATTACTCCACCATCTGGATCACTTAATAACTAGACTCTTGGAATCATATTGACGTCAAACCCTTTGTCTCAGCAGATTTATTCTTGTAGTATCCTCTTGATTTTCAATGTGGTGTTGTGTCTGACTAATTAATCCATCATTTTCTCCCCCTAAGCTGTTGCTGGGATTTCTTATAAATCCTTACCCTTGTAGACTGGCTTCGTTGAAATAATGATTTTTCTTATACACTGCCATTCCACTACTCGAATATGAATCATCAATACCATTGATTTCTCCTTTAACAGCTTGAAGCATGGAGTTGTTGAACTGTGCACTTAGACTGCCTATCACCTTCTGTTTATCAACCCCAAATGCCCTGTAGGTTGTAGACTCCACTGAGTAGCCATGAAAAATATCCTATCTAGTCATAGCTGCAAATGCCAAGAGCTTCAAATAAATGAAAACATTTCTTGGTTGCTGCTGTAGAACATTCTCCCTAAACACTTTCAGGATATCTAGTGTTTGCTTCTGTTGGCCATTAACTCATTAGTGGTCTTCATGTATACATCCTGATCAAGGCCTAATCTTACTTGTTGCAAACTGTATTGACTGCTTTAGCCCTTTGATTTTTAGAAAGTCTTGATTAGCTCGAGATTTCCTTGTTGCTTTAAGCAAGTTCCGGTTCTTCACTTTGTACCACTCCATTCTGACATGGAGTTCCTAGTGCTAAATATGTCTCAAAATATTCTTGATATTACAGATTTTAATCAGAACTGCTTCTTGAATTTAGTTCCATTATCTGACCACAAGATCATTTCTTTTACAGTTGCTTCCATCTTGATCTTATGATACGATCAATCACCACCTGTGATGTCTTGTCTTGAGAATGCATAAACAACAACTTTTTTATGAGTAGTCATCCACCATCACTAAGTTATGTCTTTACTTTGATGTGATGGTGTCTTTGACTTATCTTCCTGACATGCCTCATATTTATCATCCTTCTGAATTCCAAATGAGGCAGTCCTCTCACTAACCCCTTTTTACAAAAGAGTTACTTGAGTTGATGTACAAAGGTGAGAGTTTCTAATGCCATAGCTAAACTTTTATCAGATAAAGCTTTACAGTAGAAAGCAGTGACTTCACCTTTCTTGAGATTCCAATATAGCTACGAGCTTTTCTTTTCCTTACTCTAAGAAGAGCAAGCTTTATAACCTTCTTGCTTAAGATGAGACCCTAATCCTTCTTTGAATTGGCATTGTGTCCTTTGTATCAAACCTATTTGATAAGAGGATTTGTGCCTCGATTCTCTAGCAAGAAAGATGCTTCAATTATTATCAATCACTCCAATGATTAGTTGTTATCAGTGATAGCAATTGTTGAATCCATAATGACATACCTTTTTCTGCATAACTTTGTCCCCTAATGAAAACCTTTATTTTCATCTCCAAAAATTATTGACGGGATAGCTTTTTTCAACCATATTTGTTTGTGAGGCTCTTTCTTTGATCATATGTCTTGAGTATGAATTACCAAGAATACATAAGAATCAATTGACCCGTTATGTCCTGACCTCACAAATGGATTAACAGTTCCTAGTACCCAACTTATTAGTTTGGGTCCAGATGAATTAGAGATTTTACTCTAACCAGAGATAACAACAGCTGCAACCTTATCATGCTAATTCTTATCTTTAACTGAACATTTTCTCTATTTTGATACCCTTGACAAAATTTATCTCTAGGCTAGGGAAAATGGTTCCAGCCTTATATAAGGAGGACTAGCAGTCTTTTCCTTATTGTAATCCTAAACATACTTTTTTCACAACTAATTCAAGTACCTAGAGATGCATTTATGGTATTGAAATAAGAAAGCATTATATTAAGAATACATGGCATTCATTCAAAACGAGTGCACATAAGAATAAAACAATATAGGCATGATATGGAACAAACTTAATTAACAAATAAATCACTAATTCTATCTAGTACAATCTAGTTGATATATCTCGTCTAGCTATCTTAATCCAATTATAAATCAATACATTTAACAAACAATTTAGATCAAATGAATAAATCCCAATATAATAGGATACATGAGATAAGCATAAACAAAGATCTTAAGTGCTGAAAAACATGTATCTCACTAAGGCAATTAATCATGTTCAACAAATATTCAAACACATATTTAAGATCATCTAAAGTAATATGCACAAATTAAACATCAATCCTAGTTACCAGAAAAATAAACTAGTGAACTAGTTCAGCATTATCTATATGTGATGTTATCATGCTTGTGCGAGTGTTAAACATTTAAGCACCAAGATCTTATCATCCATTGAATATTGAGAACAAGATGTTACAGTGGTTTAAGAAATTGAACCCTGAGATATGTGAGTTGGACCATCTTTAGAGATTTCTAAGAAAGCAAAATATTCATGATCTTCATTCTCGTCATTTGATCCATCCCAACTCCTTTACGATACACTATAAGTTTTGACTAGCCGCTTCCCTAAGAAAATATTTCACTTTTATCACAGCTCTTTAACTGAATCCCTACTCATCCTTATTTGTCAATCTTCTTGTTCTCTTGTAGCAAAACCCCTGATAATTATTTGGTGTATATATCTTGTCAAAACTATAACTATCAAATCTTGTTTATGTCCCAATCTAAGCCTTGTAATCACATTTTGAACTGAATCTGTATAAGTCTCTGCTTCGAAATAGATATGCATGATCATTAGTATAGCTTAAGTACTCCTAGTGAATCTGAAGTGACTAGACTTTCCTGACAAGTGAAACACTGCCCTAACATCCAGTCCCTCAAGTACTTCTACCTGAGCTTCCTCTAATTCAACTATCAGTAACTCTTACATTTTGTCCTGAGGTTCCAACTTTACTGCATGTAACTGAGAAATTTTTATGTCCCCATTATTCTCTCTGTACTCCACAATTCCTGCATGTATGGTCTCAATGATTCCCGAATAAATGTAGCATTAGTACAAACCACTGTGTTACTGTATAATCTAAAATAATAGATTTGTCTTTAAAATCTTCGAGAAAAATTGTACCCGTAAAAATTTCATTATTTTCCTTCGTCTGAAAACTCAGTGATATCTTATGGAGTAAGCCTATAAGGAAGTTCCACATTTTTTATCTATAAGTCTTGAAATCATTTTCATTGGAATAAGAAAACCATTATCTTTAATTTCTGTGTTCCGGAATTTTCCGTTTGAATAGCACATGGTCTTCCTTTTCTTCGAAAGATTAAAATCATCTTTAAAAGCCCGGAGGAATCTCGCGTCTACCAATCCTTTGAGAACCCTTAATTCTAATATTTAAGAAAAAGTTAAAATTCCAAAATTTTTAATTTACATAGAAATAAATTAATCAAAAATAATATTTATATAAAATCTCCAACTCTTTTATATTTAATTTCCAGCAAACTAGTATCAAGAGCAAGGTTAAGTGATGTCTTCCAACAATAATATGTTGCAACCTCTACTTCCATATTTGATGGGAAAGAATTATAATCAATGGAGAATCCAAATGAAGGTGTTATATAGATCTCAAGATCTTTGGGAAATAGTTGAAAATTGTTATGAAGAATCTGCGAATCAAGCCAATTTCTCACTGCAACAATTCAACACTTTAAAGGAGAACTGAAAAAAGGACAAGAAGGCCCTCTAGTTTATTTATCAAGTGGTGGACGAAGTAATTTTTGAGAGAATTTCAACGACATCAACATCAAAGGAGGCATGAGACATCCTCAACAAGGCCTACAAAGGTGAAGAAAAAGTAAAAATGGTGAGTTTGATTTTCTAAAGATGAAAGAAAGTGAAACGGTGAAGGAATTTAATAATCGAACAATTTTAATTATTAATCAACTTCGTGTTAATGGAGATGATATTTCTGATAAAAGAGTCTTGGAATTTATTTTCGTAGTATGACTTGAAAATATGAGCATGTTGTTGTTCTCATAGAAGAATCAAAATATTTGAATACTTTCTATCTTAAAGAATTGTTGGGCTCACTACAATCTCACGAACTCCGCATCAAGCAATTTGACTCCTCTCCTTCCGAGCAAGTTTTTCAAGTTCAAGATACTAGTCGTGGTGGTTTTAGAGGAAGATGTGGAAGAGGATCATTTCGTGGTCGAGGACAAGGAAGAGGAAATGTGCAAAGTAATTTTTTTAACTCATATCAAAGAGGAAGAGGAAGAGCTCGTGGAGGTTTCAATGGAAGAGGAAGAGGTAATTCTTTTAATTTTCAATGCCATTATTTTCATAAAATTGGGCATATGAAAAAAGTTTGTTATACAAGAATTAATGATGAAAAAGATTCCAATTTTCTACATGAGGATGTTGAGGAGAAAGATGAAAGTATGCTTCTTTTCGGTATATCGATAGTGGTTGTGGCAACCACATGACCGAAAATAAAAATTGTTTTGTGAATTTTGATGAAAGTTTCCAACGAGAAGTCAAGCCGGGTAACAAAAATAGGTTCATCGTCAAAAGGTGTGGAGATGTTCCAATACAAACAAAGAAAGGTACAGACTATATATCCAGTGTTTATTATGTTCCTGATTTTAAGAATCATATTTTAAGTGTTGGGAAACTTTTAAGAAAGCGACATCATGTGAATTTTAAAGATGATTTTTGTGAGATTAGAGACAAAAATGTCCTTCTTGTTGTACGAGTAAAGATGACATCAACTAAAATATATCCATTGAAAATCTAAAATGAGTCTCTTCAATGTTTTTCTATTATTATGAATGACAAGTCCTGGCCTTGGCATCTTCGATATAATCACTTGAGTTTTAGCACTTTATCCAAGTTTTGCAAAGGTCATATTGTGAGATGCATCCCAAATATTTAAAGGCAAGATCGAGTGTGTGAAGATTATGTTTTTGGTAAGCATCATCGAGATCCATTTCCAAAAGATAAGGCATGGCGAGCTAAAAAGCCATTGGGATATGTAATTCAGATTTGTGTGGACCCATGCGCAAAACTCTTTTGGAGGTAGCCGTTATTTCCTCACTTTTATTGATGATTATAGTCGCAAGATGTGGATTTATTTTCTCAGAGAAAAATCTCAAGTATTTGAAGTTTTCATAGATTTTAAAGCATATGTGGAGAAAGAAAGTGGTCGTCCTTTAATGACACTACGATCCGATTATGATGGTGAATATATGTCCAAAGTATTTGGAAGTTTTTTAAAGAATCATGGAATTCTCCATCAACTAACGGTTCGTTCAACCCTTTAACGAAATGGTGTAGCCAAGTGGAAGAACTGAATAATTATGGAACTTGTTCGATGTATGTTGAAAATAAAAATATTGCCTAAGATGTTTTGGGATAAAGCGGTGACATGTTCTTATTATGTTCTTAATCATGCACTACTAAAAGTGTAGAATGGAAGACTCTACCACTACACCATAGATTGCCTATAGTAACCATAAAAAAATATTTTTATATGACACAAATTCATTGCAATAGTGTCTATGGCAACGTATTTCGAAAAATTAGGCGTAACGTTTGGTCTCGTTGACATAAGGGCTTATGGTAACGAATTTGGGAGCATATTGCAATAGAGTAAAGAAGTTGCAAATTTAGTTCACAATAACGTTTTTACATTTATAGCAATGAATATAAAAGCATTACAATACAAGAGGCTTCCTATGGCAACATTATTTTGCAACCTTTTTTGTAATAATTATTGCAATATATGGACTTATGCAACATATTTCGAGTTAATTGTAACATATTTCGAGTTAATTATAACATAATTCCTTAACAAATTTAAAGTGTATGGCAACCATTTTACCCTCCACTGCAACACATTTTTTTTTAAAAAAAAGATTCAACCATTAACAACCACCAAATTTAATTAGTATATCCACAACACAATGCTTGTTGAATTCAACAAGCTGTACATCACCACTAATATTATTCCAACATCTACATATAAACAATGAAATAAAGGTTACATACGATCTCAAGTTAATAACACATAGACCAAAAAGTCTTCGTTAATCATCTTTAGACATCAACTCATGCAGTTTCTTTCTCAGCACCTGTGGCAGTCTCGTCTCCATCATCCATACAAGCAACTAAAGGAATCGATCGATGTTAAAATTAGTTCTAGACAGTAGGTTGGAAACTTATAACAGTACATAGCCACCAAAATCTATCAAAATGCTGCAACAACGTCCAAATACAGTAGAATCAATTCAGAAATGACATGGTATTTTTTAAGATATTCATAGTAACAGGCTTGGCTAATAATTATCCAGGTATAAAAGTTTATTATATGCCTGCAAACTTTAACCCTGCAGTCAAAACAATATATATACAATTAATCAGTGATGACAAGACATCAGGAAATTGAAATATAATGCAAACAGTTTAATTTCAGAAGGTACCGCAGAAGTGGTTTCTGAAGGTTCTTGAAGGAAGGCCTTGTCAGTTATCAGTAATGCAATAAACCACAACTAAGAAAATTCAGTTTGAAGATGGAAATAAACATGTTCCTATTATAAGTACCAAATGATTTACTCACTCGTAGAAGTAAGCTACAGACCCAACAACTAACTCCGGAAAATATTGCTTTACGGCTCCAGTACTTATCATACAAAATATGTTCACTAAGTATAGTTGACAAAGGAAACAAGAAGGAACATTTTCAATTTACATAGCAAGATCTTGCAATCAAGTTCGTGGAAATGAATTTATTTAGGAAGAAAATGATATATATAACATGTATAAACACACAAGTCTAATACAGGAGATACAAATTTCAATCAATTCTATAAACTTCTTCATGTTCTATTCCATATCAAGAAATTAAAGTATACCTACCTCGTCTAACGAATTATAGTTTACAGCAATCCTTGAATACCTCCTGTCAAACTTTCTCTGTACTTTATTTCCATGACCGCTATGGACTTGGGGTGGCGGGGGTGGATAATTACATTTCTGATTGTATGGATAAGGGATATGGATAAGCCTCCAGAGCAGGTGGAGCATAGTTTTGATTACTCTGAGAATATGATGATGATTGATAATAATCGTTCTGATTCCACGAACTTGATGAAGACTGCATGTAACTATCAGGTTTTGAACTTGTTCCACCCATTATAACTCAATTATCTACACAAATCCTAGCTCGGGAAAAACAACAAACCCTTAAAAAGACCCAAATAATCTTCTTCAGACCACAACCCAACAACCAGATAAGATAACTACAATAATATTAATCACTTATGCTACCAAAAAACAATTCAAGCCAATGATTCTTCTTCAGAGCACAACACAAGGACCAGAAAAGAAACTATAAAAAATTATCATTTTAGACTACGAAAAAAGCTCAAGACAACTTAAGCGCCAATATTTGAAGCAAATAAAGATTCAGCCAGTGACAAGTTATGTATATCATTACTTATATAGAACCAAAGGTTGAATACGAAACTACTAGTCTTAATAATAAGGCGGTCCGAAGAGGATGACTATCAAACCTAAGCATCTAAGCAGCTTCTTCTAAAGCACATCTCAAGAAATGTAAACACATGATATTTGTTTCTTGCAAGACTTCAAGTTTACAAAATACACAATAGATACAAGTATATCCATACACGCCATCACATATATATATATATATGTATTATTGATACACAAGATAAAATATTGGAGAATTCAAGAAGAATATGATGATTGAATTTGAGATGAACGATTTGGCTTTACTTCACTACTTTCTTGGTATTGAGGTAAAGCAAGATGAAAAAGAAATTTTTATCTCTCAAAAAAAGTATGCAAAGGATGTGATGAAGAAATTTCGAATGGAAGAGGCGAAACCATGTAGTACTCCCGTTGAACATGCTTGAAATTATGTAACGATGATGATTCTAAATTTGTAGATCCTATATTATACAGAAGTCTTGTTGGGAGTTTGATGTACTTAACCGCTACTCGGCCGTATATCATATATGATGATAGTTTGATTAGTAGATTCATGGAGCAACCAAAGAAGACACATTGGAAGGCCGAAAAAAGAATCTTGAGGTATGTTTGTAGAACACTTGGAGATGGACTTTATTATCAAAAGAAAAATGACTCTAAAGTGCTTGGATATTGTGACAGTGATTGGTACGTAAGTTTTGATGATAGTAAAAGTACTTCGGAAATTTCTTTGTTGGCTCTTGTGCTATCACATGGATGTCAAAAAAAATAAGTTGTGGTTCTCTCAACAGTAGAGGAAGAATATATTTCTTTATCATTAGCTAGTTATCAAGAATTATCTAGTTGCCAAGCATTATGGTTGACATGGGTGTTGGAGGACTTTAAGCATGCCGCTAAAGAAATTCCAATTATTTATGCTAACCTATAGCACTCACGGAAAATTCGGTATTTTTTGGCAAACACATAAGAATCAAATATCATTTTATGAGAGACCTATTGAAGAAAGGAGAAGTTGTGATTCAATATAGCAAGTCACAAGACCAAATTGGTGATATCTTTACGAAACATTTGAGGCCCGACATTTTTAAGGAGTTGAAGAATAAAGTCGGCATCAGAAAAAGTTTAGCTCAAGGGGGGATGTTAAAAGAGTTATAAGCTAAATTTTGATTATTATTTTAATAAAATAGAATGTTCTCGGAAGCACCTAGAATAGACCTTTGAGGTTCAAGACTTTTGAGTTCATGACCTTTAACTGTTCATGTACGTAGGGAGTTGCATATAAAATAATATTCTAATAGTTTCTATGGAGAATCTATAAATAGGATACTCTTTCAAGTTTTGTAATAATCAAGTTTTATATAATCATTTTGAGTAAATACAAGTGTGAGTTTATATCTTTTTCATGTGAGTTAGTTGTGTGGATTATTGACAACAAGTTTCTTTTCTTTAATCTCTAACTCGTGTGGGTGCTTGTAACATCTGACATCTCTACGTAATTTTGAGGTTTTATATGTACAATTCAACAACTAATGTAATTACCGTCCCTTTCATTGTTGATCTTTTTCCTGCAATCCAAATCTAAATTAAGAACCGGTCAATGCAATCAACATACATGTCGTCTAAGTTGAGGTAGACACTAGAACTGGTTAGGAAAATAGAAGATCTATGGGCCTGTGCAAAATCATTAGCGGCCTGGGTACAATTAGCAAACCCTGCGAGCACTTCCTTCTCCTAATTTTTTTAAACTAGGAAACTTGAGAAAGATTAGATATATGGAGTTGCTGAAAACTGATATTCATTTCCTTCTTATGTAGGGTTCTGGAAGAGATACCAACTAATAAGGACAAGGTGAATGTGAAAAAATGCAGAGACAATAATTAAGAAAGTTAACAATTTAGGAAAGGACAAGATGAGTGTTAGAAAATGCAGGCACGCATAATACTTATATGTCATATGTGTAACCTGAGCAGTTGGACAATTTGGAACCTCCAAATCTTATGATAACGGGATTTTCTAGCAAAAGGAGACTATAAGTAAAATGACGGGATTTTCCTTAATTTAGAGCATACTGCTCTAAGTGACAATAACTGACAAAATTTGCTACATAGTAATGTGCTAAATCATATCTGCACACCTTGACAGTTTTTATTGGCTGCCAGAGTTTGAGGTAGATGATTGATTTAGACATTTTAGACATTTTGAACCCATTGTTGATAATAATTGTTTTATGCAGAATTACTCCATACACCCATTAACTAAGTAAACCCATTGACATTTCAAGCAAATAATAATGATAAACCCATCTATGAATCTGGTCTGATACGTAACTGATTAGTACGCGTTATCAAACTGTTGATTGGAACCAACAGAGTCTTCACCGAGGTTTTCCTTCTGCAGATTCGAAGACTGCTTTTTCTGTCTTATGTATTTCTGCATTAAGGATGGAATTTTTTAGTTGTCCATCATTCTAAAAGTTATAATTGTAATTAATAATACTTGAATACAATAAACATTAGAAGCAATATTTTTACATTTGGCAAATAAAAGTACCTGTACAACTATTTAAAAAAATTATTTATGTATTGACCCACAATATATTTGTACAATTATGTACCTGCAAATGACTACCAATAACCCGAGCAGTCAAGCCAGGCACATTCATCAAGCTCAAAATTTTCTGAGGCTGAGCTCCTGTTTCCAAAAGAACACAATAGTTGGCATTATTACTATTATACAACATACATATTTACAAAAAATCTGGAAAGAAAATTATTAAAAAATACTACTGATATAATTACCGTGTTCGCGAAGCATGTTTATTGCTTGCAAAAACTTGTCGTCATGATCAGGAGTCCAAGTCAAGCGCGGCTTCTTTGCATTGTGAGCATCCTCCTCCTGAGCTTGGTTTGATGAATTAGGATTCTCTGCAATCTGCTTATTTTTCACTTTCCTGTGTAAGTTATTCTGCTCTTGATATCCTGGGGCACCACCCTTACTGCCGTCATCGTTCTTCATTTCAATGTAATTAGTCATGTCACCACCATCATTGTTCTCCGTTTCAAAGTAATTAGTCATGTTAGACAAAGCAGGCATTTCTCCTGTAACTCGACGGACATGGATCCATACATTTAAAAGATCACGATGGCTGGGTGGCTTGGACATAAAATAGCACACATTATTTGCCATGGCCTCCCTCGCTAAATCTTCTGTTAAATATTCTTCAGCAGTCACTGCATACATATAAGCTAATGAATTTCGAAAAAGGATGGAGAATATGTTCAAGTCATTTTAAATAGTAAACTGATTGGCTTACATATGATAGGAACGTTCATGCGCTGATTATGAACTTTCTCTACAAACTCAGATATTGACATTTCTTGCATGCAAATATCAGCAATTAGCACATCATAATAGTTGCTTCGTTCTTGAAACAACGCCAGTGCAATTTTTGCAGATTCCGTAGTGGTTACTGAAATTAATTGAAGAGGCACGTCATTATTAGTAGTAAGATATATATATATATATATATATATTGATTAAAAAGCAGTAAGAGAGAGATAGAGAGAGAATATAACATAAATAAATTTTTGAATACAAATTCGTCTTTGAAATTTTAAATTAGTCATTTTATAAAATTGTAGCATCTTAAAATCTACTTACTATATAAAAACAAATTGTTTCACTATTATTTTCAATTATATATTGATGTCTTGGAATCAAAAGCAATAGGCCCCTTAAAAGTATTTTTAGAATATCTTTGGGTTATGTAGCACTACAATATAAATTATTAAGATGCAAAGTACACATATAAACATAACAACGAAGAATTCACAAATTTTCAAAACTTGAATAATGATAAATCAAAATTTTAAAGTATTGAAAAAAAAGATGTAGTCCTATAAACATATTATGATATATACATAAAATAAATCATTACCTTTGTAGAGTTGTTGCTCAAATTGAGATGCCAGGCTCATGAGAGAGGTTGTGTCACAATCCACCAACAAAATACGAACATGCTGAGCTACATGTGGTAAGGCACCATCTTGTCCGGCACCTGCATCGGTACTAATACCATTCATGTCCATTCTTTCTTGAATCAAGAAAGCCCAAGTGAAGTGATTATACTCTAAGGAATATTGGTCTCTTGCTAAATATGTGACAGGAACAATCAAGAAATCTATAACAAAAATGATGGTAGAGTATTCTATATATGCATCTCAAAGTTTGACAGGTCAACACAAGTTAACTGATTTTATCAATCTTTTTAAATAAAAGGATTCATATTCGATTACAAGGGATTGTATAATTTACTATTAAGTTGATTTGCTTGATATTAAAATGATGAAGAATAAAATTAGAAAATGTATTTATCTCTGTGTGAATCAAACACAAATAAGGAAAATAAATGTATAACAAAAGTGATAGCATAATATCCAATACATATCAAAGTTTGACGGGTCAACACAAGTGAACAAATTTCATTAATCCTTTTAAATAAAACGATTCATATTTGATTATAATGAATTAGAAAAAGTATTCATCTCGGTGCGAATCACACACAAATAAGGTAAATAAATGAGTTCTGATTTCACAAAGTGTAGATCAGCCCCTAAATTTCACAATCTGCTCGCTCTGAGTTCTGATTTATTCTTCAGTTCCGACTATTTTTCTATGTTTAAAACATGTCTTCTTACATCAACCGCCAAATTGATATTGTGTGATATAACATCTATTTTCTCGAGCGTGAACATGATGAGTTCTAATACGAAGTCTATATTTGTCAGCATGATTGTTGGTTACTTCAATATAAACTTACAGTGAAAGAGCTAAATAATCAACTTGATGAACTTGAAAGGTTGGAAAAGAAGTACTATATTGAGCTGAGGAAAGAAAGGGACAGACGAGCAATGAGGAACGTGATAACCGAAAAAGATTTTACAGAAATCTAACCCCAAAGCTTCAACATCTAACACATTTGGAGAATGATAACAAGGTCAGTGGAGATATGGATACTGAAGAATCTGTTGTAAAAGATTTAATTGAGGTTACAAAATATCCAACTAACGAGGTTACCCAAGTTGAGCATATAGAGGTTACTAGTAAGGAAGTCCAAGAAACCAAGCCACAAACTGATTGCTTTCAAATTGTTGAGGATCATAAATTGGTTGAGCACATTAACTTCATTATTCAGGAGTAGCTGCTTGTCAATTTTTTGAGTTCTTTGAACCTCAACAATTTTTCTAGAAGAGTATGAAGTTCATTCTGATTCGAACTAATCCTTGTGCGATTTTTAATTTTTACAAAACCCGTGGTCGAGTTTTCTCTAAAAGGGGAGAATGATGAGGAACGAGAACAAAGAAATAATATATATTATTAATTAGTTTATATTTATTTTGTTTAAATATAAATAATATATTCACCAATATGTTTTATATATGGGCTAGTAGTGTATTAATTAAGTTGGTTATTTATAATAAAGTCCAATTGTTACGCGATTGTTACGCTATTTATTAAGGTTTCTAATCCTTTATAAGCACTGTAATCGTCATATTATTACTTAGTTATAGTTATAAATTTTTCTTGAATATAATATTGATTAATTATTATTGTAAATGGTATAATTCATTGCTTATCTATAAATCTATGTTTATTATTGACTTTCATGATCTGTCATGCATTAGTCCAACTATGTTTTCTATTTCCTATATTTTGCCAACTATGTTTTCTACTTCATAAATTTCCTAGAGCGACAAACGTATAATATTGCAACTATAGACTACATGAAAGTACTCAGAGCTCTCAAATCCAAAGATGTCCTGATCGGCCTAAACCACTACACTTTATAATCTATACTCTTGAATAAGTGAATAAAAAATAAGATATTGGAGGCTTTGAATCATTCTTGCAAGGTCGTTGTTATTTTCTACTATTAAAATTAAAATATAATTTTGACTTAAAATAATAGAAGTGTATGGATTATTCTAGATTATTCTTGATTTTGTCTAATCTCTAGAACTATCCATAGAGTTTTCTAGTAGGTGTCTTTTGAATTCTAGCAATTAAGTAAGTGTCTCGAATTTTCCATAGAATCCTATATAAAGCCTTTTACCAAATCATTTGTTATTAAGTCATTTTCAAGCATTATAATTTAAATAAAATATCTCTTCTCCTAAATATCTTGAGTTGTGTGAGTTTGAGTGAGATCCTTTCTTTCAACAAAGTGGTATCAAGAGCCAAAGGTTCTATTTGTCTTCAAAAAAGACTTGTGTTTGTTAAAGAAGAAGGAAATCATGGAAAATGGAATGTCTCAATGGCAAATGCTAAAATTTACCAAAGACAATTACGAGAATTGGTGCATTCGTATGAAGGCGATCCTTGGAGCAAATGATGTGTGGAAACTTGTGGAGAAAGGATTAATGGTGCCCGAAGATTAAGCAAGTTTGAATCAAGTTCAAAAAGATCAACTACAAGCCCAATGAAAGAAGGACCAAAAGGCGATTATGGTCATTCATCAATGTTTGGATGATTCTATTCTACAAAAGGTGGCTTCCGCGACAACATCAGAGAAAGTTTGGTATATTCTAAATTCTTCTTTAAGTAGAGATGCAAAAGTGAAGAGACTTCGGTTATAAACACTTCGTGGCGAGTTTGAGGCTTTGCGAATGAAAGAATCCGAATCAATCTCGGTTTATTTTTCAAGGGTCTTGACCATTGTCAACTAAATGAAAAGCAATGGAGAAGAGGTAAGTGATGTTCGTGTTATTGAAAAAAAAATTCGCTCACTTGTCTCTAAATTTGATTATAAAGTCGTGACAATTGAGGAGGCTAAAGATATAGATGAAATGACTATTGATGAGCTTATGGGATCACTACAAGCCCATGAAGAAAAAATGCTAAAAAGGAATGAACCAATTGAACAAGCCTTTCAAGAAAATTATCTTTCAAAAATAATGATGGAAGATACACAAGTCAAAGAGGTCGTGGCCAAGGACGTGGACGAAGCTTCTTACATGGACAAGGAAGAGGACGTGGCCAACAAAGAGAGGAAAATTAAAAGGATAAAATAGTGTGCGAGACAAGAAATTCAAGAGGCCGTGGAAGAGGAAGATTTATTTCAAGGTATAACAAATTAAATGTCAAGTGTTATAATTGTCAAAATTTTGGTCATTATGCTTCTGAGTGCCGCACTTCAAGAAATCAAGTAGAGGAGAAAGCTAATCTTGTAGAAGACAAAGACAATGAACCCACTTTACTTTTAGCACAAAAACGAGAAGAAAATTGTGGAGACAATCTACGGTATCTTGATAGTGGGGCAAGCTATCATATGTGTGGAAATAAAAACTTATTCGTTGATCTCGATGAAAATGTGAATGGGAAAGTAACTTTTGGAGACTCTTCGGGAGTGCCTATCAAAGGAAGAGGTAGCATCTTAATACGCTTGAAAAATGGAGATCATGATTTTATTTCAAGTGTTTATTATGTGCCTAGTATGAAAAATAATATCTTAAGTTTGGGCCAACTAATGGAGAAAGGCTACACCATCACCATGAAAGATGAATTTCTTAACTTGAGAGACTCTTGTTATAATTTAATTGCTAAGGTGCTTATGACCAAGAATAGTATGTTTATTTTCAAAATTGAAAATGATGGTCCAAATGTTTAAAGGCTTATGCTAGAGATTTTTCTTGGCTTCGGCATCTTAGGCTTGGACACTTAAATTTTGAAGGATTAAATTCACTATATAAGAAGCACATGGTGAATGGTTTGCCTCACATCAATCATCCAAATCAAGTTTGTGATGGATGTCTATTCGGAAAGCAATCAAGAAGGATTTTTCCAAAGGAATCCAGGACAAGAGTAAAAGAGCCGCTTGAACTTATTCACTCGGATGTATGTGGGCCTTTTAATCCTCCATCTTTTAGCAAAAATCGTTATTTCTTATTATTCATTAATGATTTTAGCCGCAAGACATGGGTGTAGTTTCTCAAAGAGAAGTCTCAAGTTTTTAAATGCCATAAAAAATTCAAAGCCCGAGTTAAAAAGGAGAGCAAATATCAAATAAAAGCAATTCGTTAGGATCGAGGAGGCGAATTCAATTCAAATGAATTCTTGAAATTCTGTGAAGATCATGGAATAAGAAGACCCGCAATGGTGCCAAGATCACCTCAACAAAACGGAGTCGCATAAAGAAAAAATAGAAGCATTTTTAACATGGTTCGAAGCATGCTAAAGAGAAAAAATATGCCTAAGGAAGTTTGGGCCGAAGCGGTAGATTATGCCGTTTACTTGTCAAATTGACGCCCAACAAGAAGTGTGAAAGACATGACTGCACAACAAGCATGGAAAGGAAAAAGACCATCTATTACTCACTTACGTGTTTTTGGAAGCATAGCTTATACACATGTCGATGATGAGCTACAAACAAAGTTGGATTACAAAAGTGAGAAGTATGTATTTGTTGGCTATGATGCAAGAGCAAAGGGGTACAAACTTTACAACCCCATTAATGGAAAAATTGTTATTAGTAGAGACGTTGTGTTTGATGAAGAAAGGTCATAGGATTGGAGCAATGCACAAGAAGATTATAATTTCTTCCCATTTTTTGATGAAGAAGACATTGAAGAAAATTATGGGCAACATATCACTCCTCCCACATCACCACGAGCAACAAGTAGTGATGGGCAAATAACTCCCTCATCTTCTTCAAGTGATAGTGATGAGACACCACCAAGGAATTATAGAAATCTTCAAGAAATTTATGATGAAATGGATGAGGTTCCCGCCATTTCCGACTTAACTTTACTTTGTCTTCAAGCGGAAACTGAACCAACAAGTTTCAAAGAAGCCGTGCAAGATGAAAGTTGGAAGAAAGCAATGGACGAGGAGATTGAGTCAATCAAGAAGAATGATACATGGGAGTTAGCAACACTTCCTAAAGGGCAAACAACTATTGGTGTGAAGTGGGTATATAAGTTGAAGAAAAATGCCCAATGAATGGTTGAAAAATACAAGGCAATATTGGTAGCTAAAGGCTACAATCAAAGACATGGAGTGGATTATGACGAAGTGTTTGCACCGGTCGCAAGAATGAAGACTATAAGGCTAATAATCTCATTGGCTGCACAAAATGGATGGAAAATTCATCAAATGGATGTAAAATCCGCTTTTTTGAATAATGTTTTTGAAGAAACTGTGTATGTGGAGAAACCATTGGGATATATCGTGAAAGAACAAGAAGGAAAAGTATTAAAGTTAAAGAAGGCCCTATAAGGATTGAAACAAGCGCCAAGAGCTTGGAATAGTAGACTTGACAAATACTTTCAATCTCATGGATTTCACAAGTATCTACATGAACATGCTTTATATGCCAAGGTTACAAAAAATGGAGAATTTCTTCTTGTGTGCTTGTATGTGGATGATTTAATATTTACGGGAAATAGTTCAAGTATGTTTGAGAATTTTAAGAAAGACATGGCAAGAGAATTTGAGATGACTGACATTGGGCCTATGTCTTACTATCTTGGCATTGATGTTAAGCAAATGAATGATGGAATACAAATATCACAAAGAAGCTATACAAGGGAGATTTTGAAGAAGTTCAAGATGGAAAGTTGTCAAGCCGTTAGCACCCCTATTGAGTGTGGATCAAAGTTGTCAAAATTTGAAAAAGGTGAGAAGGTGGATCCCATTTACTTCAAAAGTCTTGTGGGAAGTTTGAGATATTTGACATGCACGAGGCCTGACATACTCTATAGTGTTGGATTTGTTAGTCGCTACATGGAGACTCCAACAACAACATACTTGAAGGCGACCAAGAGGATTCTTCGTTATCTTAAAGGTACGATGAATTATGGGTTATTTTATTATCGTTCTAATGAATTCAAATATGTTGGTTATTGTGATAGTGATTGGGCCGGTGATATTGATGAACCAAAGAGTACCACCAGATATGTGTTCTTTATGGGTGATATATCTTTTTCATGGACTTCAAAAAAGGAACTCATTGTTACCTTATCTACTTGTGTAGCGGAATATGTGGCGGCATGCTCTTGTGTTTGTCAAGCTATATGGTTAAGGAGAGTTTAGGAGGAGCCCAACATGTCACAAAATGAGCCCACAGAAATATTGGTCGATAACAAGTCAGCTATAGCTTTGGCGAAAAATTCAGTATTTCATGAACGAAGCAAGCATATTGACACTAAATATCATTATATACGAGAATGCATTAGTATCTCCAATAGAGATTTTCAAAACCCTAGGTTCAAATTTCTCGGAGCATTGTCCAGAACTATTATAACAATGAAAATTCGTATGCAAATGTTGAAAAACAACATTTGAACTCCTACACCGCGCTCCGCTCCTCTTTTCGAGTACTTACGATGTAGATAGTTGCATTAACATCATTTACATCATCAAGAGTATTACCCACTATATTTAGGTCATTGTTGCACGCAAAGATCTTGTATATGTCTTCACAAAGTATAGTTGCAATAATTTAAATAAATCCTAATCTCACACAAGTACTTACGCAAAATAAGGTGGAAAATAGTAGAATATTTGGTAGAATATTATAATTTTTATTTATAATTTAATCCTTATATTGATAGTTTTTTTACAAATTAACGGTGCCTAGATCTGATTAAATATTTTTACAATTATCCATTAATAATTGATTTTCACTAAAATTAGGCATTTTTTCCTCAAGTCTAGAATAATCAGCCACCAATGCAGCTATTTATATCACTCTTTACACATTATGGAATTGTTTTAAATATTTAACATTCATGAAAAGTGAATAGGAATATGGTAGCAAAATATGTATTTGAGTATCAAATGAAAACTTGGGCACACTTGGAAGGTGTTTATACTGATTATATCATGGTAACAAGTAATATTGACTAGGGTCAAGAAAGTGAGGACATAAAACTAATTAATAGTGATGTGCAAGAAAAAATGGGAGAGGCCCAACAAGACCCATGTACATATTAAACTAGAGAGCACAAAAAAGAGTGGACTGAGGAGGCAAGGTTCTGGCATGCTTGGAACCAGAATCAAAATCCAGGCTACTTGAGTTGAGAACATGCTGAAGGATCAAAATTAAGATGTATTTATCAAGAGGGAAAACCTAGATTCAATTTCTGCAGAGGCCTCATAGTCAGTAGCACAAGTGATCAGGGAGTACCACCATTTCAGAGAGAAGAGCGACGTAGCCTAGGATATGCACATAGTGATCAGGGAGTACCACGATAGACCTGGCCGCCTAGCTGAGTTCTCTAGTAAAATGGAATATGTAATTTGAAGGACACGTCAAGATTTTATAAAGATGGGCACATTTAGATATTAAGAATAATAAAAAAATTATTAAATCCTCTGATATTTAATTATTATTTTAAAAGAATTAGAAAAAATTGATGATATGCAGATAAAAACAATAATTAATACTAAATAGGTAAGATATTCAATTCAGATATTATATTATCTTTTATTATTGTTAAATTGATACATTCTAATAAATTCTCAAGAGATTTTTTTTTGATATTTTAAAATCTAAAATCAGTAACCCGAATCAATGTAGGACATCTAGAAGATTTGGTAAGTATAATGTAAATCTTCTCGATTATCTAAATATTTTAAATAAATTTTATATATAATTAAATAAATTCATAAATTATATTAATTCTTAAACTTACCTCGTTTTTTAGTTTCCATGGGTGATCAAGAAGAATTACAGGAATCTCATCTTTAGGTGCAGAAAAGAAAAAATCTTTATATATAAAAATTGATTGGTTCCGGTTAGTGATAAAGATTGATTAGTTACGGTTACTCAAAAGTAAAATGATAGATAAGATTTAAAATTTCAAATAAGAAATGATAATAATAAAGAAGCATAAATTGAACTATAAAACTAAAAAGACTGTAGATAGAAATAATGAAGGTGAATAATAAGAATAAAACTAAAAGACAATAGATAGAGATAGATGAATCATTAAAATGAAAGGGTATAGCCCAAAAAATTTGAAATGATAGATCATATACATAATTACGATCACCTGATATTATCAAGCTTACACAATATGCTATAATACAGTAGCTAACCTGATTTCATGACTGTAGATATGAATACATATTGTGGGACTTGATATTTCACAAATTTGATTTGCTGTCTAGTTGTGTCTCACTCCAAATAATGGGAATAGATTAGTAGAGGTTGTGAATAGTATTGGGGACCAAAAACCTACTATGTTCAGTGGTCCAATTAGAGTCATCAATCTCATATTGGGTATTACAAATTATAAACCCCATATCAAATAAGATGTTATTGGACTCTTTAATTTAGACCACTTAATTAAACCCATATATTGTTAAAATTATAAAATATTCTAACAATTTCCCACTTGGGATACAAAGTATTCTAAACATCTTAGGTGTGCACTTAATTATTTATTCTTTGAAAATATCGTCCTAAGTTAATCTAGTCCATTTTATATATAAACATGAACCCAAAGCGACCTTTATTATATTGTCATAACTCCATCCCCATTGATGACCACATAAATATATTCAATGACATAGATCAAGTATGGATAAGTAACTGAAAATTACATGCCATATGATCACAAATATGCCTATTTTCAAAACATCTTTCTTAGTCAATCTCGTCCATCTTATATATAAACATGACACCAAAGCCACATTCGTCATATTTTGGTAACTTGATTCTCATTGATCACCACTTATATATATTCAATGACTTTGATCAAGTATGGATTTGTAATTAAAAATTATGTGCAATGTGATCTCAATCATGTCTATTTTCAATTGGTCATTAATACTTTGGTGAGATCAATATTTATACTTTCAACTTCAGGTCCAAACTACAATTGAAAGATAAAACTCATTTAGAGTAATAGAGAGAGAGAGAAAACTTTACTTCATTGTACAAAAACTCAAAATACATAATGCATCAAAATAGTATAAATATAAAACTAAATGTTGAATATAAGAATAAAACAAAAATTTCACTAAAATTGTAAATCCTCCAAAGTGACAACACCTACATGAGTAGTATGCCGATGAAAGACCTTAGGTGTCAAATCTTTACTTAGTGGGTCCACTAACATAAAATTAGTTTTTATATACTCAATACTCACTACTCGATTTAAAAAAATTAGATATTTAATGCCTATATATTTAGACATAAAAAAACATAATCGTAAGGAGATTTTCTTATATCTACGTAACCAGGAAAAAACAAAATCGAAATATACAATCAACTCAAAATTTTTGATTATTAATAAAAGAGCATATAATCATTTTTTCTTGCAATTACCTAATAACCCATTTTATTGCAATCCAATGATCCATTCCAGATTTACTCGAATATGTTTTTTGATTATTAATAAAAGAGAATGTAATCATTTTTTCTTACAATTACCTAATAACCCATTTTACTGCAATCCAATGATCTATTTCAGATTCACTCGAATATATGTTTAACATAGCCACAATGTATAAAAAATCTAGCAGGATACTAACTTGAGCATAAATCTCCTTGAGCATAAATAAGCCTCCCTTTAGTTGAAACATATAGAATGTTTTGTATCTCATTTTGTTCGAGATCTTTCTTGGGGACTATTTTAGAATAAACGTGTCTCTTTTAGAAATAACAGTATTTATTTGTGCACATTCTTTGATGCCGAAATTGACAAGCACCTTCTCGATATAGCTCTTTTGTGATAACCTGGTGATACCCCAAGAACTGTCTTGATGTATCTTAGTTCCTAATACAAAAGAGGTATCACCGAGATCTTTCATCCCAAATTAATTTGTAAGAAATTCAATAAACAACAAATATTGTTTGTGAATGAAAGACAAACAAGATAGGTACTAATAAGATAAATTACTTCTGCAGCTTGTGCCTTTTCCGCCTCGGCTTGAGCTTTCTTTACCTCAACTGCTTCCCTATGTCTTTCTTTTACTTCATCCACATATGTTTTACAACTGACTTTGTTGTGACCAAACATAAGGCACCTACTACAAGTAATTCTGATCCTTTTCTTTCTTAACTTTATTCGTTCACCTGGTTCACCTTGCTCCCTTTTCTATTTTTTAGGCCTTCATGGCATTCTTCTATCATTTGGGGGAAGAACATGAGGAAATACCGTGTCTGGACAATACAAAGACCCTTTCATTGTTTTAAGCATGTGCTCATATGCTTTTATGTAGACATCTCGGTTATAGCATTCATTTATCTTCTCTTCTATTTTCTCATTCGTCGCAAATAAAGCACTACAACAATGACTAAAAGAATACCCCTTAATTCCCATCTTCTACAAGAACATGCCTTTGTGACCATATTCACCACCCACTGTCCACCATTATTTTATTAACCTCATATTCATCTACACCAGTCCATGTCGACTTGCAGAATCTAGTTTCCTCATTTGAATATTTAAGCTTCTTGATAATTTGAGAACAAATGACATATTCATTTTTAACACTAAGTCTGATTTGACATGTAATCTCTCCATGACTTTAAATCTTATATCATCTAACAACTCAAGTATAGGCTTAATCTTGCTTCAACTATCCAATTATTTAAGCATTTAAAGAAATTATTGTCATTCATATCACAACAACTTAAACTATCAAAGTATGCCCTATTCCAGTATCTAAGTTCAGTATTAAGTAAGTCATAGTGACCAAGGGGGATATAGCTTTAATTTCCTTCATGATCAAGTTAAATTCTTCCACAGTATTGGCTTTTGCGGCTTGCCAAACAATATTTTTCAAAATATTTTCTGGATGTCTATTTTTCCATTTGGCATGTATATACATTGCACAAGACCCGTACTTAGCACTGGGTAGAATGTTATCAATTGCATTTTTTAGATCCCGCACATAGTGCACCAACAAATTATTATAAATTTTACATGTATACGCATGTGTGTAACAAAATGAAAGATAAAAAATTACAACTAATTTACCTTCTATTGGTTATTTAGTCATTAAAGTGTAGTCAAAATCATTATCTAAGTTGAGATCAGTCTTCAGTAAGGATACAAACCATTCCCAACTTTCAGTTCACTCAACATCAACTATAGTCGGGGTTATAGGGAACATCTTATTTTTCCCATCCCTGCCTATTGCAACCTATAGCTCACCTTTCATAGAACTTTTCAAGAAACAACCATCTACACCAATGAACTTCCTGCAGCCTTGAGAAAAACCCTCTTTCACAATAATAAAAGAAATGTACATTCTTTTAAAAGTTATCACTATCATTTTTATCGACATCAATCTTTATTGTGCTCCATAAATTTGACCTTAATATCTCTGCTCCAAAATCATACAGCCTCTTATATTGCTTACCAGTTTCACTTTCAGTTTCGAACAGTGCTAATTTTTTAGATAACCAACACTAATTCTTTGATATTATCATAGAATGCACTTCATTGATATGTTGTTGAAACTCTCTTAGCTTCCATTTAGGATTTTTACTGATTTGATTCCCAAATTTTCTTGCCAACCAATCAAATCTCGCAAACCTATATTTATGCACTAAGATGTAACTAGGTTGTTTATTATTTTTTTAATTTAAAAAGTTCCATCCACATCAATCTTACTAGTATTAAAATACCAAGGACAATTTGGTCTGCACTTAGTCTAGACCTTTTGCAAATCATTTTTAGAAAACAAATATCTCTCATTTGTTCCACAACATAGTCAAAAACAGTATGCTTCAAGACTGATACACTAGTAAACAATAATCCAGGATCAAATTCCATATACTTAATTGGGGTTCTAGGATTAAATACAACATATTATGATCCTTTTTCTCTCTGCACGGACTGATATGATTATTTATCATAATCACTAGAGCATGATGTCTCTTCATGAAGCATTCTAAAGGTATCACTGTCATGGTCCCTCTCCCAGTCAGTGTCTTTACTCATGTCTACTATTTTTCTTTTTTTTTGGAATTTTTATTAACTTTTTTTTATTGGAAAAAGTAGTCAATGAAGCAAGCAAATATTCTTCTAAGGCCTCATTTTCATTTCTATTTGGATTTATTTTTAGCTCAAGTTCCTTGTTTTACCTTATCTCTAATTTCATGACATCACTTTCATTTCCAGTATACTCTTCGTCACTCTCATCCTCCTCACTCTTATACCATTCACTCTCACTGTTATCACTCTGACTATCATCAATTTCCTTCTCATTACCATCAATTTCAAGAGCAATACTCACAATCATACTAGTCTTGGACGAATGATCAACATATATAACAGCAATACCGAATTTTAAAGCATATGCATTCTTCTCTCCTACAACATCATTATTCCATAATATACTATAAATATCAAGAGAAGAACCTTCCTTGTGCCAATAAATTTTATAATCCCTAATTTGTGACACACAATAAAAGTGATTCTATCTAAATCTTGGTCGTAAATGTATTTAAATTTAGCTCCTTTGTAATATCGTACTTCATCATTTTTAGTGAACTTCATGTCCTGATAAATCCGTATATTCACATGATATAACCCCATTTGTAAGATAATGAAATAATCAGGGTTTATCAATGAAATGTGATGAATGATTGTGTGAAGCCTTGAATATATACACGCATACCTTGATGACAGTCAAAAAGCTTTCGATTCAACAAATTTATCGATGAACTATATAACCTGAATACTCTCTTAACCCTAATAACACTCCCAATTTAACACTTAACATATTTAGGCTATATGTGTTTGAACTTGTAAGTAATAAAATATCTCATATGATTTCTCCATGTCTAGTTTTTGCCACTACATGTCCGATTAGTTTACAACTCATTTTCTTTTCAATTTTTTTCAATTTACACGCCAAACATGACTAACGTATGTTAGTCAATTTTTAATAGAAGGAATTTAATTACAAAATTTAAAAGGATAAGGATCATAAAATATTGTTTTGTATTTTATGGACCATACCCAAAAACAACATAAAGTTAAAGGACAAAAGAATTGATTTCCCTTTTATAATTGATTTAGCGATAATTGGCTTCTTCTCAAACATTTGCTTATGTAGCATCCAATTTGTTCTTTCACATCCAACATTTGCTCTTTCATATCCTCCATATCCAATATGTTTGCAATCGTTTGAAGGAATTATAAAAAGGAAAATTCTAGATCACAAAATTGAATAATTTTTTTCACAAAATGGCATGTAGCAAGTGTTAATTGTAATGGCCCCGTTAACACAACTTAGACCAATTAAAATATTACATCTGATTTGTCACGTCATTTTGTAAGCTTTTTTGTGACAATTTTTTTACATGTTGCAGTACTCCTATCAAGAAAGTTATATGTTCAAAACATAAAACAATTCGAGAACAAGTTGCCTCACCTCTTATTGAGCAAACCTACGCAGTGGGCACTCTACGTATTCATCGAAATATCCTAATTTTCCAAGATCGTCGCGATGCACTGAAAATTACTAAATATACTGCTCATAACGTGTGACGTATTCATATTGTATATACAGGTCTTTACTCCATGATAACGTGGACAACCCTTGATTTTATTATAGAATTTCATCACAAATTATAAAATTTTATTTTAAAAAGTAATAAAAGTCGATGCTAGTGTAGAATAATAATAAAATTTTGTAACTTCGATTTTTAACTTGGTAATTAAAATTTGTAATTATAGACGTATGATGAAAGAAGAAATAAATTATATATTTAATATTTTTTGAATAATGGTTGTGTACAGAACTCTCTATATATGAAGACCTCCGCCTCCGTGAAGTGCTACAGTGCGTTTTGTGTGTCTATATATAAGGGCGCTACTCGAGTAAAAACCACTTGAATATAAAATAGAAACTTAATGAAAACTTAACTTTTAGGATGATATGACTAGTAATGGGGCCCGAGTGTGGGCCACAAGGGTTGACCTTGGAAGGGTTAGGTTGGGGTCGCGAGGGGCTTAGTGGGCCAAGGAGAGGCCTACTAGGGCCCATTATTGTCCATTTTGCATATCCAGGGCCTATATGGGATTATGATTACAACCTTGGTGGAGCCTAATGGGCCCGAGATGGATTTTAGGGGCCGGAATTAGGCCCCGCATAGGTTATGTGATCTAGGAGGGGGTGATCTCATATAGGGATTGTTTGTTTTGGTTTCTATTTAAGTTTTATTTTACTGGTTTTTATTTGTTCATTTTCCTATATATACAGCGACTACAATATGAAATGTGTACTTGTTGTTTTGAATAAAAAATCTAATAAAAATCAACCTTGAACATCTTTCTTTAAAAATTCATTGCAATTAAAATTACTATAGTAGGTAAAAAATAGACGGCCCAAAATTCCATCATCTAAATCCACCATATATTCAATTCTCACTTTCTTTTGTTGTAATTAAAAACTTATACGAATCATTGAGAAAATTGGAAAAGTACTTAAAACATAATATCAGTAAATGAGAAAAGTGGAAAACACATATTGATTTTTTTAACTAATACATGTAGCCCTGAAATCAGAAATCTCCAAGTACATCTATTTCATTTTGTGGCTAAAGAAAAAAACTTTTGAATTGTTACAATGAGATCAAGTCTACTTGGACCATTTCCGAAGTTTCTTAGCATCTCAATTTTAATTGCCACCCTACATATTCCGTCAAACAAACCGATTTCCACTTCCCTCTCCCTACATCCTAGTCCCAATATCAGTTGATCGCTTGGTATTACCACGTCACTGGTTGCTGTTGCACGCTAATACGGATTAGCACTTCTCGGAAGATCACCAGATGGCCTTGTCTTATTTCTATGTTTTTGCAATGAAGATAGAAGATTTTAGTAACGAAGATGATATATAAATATGAATGATTTAAGTTATTGAAGGAAATTTGTACCTTTTTTTAATTTGTTTTGCTAAATTAAATATATATATAAACAAAAGGATCAACCCCAAGCTCTATGACAAACCATAGAGAAGGCCCTATCTATAACCAATCTAGAATATATTAGAGATAGAAAGCAAAGGACTGCCTACAAACAAAGCTGCAACGACCTACTACAAACTGCTACAAACTACAAGAACTATAAACAAACTATAACTAAGTCAGGCTTATTACAAAAACTTTTAGAAAACCAAGGCGAGGAGTGGAGCCTAGTAGAAATATCCTTGCAGATTCCTTGAAGAAGCTTCGAAGGGCCAAAAACACCCTTGCCATGCAAACCAGCGTTCCTCTCACGCCAAATGTCATAGCAAAAAACCTGAGCACAACAAAGATCCACCATCCCCTTGCTTTTATCAGGAAAAACAACAAAACCATGCAAAAAATACAACCAGGACTCACCATTCACCGAGATCAAAATGAAAGCCATTAGATGCTCTAAAACCCATCTACTATAATGAAAATGCAGAAAAAGGTGGATAATAGTCTCACGACCACATATGCAGAGGAGGCACTTTTGAGAATCTGCAATGCCAAATCGATGAAGCCTAGCCAGAGTATTCAGATGCCCATGAAAAACAACCCATTGGTGATGCGCATACCTGTTAATGCGAAGCTTATGCCAAATTGCATTATCCTTAGTCTTTACCTTCGTTGCATCAGAACCATCCCAAAGAATAATGTCATGCCCGAAATTTCAAAGGCCTGGGCAATTGAACATTTAAAACCACCTTTCCAACAAAGGCTCTAAGTGTCGGTGCATGGCATTAGTAGAAGGAAGAACTCAAGCTCCATTACTTAAAATTCTACTAAATTTCGCACTATGATGAGAGTTACACTGCGATATGATTAGAGAATTAGTTGTGCTAGCAAGGAAAGAGTTCCCTTACCACGGCTCAAACCACAAAGAAATGGACTCCCCATTGGATATGGAGTATGAAATGAATAGCAAAGCCACAACTCTAAGCCTTAAAAGCTTCTTCCAAATCCACGAACAATCAGTTGGGATTGGCATAGCCCAGAAGAACCGTGCCATTCACCCAAGAAGCCCATAGAGACTTGGATTTGGTGATTAGGTTTAACAAATGATCAAGAATCAAGGCTCGGTTCCAATCCACTATGTTCATAAGGCCCAACCAACCTTCCTCTTTAGGTAGACCAAGCAATTTTTGCAGTGATACTTCAAGCCCGGCACATTCATTAATCTTAAAATCATAGTGGGACCAACTGCTGTTTTTGCAAAAAAATTGGTTGAGAAATAATAAATATTATAAAAATAATTGATATTATAAATATAAAAAGATAACCACAAACATTGTAATTAGACACCATGCGTGACCTATTAGAGTTACTTTGTATTACATTTGTCAAAGTTACAGATGGGATGTGTTGTCAAAAACTTTCAAAATTTATAAGTTGGCAGGTGAGTAATGACATTGTATAAATATTAATTTTAATTTACAAATTAGAGTATAAGAAAATTTCTGGATATGTTAGGTACTTTATTTAAAAAGAAGTTTTAGACAAGAGTTGTACAAACCTAAATTGTTTGAGGGATTTCATTGAATATGTTTAGAGTTTTGTCTTTGTTCTCGATTTTTTATGCCATGGATTTAATTTCAAATGAAGTTAGCATTTTGTATTTTTTGAGAATTGATTGTTAATAATTTGAGTGGCATGGTTAGTTTGTTAGATGATTTGTTTTGTGCATATGGAGCTTACAACTGAATTAAATATTTCAAACCTTTAGTGAAATAACACTTGCTAATTTGAATAGTAGACAAGGTCACCTATATAGTTACGTTCAAGACAATAACTGTATAGGGATAGTGAGTACTAATTTCCGGAGTGTAGAGTATACCAAAGCCATTAACTTTTATTTTTTGCATGATTTTCCTTTATAATTCATTTTTCTACTTTTATTTTGTATTCTTTATTCATTAATTCATTAAAAGATAACCATATATTCTCTATCACTCACTTTAGGTGAAGTACAAAATAATCAATTAATCATTAATTTACTGAAGTGATGATTGAAGAATAAAAAATAAAATTAAAAAAAAAGTAATTATAAAGAATAATCATTAAAACAAAGATTCATTTTATGTTAAACTCGCAAATTCTTAATTTAGCTATCTACTGTATAAAATCCTTGTAAAGTTAACGGGTTGAACATACCTATAATGTACTTGTCTACTACTGCAGCACAAATTACTTACCAAATAAAATTCCATTAAATATGTGAAATCAATGCTCGTACAAGCAATTTACAAACCACATCACAGAACATACTAAACATGGCAGTACTAAAATGTTTATCAACAGTTTATTCTCAAAGAAAGCATTATAAAATGGCTAACCTCACTCCAAATTGCATCCATTACGTGAAAGATTTAGAAGAGCTACAAAATGGTATCGGTATTCAACAATGTCCCTCAAAGAATTTAATTTTGTATAGGTTGTGTAATAGTTTTTTAAATGTGATACACAACCTATCTCTAAATTTATTTTATATTTCAAGTATTAAGTTAAATTTAAAATGTATAGACTATCCTTACATGACTTGCCCACTTATAGCCTTAGCATGGAATCCTGAAATTAAAAAATACATTAATTTGCAACACTCTAACTGATGTTATATGGATGCAACAATCTAAGTTAGTAGTACCTAGGGCTGTCAAACTGATTATTCGGATACGAATCTTCCTATATCCGTATTCGGATACGGATAATATCCGAATGTGAATCCAATTTTCAATAAGATTTTTTATTTTTATATTAAAAACTCAAAAAAATGAAAAAATATATTAAAATTAAAATTTCATTTTTAAAAATTAAAAAAAGAGTTAAAGCGATTTAATCCCATTTTAATTTCTTCAAAAATTAATTTTTATTTATTTTTTCAATATATTATCTCTGAACTATTGAACTCAAATAATATTTTTATATATGTCAATATTGTTTTTACAATTATATAAAATTTGTATATATATATATATATATATATATATATATAGGGGTGAGTTCTATGGAGTCTACCTTTTTATCGGAGTCCTCGGAGTCCATCTACGTTCTGCAAATAAAATATATTGTAAAACGTGTTATTTTGCAAAACATGTTACACAAATAGCATAACTTCAACAAAATCATGCAAATCTCATATATTTCCGGTACAATATGTATGTTCTGCAATATGTTCTGCAACATGAACATTTATGTTCTGCAAACTAAACATGTTTTGTAGAATATATATTTTTGCAATGTTCTGCTTGTAAAATGTATGCAATGTACAAGATTTTTGATAGAATAGTAATGTTTGTCGAAAAATAATATGTTTTGCAATATTTTAAGCTATATTTTACTTGCAGAACATATATGGACTCCGAGGACTCCAATTAAAGGTGGACTCCATAGAACTTTACTCTATATATATATATATATATATATATATATATATATATATATATATATATATATATATATATATATATATATCTGTGTGTGTATTTATCCGCACTCGTCGGATTCGAATACAGTTAATATCCGTTTTATTTCCGATACGGATAATATATGCTTTATTTTGTATACGAATACGAATTTTTCTGAACAATATCAGATTTTTTTAATTTTGTTAAGAAGGCAAAACAAATTCAAATGACATTATCGAATTAACTATTTTCCAACAATAGTATAGGGAAAATAAACTTGTAATAAAAAAAGGTGGCTAATTTTGTGTGTATCTTTAATAATAAAAAAATTTATAATAATAATAATAATTATTATAATAATAATAATGTTTATAGTAATAATTAATTTAATATATTGTTGATGAAAATTATATATGAAAATTTTGGTTGTACATGTTTTAAATATTTTGATTCAACGGTTCTTATTAGACCTGATAAAATGGGTCTTAATCCGGAAAACGAAATCGAAATTCATAAAACCGAGATCCTATTTGAGGTCCAAATCATATAATTCAATATTTATCGGAAAACTAATTTAAATCGATCAGAAAATAACCTGAACCGAAAATTTAATCAAAAATTATTTAAAGTACTAGATTCGATTTAATATTAAACCAACCAATATATTATTTTGAACGGAATGTCTCCTGAAATAATCAAAATTTATACTTAAGAAAATTTTATATTTATGATAACATAATTATTTAATCATATTTTTTTGTAAAATTAGACTCCATTATATAAAACATACTAAATTTGATAAAAGAAATTTTTTAAAGTCTTACAAGTTGAAAAAATTAATAAGTTATGATTCAAAAATATCCCAACCAAATTTAGTCTGAACCAAATTTTGTTCGATATATCCGAACAAAATTTTGTTCGATATATCCAAACCAAACTTAATCCGAACCGGCTTTCGTTCAAACTTAATCCAATTTAAATTAGAATTATACCCGAATCAAATCACATTCGATATGATCAGAATCTTCTCCAATAGATCATGATTCAAAAGTACATCTGATCTGAAATTGATCCGATCCGAAAATTATCTAGTTATCCGAATTCCATATCTTTCTGATCATTCAATTTAAAAGATTTAACATTTTGATTGAGAGGGATAACCAAAATTAATGATTGACTAACAACAAATTATACCCATATTCGTGATATGTGATCAATATGATCACATTTTCTCTATATTTTTAGTTAATTTGCATGGAATTGAATTTTTTTAATAGATTTTCATGTTTTCTTTTAGGAAATTGGATTTTATATTAACAATGCGATTGGAGCTGAAATAGAAAAATTTATAGTTATTATTATTGGAATTCTGATTTTTGAGATAGAATGTGCAGTGCTCACTATTTTGACTCTATTTGGAGTTCGGGTTATCCGATTGAGGTGATTTAGGCGTCGTTGAAAAGTTTGCGAGAAGACCTTTAATTCAAGTATGGTATTAAATTTTATTGGTGTTCTAGAATGCAAAGAAAATTACCAGAAGTAGCAACTTCGAATTTCTATTTTTAGATACTTATATTATCTAAGATATTCACTTGTATTAATATTAAATAATAGAAAAAATATTTTTTTAGAATATATATTAGAATTTTTTTATTAAATTAGGAGCCCTAGGTAAGAGAGGGACATCTATTATAATTAGAAGGAGGGTTACACACATGTCCCGAGAATCATTTAAGTAATAACTGAGGGTACTATTTCATGCATATCACTTTCTAAACCCCAGGTTGACTTTTCAACCCTTGGGTTTCTCCACAATACTCTTACTAACTTTATAACTTTCTTTCTTAACATTTTCTCTCTCTTTTCTATGATCCCTATTGGATTCTCAACATAGGGAAACTCTACCTGAAGTTATATCGGCTCATATTCTATAGCATGTCTAGAATTCTAGATTTTACCTTTTTAAACATTGCCACATGAAAACATTATGAATACATTGCATATGCCAGGGTAACTCTAATTCGTATGCTATGACACGTTTTTCAAAATTTCAAAAGGTCCAATGTAAATAGGATCGAGCTTTCCTCACTACCACATAACTGGCCTACAACAACATCAAAAAAAATGTGAAAAATGCTAAAAAAATGTTACCACAAAGCTTAAGGCAACACTTTGGTCAATTTTGAGGGTGTTGGAAATTTACATGGGGCCTTTGATATTTTGCCAACATATTTTACAGAACAATGCCAACACCAAAAATGTGTTGCTGTAGACCTCTATGGCAACATTTTAATGTCAATAGCACCATCTGAACCGGTTTTGGCTTTAAGTTTATGGCAATACTGGGGTTTTAAAGGCAACACAAATTTGATGTTGCCTTAATTCTTATGGAAACATAGTCTCAGTCTATAGCAACATAAATTTTATTAACATTTCTTATCTTTGCCAACACTTACCTGGCTATAGCAACATCTTTTGATTTATTTTTGCTAATATTATTTTAGGGTTAAGCAACATGTTTGTTAGGTCCCAATGAGTTTGTAGAAGGGGGGTTGAATACAAACAGTACAGAATAATCGAATTAAATGCGGAATAAAAAAATGTGAAACAAAATTCAAGTTAAATAAAAATATTATTAAACTTGAAAGGTGTTACAACAACTGTATCGATTACAAGGAATTAATCTCAAATTAATTATTACAAATCTAGAATAAATTCGACATGAACTTTTTCTATTTTTGTAATAAAAAGATTCAAATGCTAAACGCAATTTGAGATTAAGTTCTAGGGATTTTGATCCGCTAGATTGTTACACAAGAACAAGATAATGATTTCTAGTGGTTTGGATTTAACTTTACTAGCTAGAAATTGTGATCTTGATTTTAGCAGAGAAGAGATGATATATTTTTCAGCTTCTGCTTTTCTTTGTTCTTGAACTGTTTTTCAGATGGATGATTGACTTCTATTGCTTCTGTTGTTTAAATAATAAAATAACCACCTGATTTGTTGGCAAGACAATCCTTTTAGCTCAGCAAGACAATCCATTGAGCTAGCAAGACAATCCATTGAGCTAGCAAGACTTTCGGTGAGACTATTGATTGAACTAGCAAGACAATCAGAATGAACTGGCAAGACAATCCTCCTCCTAGTGTAACTTTCCGTATGACAATTGAAATGACTTGGCATGACAATCGGTATGACAATCCAGATTGTAATGCTAGTTCATTTCAATTGTCTTGCTGATTTAAATTGATTTTAATCCAAAAACAATTCTGAAAAATCTTAATATTAATTCAGAATTAATTAATCAATTAATTCAATTAATAAATAAATTAATCTTTGCAGATATAATTTATTTTCTTAATTAAATTATATGACTTAATTAATTAATAGAGAATTAATACTATTCTTGAACCGCAACCATTCTTCTGTAAATTTTCTGAAAATCACTGAAAATTATGAATCAATTCCACCACTTCAATGTTGACACTCGATGTACTGTCTGGTTCATGAGTGACTAACTTCCGTGACGTTTCTTCATGTCTTGACTTTGATACTCTGATTTTCTTCAGATTAAATCCTTGTAATTATCTGATACCCTGACGAGATCTCTGTCACTTGATTAAATCCACAATCTTGATTTATATCACTGAGGCATGATCAATTTCTTGAACTTCTTCCAGTGAATTAATTCCTCAAGTCTGTAGATGAACCTTGTTTCTGAATCCTTTGACAGATGTTACTTTGCGAGATCTCTCTGACGGTAGATCCACTATTTACTTATTACATTCTTATTTGAGTTGAGTTGAATCCTCGAATATACAAATAGGCTATGACATATGACTTACAATCTCCCCCTATTTGTTTGTTAGATAATAACACACAAATACCTAGAGGACAACTCAACTAACAAATAAGAAAAAGATATAAAAAGAAATACAAAGTAAATAGGAGAAAAGTTCTGGACTAGATTTAACATTTTCCAGATTCTAAGTAGATGTTCCTCTAGACTGAACATATCTTCAAGTAGTTCCATCTTCATTTGTACAACCACATTTCCTGTTGAGAAGCCCATATCTCTCTTGCTTCTCCCCCTATGAGAATCAACTGATTAAAGAAGATCACCTTCGTTTACCACCTCTCCCGTACAATAGGATCCGCAGATAAAAACCAATGGTACTCCCCTTTTGAAAACAGCTTCTTCCCTTACTAGAAAATCACCTTGTATTTACCACCTCTCCCGTACAATAGGATCCATAGTTACAAACAACAATGGTGTGGTGTAGTGTACATAAACTTCATCTTTTTCTTCCTCCCTGCTATTTCTCCCCCTCAGTTGAGGAATCCTCCAAACTATTACTTAAGCTTTTATCTCCCCCTTAAAGAAGGAATGTATGCCATCGTCTGAAGGAGTTCTCATATTTCACTTGGATGGAAAAGAAATAACAAGTAGTTTCTCTTTCTTCCTCACTGTGAGTGTGTGATTCTGTTTAGTGTACCTCACATATGTTTCACTCTTCTCTCCACTCATGTTTACACTCATTCTCACAAGTGTATCACTCCTCTCATAGCTCCAACATTCAGCTGTACCTGCAAGGAAAATCACCTTAGCCATCCTTAAGGAGGTCACAGGTGGTGCAATGGGAGTTCACAAATCCCCATCCTTGTTAAACTCGTCAGATGAATCTGAGTCATAATTTACAAGTTGCTAGTTTCCCTTTTAGGGTTCTAGATTTGAATTCTGGGAAGGTAAACAATGATCCAAAGAATTTAGCATAAAGATCAAGGTTCCCTTCTAATGTCTGTTAAGAAATTTCCTTGTGACTCATCAGGTAATATCTGAATCATTGTCAACAAGTTGCCGATCTGCGCCTATGTCAGATCCACTATCCGCAGATGCATCCAGGGGATTTAAGCCTAGGGAGGTAGACACTGACCACTGACATATGGCTTTTGGATCAGTATCCTCTCCTAACACCTGTAAAGGCAATTGGTCCACTAACGAACCTTGAACAATCGAATCTGACCTTAAAATGGTCGAAACTCTTGTTTCCGTCAACTCATCCTTTGTGTGTGTAACCTTTCCTTGTGCATCAAGAATTGTTTATGTTTGAAGTGGTGACACTACATCGGATACCTGGCCGATAGGCAAATTTCAATAGACACACCCTGTTGAGAGAATGAATCTAGTAACTATTTTTGTGCCTTTTCAGCCATTACATCTTTTTGAGAAGATATATGGGGGCTAGCAGTTGTCTCGGTTTAAATACTACTCATCTATGTAGGAGACAGAGCTACTGGGTTGACTACAGAACCTTCCTTATGTGGTGCACTAAGGCACTTTCTCCCTCACGCTCATTCATACTACATTTAGTGGTAAGAAAGTGTTGGTTGGTTCTGTTTTTGTGTTTGTCTTTACAGTCTGGGATAGATGTTGTGGGTTTTCAACCTCATGACTGTCAATGAAAGAAAGTCATTGGAGACTGAACTTGTAACACAGAACATATGGTAATTGAGAGAAAATGATTTACACTGGTGATTTCAAAAGATTTTACATGAAATAAGAAACCACTAATGTAGAAAGAAGTTTGATTTTGTATTTCAATATGAATGAGTTTTTGATAAAACATTGATCACTTAGGGTAAAGTCTAAGTAATTCTCATTCTTGTCAAAAGCTTCCAAATATCTGCAACATAATGTTAACAACATATCATTGACCGATACTTGTCAAGTACTTTAGATACTAATTGTTATGTTGCATAAGATTTAAAATAAAATAAAAATAAAATAATACAATACAAATAATAATAATAAAAACAAATATCAATGAATTAAATACCAAATATCTATCAACAAGATATCAGCATTCAATTTCATATATCATACAATATTTACAATTACAGAAAATACAAATAAAATTTTAAATAAATATTGCAAAAATATAGAAACTATTTACAATTTCAAGATAATATTACCAGCTTGCAAACAGCCATATCCCTCAGATAAACTTTTTTTTGTTATCTCCAAAGGTAACCAGGGGGCAGCTTTCTCAATCCACATTTGATAGCAGGTCTCTATCTCCGGTCATATGTCTTGATGATCCACTTGTCAAGAATCCACACTACCGGTTACACCTGTATACTGCCCTGCACTTCAAATGAATTAGACCTTCTTCGGAACCCAAACTTGGTTGGGCCCGACATACTTGTAGAACTGTCCTTTGTCAGGCAAAACAATATTTTTAATTTTAATTGCCTCAACTTTCTCAATGACTGAACATTTGACCTTGTAAACAGCCTTAACAAATTTCTGTTTAAGCTTAGGCACAAATGTCTCCTTTCTAGCCCTAGAAGGACTAGCAGTCTTAGACCTATCATGCTTCTTGTTATTCACACACTGACAAGGAGTAGTCTTATCATTAGACACATGCTTACCATTAAAATAAGCATACATCATATTAAAAACACAAGACATACAATTAGCAACACCACATGCTTTATGAGAGTGATTAACAGCAGGTAATTTATGCATGGTAGGCATGGCATTATTATTATCCAACTCATGTGTGTCTGAGTTAGTCTCAGTTGCTTTCACAACTTTGACTGGAACTTTCGACTCACTTGACTTGGAAACAATCTCCTCATAAGCATGATCCTCAGCACGTATTTCTTCTTGAATAACAGAAGAGGTCGCATCAAATGGTTCAGCAATTGATGCTTTATAGAGAGGTTCATCAACACCCTTAAGCACATGTGGTACTTCCCTCCCTTTAGCACAGACATGAGGAGGGGAGTTTATGCCTAATTCTCCAATAGCAGCATTGTAATCATAACATATTCCAGATGTTTAATTAACAGCTTGCTTATTGTAGAACTCTTTAGCCTTCGAACAAGAATTGAAGTAAGCTCTAACCTTAGTCTCAAGACCGGTGATCTTGTCTTTGAGAATAGTTTCGAGTTTTCTATAACAGTCAACTCTATTCTCTAGAAAAGATACTTGTTCTTTTAATTTGTCTTGATTAATGTGCACAAGTCTTAATTCATTGACCTCTTTCTCAAGGTCTGTGATCTGTAAACTTAACATTTCATTATCATGACGTGCACAATCTAAGTTACCTCTTAGATGATAAACCATTTCAGCATCAGAAAGTTTTACCTCTATTCTTGACGATGAAGCTTTTCCATCAATAGCCATAAGAGCAAGATTTCCTTCTTCTTCATCTTCACTATCAGTATCATCCCAGCTTCTTCCCTTTTCCAGATAAGCCCTTTCAGAGTTCTTTCTTACTTGCTTTGGCTTCCTACATTCTGTGGCAAAGTGTCCCAACTCATTGCAGTTATAGCATCTAATGGTGCTTCGATCAACCATCCCTGATTTGTACCCACCACTGCTGGTGTTAGAGGATGAAGATCCACCTTTCTGGAATTTGTTGTAGTTGGACTCGTACTTAAGCTTGGGATTCCTCCTGAATCTGACATTAGAGAATCTCTTGACAATTTGGGCCATTGATTCATCTTCCAATTGCTCCAGCTCTTCCAAGGAATAAAAATCATCACTTGATTGATTTGTAGTAGGAGGATCATATTCTGCTACTAACTCATTTTCCTCACCCTTGGAAAACTGTGCCATTCTTTCTAACTGTTGAGATTATTGTTATTGTTGATCTTCAGCTACAAGTGCAGTAGATGTGCTGACCATTCTATCCTTCCCGTAGACTTCCTTCTGTTGAATCTGCTCCAACTCATAGGTTTTTAACACTCCATAGAGCCTGTCCAAAGAAATCTCACTCATATCTCTAGCTTCTCTAATGGCAGTGATTCTATGTTCAAGATGAGCTGGCAGTGTTAAAAGGAACTTTTTGTTGACCTCCCTGATTGAATAATATTTTCCATTTATGTTCAGGTTGTTGATCAACGCATTGTACCTCTCAAACACTACAGTAATTCCTTCTCCTGGATTTGATTTAAAATATTCATACTCAGAGGTTAGGATCTCCAACTTGCTCTCCCTAACTTCCTCTGTGCCTTCATTAATTACCTCAATAGTTTCCCACATGTGTTTAGAATTTTTACAGTTCATCACATGTCTGTTCATTAAGGGATCTAGGGAATCAATTAATATTAATTGAAGGCTGGCATCCAAGGAGGCTCCTTCCTTCTCATCAGGAGTAAAATCTTCGGGCTCTTTTGGATAGGTTCTAGCTTTAGTAGTCACCACATCATCTATTATCACCTCCGGTTCAATAACCATCGGAGTTTTTATACCCTTCTTTAACAAGATTGAATATTTGGGATTTGCAACTTGTAAAAATAAGAGCATCTTCTTCTTCCACATGATATAATTCTCTTTATCAAATTGTGGAATTTTTACGGTTCCAACTTTATGTGAAGTCATTATGAATTTTTGAATAAATAAAAATTCAAGGAGTTGAAAAATCACAAAAGTCTAGGATCTTGATTTGTTCGTTAATCAGAAGGCTCTGATACCAATTGTTAGGTCCCAATGAGTTTGTAGAAGGGGGGTTGAATACAAACAGTACCGAATAATCGAATTAAATGTGGAATAAAAAAATGTGAAACAAAATTCAAGTTAAATAAAAATATTATTAAACTTGAAAGGTGTTACAACAACTGTATCGATTACAAGGAATTAATCTCAAATTAATTATCACAAATCTAGAATAAATTCGACATGAACTTTTTCTATTTTTGTAATAAAAAGATTCAAATGCTAAACGCAATTTGAGATTAAGTTCTAGGGATTTTGATCCGCTAGATTGTTACACAAGAACAAGATAATGATTTCTAGTGGTTTGGATTTAACTTTACTAGCTAGAAATTGTGATCTTGATTTTAGCAGAGAAGAGATGATATATTTTTCAGCTTCTGCTTTTCTTTGTTCTTGAACTGTTTTTCAGATGGATGATTGACTTCTATTGCTTCTGTTGTTTAAATAATAAAACAACCACCTGATTTGTTGGCAAGACAATCCTTTTAGCTCAGCAAGACAATCCATTGAGCTAGCAAGACAATCCATTGAGCTAGCAAGACTTTCGGTGAGACTATTGATTGAACTAGCAAGACAATCAGAATGAACTGGCAAGACAATCCTCCTCCCAGTGTAACTTTCGGTATGACAATTGAAATGACTTGGCATGACAATCGGTATGACAATCCAGATTGTCTTGCTAGTTCATTTTCAATTGTCTTGCTGATTTAAACTGATTTTAATCCAAAAAAAATTCTGAAAAATCTTAATATTAATTCAGAATTAATTAATCAATTAATTCAATTAATAAATAAATTAATCTTTGCAGATATAATTTATTTTCTTAATTAAATTATATGACTTAATTAATTAATAGAGAATTAATACTATTGTTGAACTGCAACCATTCTTCTGCAAATCTTCTGAAAATCACTGAAAATTATGAATCAATTCCACCACTTCAATGTTGACACTCGATGTACTGTCTGGTTCATGAGTGACTAACTTCCGTGACATTTTTTCATGTCTTGACTTTGATACTCTGATTTTCTTCAGATTAAATCCTTGTAATTATCTGATACCCTGACGAGATCTCTGTCACTTGATTAAATCCACAATCTTGATTTATATCACTGAGGCATGATCAATTTCTTGAACTTCTTCCAATGAATTAATTCCTCAAGTCTGTAGATGAACCTTGTTTCTGAATCCTTTGACAGATGTTACTTTGCGAGATCTCTCTGACGGTAGATCCACTATTTACTTATTACATTCTTATTTGAGTTGAGTTGAATCCTCGAATATACAAATAGGCTATGACATGTGACTTACAATGTTTAGTAAAAAAATTTGACAGTTTCTTGCCTAAATTATAACATCCCAATATAGTTCAAATCCAATAACAACAACACAAAAACCAAATCCCCGGATGCAAGCCAAGTCAAAAACTACTTAGAAAACTTGAATACATACTTTCAATCATACAAGCACTACATAATGCCAATATCAATTCCAACATTCCGACTTGATTCTACTTAAATAAAATGAAGTACTTCATTTACAGTCTACGACCATAAGAGAATTTTTAAAAAGTACCATATATGGTCTAATATCGCAAAAGGCATCAAGGACTCGATATGCAGGATCAAGGACCAGAACTGCTTGCTCCGGTTGCATCACTTGGTGGTTGATTGCTTGTTCCAGTTGCATCACTTGGTGGATGCTCACTTGGTAGTTGTAGTAAGAACATCTGTTTACACAACCATGACTCATTACTAATAGTACAAAAGGACTGTTAATTTAACCTCCACTTAGACATATTGGAGGATCCACGGTCTCCTCATATCCAGCACACATAGTCTTCAAAATTGCAGTCCTCTCCAGTTTTCCTATGAAAGAGTAAAAATGAAAATTTATGCCTTAGATTAAGTAAAGATGATAATTACTTATTAGGATAGAGGAAAAAGATGAAAATATATTATACAGATGTTGCAAACTTGACTATGAGTCTGACTCATAGAGGGGTTATCATATGACAATGTACTACCAACCTCTATACTAAACATCGTTTATAAATAGTGTTGGTAATATAGTAATATCACCACAAGATCCTTGCACGACTTCTTAGATGATTCAGTATTAGAATTTAAAACACACTGCATCAATAAGTATATCCTGATAAACAATGTTTACATTACTTCAATAATTCACAAGCACATAATCACTAGAAAATATACAATCAAGTATATTTATTGATATAGACAATGTATGAATGAAAATAAAAAATTACCTAGACGATCTTGTTCAATATTTAGGACTTCATTTTCAATATCAGCTTTAGGGTCACCCATGCAATTTTTTATTTTATCTATTGGGAGATCTGGAGAAAGTTAAATCGTCGTTATCAGAATATTTGAGGAGATAAACATAGTTGTGCAGCAAAAATTTATAAGCTTATGCTCAAATTATAAATAGAAATATACATCAGAAGTACATTACAACAATTATAAGTGAACTCTGAAAACTGTTACAAGGAAGAATATGTCACTATTCAATAATAAATGAACAATAATATATTACCTAAATTGGCTCCTGCAAGATCAAATTGCCCAAATTAGCAGATTGATTTTTCTCTGTCCTTAGAGGCAGTGGCGGAGGAGGAGATACAGACAAATGAACATCATCAAATTCTGCCAATGAAATATAATAAATAAATGATCATACAACAACAAAACTTCAGAAGATTAAAACATCAAATCAACTATTGTTATTGTTATGTTTGACAAGTTAAATGAAATAGAAATGAAGAACTTATGATGACATGATTAGTAAATCAAGTACCATGTTAATTACAAGCTGAGATTATGAGTTTTTGGTTTGTTTTCTGACCTTGTATGTGTCAACCTCTCGCATTATAAACAAATTAAGTAGTAGATGAATAAAGAAGTAGATGTACTTAAATGATCAACAAAATTACATCCTTTCATTTTTCAGTACCTAAATTTACAACAAAGGCAAGGGAGCTTTTAGTCCAAGTGCAGAACAACAAATTTCATGCGACAAGATTCACAAAACACAACCATATAGAAACTAGTTAACTATCTTTCATATATTCATAACCATATGTAATCTTTCAGAAAGATGAGTCAGGCCTATAGGAATGCACCATAGTGCACTAGTGCAAGATTTTAAACATCGAGCTGCTGCAAACATTAGTGACCAGATGACTGGAATATATTTTAGATTAAGAAGACACATTGGCTAAACAAATCTCTCTTATTGATAAGTCCCAAAGATGCAACAGATGTCAGAGATGAATAGATATAGTCATATAGGATATGATCTTTTGAATGAAAAGTAAAAATTATCACATCCATCAGCTTCTTTATTTCCGTTTCAGCCAATTGTGATCCAACTTTTTGTAGCCCAGCCTTCAGTTCTTTGTATGTAACTTCACCATCATTGTCTATGTCCATTAATACTAAAAGAAAGCAGAGTAGAAGGCTTCAGTTCTTCGTATGTAACCTGCTTTCGATGCTCTTAGTTTTTAAAGTGCATGTGTAATATAATGTATCAATACGTGTACCTTGTTTGGGTTGAACACATTATACAAGCGTAGTAAGCACTAAAACCATTTTCATAGTATGTCAATTTGTGTTGTGAACCAGAGGATGGGCTTTTAGAAACTTGACAAATAAATTCACATTAGTTCTGATAAAATTGATGTAAAAAACTCTTCTAACATCGGGAACCAATGTAACTGATATTAACAGGGTGATGTCAGTTGACTATTTTCTTGTAATAATATGTGGTACCGGATTCAGATGATGCATGTTCAGACTGATTATCGGGTGACTTTAGTGGCATTTGTGGAAGTAGAGGGAGCATACTAGATCCTTGTACAAGGAAACAAAATGGGAAAATAAATTGTGATCTAAAACATTTCAAACATAAAGTACTCATAAATAGAAATATACAGCAAACGTACGTTACGACAATTATAAATTGTATTTCCTATTGCCTAGTGCTTGTCTTAAATTTTGATCAAAGAAGAGGAGAAAAAGTGCATTCTGTCGGAAGCACATCCAAAATCCATGGCATTATATTCTTTAAACAGCAAGACATACATTAATATGTGCTTGATATAAAAGATGATCAAGTAATAGTCCTGGACAGATAATGTAGTCGGATCACAAAAGCCAAAAAGCAGTAGCATGTATAAGTTATATAATTAAGACAAATATTATATAACATACATTTAGTAAACTATTCTGCTCTGTTAATCAGAATAAAACAGGAAAGTGCTGCATTTTGGTATAAACATAACACCGATTTGGAATAGAGATTATGATTAAAAGTGGTAGAAAATTGCATATGATTATTTACATTACTAAAGCGTGACTGTTCAATAGCAAGTTGAAGAGAAGAAATTTTGAACATCAATGATACAGAAATTTCATAAAAAAGCAACCATGGAACTAATCAAAATAATTACGACTGAAATTATCTCGACTCAAACACAAAAACAAACCTCAATAGCAATAATTCCACCTAAACATTCAATCCCAAAATCAAATCAGACAAATAAAATCAAATGATTAGGGACATGTACCAAATGATTGCTCTTTTTGTAAGAGGACTTAGCCATTAATCTCTGTAAATTCAAGAAAACAAATTAAAACTCCAAAATATTAGGGTTTGTAAAAAATTATAAAAAACCCAAAAATTAGGGTTTGTACCTTTCAATGAAGTATACTGTTAATACTGAGCATTGAAACCAAGATTTCAAACAGAGTTTTGAAACAGAGCTTTCAAATGAAGATTTGGCAGAGATGATACAGAGTTTTGAGTGTGCAGCAGCAGAGGGGTGGGACGAGTATGCGTTTGTGAGTATATATTTGCCCCGAGATCCAGAGGTGAGCGGCACTGAGTGGGTGTTTGGGGGTGGAGAGACTATATGACTGTGTTTGTGTGAGATTTTCCTTATTCTATTTTTTATTTTAATATGTGCGTGCAAATTATTTTGGTAAGAGCGGGATAATTCCCTCACTTTTTTAACAAATTTTCACCCATCAAAGGTAACACCAAAGAAGGTGTTTGAATAAGAAATCTAAGGCAACGTTTATAGCAACATTTGTTTATCATGTTGCTATACATCATTATTTTCATGTTTATTCCACTTAAGGCAATATTTTTAGTGGCAACACCATTTTTAAATGTTGGTAAAGGCCATTTATGTGGTAGTGCATTTCTTTCTAATCGAAGATGATCCCTTATCACGGTGACATTTTTAATAATTTTAAATCTTCTTCTTCAAACTTCGCATTCTTTCTAGCTTGATATACATATTTCCTTTGACGATCTTGTGATCCACTTAACCTTTTCTAAATAATCTCGACAACTTCCCTTATCTTTTGTACTAACTCTAGTCCAAGTATTTCACATTTTTTTCCAACTTCATCTCAATTTCTTCTAAAAATAATAGCACAAACACATAACTTATCTTTGATTATTTGAATCATTCTTTTGTTTTGGCCGCCAGTCGGTGGAAGATAAGTTGTACTCATATTCAAATATTCTTGAAAACTTTTCTAGAACCTTGAATTAAATCTTGAATCTTGGTCGAATACCATAGACACGGGAACTCCATGACGAATTACTATCTCCTTCAAATCCATGTGAACCAACTAGTCCAATAAAAATCTTCCATTAATAGGTGGAAAATAAACTAACATAGCTAGCGTGTCCACCATAACCCAATTGGCATCGTGGTTCCCTTTCGTTCTTGGTAATCTGACTTTAACCCAAAGCAATATGCTCCCACTCCCATTTTCATTCTGCATCTCTAATGTTTGCAATAATCCACTAGGTCTCTTATACTTCGCCTTAATTCTTTGCTATGCCTAACACCTCCTGATCCATTTTGAAATTTCCTTTTCCTATCTGGATAACAATATTCTTCTTTAAATTTCCGTATATCTTGGCATTTCTTGAATAGATTAAATACTCAATATTGTGAGTTCCCTGAAGGATCTCATTTTTTAATTCTATCACTTGTGGCATCCAAATTCTCGAAGAACATCTTATAATACCGTGATCATTCATCTGAGTGCATAAATTTCCTCTTACTAATCTGTTAACATCCTGATCCATTATCTCCTATTGACATCTCTTTATCTTATCTAACCCTTCTGGCTAAAAGATTATACTACACTTCCTTGCTCCTTTTGGATTATAAATTCTGACTTCCAATTCCAACTTTTGAAATCCCATAGATAACTCTTCTGGTGCAGTCAACACATTCATTTTCTCCTTTTTGCTTATCATGTTGCCACTATATTTTCTTTTCCTCATGAATATATACTTCAAACTCTTATGGTCTATATAAATTTCACACCTTTCTCCATCAATATAATGTTTTCCAAATCTTCAAAGGGAATATTATTACTGTTAGTTCGAAGTCATGAGTATGACGCTTCCGCTCATGAGGTTTCGGTTGTCTAGATGCATATACAATAAATTTGTTAAGCTGTGTCAACACACAATCTAATCCCTTATAAGAAGCATCACTATAGGTTACAAACTCTTCTTGATCATCTTGAAGCGATAAAATAGGTGTCATGATTAATCCCTTCTTTACTCATCAAAACTTTCTTCACACTTCTTCATTCCATATAAAATTGTCACTTTTCCTAGTGAGCTTCATCAAATGTGTCGTAATCTTCGAGAAATTTTGAACAAATTTTTGATATTTGTCCTGCCAATATTAAAAACTTCTCACTTTTATTGGTACTTTTGGTCTTTCTCTATTCATAGTATCTTTAATCCCTGTTGGATCCACTTTGGTTTCTTCATCACCGACTATTTATGCTAAGAATTAAACTTCCTACCATCAAAACCCTCACTTTGAAAACTTTACATGCAACTTCTTTCTTCTCAGACTCCCCAAATTATCATTAAATACCTTGGTATGATCCTCCTTTAACTTTGAGTAAACAACAATATCATCTATAAGCACAAATACAACCTACCTAGATACTCTTTAAAAGTTATGTCCATCAAGTTTAAATATTGTTGGTATATTAGTTAATCCAAATGGCACTACTAAAATTCAATAATAACTCTACTTAGTTTTGAAAGTTGTCTTTGATACATCCTCAGATTCAATCTTCAATTGATAATACCCAAATCTTAAATCCATCTCGGAAAATTCTTCGCTTATTTCAGTTGATCAAACAAATCCTTAATTCGAGGTAAAAGATACTTTTCCTTGATAACAAACATGTCGAGCTTTCGCTAGTCGACACATAAACTCCTGCTTCCATCATCCTTAGTAATAGATAATACCAGTGCACCTCATGGGGTACACTAGGTCTAATTGCTCCTTCTTTTAACATCCCTTGCAGTTTCTTTGTTAACTCCTTCATTTTAATTGGCGCCATTCTGTACGTGGCCATGGACACTGGTTCCATTCCAGGTGCTAAATCGATCGCAAACTAAATTTCTCTGTTTGGAGAAAGTCCTGGTAACTCGTCTGGAAACACTTCTACAAACTTATTGATTACTAGGAAATCTTCAAGTTTTGTTGGCTTCTGACTTCTATTTATCAAATAATCAACAAAGTGCTCACATCTTTTGCCACCATAACCTTTTAGTTGAATCATTGTTAAAAACTTCTTTACTTGCCTTCGACCTCTAAACGTCACCACTTTCTTATCCGGAGTCTTCAGAATTATCTTCTTATTATGACGTTCTATCTAAGTATCAGACTTAAATAGTAAGTCCATTTCCTAGAATAATGTCAAATCATCACAAATTATTTAACAATTACACGTTCTTTATTTCCTAGTTTTATAGTCATGATCTCATTTAACAAGTCCACATGGTAATTCAACTTATCAACGATTAAGTTGCACCCACACCTACCAATACTTTAACACATAAGGTATTCACAATAATCATTCCTTCAATCACATTCATATTCTAAATAACATACTTCACAGTCATATCATAAACTCTCTCTCTTGGAGACTTATTCATTATCGGGTTAGATCCCTTGATTTTTAACTCATCACTGACCGGGGCTGGTGCTTTACAATCCTCGTCATATGCCCTGGTTTTCCATACGTAAAATATAAAAATTTCATAGCTGGAACTTTTCCCTCTTGATTCTTCTTCTTTGGAGAACTTTTGTAAAGAACAATAGTGCAACAAAACAACTAGAAGGATCCATAATTCAATAAACTTATACTTGAAAAGAAAGAAGAAGTAATAATTTGAATATGAATGAGACAACCACATTGGTACTTAAGATAGCCAGTCTTTCATACCATATGGCATACTTAAGATGACCAGTCTTTCTTTGTGAAAATTTTTCATGCAATTGTCTTTACTTGATGAAACTTTACATGAAATTATGGAGTGTTGAGTGTTATGTTAAAAACTTGTGTTTCTTGTAAGTGATTAACAAAAACATGTCTCTCCGTTGTCCAATTTTTATTTCTTTAATTAGATTTTCAAGTTAATATTAATGTTAATCACACGATTGTATTGAGATTTACTCAGTTCACACTCATGTTAATGTTGTACTTATTCTTTGTTTGTGTGCTTTATAAGTTATTTCTAATCCTAAGAAGAAGACCAAGGCAGACAAGAGAAATTCGAAAAAGGAAGCGTCTCACAGGAATGGGTTCAAAAAGATGTGATCTTCACCCCATCCAAGGGCAATGACTGTGCTAAGGGTTTTAAGAAAGACAAAATCCTCAACCACCGAGACCTCCACTCTATTGAGTTCTCCCCCAAAAACTGTGAAGAAGGCCATTTCTAAAAACTTACGAAAGAAAATTTCAACGAAAAGAAAATGTGAAAAAGCTGTTACCACATCGGACAATACTCAAGGACTAAAACTATTGAACCAAGTCTGTGTAACGATGCACCAAATTGTGAAACGCAAGATCCGAGGGATCAAACTTACCGTGTCTTTTAAGTCGAAAGGAGATCCGTTTGGTGATGAAGGTAAAGAGATACAATCATATATTTGTGTTTTGGAAAGAACCAAAACCCCGATATGGCATAATTCTTGGAAATGTGTTCCTAAAGAGACAAAGATAAAAATTGGGAATGTGTACATGTAAACCGAATATAAATAACTACCATCTTCTTAACTTTTATAATTATTATTTTTTCTTCATTAACTAGCATCTTTTACCTTTAATTTGTTGGTATATGTATGTAGATGGCTTATGTTGTACATGAGTTTGTAAGAAAGTTGGTATTCAGATCGGCCGAAAAAAAGGAGAGAATTTAAATGTCGGCTGACCAAGTACTACATTCTTCCTTATCTGGGTCAAACTCCAATTTTTGCACATCCTCGTGCAGATTTTTCTTTTATAGAAAAATCACACTGGGTCATATTTATGGTCGATCGCACGTCACACTACGCCATAAGTGCTCAAATGCTATGCTCTTCTGATGTTGCCTTATGATTGAAAAACGTTGTATTTTCAATAATGCAACACCAAGGGGCGTTACATCTGCGGCCGTTGCATTAGAGGCCTAATGCAACGCTTTTTGGGTGTCTAAAGCAACACCAATAAGCATTGTCTAATAGATGTAATGCAACAATAAATACATCAAATGCAACACCAATCAGCATTGCATTTGACATAAGAGAGATGTCAAACTCCACGTCATCTATGGGGCCCACATTAAGGCCATGTCAGTATGTGACACGTGGATGCCATGTCAGCACTGGTCCCCATAGAAATTACACGTGGATGCCACATAAGCAGTTGGGGCCCACATGCCACGTCAGCAGTGGTCCCCATGCCACGTCAGTGGTATGTAATGCAACGCTTTTTCTCTTTTTTTAGCACAGTAGAACATAATTTAAGGCAACACTTAAATAATTAATGCAATACCATAATTTCTGTTAAAAACAGTACTAGTAAGTTATAATACAACACCCAAATATCAAATGCAACGCTCTAATAAAAATATTGCAAGATACTGTTTGATAATTACATAAACCCGTGAAAATCATCCAACAACCATTCAACTACAACCATTCAACAATTCAACTAGCCATCCAACAACCATCATCCAACCCCAGTATAAGCCCATCCACAAAATACATCTAACCCCAACATCATACTAACTATTAATTTCATTACAAGTTGTCCAATATGCCAAAAAGCACACAAAATTAAGTCTAACATTTAAAAGGAACGATAATCTCTATATATTAGGTCCAGTGACATAAGGATAGTCTAAATTTCGGTGCCGCCTTGAGTAATATGAGTACCGTTGTCATCTTGATCACTTGATGCAGTGGAACACAAGTCTCTAATGTCGAACTTAAGACTTGGATTAGCTTCACCGAGCTTTTTCAACATCCATGACATATTCTCCTACACTTTTCCGTTCACCTTGGCCTCCAAATCAGATTCAAGTTCTTGCTTTATTTTTGCAGACAACTTCTGCACATACTAGTCTGAAGGAGCAGCATAAGTCGTGTCATTTATAGGTTTTTTACCCTTTCTTCCCACTAACCAATTTCGTCCATAGGGTTTACCACCATGGACAAGTGCATTCGCCTCAACAATGTTTCCTTCATTCACCCATTCCTGAACTTGCCTCTAGAAGAAATGACTATATTAATATTTGAAGCCTGGCATGCACTCAAATGACACCAGTATAATATAATATTATACTTACATATTTTGTTCTCAGTTCTTCAATATCTGTCTTGTAAGTTCTCCCTGGTTCTCGTTTCTAGGTTTCCAAGTAGATTTTAGCATCAGATGGCTTGGCAATATTTAGGTCCTTCTTTTTCTATCATGTATCAATACAAGAAAATTTTGGTGCATAAACGATGGACCAATTAATATTCGACCGAACAAAAATGTATTTTAAACTAACAGTGAAAACAACAAAATCATACCAGCTTTTCTTTAGCTTGTGCATGAGTCTTGGGCCCCATGGTATGTGTCTCAGTTATTGTATTACGACATCCAACATTATCCTCAGATAGGGATTTAAAATTAAAAAGCAATAAAAAATATATCAATAAATGTATCCAACCATTATTATTTAAATCTCATTAATTTAATTTACATTGAATTATATTATTATCATGAATTGTCCTCATTTCATCTTTTATGTTCCACATGAAACAATATTAACATTATATAAATTGGGCATAGTACCTGAATTGATTCATCCCCCAGTACTTCAAAAGCATTTTAAAATCTTCAAGCGGAATTGTCTCGGGCCTGTTCTCAATCCTTTCCTCATCAGTACTATATTTCCTATAATGTGCCTTTTTCATCAGAGACTTAAACCACCTCCAAGACTCATTAAGTGTGTGCATGACCCACTTGTGCCCTTCTTCCAGAATAACATACCTAGCCTACCATATACATATATAAAGAAATAAATCAGTTAATTTAAAAGCAGAAATTAATATATACCCAAGATTTGATAATAAGTTCTGATGATGCAATAAGTTCTGATGATGCAATAATAAATTAGTTAATTTAAAAGCAGAAATTAATATCTACCCAATTTTTGATAATAAGTTCTGATGATGCAATAAGTTCTGATGATGCAATAATAAATCAGTTAATTTAAAAGTAGAAATTAATATCTACCAAAGTTTTGATAATGAGTTCTGATGATGCAATAAGTTCTAATGATGCAATAATAAATCAGTTAATTTAAAAGCAGAAATTAATATGCTCGACCTTCATAGTAACAACAAATTCACAAGTAAAAAAAATTACTAAAGTGCCACTTAAATTCACAAGTAAGTCTTAGAGATTTACCAAAGTATATTCCAGCATTTGGTTCTTTAATTGCACAGGAACAACATGCCAGTTGATGTAAATGAGAGATACATTACCCTTGGATAGTGTTCCAAGAAAATTACTCAGCTCCGTCACAGTTTTCTGCTCATCAGAAATTGGCTGACCCTCTTCATTCACATTAATGACTACTTTTTCATTAGGACCTCTGGCATGAACTGCACTCATTTTTTACCGCCCTCTAGGCTTTCTTGGAGCTTGTACTTTGCATAAATACCAGGTTTATAGAAAATGAATACAAGTCAATGTATAACCTTACAAAAACATGTAAATAATCCAAAAACATATACCTGTTTCAACTTCTTCGGTTTCCATCCCTTCTTGACCTAGTCTAGGAACATTTTCCATTGTTGGAGCTGCAAGATTCTGCTTTTGACGCTCACGCATTACTAAATAAGCAGCAACTGAACCAGCTTCTTCATGATTGCCAGATTGTTTAAACATTTTTCTACATGTTGGCTTTAGAACTGGTGGATTAAATGAGCTAGTCGCTTCCCTATTATTCCCAGCTTTGTTGGGGTGCTTCTTTGTTGTAGTGACAATGACATCACTTTGAACTACTGCATTAGCTCGCGACCGAGTTGTCGGTCCAGCTTCCCTGTTAGTTCTAGCTTTTTTTGACTTGACAATTTCTTTTCTCTAAAATAAAAAATGATAGTTAGTACCAGAATGGAAAAATTACTTGCACTTGATTAATAATGAAAATTGAACTTATTTATATAGAGATGCTAAAACGCGGAGACCATGTGGAAACTGTATAAAGGAAATTAATCCTTATCATTTAAATATCTTAATTAATGATTATAAAATCTTATATAAATTCAATATCACAAAAACTCCTGTTCATCAATATTTAATAATGTGAAATGATATATAGATTATAACTATCAGGGGTCGTAATAATATGTTTTTTTATGATTTAATTATGGCTATTGGCAAGAATTGATTGAAACATAAGCGTCATTACATACTGTGTTTTGTTCTAGATTGCTATGAAGGAGCTGCTACATAGGAAGATACCTTTTATCAACTAAGTATTACAAAATCCTTTAACCCTAAATTATGTACTAATACAAAAGCACTAAAAAATCTTTCCGAAAGATTTAGTAATGATCTGGTACCTTTAATGAATCATCGCTGGCATCTTCACTCTCATTTTCTGGAAAATATTCATCGCCTTCCCCTGGATATCGATCTTTATTTTTTGTTTTTTTAATATCTTCAGCTTACTTTCCCTTATCAGCAACTAAAGTGGGCAACCCAAGTGATTTATAAACTACATCATTTTCTTTCATACGTTGTATTCTCCCTAGTTCATAGTTTGTCACGGGTAGTGGTGGCGGGGGAGGCAACTGCAACCATATTTATAAGGTGTAAAGTAATTAAACCATAGAAATTAAATCACCTGAAGAGAACAAAAAATCAAAAGTACCTCAACATCAAGGTCATTCTCTGCGGTGTCTTCATCATCATCTGGTTCAGTTGCTAACGGTAATTTGCTCCTTGCCGATCGTTTTTTTTCAGACTTGCTTCTTGTTTACTTGAACTCATCTCAGGCACGGGGGAAATTTTCGTCCTCTTACTCCTTCTTTGTTGTTGAAGCAAATGAGTTGTAGTGTACTTACGCTTCAGTTGTTTCTTAGCAGAACCTGGTTGTTTCTTAGCAGAACCCGGATTAGCTACACATAAATACAAATTAAGGAGGCTTAACATCAGTATACACAAAATGGGACTGCTTCACAAAGATTACAAAGAAATGCAATTAATTACCTTCAATTATGTTTTTCCTTGCTCGTATTTTAACATATGGCTGCATCTGGCAAGTGGGCTCAATGTCCAGGTCAACAGTGTTATCAATGTAAAAATGAATTTCTTCGTCATTCTCGTAGCCAAGTACATGTTGATTTACATCCTTGTCATCCAACAAAAGATTCCAGCCACCCCTCTTTCCTTTACTTATATAGATTCCTCCAATTTCTGGGAAATTGAGGTAATCTTTCACAAACTCAATAAGGACAGTATAGGAAAATCTTTCCACGTCCACGCGTGTTAGCAACATTGACTTTCCACCAACATAACTTGCCTTCTGAAACTGTCCTTTATAGTGTAGCCTCACATTTATTATTTTATCCATTCTTTAGAAAAAAAAACATTAGAACTCTATGACCAACATACATATGGACATGAAGGTAATTAAATAAAGAACAGAGAATAAATGTACAAAAAAGACAAAAAAGACAAAAAAAGAAGCAATAAAAGTAGACTAAAACAAATGGTCATGAAGGTAATTAAATAAAGAAAAGAAACATATATAGTTCGGCATATATAAACTTTACTTCAAACACATAATTAAATACCTTACATAAAAACAGAGAACAACATGAAAATACTTAGTTAACCACTATTATGTTATACAAATACACAATCTAAGGAAATGGAACACGAATTTGTGTTAAAGGAACATCGTCCTTAATCCAAACCCCTTCAGTTTCACAATTTATTCCAATATTATATGAATGATAACTGCTCAAGTCTTCTTCCATTGCGTTCTAATTTTCAGTGTTGCACCAGTCCCAATGTAATTTTTTGATAACATATTGACAGTTTTTCTCAACTGGATCATCCACATAAAACACTTGCTGAACTTGTGAAGATAGGACAAAAGGATCAGATTTTTGGCGTAACTTATTAAAGTTTACTCGAGTAAGACCAAAAGGATCTTTTTCTTCTTGGTACCATCAACATTTAAACAGGATGACTGTAATAGCTCCCCAATAGTCAAGTTCAAATATTTCTTCAATTGATCCGTAGTAATTGACACCCCCAACTACTGGATTCTGGTCTTTCGAGCTTGCAAAGGTAGTGGTCTCGGCTGTTAAAAATACCCCACTATTTTGTGTAGTACATCGGGAACCTCTAAATTTGGTATGGAATCTGTATCCATTTATTATATAGCCCGTAAACTTTGTAGCTAGTCGATTAGGCCCCAAAGCAAACAACTCTAAATCCCTTGAAATATTTTCTTTTTTCAGAACCTCATCTTTTAACCATTTCCAAAAGTCTTACATGTGTGCTTGTTCCCTTTTATATTTTTGCTGACTTGCAAGACCATCCATGAAAGCTCGATGCTCCCTGGATAGTTAATAAGGTCAAATAATATATAGATATCAATACTTAACTAGTGAGTAAACTAAAAGGGATATTAGAACTCACTCGATTAAGCTTTATATTTCCTTATTATCGGAATTAAAAAGAATATAACGATGCGCTGCCTTCCAATTTACATCTTTCATTTTGAATATCCTGCCATCCTTATTCTTTTTTGTTCCGATGTGATATTCCACATTTGTTCCATATTTTCCAAAATCATTTGAATTATTTTCTACTACTCCATCGACGTCCAGAAACCTTGAACAAAATGTGACACACTCTTCAGCCAATACCCTTCTGCAATAGAACCTTCTGGCCTACTTCTATTTCTAACATAGCCTTTCAACTTTGCTAGATATCGCTCAATTGCAAACATGCAACATAGGTGCTCAGGTCCACCGTATTCTACTTCCCTGCATAGATGTACAGGCAAGTGGACCATAATATCAAAAAATGGCTCTGTGAAAATCATTTGAAATTCACAAAGTATTACCACAATTTCTCTTTGCAACTTCTTGATATCATCTAATTCTACCACCTTACTCCACAGACCGCGAAGAAATGAACCCAACCTGATCATCGGTAATGCGACCTCGGGTTTTAATGTATTTTTTACGACAAATTGCAATAAATAGTGAAGTATGAAATGAGCATCATGGCTCTTATATCCCACCACCTTTCTCTCTTTTATGTGCACATACCGACTTACATTTGAGGCACAACCATAAGGAAGTTTGGCATTTTTCAATAGGCTACAGAAATTTTCTTTTTCCTTATTTGTCATGTCAAATATCGCTGCCATAAGTTCAATATGCTTTACATCGTCACTTTTAATAGGATGAAAAGGCTTTCTTATGCCCCGACCCTGTAAATCATAACGAGCATTTAGGTGATCCTTCGACTTGCCACTTATATGAAGCAAAGTACCTAATATTTTATCACATATGTTCTTATCTATATGCATGGAATCCAAGTTATGTCAAAGCGGATTATGAAACCATTAGGGCAGATCAAAAAATATTGATTTTTTTGAAAGGGCCAACCCTTTTAATCTTCCTCCGGGTCTTATCTCCAAACTGATTTTCATACCCCCATAATAACTCTTCAATTTCTGTTCCTGTTAATGGCACTGGACTATTCCCCATTTCCATTTCACCATTAAATCTCTTCTTATCTAGCATCCACTCGTGCGTCAGATCAAGAAACTTTCTATAATTCATGTAGACTGTTTTTTTGCTATGTTTTAAATAAACAGAAGAAGTCTCGTAATGGCACTCTGGACATGCTAGTTTCCCCTTCGTACTCCAGCCTGATAACATAGCGTACCCCGGAAAATCGCTTATTGTCCACAACGTGCTTGCTCGTAAATTAAAATTCTCGTTGGTCAGGGAATAATAAGTTTTGACACCATCTTTCTGCAATGCTTTCAACTCTGAAATTAAGGGATGTATATAAACATCAATATTGTTCTTGGGAGAATCTGGATCGGATATTAACGTGAACAGAATCAGATTTTCTGGTTTCATATATAGCCAGAGGGGAAGGTTATAATTTACCAATATGATTGGCCATGTACTATGACTTAAATTTATTGAACGATATGGGTTAAAACCATCAGCTGCTACACCCAATCTAACATTTCAATTTTCCGCTGTAAAATCAGGATAACAAGCATCCATCGCCTTCCAAGCCAAAGCATCAGCCGGATGTCTTAATTTTCCATCTTTTGTTCGTCCCTGAATGCATGCCATCTCATAAGTCTGGAAAAGTCTTTGCACAGGAACATCCTCTGTAACCTTGGTCGTAGTGGGAAGTACCTCATCACATTTGCTGCTACTTTATGAATCAACTTTGGTGGATCATTATTTTCAATGACAAGTTTCACATTCATTTTTTTCTTTATTTTTACCCCAATACAACATGCTGCTATTGGGGAACGCGTGTATTTTCTCATAGTCAAGGCCTAAATCCCTAATGATAATCTTTGTAGCATTAAAAGACAAAGAGAGATTGGCATCAGGAAACGCTTCTTTGATCAGCTTTAGTAATTCTCCAAATGCAGACTCACTAATTCCGTAAACGCATTTTAAATGATAAAATCTAATCAGGAAACTTAATCGAGAAAACGTAGTACAACCGGGATATAATGGTTGTTTTCCTTCTTCAACATGCCGAAAAATTTTCTTAGCGTCTGCATTTGGTTCGTCTTCACAGCCTCCGTACGCGTATAATTGAACATTGCATCTAAATTATCTTCAAATTCAATTCCCATTTCTTAATCTTAAAAGTCATTAGTACCCCCTAATTTTGTCCGTGAAACCTCACAGATCCAATCGGCATGCAACGGAGAAGGGCCATTGCAAACAAGATGATCGTAGATGACATCTTGACAGTACCAATTACGTTCAGTACATTTTTTGCACGGACACTTCATTTGATCACCATTTTTATAGATGGGAAATGCATTTTTCAAAAATGCTTTTATCCCTCTTATATACTCTGGACTGGATCTTGGAAAACCTATCCAAATGTAATACTCGTCATTTTTTACGAACCCTGTGACCTATTAATAAAGTCGATAGGAGATTCAACACTTTTGTAATTCTTAGTACATATTTTATCTAAATAGGTCATGTTCATACAGTGTTACTTACTCATTAATACTATTTTAAATCATACAAAGTACTATAATTAGAGGAAAGTACGCTAATGAGATAGTGTTACCTATCATACTCTCATACTATAATTAGAGGAAAGTAATATCATACTATTTATATGGTTTTACCTATTCATTTTATCTAAACAGGTTCAGTACGCTAATTCTACCATCTGCATTCATAATTCCAAATCAAAAGTACGCTAATTCTACCATCAAGAATTACACTCCCTCACCGTCATTCTTATCAGTTTAACGGTTTACACACAATCTTGAAAGAAAAAGACTGGATATAATATAACATAATAACAAGTAATATAAATCCTCAAACTAAACCACATGGTGCGAAAAATATAAATTACTTATAAACCATAATATAACAAGTAACATAAATCCTCAAACTAACAAAACTTTCCCATATATAATCAATTATGCATACATTCACATACATAAAATAACTAACAAATAATCTCAGAAAAAGTAGGAGCAATGAGTGCAGCTACAAGTAAACATAATAAAAAAAACATAACAAATTAATATAAAAAAATAGAATGCAGACTAAATCAAACCCAATAAAGATATGCCGTGATGAAAATATGAAAAACATCTAAAATCAAAATCAAATATCAACCACAAACATCAAACACAAACATATCAAAATCAAACCTTAAATCGAATTCCCCTAAATCAACAAAAACCCTAAATCAAAAATTAGAAGCTTTTTAGAAATTACCTGCAAAATCTTTTTAGAGCAAGCAAATCCAAAAGCCCCTAAATGAAAGCAAAACCAAAAGCCCCAAAGCGACAATGGTGCAGAAATTGAGAGTTTGAGAGAAGTCACTAAGAGTTTGAGTAGAAATTACGACACAAAAGCGGGCGGAGGTGTGGTACAAATTTTGAAACTACAAATTGAGAGAGTTTTTCACTGAGAGAGTTTGAGAAATTGAAACTAAAAACTAAAATGGTACTTTTTCACCGAGAGAGTCGAAAGAAGGGGGAAATGTTGAGAATTGGGGGAAATTTTGGCCTCCCAAAATTTTGGCCTCGGTACTATAAAAGTATATCTCTGTCTGAATGCTTTTTCATTAAATTTATTTATTTATTGTATAGTTAAAGTATAAGTTATGCATATAAAAACACACCAACTAAGTTGGTGCAGTGGTTGTGAACATCTTTGTTTGAGTGGGAGGTCTTGGGTTCAATTCCCTTGGCTAGCAAACCTTCTTGACAATTTTTTTTTAATATTACTATTAATATTAAGTGAGGTCACGTGGAACTCACATTATATGAAAGCACTCTCTGTCCGATTAGAGAGTGTTTCTGACCCGTTAGAGAGTGCTCCCGGATAAAATGGGCACCTACATGTTGGCCCAACACCCCCTCTTTTTGCATTTTATATTTTATTAAAAAATAAAAAAATATTTTACATTTTTTATTTAATTGAATATTAAAATATAATTTTATTAATTAAAATATTTTATATTTTAATTTATTTTTTTCTTTAAGTACGTCGAAGGTCTTGAATTCGATTCTCCGGTCCCACAACATGGCACCGCCACGTCAGCACCGTGGGTCCCACATGTGGGCCCCACTGTGCCACGTCAGCACTGAATGTGTGCCCCGCAATGCCACGTCAGCACTGAATGTGGGCCCCACAGTGCCACGTCAGCATTTTCTGTCCATGTCAGCCTTTTTTTTTATTTTTTTAAAATGTGTAATGCAACACCAGTAACTCTAGTGTTGCTTGTTGCACAACACTATCAATAACTAGCAACAATAACTTAACTATAATGCAACGCTTATTCTACTTTATTGCAAAAAACCAAAAAATTTGTAGATAATGAAACGCTTTTGGTGCAACGCTTCTTAAAAGGCATTGCATTTGAGCACTTATGGCGTAGTGTCACCTTAGTTTCTAGTATATTTCTACTTAGCTATGTTAATTTTAATATTTACTTACTTATAATCTTCTAACATTATTGCTGCTTTTATATGAAGAAAATTCATAAAAAAACAACAAGATAAAAGGAGGCTGAGTAAATATCCACATCGAATGTCTCGAAAAGGTTATGCTAATCTTGAGAATGAATAGGTTAGTGATAATGAAAAAACATGCACATTTTTGACTTCATACTAATTTTACAAGCATGTTTATATTATTACTAAGGTGATCCTCTATATTTAAATGCAGACTGAATCTCATCCAGATGCAGAGGAAGTAGGTTGATCGGACACCTAGATCCTAGCAAGGATGGACGATGATGGTAATTTTTTAAATGACGAAGTTCCAAAAAAACTAAGGAAATCGTAAGTTATTTATTTATATTTGTATTCAACGTAATCAATTTCTCATGCTTTAAATATTATTTTCAAAACTATAAGCAAACTTTCATTTTTTATTTTTGTTATTAAAACTATAGAAGTATGTTATGTACATAAAAAATGGACTTTTACCTAGGAACATCTAAGATTCAAACATATTGTAAGAAAAATGTTACTCCAATTTTTTTTAGAAAAAGATTAACGAGGAGGTTAAGGAAGGAAATCTCAAAGTTGAAGGTACTAATGATGTCTTAACAATGGCGCTCGGTAAGCCTGAGCCCGGAGGCAGAGTACGTGATCAGGTAACTCATGCGAAGCAGTTAGTTTACTTTGATCTTCCGAGGGAAAAGAAAGCGAGGAGAGTGGAAGGAAGGGTACCTAGGGTAATGCAAAAGTACATGGTAGAGAGACTCTAAGAATTATTAAAGAGAAAGATGCATTCTGGGTTGCTAAATTTGAAAAATTCAATGCACATTCGTCAAAAAATGGTATACAACATGACGGTAGTCCGAAACCAAATTCCCAGTAGGCAAGCTTTCAGTCTAAGGGTTGGGCTGATGTAGATGTGGATGCAGGTGTTCATAAAAATATGAAATTGATAGATAATTTATTTGTGGATTTAGCGGTAGAGCTTGAGGATAATAAAGAGGTGGCAGGTGAGGATGATAATGGAAGGACTATTTTTGAAAAGAATAAATGTAATGAAATGAAACTAGATTCTTTGGGTAGTTCTGTATGCCAATTGGTTGTTGGATCGTTGAGCAACATTGTCATTTGTGCAACAATTAATGAAGTATACATTCTCGAAGGACATGAGGAGACTATACCTGAAGTATGTCTTCGAGAAAAGAACACAAAAATGTCTATTACTAAAGGCATTCAAGGAGATGCTAAGATTCCTTCCCCGTCGGGGATGAAATTTTGAATGTTCAAGAAGCCATGGGAACTTTATAGCATGATAGTTGTAGAAAACAATACAAGTACTTCTCATGTTTTGGCCGCGAAGGACATATTGCTTTTTCAGAATGGTTATTATATCTAGTATGTGTTCGTTTAATCTGTTCTTTTACTATTTTGATTTCCATTTTTTGCAGAAAACCAAGAAAGGCCCTACTAAGAAAATGAAGAAGACGTGTAAAGTAATTAAGGATGTTCAACCAGAGCTTGTTATTGAGATTGGTCTAAATTATCCTTTTGCAATGAAATGTTTGTGGACATGGGAAAAGGAAGCCTTGAGTGGTAGCCAAATAATTACTTTTGAGCTAAGCAAAGAAGCACTTGGATTTACAATGAAGTAAATCATGTTTTTATCTGATATACATGCAGTATGCTCTACAGGTGAAATGGCACCCTCTGTCAATTGCCTTTTTATTCAAAGATTTTTTCGGAGTATATAACATAGGAATAAATATGACAATCTTTACTCAAGACTGCATAATTTAATTTGTAAATTCTTGAATGAATATATAAAGAAGCATAAAATAGTCAACATGATTAGCTTTGTAGATCCTCGAACAATTGGTTCTATTGGATGTGGTAGTGGTCGCGTGGATTGTCTAAACAATTTAAAAATTCTAGGAAATGGCAACATTTTCTCTCTCTATACAATGATGTGTCAGTATTTATAGTATCCCAAGTTATTAAGCTATTAAGCCTTGCCAGTTTTTCATTAATTTTTTTCAAGAATTTAGGTTTTATTTTTAAGAAACTGGTTCAATTGTACAGTTAAACTCGATAATATTTGATGTTGAAATTTATATTAATTGCATTTGTTTAGTATAAACATAATCAAATGCCTTGACAGTTTTGAATTTAATATAAACATAATCAAATGACTTAACAGTTTTAAATTGATTTTCTTACTAGATGTTAGGTTTGTTTCTAAGAAAGGGGCAATTATATAGTTACACATCATAATATTTGAATTTCAGATTTGATGATAGTTGTATAGGTGCAATTTTAAATTTGATTTATTTATCGGAATTACGAGCCTTCAATTTTTGATGTTATACCTGATCATGTTTATTGCAATAAATTACACTCTACTAGTATCACATTTTGGATTATTTTTCATAATTACTGAGTTTAAATATTTTTTAGGTTGATTTTAATTTAATAGAAATGTGATTTTTAATGATATTTGAGTTGTTAGGGTGACAAAAAACTGACAATTTAGGCTTTAATTTTAAAGAAGAACCTATGTTAATGTTTTCATTCGAACAACTAGACCTTGACAGTTTTCAATCCAGACATACAAAATGGACCCTGTTAAACGCCAAATTAAAAATGGAGAATGGGTGGATATTGTCTGACAAGTAACAGTTCACCTTATAAATTTTTTATAATAATTCTTGACTTGTAAACCTTGTCCAGCCATATTTTACTGTGGTTATTTTATGTTTTGATAAATATTATTTTGGTTGCAGTGCCACTGAAATGTACAAGGAGGATTTGAAAAAGGTTTCGAAGTAGAAAGTATTGTGGGAGAAATGGCGGTATTTATTCATTTTTTTGATCACATATTAATTATGTTATTAAAGGAACCTGGAGACTGTATTTAAATTTTTGTTTGATATTTTACGGAGATCGAGTGTAGACCGCGAACAAGGATTGTGGTCGGATCGTGATGCGATACATGATGGAAATCATTCATGATAAAGATATAGACTTTGCTAATAAGGTCACAATTGACTATCTTTGGGCCTTTTCATCACTTTGTATTTACTTTTATAATGGCAGAACATGTTACTTATAAAAAATTTTGGATGATTTTTCACTGGCTCGTAGGTCAAACCTGGTTGAGGATGACATCAACAAGATCAGGGTTGAGTTTGTGATATATTTTATGAAACATTGTGCGAGCTAGGTCCTCTTTTTTTTGAACTTATCGTAGAGTGGATGTTTTATGTATGTAGCTGGTGACAAGTAGACTCTTTTGAACTTATCATAAAATGGATGTTTTATGTATGTAGTTGGTGACAAATAGACGTGAGATAATGTATTTTGTGTTGGGTGGATTGCTGGTAGTTTGGTAAGTAGATCTGGTTATCTTGTGTTTCGTTTTGCATTGACGAATTCATGGATTATGGTATGGTATGGATTATGGTATGGTATGAATTATGGTATGGACTTTTGTGTTTTATGTTGGGGTTCTGTTTAGTATATATTTTATGGTATGGAATTGATTTTGTTTTGTTAGGGGTCTAGATTTTGTGGATTTTTAATTTACAATTTAGTTAATTTAGTTTTATGCAGCTGGTTTTAATTAAATATGAAACTGATATGCAAACTTCTTATACCTAATGAGATAATGGCTTTTTAAACCAAAAGTAACCATTATATTACAACTGTTACCTCAAATACATAATTATGTCAAAATATAAGCCATTGTCTAAGCAACAATTCAACAACATCAATTAGTTATTAACCGTTATTTGAATTCATGAAGACATGACTTAGAACACAATATCAAAATGATTGGTTTAGAAGGTTTTACACAACTATTGCTTTAAACAAACCATTGTTTGAATAATAAAGAAATTGGTTGTGAAGTTTTTCTTGCCATTGACTACCCATTGTCTAATAAATACTTATATTACGGTTTTTATAAACAACTATTTTTCTTCTGTTTATAAACAATTATTGCTACGTTTTTTATTGCTATGAGGACCGTTATGTTCAAAACGTTCCAACAATAGTTTATTTAAAAGGACCGTTATGTCATCCTGATTGTAAGAAGTGTTTAAAATGGTTGTTCTCTCTTATTATAAGGGTATAAACAACCGGTTTCCAATGTTCTATCACACGAGTGCAAAACTGTTGTATGATTGCTTGTTTCTTGTATTGTCTACCTAGTTATATCGAGCTCTGTCTATAAGAATTCCTCTGGATAAATTACTGAATAGTTCTTAAAATCCGTATTTAATGTATCAAATATTGTTCTTGATTTAATTAGTAAGTTTCAGGGTAGTGGCTTCAAGAGAACTAACAGTGTTACTAAGGGTACTAAAAATAAGAGTATAATATATTCGTTAGAGAAGATAAAGAGCGAGTATAAAAGAGTAATAAAATTAGAAAGTAGCATTGGTGGAAGGAATAAGTAAATAATGAACGCAGCTTAAGAAGTAATATAGATTTTTACTATGCATCCAAGAAATTCAACTGATATCATGACTAGTGGATCTGCAATGAGTTCCTTCTATACTCTACTCTGGCTTGCGGCTTCTTGTGAGTAGCTCTGAGATATGTGTGGTGAATTATAAACTAATTATTAAAATCTATATGAGAACTGAATTTCTTTAGAATGCGAGATATTAATGATCATACACTGTAAATCTTAGAGGTATCAGCGGCCAAGAACAAAAGAATCACTTAAAATTTATAATACATTATGTTGTGCTTTTTAAAATTTACCGTAACTATTGCTATCACCTTTCATTGAACTTCTACCCAATTTGATATTGTTACCCTAACTGCCAGAGATTTTGATCATAAGTGTACTTAGGAAGGTAGGAGAGCGTAGTTATATATTATATAGGAGCCTGGTTTTTACAACAAGCAACATGTTTGAGTAAGAAAGGAACAAGCAAATATACAACAGACTATGCACTTCACATGTCATCAAGAACAAAAACCAGTATACATTCGAAAGAATTCAGTTTCTTGAATTGTATTTGAAAGATAAAAGTTATAAGTTATAGATGATAATCAGGAGCTCTATATTAAGATCTAACTCTTTACTATGTTTAAAGCATCCTCGACATATTTTCGAGTTATCAATTTCTCAAGGCACTGTCGGGAATTGGTTAGTCATTTGTGCAATCGACGACATTGACCCACAGGGGAACCCAACCCCACAAGAAGTGCACAAGGCACTTTTTTTCAAATAATTATAGCTAAACATTGGTTATTATATTAATAATATAGAATATTCTTGGAAGCCCCTAGAATAGACCTTTGAGGTTCAAGACTTTTGAGTTCATGGTCTTTTGAGTTCATGACCTTTAGCTTTTCCTGTACCTAGGGAGTTGTATATTAAATAATATTCTACTAGTTTCTATGGAGGCCTATAAATAGGACACTCTTTCAAGCTTTATAATCATAAAGTTTTATATAATCATTTTGAGTAAATATAAGTGTGAGTTTATATCTTTTTTGTGAGTTAGTTGTGGATTATTGAGAACAAGTTTCTTCTCTTTAATCTCCAACTCTTTTATACTTAAGTTCCAACAAAGTGGTATCAAGAGCAAGGTTAAGTGATGTCTTCCATCAATAATATGTTGCAACCTCAACTTCCACATTTGATCGGAAAGAATTACAATCAATAGTTGAAAATGGTTATGAAGAATCGGCGAATCAAGCCAATTTCTCACTGCAATAATTCAACACTTTAAAGGAGAACCGAAAGAAGGACAAGAAGGCCCTCTATTTTATTTATCAAGTGGTGAATGGAGTAATTTTTGAGAGAATTTCAACTATATAAACATCAAAAGAGGCATGGGATATCCTCAACAAGGCCTACAAAGGTGCAGAAAAAGTAAAAATGGTGAGACTTCAAGCTCTAAGAGGTGAGTTTGATTGACTAGAGATGAAAGAAAGTGAAATAGTGAAGGAATTTTATAATCAAACAATTTTAATTGTTAATCAACTTCGTGTTAATGGAGACGATATTTCAGATAAAAGAGCACTACTAGAAATATGGGATCAGACATCGGTTCTGAACCGATGTTAAAAAAAAAACTGCACCGATGTCTTCACGTGTGATGTTAAATGTCATTAGCCTTTGACATCGGTTCACAGCCGATGTCTATTACAGTGCTATACATCGGTTTTAAGAATAATTCTGATGTCTTTGCAACAAATTTCAGCTTATATTACAGTATTTCTAGGTGAATATAAGTATATTATGGGGTAATTATCCATTAAAACATGAAACCTACAAGCTCTAAAAGACATTTTTTTTAAAATCTTTCAAACAAACCGATGTGAAAATCTAGATCAGACATCGGTTATGTTGTCTGACCGATGTGAAATGGTCCATCAGACATCGGATACTTTTATCCACTGATGTAAAATACTGGATTAGACATCGGTTTCATTCATTTGGTGATGTTAAATCCTTTTGTTAAACATCAGTGTTTTTTCTAACCGATGTTTAATCTTCAATATTGTAAAATTTAAGACATCAGCTATTGAAAATTCGATGTTATTTGGCTTAAAATACATTGATTTTTTTACAGAACCGATGTCAAATGACTATTTGACATTGGTTTTTGTAGTTCTTTTTCTTTTAATATTATTTCACCTGATGTCTTTTGTTCATTTTTATATCAGTTTTAAATTACCATTCTGATGTTAATGTACTGTAAATTGCATATGCCATCCTGGTACTATTAATAGCCCAGGGAACCAATTGCATTTTCAACCAGAAAAATACCAACAATATGCAATACATCCAACCAAATTTGTAAAAACATAGAGGTATACATTGATACCAAATTTACTAACATTCAATCCAATAAGAGCTCAATTCGGACATTACATTCCAAGTCTAAAATAAACATCCCAACTAAAAACAATAAAACCCAAATTCTCTAGTTATTACATCCAACATTCTAAACATATTTGACTAGTTAATATGTACCACTTGTCAAATTTCGACAATTCCAAACATAAATCAGATTGATGGATGTAATTGTCACCAAACATCCCTTAATTAACCACCAACCACCAGCAAACACAATATCAATTCACATAGTTCAGAGGAAAGCTATATATATAGATACTTATCATTTTTACATCTTGTCTTGGATAAATTCAAGCACCTCCATCCGCACCTCATCCAGCTCCTGCCTTGTGTAGGACTTTCGAGTTTTGGCTGCTCACTATAAAACACACGTAAAAATTAGCAACCAGAATATTATTAACCAGAAATGCCATATGTATAATTAAATATAAACAGAACCAACTATTTATAATTTAACCAGAAGAGGACCTTTTCTATATTTAACCGTAATTTTCTTCATTAATCAAAAACTATACCAGATAGTTCCTTATCACTAATAGTTATCTATGATTACTAATAATAAAAACAAGATCCATTTGGAAATCACTAATAATAAAAACTGATAATAAAAATGGCACTCATATTTATCTTTTCTGAAACACTACACAAAAAAATTCTACATGCCATCTATCGGAAATGATTTACATATATACCTTGGTAGTAAAAGATAGCTCATTATCAGCAATGATATCTTTCATGTATCGCATTATAACATAGCCACATTAAACCCCTTGTTTGGGAGATCCCTGTTACAATATAAAATCTGAATTAGCTCCAGAAATTAATTAAAATTACAAAGTGATAAAAAAATACAAAAAACTTACAAGAAGATTCTTTATCTGAGGAGCTTTATTTCCCCTTCCAGTTTTAGCATTGTAGGATTTCATCGCTCTACATTCCAGAACAACAATAATATACATGATTATTTTTTAAAAGGGAGAATATTTACTATATATATATATTTATATATATAGTAAACAGAAATATATTACTATGTTAATGATTTTTCCAACTCGTCAAAATGTGTTGGATATGTCAGAGGGTTCAGAATATATATGTCGCCATCCCAATTTACAACCAAAATCCAGTGGCAACTATGTTTATAAAAAAGAAAAAAGAAAAACACAAGTCAGAAATTTTAAAAAAATTACCTAAATATATTAATTTGTAAAAGCATGTCTAAATGAAAAATACTTACTTATGATTATGTGGCATGAAGTACATGCGATAGGGACTACTCTCTTTCAACCGATTAACAAAATAAGAATGAAAAGATTTGTTCAACGTAAATGTAGCTCCTGGATCGAAAAATCCATATAAGACCACATCATCATTCTTCCTCTCAATCTTAATCAGTCTTTGCAAGAGCCTACCAGGGAGTGAATTACATTACTTATAATATCCGTATAAAACATGAATATTGAATATGTAACGATAAAAAATTAACTTACGCCATATAAGCAGATATTGCAGCTTGGCCAATCATATCGAACTCCAACAATGCTTTCACATTTTCATGCAATATATAAATTATTTTCTCAGTCCCAAACACGTCCGAATCACACGGAATCGGTATTGACTCCCCAGTGGATTTCATGAAGACTGCAGCATGTTTGTATAACACCTTGTACTGCTTTGGCACATTCTTGTTTAGCTTCATTTTTCTATAATCATCTTGAAGTTTCTGCAACTCATCTTTCCGCTTAGACTGCCCATACAACACCTCCTTTTTCTTTTTTTACACAGAATTAAATAAAACAAGAATAATCGATTATTATTGACATAACTACTAAAGAATGCAACAATCAATTCAGAGTATATTGACATAATTTTTATATGACATACCGCCACAGTTGGGTAGATGATCAATTCACGGGGCCATGCTATGTGAGAGCCAACTGCTTGGCGTACAACCTCAATTTCACCAGGTATGGGCACTGGAACCGACGCCTTTGGCTCGATGTGTCCGTCAACCGACACACGAACATGTCCGGGCTTTAGAGGCACTTCGTTTACTGAAACATTCATCTCTTCGTGATCATCAAAAACTGTTCCAAAAGCAACCTTGTTCTCTATGCAATCCAGTACAAGCTCACATGACTGTGGACCCTACAATATAGTGAGGGATCAATTTAATTTTATTGAATAAATCCCAAGTCTGTAGGCATATATCTAGTAGATCTTAATAATATTTTACCTTCTTTCCGCTCGGAGGAGAGGGGTCAAAACCAACAAAGTCTTCATCATTTTCCAACAACTGTTTGGCACTCAGCGGTTTAACAGCAACTCCAACATTCCACTTATCAGCAGCTCCCTCTTTATTAACAGGTACTTGATAACTTGATTTGTCAGAGAACATAGGAGAGTGACCATTCGAAGCATTAACCAAGGCCTTAAGTTCAGCCATCTCCCGCTGATTTCTTTCCAACTGATCCAACAACTCTGCCTTGGTAATTTTAGTCTTTTTCGCTTTCGGCAAATTGAGGAATGCTGTTGGAGTGACAAATCTGCCAACCCCTCGAACCCTTCCTGCGTGCTCAGGAGTCTGAAGTGCCGTAGTCAACACATCTTTTGTTCCATGTGGAACAAATTCACCCTTCTCCTACATTTCAAGTAACTCAGCCTGTAAAATAAATATAAACAATTAGTGCATTATTTATGACGCAATTATCTTTGAAGGGAATGCAGTATTAAAAATATCACTTACAATTCTCGCATTTATTTCCCCTTGCTATTCAGTAAGCTCATCAGGATTCTTTGGAATCCTAGCCTTCCACCAAAAAATTGCACGATCAGGTTTCTCTTTCCGCTTTAAGTTCCCTTTCTTTATCTCTTAAAAAAGTGAAAATGTTTAAACTCCCTTAAAACTTAGAATTGCAAAGCCAAATAGATATGGTTCTTACTTCTTCTTCTTGCAAACCAATATACCCCTTCCTTGACAAGTGGTGATGATATTTCCGTTTACCCACTCTATTGCTCTGTAACTTATGTTGTGCCTGCACCAAAATAAATTAGTAAAAATTAATAAATATTATTTAACCAAAATCTATTTAATCATTTAGCAAGTAAAATGACAATCCTGTATATTTTATTAGTAGAATATATTCATACCAGCCATTTGGGGCTCGTCCTTTCTACAACAAATTTCTTCCAAGGTTCTTTACCAACAAACGCATACTTCTTCGGAGGCTTCATCAATTTCTTCTTTATTCCAATAAACGGCATCACATATTTTGCAGTTAAATCGGCTTTAATCTGCCTCCATTTTTCACCTGCTTATTGTAGCACAAGCTTCTCACTTTCTGGGGAAATTTTGAATGTGTCTTAAAAAGCCACATAATATAAATTATCCACATAATTTACAGTCACAATTTAAATAAAATGAAGAAGTCAACAAGGGATATAATTTACCTGGACATCATCTCATAATTTTGCTTTTAGATCACAGTCCACTTTTGGCCAGTTTTCAGTGTCGATTGGAATCATTGTCCTTGCGAGCATTTCTATGTAAGACTGTAAAGTAGGCCTGGTATTTCCGATGGGAACTCCAAAATCATTATATCTAACTTTAAATTTCTTTCCCCGAGCTTTCTTCACCACTACTTTGTGAAGAGCTGAAACACCACGCGCACCTCCTAGCCTTTTTTTGCAGATTCAGAAGTGGTCATCATTTCTTCACCACTACTTTGAGTTTGATATTGTGGAGGGACTTGAACCAACTTATAATTACAAGTCTCTGAAGTTTTGACATCAGGAACAATCTCATCCTCAAACTTTTCGGAGTTATTTTTCCCGTCATTTTCTTGGAAAATTACTTTCTTGGCTTTTTGCTTCTTTGCCATTTTGCTCCCTTAGTTTGCATTAAATTGAATAATAAAGCCATCAGTTGAACAATATATTTTCAGTCTGTCATTAATTACAGTCAAGCATAAATAATAAATTATAAAATCAGCAAGTACGAATACAACTATACAAGAACAATAATTTACCTAAACTGCAATCAGTAATTAATCACATCTGAAATAACTCTAAAGCATTTTATAGAAGTACAATTAAATAATGCAAAATAATTAAAGAAAAAATAATGCCATCAATCAGTAATTATGGATGAATTACTTATATGATTATAACAATGCAAAACAAAAGAAAAAAAAATTAACAATTGATTTTACACATTATAACACAATTAAAGGCAAATATATATGGTTCATTCAGTCATCCAAATTCCCATTAAGATATATATTTTACATAAAGCTACATTATTAGTCAGTAACGACATTAGGTACAAGAGTATTAGTAGTAGTATTTTTAATCCAAATTCCCTCAATATTTGGTCTAGCAGTATGAGCGACATCATCAGTAGTGACATTAGTTGCGGGGATTTCAGTGCAGAATGGGGGACGTTCCATGATCGTGTCTCCTAAGTCATCTTCATTATACAATTCATGGTAGTCTCGAGTTGTGTAGGACAGAACAATAGACCAGGTAGCATCAACGGGATCTTCAAGGTAAAACACTTGCTTGACTTGGTTAACAGAAACATATTTATCTTTTTTGTGACCATGTCGACTAAAATCCATAAGTGTGAACCCAAGGTCATCAACCCTTATTCCTTTATCATTACTTGCCCATTTATACAGGAACAAGGGAGCTTTGAATGCATGGTAGTCTAATTCCCATATCTCTTGTATGATACCGTAAAATGTCAAATCACTTTCTATGGGGTTCAAGTCCTTGGCACTAGAAACCTGGACCGCTTTAGTAATGACAGACACCCAGTTATTTTGAACAACGTGTATGTCATCTCGTTCCTTTATAAAATATCGCACTTCATTCACTAGATAACCTTGATAAGTTAGTACTGAAAATGATGGCTTGGCAGCGAGCCATCTTATCGTATATGAAACACCTTTGTTGTTCTCCCTTAGTTCATCATTCACCTACAGATATTATAAGAAATTTTAAATCCTAAATATCTAATAGTCATCATTACGCTACAGATCAAAGAACCTAATACAACACTGACTTTGTTTTGAAACCAATCAGCAAAGAGCCGATTGTGCTCTCTCATGAGCCAATGTAAGCTTTTCCTTTTCCCTCAGTGAATTTCTTCAAGATATTCCTTATGCATTCTGAAAAATGCATATGGAATGATATATTAAAGACACATTACAAGACTAATTACTGGATAATGAGGAATTAAAAATAACAAACTGCATAATCTCATAGAATATATGGAAACACTTCAGCGTTGTTTAGAAGGACATGTAGATGTGCTTCATCTCGCTCCTTCTCTTCCACTGATTTTATTATCACAGCGGATAATGGACCTGATATCTTATTATCTTGGTCCTTTGGAAGACCGGCAGTGGAGTAATTCTGACTAAGAAACTCGGTGCAGAATTCTACGGATTCTTCTCCAAGGTAACTCTCTGCCATACAATCTTTGGGATAATAACGGTTTCGAACATAACTCTTTAGTACTTTATTAAACCGTTCAAACGCATACATCCACCTATAAAATATTGGTCCACATAAGCGTAGTTCCTGGACCAAGTGGACTACTATATGTACCATTACATCAAAAAATGACGCATGGAAAACCTTTTCTAGATCTCACAAGGTTAGTATAACATCTGACTGCAGCTTATCCAGTTTTGACACGTCTACTACTTTGTTGCACAAAGCATTAAAAAAGAAACACAATCTAATAATTGTGACCCTAACATGCTTCGGAAGAACGGAGCGTATTACAATCGGGAGTAATTGTTGGAGAAGAATGTGGCAATCATGTGATTTCAGCCCGTAAATATTCAAATCAGGCATGGAAACACAATTTTTTATGTTCGATGCATGTCCGTATGGAAGTTTCATTGACTTTAATGATGACAAGAAAGTCCTGTTTTCTGCCTTTGACAAAGTAAAGGGAGAAGGAGGCAAATAGATTTTCTTTACTCCTAATTGGGGAGCTAAATCAGATCTAACGCCCATTTCCATCATATCACGACGGGCTGCCGCACTATCCTTTGTCTTATGGCGCATATTTAGTAATATGCCAATCAGACTATCACATACATTGTTCTCGACATGCATGACATCAATACAATGCCTAAAATGGTGAAATTTCCAATATTCTAACTCGAAAAATACTGACTTTTTCTTCCATGGACTTTCAACCTTCTTTGCCTTCTTCATTTTCTTCCCAAATTCAAATTTGATTTGTTCTTGCTCTGCTAACACTTCTTCTCCGGATAGGGTTCGATGCGGCTACCCAAACTCTTGTTGTCCATTAAAAGCAGCCTTCTGCCTTCTATAAGGATGATGTAGAGGCAAATATCGATGATGCCCTTGGTAGCACATTTTCCTACTATGAGTCAAATATTTAGCTACGGTGTCATCTCCACAAACTGGACAACACTTATAACCCTTATTAAGGCAGCCAGATAAATTTCCGTAAGCAGGGAAGTCATTTATCGTCCACATTAAAACTGCTTTTAAAGTGAAAAATGATTGGTTATACGCGTCATACACATTTGGTTCCCCTTCCTTCCAAAGCTTTTTTAAATCATCAATCATCGGTTGCAAGTAGATGTCGATGTTATTACCAGGCTCATGCGGGCCAGGGACCAATATCGACAACATCATAAATTTTCTTTTCATATATAACCAGGGAGGAAGATTGTAAGTCACCAATATGACTGGCCAGCAACTATATCTATTAGATAGGCCATTATTGTGCGGGTTTACACCATCCGCCGATAAAGCCAAGCGAAGGTTTCTCGGTTCACTACCAAAGGATGGCCACCTATAATCTATATTTTTCCAAGATGGAGAGTCGGCTGGATGTCGCATTTTACCATCTTGTGTCCACTGTTGCGCATGCCAACACATTAGTTCAGCGGTGGAAGGAGATTTAAACAGATGTTTAAATCTAGGAATTATTGGAAAATACCACATGACTTTGGCTGGAAGATTAACCCTCTCTTTACCTTTCTTTGTCAACTTTCACCGAGAAAGTCGACACTTAGGACACTTGGTTGCATCAGCATGTACACCCCTGTACAGTACACAGTCATTCGGACATGAATGGAACTTTATATACTCTAGACCTAAATTGGAGAGGGTTTTTTTTGCTTCATATGCATTACTAGGTAACACATTATCTTTGGGAAGTAGACACCCAACAGAAGAAAGAAGGTCAGTGAATGCACTATCGGTAATACCAAACCTAGATTTCCAGTTATGCAACTTTAACATCGACTCTAACTTAGTACAGTCACTACCCTCATATAGAGGTTTGCTCAGCATCGGCTATGAACCTCCTAAACTGATGTGAATCATTATCATATTGACCCGAGTTATATGCCGCTTCACAAACATCAACAGTTTCCGAAGTAGCGACATGCTCCTGATCTTGCTCTGACGCTTCATCAGAGGCTTGCTCAGGAGGTGGGTCTGGAGCTTGCTCTTCAGGTGGACAACTAGCACTTGAAGATTTAGGACCCGTAGAAGGAGTCTCCCAATGCCAAACCCAATGCACATAACCTAGACAAAAGCCATTGTCATAGATATGGCCCCTGATTATTTTTATAGAGAATTTTTTAAAATTGGCGCATCGTCCAGAAGGGCAAGGAATTTTGTTACGATCTTCAGAGTTTTCTTCAGCATATATCAAGAAGTTTTCCACCCCCATTTCAAATGCTAAAGAATCCCTATCTTGCAAAATCCATGTCTTATCAATCAAATTTCCCTACTTGATAGCCACTATAAATATTAAAAATCCAACACATACCTATTTATAATTATTTAATAAAATGCATATCAAATTTGTGTTGGTTACTGTAGGGATTAATTATATAAACTTAGAAAGGAGTAAATACCTTGATATCCTAATAATTTATAGTACTAATTCATTACTCTAAGATCCTATACATATACCCAATTAATTACAAAACTAGACTAAATTTATAAACTAGACTAAATTAAACCAAGATAATTAAAACAAATTAAACCAAGATATTTGAAAATATCACATAATTAAAAACCAATAATTCCAACATTCACAGCCCAGACAATTGTTAAATTTCCTTCACATAAATAAAACTCCGTGAGAACTTGAGTATTGAAACAAATTCAGCCCATAAATAAATAAATTAAAATTATCTGTTACTTGTATCTGTGAGAAGGATAAATATACAAAACAATTACTATAATACAACACAAGTAACAGATAGTTCATATCAGGAATGCAGAGACTTGTTCATATCAGAGAAATGACTATCATACAAAACAAGAAATGCAGAGACTTGTTCATATCTGAGACCTGTTCAAATGCAGCCCCCAAAACACCCCCAAAACACACTAATATTTATGAACAACCCCCAGAAAACACATAATTAAAAACATAACAGAAACATTTACATTTACATCAATGTACCTAAAATATTGATTGACATCAGTGTACTTAATATATTTAACACGACATAAAATTCCCAAAAACAGGACATAAAACCCCCAAAAAGAAATAAACATAAAACCCCCAAAAACATAAAACATTTACATGCACAAAGAAGAAAAATAGTAAAGAAGAAAAGAAGATAAACATAAAACATTTACATGCACAAAGAAGATATTAAACATAAAAATGAGGGAGATAAACAGTAAAGAAGTAAAGAAGAATATACCTTCGGATGCTTTCAATGTTCCGAAACCCCAATGTTCTAAAACCTCAGTGCTCCAACCTCCAGATGCTGTCTACCTCCAGATACTAGCTCCAACCTTCAGATACTAGCTCAATTTCAAGCTTAATTTGCTCTAATTTGAAGCTCCAAATCTTGAATTAGAATTGGGGCTAAAATTAGGGTTTCGGAGAAAAGAGAGAAGAGACGGTTAGCAGAGACTAAGTTAAGAAGAGAGAAGAAAGGTAAGAAGACTAAGAGAGAAGGAGGAGAGAGACGAGAGAGACGAGAGAGGCGAGGGTCGGGGAGAGATGAGAGGCTCGCGGGAGGTTTTTTGGAAAAGGGGGGAAAATATGTTAAAGTGAATTTTTTGTTAAAATTAAAGGGGGAAGTGTACTGAAAAGCGGGGGGGGGAGTTAAGTAATTTTTATTTTTTTTAAAAGGCCATAGACAACGGTTAACAAAATGAACCGATGTCAAAGTTAAAAACATATTTGTGGCCTTTTTAATTTCTGAAGATAGACAACGGCTACTAAGTGAAACCGATGTCAATATACGTATTCAACATCGTTTTTTACAAAACCGATGTTAAACTGTATTTTAACATCGGGTGCATTACATGCCGATGTCTAAGGACCGATGTCGTATCTACTATTTCTAGTAGTGGAGTCTTGGAATTTATTTTCTTAGTATGAATCGTAAATATGAGCATGTTATTGTTGTCATAGAAGAATCAAAATATTTGAATACTTACTCTCTTGGAATTAGGATTCTCTGCAATCTGCTTCTTTTTTCTTTTCACACTTTCTCTATCAGTATTTTCCACTTTCAAGTGTAAGTTATTCTGCTCTTGATTTCCTGTCGTACCACCCCTACTGCCCTCATCATTCTTCATTTCAGTGTTATTTGTCATATCACCACCCCTACTACCATCATCATTCTCCATTTCAAAGCAATTAGTCATGTTAGACAAAGTAGGCATTTTTCCTGTAACTCGACGGGCATTTCAAAGAAATTAGTCATGTTAGACAAACCCTAGGTTCAAATTTCTCTGAGCATTGTCCAGAACTATTATAACAATGAAAATTTGTTTGCAAATATTGAGAAACGACCTCAAGGGGAGAAACACCAGGTTGTTGCTCAATATCTGCTCTTGAATTTTCATTATTATTATGGTTTTGGTGCTTGGAGCAATTTGAACTCCTACACTGTTGGGAAATCACACATATATATATATATATATGCATTTTATTAACAAATTTGAATGCAGCTGAGAAAACAAAAGCAGTATTTGTCCAACTGACGTATTTTATTTATGAAGCAACACTTACATATATAGAATGCATAAGCAAAGGAAACTAACTGAGAATTAGAGAACTAAACTAACTCCTACAAACTCTCCATGACTAGAACGTTATTCTACCACTTGTCCTACTAACTAGCAACTACTTGACACCTGATCCTTTCAGCTGAAGACTCGGTCTAACCAGAGTGCAAAAAACAAATAGATATAAATAAAACATAATTCAAACGTTTAGCTTAAAACCAACAAATTTCCCCCGTAATCTAAACTTATTCCAGCAGCTCCTTGATGCCCAGAAGTTTACGCATCCTCTCGAATTTCACCACTGCAGGAGCCTTAGTTAGAGAATCTGCTCACTGCATGTTCGTATTCACATGCTTGACAATGATTTCTCCCTTTTCAACGCATTCCCGGATGAAATGATATCGTATATCTATGTGCTTGTTGCGTCTGTGAAACATAGGATTCTTAGCTAAATCGATAAAGGACTTGTTGTCCAAGTAGATCACCACAGGACTGATAAACTCACCTGTAATCTGAGCCAACAATTTTCGTAGCCAAATTGCTTGGCAGGCTGCTGCAGTAGCTGCCATAAACTCCGCTTCCAAAGATGACAGACCCACACACTTTTGTTTTCGCGAAACCCAGGTTATCAAGCTTTCATCCAAATAAAACACCACCCCACTGGTACTCTTTCAATCTTCGACTTGTCCTGCCAAATCACTGTCACTATAGCCTGTCAACACATTGTTGCCACTGTTTCTTGTATACACGAGAACATAATTCAGGGTACCCTTGATATAACGCAGGATCCTTTTTGCAGCATTAAGATGCATTACCGTAGGTGTTTCCATGTACCTGCTGATTATATCGACATAAAACGCGATATCTGGTCGTGTATGGACCAAGTATCATAAACCTCCAACCAAGCTTTTAAACTGTGTTAGGTACTATAAGAATATGTTAGGTACTATATTTAAAAAGAAGTTTTAGACAAGAGTTATACAAACCTAAATTGTTTGAGGGACTTCATTTAATAGGTTTAGAGTTTTGTCATTGTTCTCGATTTTTTATGCCATGGATTTAATTTAAAATGAAGTTAGCATTTTGTATTTTTTGAGAATTGATTGTTAATAGTTTGAGTGGCATGTTTAGTTTGTTAGATGATGTGTTTTGTGCATATATAGCTTAAAACGAATTAAATATTTCAAACCTTTAGTAGAATAATATTTGCTAATTTCGATAGTAGACAAGGTCAACTATATAGTTTTGTTCAAGACAATAACTGTATAGGGATAGTGAGTATTAATTTGTGGGAGTGTAGAGTATACCTAAGCCATCAACTTTTTTTTTGCATGATTTTCCTTTATAATTCATTTTTCTACTTTTATTTTGTATTCTTTAATCATTAATTCAGTAAAAGATAACCATATATTCTCTATCACTTAATTTAGGTGGAGTACAAAATAATTAATTAATCATTTATTTAACTGAAGTAATGATTGTAGAATACAAAATAAAGTAAAAAAAGGAATTATAAAGAAAAATCATTAAAACAAAGATTCATATTATGTTAAAGTCCCAAATTCCTAATTTAGCTATCTACACTTATAAAATCCTTGTAAAGTTAAGGGTTTGAACATACCTATAATCGACTTGTCTACTATTGCCGCACCAATTACATACCAAATAAAATTCCATTAAATATGTGAAATCAATGCTGGGACAAGAAATTTACAAAACACATCACAGACATACTAAACATGGCACTACTAAAATGTTTATCAACAATTTATTCTCAAAGAGAGCATTATAAAATTGCTAACCTCATTCCAAATTGCATCCATTGGGTGAAAGATTTATAAGACCTACAAAATGGTATCGGTATTCAACAATGTCCCTCAAAGAATTTAATTTTGTATAGGCTATGTAATAGTTTTTTTAAATATGATACACAACCTATTTCTAAATTTATTTTATATTTCAAGTATTAAGTTAAATTTAAAATATGTAGAGACTATTCCAGTAATTTTAAAAAATACATTAAACTGCAATCTAATTGATGTTATATGGATGTAATCTCTTTTCTTATCTTTTACAAGTATACTAGTACTTAGGGCCGTCAAACGGATTATTCGGATACAGATCTTCCTATATCCGGATCCAAATCCGAAAATTTATATATGTATCTGTATCCGGATCCGGAAATATTTAAAGAATTATATATGAATTCGGATCCACGGACACTATCCGGATACGGATAATATCCGGATCTGAATCCAATTTTCAATAAAAAAATTTATTTTTATACTAAAAACTCAAAAAATTGAAAAAATACAATAAAATTAAAATTTCATTTTTAAAAATTAAAATAAGAGTTAAAGCGATTTAATCCTATTTTAATTTCTTCAAAAATTAATTTTTATTTATTTTTTCAATATATTATCTCTGAACTTTTGAACTCAAATAATATTTTTATATATGCCAATACTGTTTATTTAGATATATATGTGTGTGTGTATTTAGATACATTCAGATATTATCGGATACGAATATGCCTATATCCGTATCTGTATCGGCAAATGTCGAATTTGAAATGAGATAATATCCGTTCTGTTTCTGGTACGGATAATATCCGCTTTATTTTTTATATTAATGCAAATTTTTCGGAAAAATATCGGATTTTTTGACTTTTGTTGAGAAGGCAAAACAAATTCAAGTGATATAATCGAATTTAGTACTTTCCAACAAAAGTATAGGGTAAATGAAACTTGTACAAAAATAGGTGGCTATTTTTATGTGTATCTTTAATAATAATAATATTAACAATAATAATAATAATAATGTTAATAGTAATAAATAATTTAATATGTTTTTGACGAAAATTATATATGACAATTTGAGTTGTACATGTTTTAAATATTTTGATTCAACGGTTCTGATTAGACCTGATAAAATGGGTCTGAATCCGGAAAATGAAATCGAAATTCATAAAATCGAGATCCTATTTGAGGTCCTCATTCATATAATTCGATATTTATCGGAAAACTAATTTAATTTGATCCAAAAATTACTCGAAACGAAAATTTAATAAAAAATGATTTAAAGTACTAGATCTGATTTATTTTTAAACCAAACAATATATTATCTTGAACGGAATGTCTCCTGAAATAATCGAAATTTATACTTAAGAAAATTTTATGTTTATGATAACAAAATTATTTAATTATAATTTTTTGTAAAATTAGATTCCATTATATAAAACATTCTAAATTTGATAAAAGAAATTTTTTAAAGTCTTACAAGTTGAAATAAATTAACATTGTTTGAAAAAAATTTGATAAAAAATATGATTCAGAAATATCCCAAACAAATTTATTCTAAACAAATTTTGTTCGATCTATCCGAACCAAATTTTGTCTGATATATCTGAACCAAACTTAATCTGAACCGAATTTCGTCTGACCTTAATCAAATTTAAATTAGAACTAATGGTTCAAAAGTATATGTGATATGAAATTGATCCGATCTGAAAATGATCTGGTTAACCGAATTCCATGTCTTTCTGATTATTCAATTTAAAAGATTTAATAGTTTTGATTTAACGGTTTGGATTTTATATTAATAATAGGATTGGAGCTGAAATAGCAAAATTTGGAGTTGATATTATTGGAATTCTGATTTTTGAGATGGAATTTGCAATGTTTGTGATAGAATGTACAGTGCTCATTATTTTGACCATATTTGGTGTTCGGGGTATGCGATTGAGGTGATTTAGGCATCGTTGAAAAGCTTGCGAGAAGACCTTTAATTCAAGTATGGTTTTAAATTTTATTGGTGTTCCAGAATGCAAAGAAAATTACCAGAAGCAGCAACTTCGAAATTCCATTTTTAGATACCAATATTATCTAAGATATTCACTTGTATTAATATTAAATAATAGAAAAACATTTTTTATAATATATATCAGAATTTTTATATTAAATTGGGAGCCCTAGGTAAGAGAGGGACATCTATTATCATTAGAAGGAGGGTTACACACTCAAGGGAGAAGACACATCTGAGAAGCATTAAGGAAGAAAAGTGAGGGAGGATTACTGTGTCGTCCTCAAAACCCGAGTTAGAAGTTTGGGACTCAAAACTCACATATAGTATATAAACATGTATATGAAATATTATTTACAGTGGCCCTGCTTTACACAACCACGGATCGCAACAGATTAAAGTATGAAAACAAGCCACAATCTTAACTTTTATTACATCGTACTAAATCCCAACTAGTCTAACTTACAACCGATATTGAAAGTATTCTTATAAGCTTGCATATCTCATATATAATTTAAAGCGTCTGCTGGCTCGATCTAACTTGTCCTGGAATCCTAGCTCGTACATTGGGGTAGGAAACCTTGCTATCAATCATTTCTTTTTTTAACTCTAGGATACATAAACAGATTCGCAAGAGTGAGCTAACTAACTCAACAAGTCATAATCACAATAGATGTGGTTAAACAATGATCAAATGAGGTGATTCAGAAGAATCAAGTTTCTTGTTAAATAATCATTAGAATTGGATATTTATTTTAAATTTTAAAAATCAAGGTTAAACTGCTGATCAGTCATGCACTAACCCCGAGCAAGGCAAACGGCTCTGCTCTATAAACTGGATCCAAGGCACAAATTGGCCTAATTCGACCACGAATCTGGTCTGACCACGAATCTGGTTCACATAAATAAATCTATCAAATTCTAAACAGTTCAGTATGATAAACAATATAATTCAATAAAACAAGATCATAATCAACTGTGATAAAACATTTATATAAAAGCGTAATGCAATTCATGAGTATCACAAGGGTATATCGAGGTATGTATGAGGAATGGCCTCCAGCCTGTGGGAGAATCAGGTATTAGATGAACAACGATTTCACAAGGTTTACTTCTTTGATGTTACAAGGTATGATTGAGTATAAAAGTTTCTATATGTTCAAGAAATGTTGTTCCAATTTTTGGTATATGGTGGATATGTATTTGTGGAGTGGTATCGTATTTCTATGGTCTAGTATTTGGTAATCGTTGATGGTTTACAAAGAATAAGGCTTACAGCTCCAGATCAAATGATGTGATCAGGGTTCAAAGCTGAATGATTCAAAGTACTTACAATATAAATCAGAACTATTTTGAATACTAACAATATGTCACGGGAGAGTTTAGAAATATTTGCAATATATCTCGAGAACGGTTCAGAAGTACTTGCCTTATCTCAAATGATTCCAACTTCATTTGTACTTATCTAATAATTCTATTCAACAACAACTTCCATATTTTTCTATGCCCTACTTCTATTCATTGATCACTTGCTTCATTTTCTATACATCGATTGCATTTTTTGATCACTTGCTTCCTTTTTCTATGCCTCGCTTACTCAGCAAGGCATCATAAGTATCTATCAATATTTATCACACATTATTCTAATCGTCACATATATGTCATAAGGGTTTATCTACCCTTCGTTTCACCCAAATCTGATTTACGGATTAAAAGTTATGACTAAAAAGCCAATCATTAAGCACTTAGCCATATATCACATTAATCAGACAACACATAACACATAGCATGCAAGGTATTTGGGGCTAAAATGTTTTTTCTGGTATTTACTACAAATTTTATTAAACATTTTTTTTCGGAATTAAAACGAGTCTCCGAATCATTTTATAATTAAATAATAGGGTTCAAACACCCGAATCTGACTTGGAAATGATTTAATAATAATTATCGAGCCTTGAAAATAATTTAAAATAATATTTTAAAGCTCGAAACTATTTTTTGGAATTTTTAAATCAAACAAAATGATTAAATGTAATTTAATAATTAATTAAAATTAATTTATAACTAATTAAAAATATTTAAATTAATTGACTAATTAAATATTTAATTATCAATCAAAATTAATTAATTAAATAATCTAGATTTAATTCTGAATTTGTTAATAATAAAAATAAATCTTTGTAATTAATTTAATAATTAAAAGTAATTTTAAAATTAAAGAAATAGATTTTGGATTTATTTTTAAAATAATTTCCGCACAAACAGATTTCCAGAAAAAGAATAAGGAAAGTTTGGATCAAAAGCGGGTCAGATTAAAAATAGTGAATAAGCTATAAGCATCAACGGAACTCAAACTCCGGCCAAAATCGATTAAAAATCAGCGAGTTTCCGACGAATAACGAAATCACAAATTACTCGACTAAATTCAAAGATGTTTATAACATAACGAAGCTGGTGATTCGTACAATGAAACCCAATGTTCATAATCAACAAACAATCGATAATAAACTCAGAAAATTGATGTGAAATTTTAGCGAAATCCAAGAACTCGGGATTAAACCAAAATCAACAAGTTTATATACCAAATCAATCCTTAAGATCTCCGGATTGATAATCAATCATCAAAACAACCTAATAATCCATCTAAATCAAAATCCGAATTTAAATTTAGATAATTAAATAATTAAAAATATAAAATTGAAAAATAAGTAGCCTTGTTTGAAGATTTTGATATGAATACAATCATCTCATCGAGAGCTTCGTTTTGACCATTCATACGCCTCCATTGGATTCCAATAACATATTCAAATTATCGTTTGATTGCGAAGAACACGAAGAACACAGCTCGTTTCTCTGAATAATTATCTATTTTTATTGTATAATAATGTTTTTCTTACAATATAGGCTATTTATATTTACGGAATATTCGTACCCCGTTGGATCACATTGGATATAAAATGTTACGTTTATTTGATAAAACTGTTAGGGCGAAAACACGCGCTAATAATTCACGCAAGTATACGCGTTCGCAAGTAATATAGAATACTTTCTAGTTCATTCCCACAGAGACTCAGACTAATTATGTTCAATTACACTCACTCACCAATGTATGATTACCTCTCAATGTTAAAACAATAACACTTAGATTTGATTAACTAATTATCAACTACAATTAACTACGAGAATTAAGCACTTAATTAACACTTGAATTAACAATATTAAAGATACATGAGATCTCAACTTCATTACTACTTCCTTCAATAGTTATTGTTATTACCCTTAGCATGCAATGGTGATGATATTAATCGAACAACACAAAAATGATAAAAGCCAACTTTCATTGTACTAATATCATTCTACCAAACACCCATAATTAAGATAGAAGTTGAATAGACATCAATTATGTTGAGTCCCTATATGTCTACAGAAATTGACAACAGAACGATTTAAACACAAGTTATTCCTTTTGATTACACAGGGCGAATAAAATGGTTAGAGTTACCCACTAATCATGCATACTCATACACGAACCTATGCTAGCATGGCAAGTTCTAAATCTCAAGATCCACCGTCACTTCACAAGAAATTAACACCCTATCTTATATGTTCGCGATGCACATAAGACGAATAAGCACAACCAATACTAGATATCATACAATCATCACACACTAAGGTATTAAACAACTAACTAAAAAATTCCATAGTAAATCTGTTACGACCCCATGATCACGATTAGCCCATGATAGCACTCATCGTCATCATGGGTTCATATGAAAACATGATAATAACACACAAGAATAACAACTAAAACTACTTATATTAAACCAGAGTACGTCACGAGAGTAAATAGGTTTAAAGTAAAGAAAATTAGCATCCAACGTTATAACGAAATAAAGAATCACAAGAAAATATGCTTCCTCTTCATTGCGGTGTGCTAAAACGGTCTTCTTCCTTATCTCCTCGCTCTTCGATTAATACTACGATCCAACCTTTGTGAAACGTCTCTGAAAACTACTTATGTAGGAGTCCCATAATACCCGGCTAACTCAGAAGTTAGAAGTTAAACAGAACTAGGAGTCCAAAATAACTATTCTAATTTTCCGTCCCTGAGCGGGCGCTCAGCTCCCTACTGGAAACTGCTCTGTTTTTCTCTCGTTTCTTCGCTGCAATCTGCTTCTATCTTCCCGCTTGCATTGCCAAACACATGCCAAGGCTTATTATTGATGAAATCTCTCCCGAAATGCAATTAATACCCTGAAATGCACAAACACTAGAAAAATACATCAAATAAACAAAATACTTGATTTCAAGACATCAATTCAAGCCATTATAAGACGTTTTAAGTGGTATAAAATGCCACTTATGAAAAACAGATCCAAATCGGTACTGGTTTTAGGATAAATATCCAAATCTATACATTTTGTAAATACAGACTTGGTCTCAGAATTTTGGTTACACATATTACGATAAGATAATATAATAGTTTAATCAAAAGATCCCATTTCTCGAAAATACGGATTTTATCGATTAACCGAAACGAATATGGTATCAAAAATTTTGCGCGGGGACCCGCACAGGGAAAACCGTACTCCGGATAGAAAAAGTCAAAATATGGAAAATTCTCGGAATATTACAATTAGGTTAGAAAGGAGTTTTTCTAAGACTTCCGGGTTATAAAAACGTAAAAACAGTTGAAGCCCGTTGTTTCCCGATTACACAAAATAGTTTATAAATACTCGGAAAAATAATTTATAAAATCCATAAATTATTTATAAAACCATATAACAACATAAAAATTAATTGAAAAATTTCACAATTATCTATATTTTATTTTTCATCTACAAAAATTAAAATACTGAAATTTTATCATATTTACATATCCAAAAACAGATATCACTTAACAGATAATTTACCAAAATTAATAAAATAATCACATAACATTTATTTATCGATAAAAAATAATTACATGGTATATCCCGGATATTACATCATCCCCCTTAAAGGGATTCTGTCCCCATAATCACTTAAGCAATAACTCAGGGTACTATTTCACGCATATCACTTTCTAAACCCCAGGTTGACTTTTTAACCCTTGGGTTTCTCCACAATACTCTTACTAACTTTATAACTTTCTTTCTTAACATTTTCTCTCTCATTTCTATGATCCCTACTGATTCTCAACATAGGGCAACTCTGCCTGAAGTTCTATCGCCTCATATTTTATCGCATTTCTAGAGTTCTAGATTATACCTTTTTTAAAAATTGCCACATGAAAACATTATGAATACGTTGCATATGCGGGGGTAACGCTAATTCGTATGCTATCTTACCGACACATTTTTCAAAATTTCAAAAGGTCCAACGTATCTAGGACTCAGCTTTCCTTTATTTCTTATCAAGGATGATCCCTTATCATGGTGACATTTTTAGCAATTTTAAATCTCCTTCTTCAAACTTCGCATTATTTCTAGCTTGATCTACATATTTTCTTTGATGAACCTGTGCAGCACTTAACCTTTTCTAAATAATCTCGACAACTTCCCTTATCTGTTGTACTAACTCTAGTCCAAGTATTTCACATTATTTTCCATCTTCATCTCAATTTCTTCTAAAAATAATAGCAGAAACACATAACTTATCTTCAACTTTTTGAATCATTCTTTTACTTTGGCCGTCAGTCGGTGGATGATAATTTGTACGAATATTCAGCTTAGCTCCTCAAATATTCTTGAAATTTTTTCTAGAATCTTGAATTAAATCTTGAATCTTGGTCGAATACTATAGACACGGGAACTCCATGACGAACTACTATCTCTTTCAATTACATGTGAACGAACTTGTCCAATTAAAATCTTCTATTAATAGGTAGAAAATGAACTGACTTAGCTAGCTTGTCCACCATAACCCAATTGGCATCGTGGTTCACTTTCGTTCTTGGTAATCTGACTATAAACCTAAAGCAATATGCTCCCATTTTCATTCTGCGTCTCTAATAATTGCAACAATCCACTAGGTCTCTCATACATTGCCTTAATTATTTGGTATGCCTAACACCTCCCAATCCATTTTGCAATTTCCTTTTCCTATTTGGCTATCAATATTCTTCTTTAAATTTCTGTATATCTTGGGATTTCTTGAATAGATTAAATACTTAATATTGTGAATTCCATGTAGGATCTAATTTTTTAATTCTGTCACTTGTGGCATCCGAATTCTGGAAGAACATCTGACAATATCGTGATCATTCTTCTGAGTGCATAAATTTCATCTTACTAATCTGTTAACATTTTGATCCATTATCTCCTCTTAACATCTCTTTATATTTTCTAACCCCTCTGGCTAAAAGATCATACTACACTTCCTTCCTCCTTTTGGATTATAAATTCTGACTTCCAAATCCAACTTTTGAAATCCCATAGATAACTCTTCTGGTGCAGTCAACACATTCACTTTCTCTTTTTTGCTTATCGCGTTGCCACTATATTTTCTTTTCCTCGTGAATATATACTTCAAACTCTTATGGTCCATATAAATTTCACACTTTTCTCTATACATATAATGTATTTCAAATCTCCAAAGCGAATATTATTACTGCTAGTTCGAAGTCATGAGTATGATACTTCTGCTCATGAGGTTTCGGTTGTCTAGATGCATGTGCAATAAATTTGTTATGCTGCATCAATACACAACTTATCCCTTATAAGAAGCATCAGTATAGGTTACAAAGTCTTCTTGATCATCTAGAAGCGATAAAATAGGTTCCGTGATTAATCTCTTCTTTACTCCTCAAAACTTTCTTCACACTTCTTCATTCCATATAAAATTCTCACTTTTCCTAGTAAGCTTCGTCAAATGTGCCGTAATCGTAGAGAAATCTTGAACAAATTTTTGATATTTATCCTGCCAATACTAAAAACTTCTCACTTTTGTTGGTGCTTTTGGACTTTCTATATTCATAGTAGCTTTAATCCCTGTTGGAGCCACTTTGGTTTCTTCATCACCGACTATTAATGCTAAGAATTAAACTCCCTACCATCAAAACTCTCACTTTAAAAAACTTTACATACAACTTCTTTCTTCTTAGACTCCCCAAATTATCATTTAATACCTTGTACGGTCCTCCGTTAACTTTGAGTAAACCACAATATCATCTATAAGCACAAATACAACCTATCTGGATACTCTTTAAAAGCTCTGTCCATCAAGTTTAAATATTGTTGGTATATTAGTTAATCCAAATGGCACTATTAAAATTCCATAATAACTCTACTTAGTTCTGAAAGCTGTCTTTGATACGTCCTTAGGTTCAATCTTCAATTGATAATACCCAAATCTTAAATCCATCTCATAAAATTCTTCGCTTCTTTCAGCTGATCAAGAAAATCCTTAATTCGAGGTAATAGATACTTGTCCTTGATAACAAACATGTTGAGTTTTCGCTAGTCGACACATAAACTCCTGATTCCATCATCCTTAGTAACAAATATTGCCAGTGCACCTCATGGGGTACACTAGGTCTAATTGCTCCTTCTTTTAACATTCCTTGCAATTGCTTTGTTAACTCATTCATTTTAACTGGCGCCATTCTGTACGGGGCCTTGGACACTGGTTCCGGTCCAGGTGCTAAGTCGATCGCCAACTAAAATTTTCATTTGCACACTTGAGCTTGTTCTTCAGATATGCATTTTCTTGTTTCACAACTTCAAGCTCTACAGCAACAATTCAGTTTCTTGTTTCTCATTTTCAGGTTTCTCATCTATCTTTGTCAGTTTTCTAAACTCTTCATTAGCAACAACCATACTTGTATGAATATGAAACATTTTTGTGCTCATCTTTTCAACAGTTTCCTTATATTGACTCATATTTAAATCAATGGTGGTAAGAGTTGGTATCTGTATTTTTTATGCGGTTGACTCTCCTCACTCCCGGGCCATAAGTGCATAATTTCCAACTTCCTCATCTTCATCATTTTCAGAATCATCCTAAATTTTTCCCTCTGTAATATAGGCTTTGCTAGGTCCCGAATTATCGTGAAGGGGGGTTGAATACGATAATCACTAAATTAAAAAATTCTTTCGAATCTTTTGTGTATATAAAATTTAGTGCTCGGTTAGTGGTTTCGTGTTCTTGAGGTGAATAGTGTTTGGGACGATAAAACGAGGAACACAAGATATTCGGGGAAATATATATTCGTATATAAATCCGCGAGGGGTGTTGCTACACACCGATAAATAAATTAACCGGCTACAATCTAAGAACAAAAAAGTTCCTAACTTTTACAAAGATCAACAAATTAAATTCTATACAATGTTATAGCTTTTGTTTATCTAAGGATTTAATTATCGGGTAACATTTGTAATGCCCCTATGAATATACAAGAGTTAAATCGGGGATTATTACGTTACTCCGGTGAGAAGAATAACTGATATATATTTTTGGGTGTATCTCATTTATTTGTTTTTGCTTCAGTTCTTCACCTCTTTTGGGAGAGAACATAAACAGAACAACTTCAAAATTATTGAATCTGATATGCTGCTTGTGTAGACTTTTTATCAATAATGTGTGGCTAAGGAGAGAGCTGAGATCAGGAGTAATCTTGTAACCTGCGACTAACAAAAACTAACTAACGACTAACAAAATAGAAACTAACTTGTTTCTTTATGTACTCCACAACCTGCGACCAATCAAATGTGATCATTTGATTGTTTCTAACCTACGACCTATGTGGTTGCTTTTTTTCTTATATTATTTTTTTTGTTTGTCTTTTTCATTTCCCTTTTTTTTTGTTTTTCCTTTTTTCTATTTTCTTTTCTTTTTGTATTTTATTTTTCTCTTTTCTTTTCCTATTTCTTTTCTTTTCTTTTTCCTTTTTTTCTTTTTCTTTTTATTTAAGTTTAAATTGTAACTAAATTAATTTATTAAATAAACTTTAAAATATAAATTACATAAATAAACTAATTTAGATTTATAAAATAAACTTATTTAAAGTTTATAAAATAAATTATTTTAAGTTTATTAAATAAATTATATTAAAGTCCATTAAATAAATTTTTTTAATTTAACAATTAAACTTCGAGCTTCGCCAGTCCCTCAAGCAGTTAAGCTTTATACCCCACGCACCTCTTCTCGTACTTTAACAGATAAACGTTCAATCCAAGTACGTTCCTCAACATAACAATTCTTCTATAAATAATACCCAGGTTCCTTTCACGAGCTGTTGACGCCTAGTGCAACTCGTCTGGTTCACAGACGTCTAACCCCGATTCAGGTCTTCGAATTATAGCCTTGATTACATTGTTAAGCTTGTAAAAACTTTATCGCTTCGAGCACTGACTGTCAATAAATAATTGTACTTTCACTGGAATCCTTTCTGGTACTTTAGACAACGTCTTCATTGATACTATAATCTTAAATAATTCATTCACTGTTCTTCACCGACGCTTGAAAATATAAATAAACTCCCGTCAGTGAGTATAACCTCAAGACTGCAGTTATCTTCTTTAACCTTTGTATATATCATGTCTTTAGTTCTTCAAATTACTATGCTTCGAACACTGTCTATCTTCAATCAATGCCAATACACTGAAATCTTCAGGTAGCACTTATACACTGAATCTTTATCATTTCTGAAACCCTGAAAGTCTTTAATCTTTATTCTTCACTGAGGCATGATCATATTATTAAACTTCTTTCAATGACCTGTAAACAAACTACAAGCTTTCTTCTAATCCTTTGATTCTTTGTATTTTCCTTATCTTCATTTCCTCTGATTTCTTGTGTAGTCGCAGTATTATTAACTTCTCATATTCTAGTGTTGTTCTCGTGTTGAGTTATTACGTAATTATTAATACAGCTACACAGTCTCACCAACAATCACCCCCTATTTGATTGTTAAACCTAACAAAAAAATTAAATAGAGAGGATAACTCAACTAACAACTTGGAAAAAGTAAAGTACCAGGACTTATAAATAATGCTACTGGTTTTCTGGATTAAATACTGCATTTCCAGTTTTCTTGAGTAACTGAAATCAAAGATGCTTGTTCCTCTAGCACTGAACTGATATTCAAGTATTTTCATCTTCATTCCCTTGGTTCTTTAAATCTCTGCTAGATAATACTTCTCATTCTTGAAGTAATCATCATCAACTTCTTTTGTACAACCACATGTCCTGTTGAGAAGCGCATATATCTCTTGCTTCTCCCCCAATGAGAATTAACTTCTTAAAGGAGATCACCTTCATCTACCACCTCTCCCGTACAATGGGATCCGCCGATAAGAACTAATGATACTCCCATTTTGGAAAATAGCTTCTCCTCTTATAAAGAATATTGATAAACCAAACCACTTCTTCTGATCACTAGGAAATCACCTTCTTGTTTACCACCTCTCCCGTACAAGAGGATCAATAAAAGCAAACAACACTAGTGTTGTGGTTATATATATTACCTTTTCCCACCTGCCTGCTATTTCTCCCCCTTAGTTGAGGAATCCTCCAAACTATTATATAAGCTTTTATCTCCCCCTTAGAGAAGATGTATGATGTTGTCTAAAGGAGTTCTCATATTTCACTTGGTTGGAAAAGAAATAACAATTCATAGTTTGATCAACCATGTCCCTTTAAATGCTGTAAGAATGACTTTACCGTTGATCATCCTTTTAACCAATATTCCCAAGTCCTTATATCTCCCAACTGTGAGATCACCAATTGTTACCAATTGTTAGCTCCCAACTTGTTAGGTCCCAAAGTATTCTAATCCAATCTGTAAATGTTTGGTCCCTAAGAGTTAGGTTTCAATCATAAACAGATTCGAGACCCGAAGTATTAAGTACCTTGTTTAGGGATAGGGAATGGGATATGGTGTTACTCTTTCTTCCTCACTGTGAGTGTGTCATTCTATTTCATGTACCTCACATATGTTTCACTCGTCTCTCCACTTGTGTTTACACTCATTCTCATAAGTGTATTACTCCTCTCATAGCTCCAAAATTCAGTTGTACCTGCAAGGAAAATCACCTTAGCCATCCTTAGGGAGGTCACAGGTGGTGTAATGGGAGTTTGCAAATCCCCATCCTTGTAAGACTCGTCAGATGAATCTGAGTAATAATCAACAAGTTGGTAGTTTCCTTTTTAGAGTTCCAGATTTAAACTCTGGGAAGGTAAAAAATGATCCAAAAAATTTAGCATAAAGATCAAAGTTCCTTTCTAATGTTTGTGAAGATATTTCCTTGTGACTCATCAGGTAAATCTAAATTATTGTCAACAAGTTGCCGATCTGCACCTATTAGATCCACTATCCCCAGATGCATCCAGGGGATTAAGCCTAGGGAGGTAGACACGGACCACTGACGTATGGCTATTTGATCAGTATCCTCTCCTAACACCTGTAAAGGCAGTTGATCCATTAAAGAACCTTTAACAATCGAATCTGACCTTAAAATGGTCGAAACTCTTATTTCTGTCAACTCATCCTTTATGTGTGTAACGTATCATTGTGCATGAAAAATTGTTTTTGTTTGAGGTGTTGACGATACATCAGATACCCTGGCCGATAGGAGAATTTCAATAGACGCGCCCTATTGAGAGGATGAATCTAGTAACTGTTTCTGTGCTTGTTTATCCATTACATCTTTTTGAAAAGATTATGGGGGCTAGCAGTTGCCTCGATTTAAATACTACTCATCTTTGTAAGAGACAAAGCTTCTAGGTTGACTTCAGAACCTTCCTTATATGGTGCACTAAGGCACTTTCTCCCTCACGCTCATTCATACTTTATTTTAGGGGTAAGAGAGTGTTGATTGGTTCTGTTTCTGTGTCTGTCTTTGCAGTCTGGGATAGAAGTTGTGGGTTTTCAACCTCATGACTATTAAATGAAAGAAGGCCGTTGGAGGTTGAACCCGTATGACAGAGCATATGGCAATATAGAGATGAAATGCACTTAAGATCTATGATGAATGAAAATTATGCATTTAATCTTTTGAGAGAAATGATGTACAATAGTGATTTCAAAAGATTTTAATGAAATAAGCAATCACCACTGTAAAGAAAAGTTTAATTTTTCTCTTAAAACTGTTTAAGTGCACAAGTCTGCTTTTATGTCTAAAAAGATAAATGATTAAAAAGACACGGTCTGATGAAAATTAGTTTATAGTTGAACTCTTGACTAAATATCATTAACTGATATAAGTTAAAAATTAGCATACAACTAATCAGACTATAATCATGATTATGATTTCAGTGAATTCTTGAGATGTAAACATTCCTAAATTCACTAAAACCAAAATCTCATAATTAACTTATAACACATAAGTTATAATTAATATATTAGATATCAATTGTTGACAGATTTAGTTATAATTAATCATGTTGCTTATTTATTTTAAGTTAGTTTAAATTATGGAGCAACTAAAATCATGGAATTGCTTCAATTTCCATAATCCAAGCTATCCAAAATAAATATTAAATAAATAAATACTAAATATCTATGAGTTAGATACTAGAACTTAAATATTTATAATTAGCATTTGAGTAAAAGAGTGAGCTTGTCATACCTCTATAGCTTGTCATTATTACCTAAGTTGCATTGATCAAGCTTAAGTGGTTCCAGTTGGTAAATAGTCTTTCCATGTTCAGATTCTTCAAAATTTTGCATCTTCAAAAGATCCTTAACTTACTTGAAATCTGAGCGAACAGATTGCGTAACCAAATCCCTTGACACAATACTGTAGTTGCAGCCATAAACTCTGCTTCAAAAACTCTGCTTCACAAGAGGATAGCGCTCCACAGCATTACTTTTTGTGATATCCAGCCGATCAAACATTCATTTAAGTAAAACACCATTCCTCACGTGCTCCTCCTATCATCCATATTTTCTGTGAGGTCACTATCCGAGTAACTTGTGAGCAATTGATTTCCCGACTTCCTTGGGTATAATAAACCATATTCAATTTTTCCTATTTATATAATGCAAGATCCTCTTGATTGCATTTAAGTGCATTATGGTTGGCCTCTTCATAAATCTGCTTACCACACTTACAGTGTACTATATATCATGTCTAGAAATAAACCCTTTATAGTTTATCACATCAGTTACATTCTTGGTTTCTTCCTTGTTAATCTAAAGTTTTGGTTTTATTGGATATCTTGTCAAATTGCGATCCTCTAAACCTATTTTGTTCAGTAATTTCTTGGCATATGTAGTCTTCCTTAGCTCAATACAACCCTTTTTTGTTCAACTTCAATCCTTAAGTAATAAGGCAGCCTTCCCAAATCGCTCATATCAAATTCATGACTCATCTGTTATTGAAATTCATAATATTCACAAAACATGTTCCTGACATGAGTAAATCATCACCATAAACACCAATTATTAATGATTCATTACCTTCACGTTTCGTGTATACCGCATGTTCATGTGGATATTTTGTTAAGATAATCCTTTTGAGAAACTTTCTCAGTCTTACATACCAAGCTCTCGGGGTTTGTCGAAGCTCATATAATGCCTTTAATAGTTTATAGACTTTGTTTTCTTGACTATCCTTCTCATACCTTTCTGGTTGAACTACATACACCTCTACTTGAATCTCACCATTCAAGAACGAAGATTTTACATCCAAATGGTGGATTCCTATCCACTTTTAGCTGATAATGCCACTACGCCATAAGTGCTCTAATGCTATGCTCGTCTGTTGTTGCCTTATGTCAAAAAAGTGTAGCATTTTCAAAAATGCAACACCAGGGGGCGTTACATCTGCGGTCGTTGCATTAGAGGCCTAATGCAACGCTTTTTGGGGGTCTACAACAATACCAATAAGCATTGCCTAATAGATGTAATGCAACAATATATACATCAAATACAACACCAACACCAAAAAGCGTTGGCTCTGACATAAGCTGGATGTAAGACTCCATGTGTGGGGCCCGCATTAAGGCCACGCCAGCATATGACACGTGGATGCCACGTCAGCAGCAGGTCCCACACAAGCACCACGCCAGCAGTGGGCCCCACTAAAAATGCCACATAAGCAATAAGGCCCACATGCCACGTCAGCAGTGGTCCACATGCCACATCACTCGTATGTAATGCAACACTTCTTATCAACTTTTAGGACAGTAGAACATATTTAAAACAACGCTTATATATTTAATATAACACCACAATATCTGGTAAAAACATTACTATTACTTTATAATGCAACACCCAAATATCAAATGCAACGTTTTAATTAAAATTTTTGCAAGATAATAATTCATAATTACAGAAGCCCGTGAAAATTATCCTAATAACCATTCAACAATTTCTACTAGCCATCTAAAACATCATCCAACAACCCCATTACAAGTTCCATCCACAAAATACATCCAACAACCCCAACATAATACAAACTACTAAATTCATTACAAGTTCTTCGATGTGCCAAAAAGATACTATTATAATTGCATCTAGAGCTATTACAATTGGTGGGGCATCAAATGCACTTAATGTAAGAAACTGTTCTGCTGGTACACGAATTAGTGAATCCTGCAAATCAGTAGTAAGATAAAGGTCTCAATAAAACATATTAGAAAAAATGTAAGAACTTCTTACTGGCGAATACCGGCACTGAAGTAATCATAGGAGCTCCATTATGAGTACCAGAATTCAGCAACATATAATTTCCCTTGTACATGCCCAATGAGCCACATAATTTAACACAGATTACCGACTCCATGATCTCTATTCGATAACTACAGAAAGTACACGAAAAACTAATCCAAGTAAGTTACACTAACATCAATCTTAATATTGCAGGACATGGAAAATGGGAGAGACGAATGGAGAACAGTAAATTTATAAAACAGACAATGGAGTCTGGATTATTTATTAAACTAATACTAGTTTTTTTATTAAATCATATCTACTAGTCTGGATTATTTAGAAAACAGAAAATGTATAAATAAACTAATACTAGTTTATTTATTATATTTTTCTCTCAATATAATATTTCCTTGTACTAATGGAGTCTGGAGAAAAAGGGTATGCATTCTTGAACTGCTTTAGCCAACTAATTCACATGTACGTCCGAGTTTTGGCTAAGTGACCAAACTGTACGATATGCTGAAACTAAAACTGCTTCAGATAATCAGATTGCTTGATGGCACTCTACATTATATTCAGATCTCCATATTTTGGTTCGTTTGGTAATCCTAATACATGATCCATCATAAACAACATCGACACTATTTTATATGCAAAAAACTTTATATTTGTAAGATTCCTACTAAGTAAATGAACAAAGTTGAAACACAATAAGAAAGAAGTGATGTATCTATGTTTCACATCTTTTATGCATACTATATTCATCAAAAGGAGCATCATAGTCATAGCTAGTGGTAATGAACCAACCCAAGATTCCCGACCAAAATTAGTTCCTCAGGTACAAATTGATCAACTCAAATAAGGTCATTTATGAAACCTAGCAGTTACTATTTTAATAATTTGAAAACCGTCGCCCGTAGAACTGCAAAAGCCAAGTCTTCGGCTGGTCTATAAGGGACACGACCACCACATTTTCTGTACCTATATATATAAACAGCGGGTTATCCATATTTTTTTATAAATTTATGATTCTGACTAATAGCCAATGGAGTGGGAGTATGATTAGTTGAGGGGCGTGGCAATAGTAATCTAATGTAAACACATCCATGCTTTATGCAGATTTACTATAAATAATATGTTGATGTGATGAAGATTATATATGTGTAGCTTACCAGCTGGTCCAGACTTCAGTCCACATCTTTGGTTTATACGACTTCTTCTGAAAGAAACCATCACAATATAAACCATTGCAAGTATCTATCTGTAATTACATTAAATCGATGTATGTTAATTAATTAAATATACATAACCAAAATTAAATTAAATCGATGTCATTTTATGCATAACCAAAATTAAAAACTGGAAAAATATATAACAAACTCCAAAAATTGAAAATACATCCAACCACTAATTCATTTAGTCAAAACATCTTTCATCGTCAATTTTGTAAATAAACCAAATAGCTAGAATCATTTGCAAAACCACTTACACTAATCCTTGCTTAAAGCTTCAACAATATAATAAACAAATATGAGAAATTAAAAAACAATATAATTATAGACCTCAGCTCTGTATATAGGAAACACATCCTTGCTTAAAGCTTCAATGGCCATAACTGTATGTAAGAAAGGTCCGGTATAGAAAAAATTCAAATAAATTAGTAACTTCAAAACATTGAAGTAAATGAAAACACCATACACTGCTCCAATTAGGGTTTCAATTTCAAAAACCCCCAATTTCAAAAATTAGGGTTTCAATTTAAAAAGCCCAAATTAAAATTATGCAGAGAAGACCTTAATTCAAGGTTATATAATAAATTTACTTACTAATTCGAGTTTCTAAAAAGCTAAAATACCCTAATTCGAGCTAATCCTCTTACGAACAGATCAAAAATATAGCAGAGGTGTGATGGGAAAAGTGGAGGTGAGCAGGGAGTCGAGATGTAGAGGTTAGCCCAGAGAGAGACTTTTGTCCAGAGGGCTGAAGAAAAATAGTTCAGAGAGACAATTGTTTTTGTTTAGTCTGTCTAAAAGATATATGGAAATAACCGAGGAAACGTAAAATTTGCAAAGGGGGGAGAAATTTTGGGAATAAGTGGGGAAGAATTTGACTAAGCGGGAAAACAATATTTTTGATTAAAAATATTATTTTTTTAGATTTTTTTTAATTTTCAAAATTTATAATTTTAGAACAATTAAAATACGATTTAAACTTATATAAAATGTATGTCTAAATATGTTTAATTAAATAAAATACTATATTTTATATTTTAAATAAATTACTAAAAAATTAAATTTATTGTATTTATTTTGATAATATATCTATTTTATAATATCAAAAATAATTTAATATAATATAATAAATTAATATAATAAATTAAACCTATATTTTGATTAAAAAATAATTTTTCTAGATTTTTTTAATTTTCAGAATTTATAATTTTACAAAAATTTAAAATATGATTTAAACATATATAAAATGTATGTCTAAATATGTTAAATTAAATAAAATATTAAATTTTATATTTTAAGGAAATAAATGACTAAAATGTTAAAGTTGTTGTATTTGCTTTGATAATATATCTATTTTTATAATCTCAAAAATAAACTGGTATTACACGTCACAACACTAACAATTTTACCAAAACAGTACATTTATGTTTAATGCAATGATTTTTGACTAGTGTTGGAAAATATTCAGCAAAACCATACCTAACAGAACGCTTTCCTTGCAACACTCAAAAAAAACATAGCATTTGAGCACTTATGGCCTAGTGTGCCAGCAATAGATGCATTGTTTCCAAATGAGTAACTAGGGAAAATGCTTCTTCAGAGTTCACGCCTTGTTGCTGCACATACCATTTGGCCATCAGCCTCGCTTTATGTTTTATTACCTTGCCTTCGGTGTTCTTCTTTACCTTGTATACCCACTTTGGACCCATGGCTCTCTTTCCCGTAGGCAAATCCGTTACCACCCTTGTGTTATTTTTGACAATAGATCTCATTTCTCTATTAAATGGCAACTCTCCATACTTTCTGTAATAAGTTCCTCCATACTGAGTAGCAACATGTCATCCTCTATTTCAATCTGTTGGGTTTCGTTATATACATTGCTCAACAGTCTAAAATTCCTTGGCTTAGTGCTACTACCGGATGACTCAGACCCATCTGAAAATTCCTCCGATCTGCTTGAAATTTGTGACTGTACAGGAGTAATAGTCACTTTCTCTCCTTCCAAATTGTTGGTTTTACTCGAACTATTTCCAACCGAAACTGCAATTATGGTGTAAGTACTTTAGAATTTAACTTCATTCAACTTTTTCTGATCCCGTGGCCATGCTTTTTCTTGTTGAAACTTAACATCTCCAATAACATATAATTTTCTGAATGCTCAATGTGTAGGTACTGGGAATTTCCCCACCTGATTAAGTGAATAAAGTATAATTTTGTGTTGTAATTGTGAATTTATGTGAAAAAATAAAAGGTTAATTGATTTTGTGTTAAACGTCGTTGTTCTATAATAGTAACTGAGAACTTAAAATAACTCGTTCCAATTTGATGAGTAGGCTAAGGGGTTAAGCTGTATTGTGGGGACATCAAGTTGAACGGGACCCATATTAAAAGGGATTAAACTGTTTAAAAGTACGAATATGAATTATATTTGATGATCTTATGTGTCTGCATGATATTTGATGTATACATGTTCATATTCGCGCTCAGTGTTATTTTCAATGATTTTATAAGGATTTTATTGATTTTAAAACATTTTTATAAAATTATAGAAATGTGATCTGAAATTTACTTTGTTGCTTTCAAAATAGTCCAAGGGACTTTTTAAAAATAATAGTTGGATTTATTTTGATAATTTGAATTTTTAAAATGTTTTAATAAAGTTTAATTCTATTCTTTGGATTTATTTGTAAAATCCATAACAAATAATATATAAGCTTACAAATTTATTTAAGATATGAGAGAAAAGCAAATTTTATGCTTCTTATTTTTAACATGAGATTTTTTATATTTTCTTATTTTATAAAGAGGTTTTATATTTTATAAAAGAGAGATTTATTATTTTTGATTTTTAGAATAAAGAGAGAAAAGAAAAGAAGTTTCTAGAATTAGTTGGCAAAAGACCATTTTTCCCCCACTCACTTATAAATACACCCACTCTTCCTTCTTTCCTCCCCACTCTCTTCTTTCTCTTGGCTCACTCTTTCTTTCTTTCACTTTTCTCCCTCTCTCTCCCGAATCCTCTCTATCTCTCTCTCTCCCGAATGCTCTTTCTCTCTCTCTTGCTTGCAACCTCAAAAACTAGTTGGAATTCAAAAATTTTACCATCAATCATCATCTTTTTCAATCCTCTACACTATACACCTTTGCATGTAAGTGTTTGATTGAGTTCAACAAAATCCTCTTTTAGAATTTATTAAAGAAAATATGATTTCTTGAGGTGGATTCAAAGGAGTGCATAGTTCATTAGTTTTATTGCAGATTTAAGGTCTAAAATTCGAAGGGAGATCCGTGCATGGGCAGCCTCGAGTTCTTCCACCACCGACCGTGATCAAATGAGAGTCGGTGGGTTGTAAAACGTGATTTTGAAACTGATTTTTTTTGTATAAACATGATGTGATGTAGAGTGCATGCTGGTTGTTTGATGTTTACTTGAGTTGTGGTTATTAATCAAGTTTTAATGCTTATTAGTGCGGGTATAATGATTATTGGTAGATGATTATGGGTTTAGTTGGATAAAAGTGGATGCATGACATCAAAACCATTATGCATGTTACTAAATATTAGTGCATGTTGATTTCCAAGGTTTCATTTAATTTAGAACACATGTTAGGTTTGAATTTTTGATAAAAATTAATTGGGGAAATGATTTTTGAAGTTAGTTGATGTTTGGTAGTATAAATGATAGTTTTGAATGATTGCATGTGATTTTGTTTGATTTTTTCTTGATGTTGGGTTCGAATTTTTGTTATAAAAAGGGGAGGAGTGGTTGCTTGTCAAGGGTAATTGATGTTTAAGTGGTTAAATGATCATTTGATATGGTTATATGGTTTTCAGTTTGAATTTTTACTAATAAAAAGGGGTTTTGATTTTGATTCAAGTTTTACAAAGGATTTTGGTTCAAAGATTTGATTTTTGTTCGGTTTTTTTTTCAAAAGATTTGGATGTAAATCTAGATTATGCATGATAACAATAAGTGGTTGCATGTTGGTTTTTTGGCTTGGTTCCATTGTTTTGGTTTAAATTTTTTAGTTAAAAAGAAAGGAATGAGTTGTTTGGTTGTCGAGTTATACGAATCGTGATTGTTTATTAAGATATAAATTTCAAGTATAAAAGTATATTTTGTGTTATGTGTTATGTGAGTATACGTGATTATACTTGAGTTTATAAACTAAGTAATATCATGAATTGGGGTAATCGTTAGGCGTCCTGATAAACGTCGAGTGTTGATTAAGTTGCTAATTAGGGATTCTGTTTTGGATTGTAGATTCTGATAGCGGAGGCATTCAGGCTAGGAAAGGGAAAGATATCTTAGGTAGCAATAGCTCAGTACCTATTAAGCAGGAATGCGATTTAAGGAAAGTAACTCTTCCTTCTCTTGTGAATTGATTATAGAGAGGAAATTATTGATGTCATGATAAAGTAGTGACTTTTTATTGTAATTGTGATATACCTCTTTATGATTCTGAGAAACCCTGATATTGTTTATTGTGACAACTTGATATCAAGCCATGTTTAACCCTTTATAGTAACCCTATTGATTTGCACCATGATTACCTTATTATTCCCTTTGTTATCTTATGATCTCGTAAACTCTAAAAGAATCTTTATGAATTCCATTACTTAATGTTTTGATCAATCCAGATTCTTCGATAACCTGTGAACCCTGTCATGTGTTGATCTTTGAAACTTTTCTAACTTGGAGCTAGTACACCCATGTTTATCATTTGATCCAGTTCTTTGTATTGATCCATGTTAACGTTTGATTCATACACTTTTCTTGAAATCTTAACTTGAACTTAAGAATGATTATATGACTCCGAATGATTTCACATTCCTGGTAATGTTAAAATGAATTTAGTCAACTCTTTTCCTTCTTCCAACATAAAGGTTTTCCAAACGAATTCATAAAGGATTGGATGGAGACGTAAGAGGCTAAATGAATTCATCTAGATATCTCAATCCAATTATAAACTAATACATCTTAACAAACAATTCAGATCAAATGAATAAATCATAATGTAATAGGCTACAAGAGATAAGCAAAAACAAAGGTCTTAAGTGCTGGAAAACATGTATCACACTAAGGCAATTAATCATGTTCAACATACACTCAAACACATATTTATGATCATCTAAAGTAACATGCACAAGTTAAACATCAATCCTAGTTACCAGAAAAATAAACTAGTGAACTAGTTCATCATTATCTATGCGTGAGGTTATCATGCTTGTGCAAGTGTTAAACATTTAAGCACTAAGATCTTATCATGCATTTAATATTGAGAACAAGATATTGCAGTGGTTCAAGAAATTGAAACCTGAGATATGTGAGTTGAACCATCTTCAGAGATTGCTAAGAAAGCATTATATTCATGATCTTCCTTCTCGTCATCTGATCCATCCCAACTCTTTTTTGATGCACTATAAGTTTTGACTGGATGCTTCCCTAAGAAAACATTCCACCTTTGTCACAAATCTTCAACTGAATCCCTACTCATCCATGTTTGTCAAGCTTCTTGTTCTGTTGTAGCAAAATCCCTAATAGTTATTTGTTGTATATATCCTGTCAAGTACTGTAACTATCAAATCTTGTTTATGTCCCAATCTCAGTCTCGTAATCACATCTTGAACTGAATCTATAAAATTCTCTGCTTCAGAATAGATAGGCTTGATCCTTGGATATAGCTTATTTATGCCCCCAAATCCGGGGTCAGAGGATTTGGTCGTCACTATGAAACCTCAATACAACTCAACTTGTTTAATCAATATACAAATTCCAACGGAAAATATTTAGCATCTATGACCCCAAACTAATCCAAGATCTTTTAAGATTACAGTTCTAGAAACATTATATCCAAATTTCACAAATAATTTTTTTACTTTCTTTTAAAACTCTTTTCAACAATTTACAAACTTAAAACTAAACCCGTTAGTATAACTTCGAAAAGAAGTATACTAGTCCCAACTATACAATACATAACTATAATATAATATAATATAAACAACTCTACATAATAGAACTTACACTAGTTCGCAAACCATGGACCAACCACCTTCCAAAAGCTTCTTTTTTGCTTCCTCGAATTACGTGGTTAAACAGCACAAGCTAATACTCCCTGCAGATTAAATTTGAAAACAGGAAAGTATGAGCGAAAGAAATTGTCAACAAGTTCATTATAGCATATATATGGTCATTTTGATATAAAACCGATATCTGCAATAGCGCAGAATATTTTAAAATCATAATTGTTGAAACAGAAAATTTATTAAAGAATCGGATAATTGTTTCTCACTGTATTCAAAACTCTTTTTGATATTTTCGAGCGAAATGCTTCAGCAATACTTTGAATCTTGACGAGAATAAAACTCGTAAAACAGTGTTTACAGAAATATCGTAAAGAACATCAACATGAAACAATGATTATGGAATGAATCATAACTTTATTCAAAACCGAACTTTTCATATTAATACTTACTTTGTTGTCATATCAAATTAGATATTAATATGAAGTTTGATGCTCACAACATCTCATACTGAAGTCAACATCAATCATCTATACTAATACCACCTTTGATATTTAGCAACAACCTAAATATCCACATCAAGCAGAAACTGCATCAAAACTGCTTTTCACCCTTTATCCAAAACCAAAATACTTGATAAATCAATTATTATATGATTATCAAAAAAATATAATAATATAGATTGGAATCCTCGAACGATGGTGTGTTGCCGCTGGTGATCAGCCGCGGAGCAACACCGGTATGCCGAAACATATCCAACTTAACAAAGGGGTACTCAAGCTACATATTGGCCTAAAAAGGTATTATATCCTGTATAATACCTAGCTCACCGCTGGACCGCCGCCACGGCCTCTTACGCAACCATCCAATTTTTAAACATTTTATTGAAAGGGATCATAATAATCGATACCCTTATAAATTTTATTCCCCCATTCACTTGGGCAGGAATACTCGCAACCAAATCATTTTCCTGAAAATCCAAAATATTTATAAATCCATTAATTTGATAAGTAAAATCACTTAGCTATTCTGAACATAGAATATCAGAAGAGTACTTGCATAAACAGAATCATTTAATTCAACGATATGTAAAACATTTATCAATTGTGAACTGAGAATAGGGAAAGCAATACTTGCATTATAAGATTCAAAATAAATATAATTTGAACAATAAGTGATGATATGGATACTTTCCTTTGGTTTTTTTGCAGTTAGTCACACTCACAATAACACAATCCCTCATTCTGACATCTTATGGCATCACCATCTTTTATTTCAACAATTCACTGATACGCCGCTCCTGCGATTGCTAGAAGCCAGATATCCAGTACCATTTCACTTCATTCTTTCAATGTCTGGTCCCGATCAACCCGAGCGATCCGCATATATAATTAAAATATACAACTTTAATCCTCTAAACGATAATTACTCGACGAACTGAGGTTCAAAACCCTATTTTCTACCCCTACGATAGCCCGCACATAATTAAAACATCCAAACACAAGACTTATGACCCACGTACGCACGTAATTCATATAGCACACAAACACATAACTCATGTATCACATAATTTATATCACACATGCCTCGGTTTGTCAAAAGATTTGACTCGGTACGTTAAAAATTAAAATCGGGTCAAAAATATGATTTATCGATCAATAATCGACTCAAAACGATTCAAAAACAAGCGACCTTTTGAAACGAAAGAATTTGGGTCTCGAAAGTATTTTTAATGAAAGCGAAATATTTTTTCTGAGTCTATACGTGTTTGTTTCGTATTAAACGGACGAACGGTTTATTTATTATGAATAAAATAAGAATTAAATAGAATAATATCAATTAAAACTAATATTAATTGATTTTTAAATACCAAAATAAAATTTTCAAAAGCTTAAAAACAATTTTTAGGATTTATTTGAATTAATTATAAATAATTGTATTTTATTTAACTATTTATAAATAAAATTAATTGATTAAATGACTTGACCAATTAATTAAATCTATAATTAATTAATTAAAATATATTAGATAATTAAAAAATATGGATTTTTAAAAATAATAAAAGATATGATTTTTAGAATTTAAAACAATTAAGTAAATAATTTTTAGAATTTAAAATAATAATTAAATGATTTTTGAAAATAAGAAAAAGAATTTTTGAATAAATTTTAAAAAGAAAACAGAAACATAATAGATATTGGGGAATAGGGATTTTAGAGATAAAAAGCGGGTCAGACCGAAATTAAAACGACTCAAACCCGGACCCTAAGAACGTCGGCCGGAGTTCTTAAGAACTTGCCAGAAATTCTGGAAAATACCCAGATTCCGGCCGGCCTGGAAAAAACCGGCAGAGCTCCGGCAGTTCTTGCGATGCCCAGAAAATAGTCGAAACCAACATATTTTTGATATGTTTTTACTCCTAGCAACTCAGTAACACGATTTCGAATATCAGCCACCAGAATCAACGATTCAATCGTCGATTCCGATGATTTGCAAATCGTTGCCGGCGACAAGTCCGGCCAAACTCCGTTAATACCGATTTCCGAACCAAATTCGATGGGCTATATACCAAAATAATGTTTAAGATCCGTAAAATCTCATACAATCATTGTAATCAACAAACAATTAACAGAAAACTCAGAATTCGAACACGAAACTAACAGTTTATAAATCAAACTCAATCTATAATTTTAGCAATGAAACAATTCAACCAATTATATAAAATGACTCCAAGGAATCGCAGGCACCTAATTTAAGCATCAAAATCATCTGAAAATCAACAGAGAATCAAGGGATTGATTTTCAACCTCAAGAACACCCCCAAGAGCAAGTTCTTGAATTTTCTAATTTTTTTAATTTTTTTATAAAAAAGATAAATAAAATAATAAAAAGCTGCTATTTATACTTACAACAAATTATATCCCCAAATTCAATTTAGGGTGTTTTTATTACCATAATTACAATAATTAGGCCCCAAAATAATAATTATGGGGAATAATTTTAAAAGCAATAAAATATAAAATTTATATCAAAATTCCCCTAAAATTGCGAAAAATTGAAAAAAGCAAAAATAATACGTATTTGAAATGCGAATGATTTTGTAAGAATAAAAACATAAATTTTTCGGGCTTTGACGTCCTGGTGGGGTCCCGGTTCGTTAATTTTTGAAAAATAGAAATGATTTCTAAATTAACACAAAACCCCGAAAACACATAAAATACATTTAAACACACATAAAACGAGATAAAATAAGTACCTCGATAAAGACGTTAATAAACACGAGTCCAGATTGCAGATCGATTCATATAAATGCATTTTAAACAAGTAACGAGTATCCGAAAAATAATCTGGTCCTTACGAGACCACTTACAACTCTACCGCATGCTAATTTATGGCCAGACACACTTTTACATAATATTAAAAACACAATAATTCATTTAACACATAATAAAATAGCTGTAAAATATTATAACTATTTTTAAACTTCACCCTTTTACCCGGGTGAACACGGGTAAAATACCAAATAATATTCTTAACATAGCTAAAATATTGAGGCGAGTAAAATATCCACTCTATCCTCAAGACGGGAAAATATACTCAGTTTTACCGCTATCGATAAAATGATCAGCTTTTAAAATAAGCATTTTGAAAATAATACCTTTAAGTAAATATTTTCAAAAAAACCAACAGGGACTAATACCATTTAATAATTAGCATATTGAGTCATTTAACTACACAACCTCATTAAACAAGAATAAAATATCCACCATTTTATTCCTTATATATCAGAACAGCACACACACATATTCAAATAATAATAATAATAATAATAATAATAATAATAATAATAATAAAAATAAAAATAAAATAAAAATAAAAATATAAAATATTACAGCTTAAGAACTCCTAGTCAATTTGATGTGACTAGATTTCCCTCACAAGTGAAACACTGGATTGAGGTCCAGTCCCTCATGTACTTCTACGATAGAAGTTCTACACGAGCTTCCTCTAATTCAACTATCATAACTCTTATATTTTCTCCTGAGGTTCCAACTTTACTGTATGTAACTGAGATATCTGTATGTCCCCAATATTCTGTGTGACCTCCACAATTCATCCCTATATAATCTTATTGATTCCCAGATAAATGTAGCATTGATACAAACCACTTTGTGACTGTATAATCTGGAATGATAGAGTTGTCTTTAAAATCTTCAAGAAAAATTGTACCATTAGAAATTTCATTCTTTTCCGGCGTCTGAAAACCTATGGAGTAAGCCTTTGAGGAAGTTCCACATTTTTTTTCTGTGGGTCTTGAAATTATTTTCATTGGAATAAGTAAACCATTATCTTTATTTTCCGTGTTGGGGAATTTTCCGTCTTAATAGCACATTGTCTTCGTTTTGTTTGAAAGATTAAAATCATCTTTAAAAACGCGGAGGAATCTCACGTCTACCAATCGTTTGAGAACCCTTAATTCTAATATTTAAGAAAAAATTAAATTTCCAAAATTTTTAATTTTCTTAGAAAATAAATTAATCAAAAATAAATATTTACATAAAATCTAATTTTCAAGAAATTTGAATTTTCTTAAAAATTAAATAAAACATAAATTATTATCTAAGAAAAATTTAAATTTAAGAATTTTAAATTTTATGAAAAAATAAATAAATCAAGAAAAAAAAGAATGGGGCTGGAGAATTTATTTACTGGAGACCAACAATTAACGTGCGACCGCTGCCCTGTACACTAACCTGCGACTATATGTATCAACTTACGATATAAAAATCAGGATCCTTAAATAAATTTGTTTTATTAATTTTTTATTTACATAAATTTATTTTGTAAATTTGATTTAGAAAATTTATTTTATAAATTTAATTTAAATAAGTTTATTGTATAAACTTAATTTAAATAAATTTATTTTATAAATTTAACTAAATTAATTTACTACTTAAATTATAGTAAATAAAAATTTCTAATTTAAATATTTATCTTCAGATTTTTTTCATTCTCTTGCAAAATTTTCAGACCGTTTAGGTGCCATTTTTTGGTTTGTATACAGGATTTGGTACCATTCCTTTACCTGCCCTTTTCTTATAATTAGCTGCAATTTGAACAAAACACAATGGCAATAAATTTGCACAACTAGCGAATATATCCGGCAAAACCAAGCGCAGGATTACTACGTGGGTTGACAGATCGTGAAATGCACGCGTGGTCCTACTCCTAGATTTGCAATCACGTTCCTGGTTTTCTCTTTCCTGCAATCTATGCAGCTTGTAGTCGCAGGATACATGAATTATATTCAACTCGCAGGTTAGCAGATAAAAGAAAATAGTTAGTCAGCTCTGATACCAATTGTTACATCCTGAATTGTCGTAGAAGGGGTTTGAATACGATAATCACTAAATTAAAAAAATTCTTTCGAATCTTTTACGTATATAAAATTTAATGCTCGATTAGTGTTTTCTTGTTCTTGAGGTGGATAGTGTTTGGGACGATAAAATGAGGAACACAAGATATTCAGGGATATATACATATATATATATGTATATATATATATATTTATATATAAATCCACGAACGGTATTGCTACACTCCGGTAAATAAATTAACTGGCTACAATCTAAGAACAACAAAGTTCCTAACTTCTACAAAGATCAACAAATTAAATCCTATACAATATTCTAGCTTTTGTTTGTCTAAGGATTTAATTACCGGATAATTTTTATAATGCCCCTATGAATATACAAGAGTTAAATCGGGCATTATAACGTTACTCCGATGAGAAGAATAACTGATATAGATTTGTGTGTGTATCTCCTATGTTTCTCTTTGCTTGAGTCCTTCACCTCCTTTGGGAGAGAAGATGAACTAAACAACTTCAATATTGTTGAATCTGATCTTCTGCTTGTGTAGACTTTTTATCATGAATGTGTGGTTGAGGAGAGAGCTGAGGTCAGGAGTAATGTTGTAACGTGCGACTAACAAAACTAGTTGGTGACTAACAAAACAAAAACTAACCTCCGACCAATCAAATGTGATCATTTGATTGTTTCCAACCTGCACCTATGTGGTTGCCTTTTTTCTTTTACTATTATTTTTTTCTTTTTCTTTTCCCTTTCCCTTTTTTGTTTTTCCTTTTTCTATTTTTTTCTTTCCTTTTTGTATTTTTTCTTTTCTTTTTCCTTTTTTTTCTTTTTCTTTTTATTTAAGTTTAAATTATAACTAAATTAATTTATTAAATAAACTTTAAAATATAACTTATATAAATAAACTAATTTAGATTTATAAAATAAACTTATTTAGAATTTATAAAATAAATCATTTTAACTTTATTAAATAAATTATATTAAAGTCCATTAAATAAATTTATTTAAATTAACAATTAAACTTTGAGTTTCGCTAGTCCCTCGAGCAGTTTAGCTTTATACCCCACGTACCTCTTCTCTTACCTTAACAGATAAACGTTCAATCCAAGTATGTTCCTCAACTTAACAATTCTTCTATAAATAATACTTAGATTCCTTTCACGAGCTGTTGACGCTTAGTGCAACTGGTCTGGTTCACAGACGTTTAACCCCGATTCAGGTCTTTGTATTATAGCCTTGATTACATTGTTAAGCTTGCAACAACTTTATCGTTTCAAACACTGACTGTCAATAAACAACTGTACTTTCACTGGAATCCTTTATGGTACTTTAGACAACGTCTTCATTATTACTACAATCTTGAATGCTTCATTCACTATTCTTCACTGACACTTGAACATATAAATGAACTCCCGTCAGTGAGCATAACTTCAAGACTGCAGCTATCTTCTTTAACCTCTATCTATACCATGTCTTCAATTCTTCAGATTTTTATACTTCGAACACTGTCTATCTTCAATCAATGCCAATACACTGAAATCTTGTGGTAGCACTTATACACTGAATCTTTATCATTTTTGAAACCCTGAAAGTCTTTAATCTTTATTCTTCACTGAGGCATGATCATATTAATGAACTTCTTTCAATGACCTGTAAACAGACTATAAGCTTTCTTATAATCCTTTGATTCTTTGTATTTGCCTTGTCTTCATTTCTTCTAATTTCTTGTGTGGTCGTAGTATTATTAACATGTCCTGTTTTAGTGTTATTCTCGTGTTAAGTTATCATGTAACTGTTAATACAGCTATGCGGTCTCACCAACATGCTTTGCTTTTCTATTTCTTCAGAAGAGCTTCATACTTTGCTTCTAGTTTAAGATAAGCTTTGTCTTTCTTTTCTTTCTTGGGTTTCCTGCATTCTGTAGCAAAATGGCCTAGCTCATCACAGTTATAATACCTTATCATTGATCTGTCAACAGATCTAGTTTTGTAGCCATTTTTGTTATCAGTTATGTACTTCCCTTTTCCTTTCCAACTGTTATCTTTGTTGAATGATTGTCCTTTTCTCTTGAAGAATCTTGGCTTCTTTAATCTAATGTTAAAGAACTTTATTTCCATATAGGCAATTGACTGATCTAGCTCATCAAGTTCATCTAGATGTAGAACTCATCTTCTTCCAATTCGAGTATGACTTATTCTTGTGAATCATTGTTTCTTTGCTCACTTGTTGAGGCAACTGAAGTCTGGGATCTTGGCTCATCATTAAAGACCTAGATTTTACTGATAATTAGAGCACTTGAACCATCTACAACATGCCCTTGACCGACCCTTAATGACTTCCTTTAAATCATTTCCAATTTATATGTTTTTAAGATTCAATATAGAACTTTTAGAGTTATTCTACTCAAGTCTCTCCCTTCTCTAATTGCAGAAATTTTCTATTCCAAACGGTCAGGGAGTGTGAGCAAGAATTTGAAGTTCACTTCTTCAGCTTCATAATATTTATCATGTAGCTGCAAGTCATTAATCAGGTTGCTAAACCTTTCAAACAAATCATTAATACTTTCCTTTGGCTTAGCCATGAAACCCTCATACTGTGAAATCAGTATCCTTCTTTGATTTGACCTAACTTTCCTTGTTCCTTCACAAAATATCTCTATCTTCTCCCAAATCTGCTTAGCAGTGTCACAGTTGATAATGTTATTGTACATTACATTGTCAAGTAACTATATCAAGATTAGTTGCAGGCCACTATCTAGAGAGACTTTTTCTTTCTCAGGCTCAATGTAGTCTGAAGGATCTTTAGGAGCATAATGAGCTGGAATGACCATGTCTCCATCTATAGATTCCTCAACTCTTACCATATGAGTGAAAGGCCCATTCTTGAGAATCTGAATATATAATGGACTGGTCATCCTGATAAACAACAATATTTTCTTCTTCCATAGAGTGTAGTTAGTCTTATCAAAGTAGGGATTTTGATGCTACTGATTTTCTATATATTCATTCTTCCAAGATCTTGAATCTGTTTACTTTCATAATTTTCTCTAATATCACTTGTTATGTAATGAATCACACATAAAGGGGGGGGTGAATGTGTTTTTGTGTTAATCTGCTTTTCTTGAAGTGATTATGGTGGTGAACAAAGTGAATTAAAATCTTGTAGTAAAATGTGTCAGTACTGAACTTAGACAGAAAAAATAGTGAACACAAATCTTTCAAAACTCATTTAATTTTATATTAAAATTAAGAATATTTTGCCACAAAATTTCTAGGCTCTTTATTAATAAAGACCTTAGCTTCTTCCTTGAGAGAATACAAGATTTTCTGATCTAAATTATTCCTTCTAACAAAGCATCCAGTGTTTACTTTATAAAACTATAAACACTGGTTATTACACAGCATGCAACAACAAGTACTAAACCCTATTTTTTCGATAACTAAAACTTTCTATTCCCGGCTTAGTGTATCTTTGCTAATCTTACACGCCTGTGTCTTTACTTTTCCAGTTAATCTTGGCCTTTGATCTTGTACTCTTCAAGCTGCTTTTGTAGACTTTTCAATCTAACTGATTAGATTGTTTGTTGATTGATAATCTTGGATATTTAACTGTTATGCACTTTGTACTTTGAGTTTTACCTCGAGATCTCCAGTTTGGTATATAAAGAACTTGACATCTCGATTAGTATATTGGCTTATCGAGATATCTAATCACTCTACAGTTGTTCTGACTTATCAAAGTCTCTGAGTTCTCTATAAGAGAATTTGTCTTGTCGAGATCTCGCATCTTCTTGTTTTCACTTTGGCTTATCGATAACTCTGAGTTTTCAGGTGACAATTTGGCTTATCGATAACTCTGAGTTCTCTTGTAAAGAAATGACTTATCGATAACATCATTCTCATGTCTTCAAATTGGCTTGTCGATATCTCTGAGTTCTCTATTAGCTTTTCTTGACTTTTCGATAAATTATTCTGGAGTTCTCGAATGACTTCTCTATAATACTTAATCTGTGACTTGTAGAGAACTTAACATAGAATATTTTTCTCAAAAAAGATTTATTCAACTCCAAGCTTCTTCATAATTCTTCTGAGGCATGATCTTCATGATCTTCTTCCAGATAGAATCCTTAGGATTGATACTGTTTATAGAAAAAGTCTTCAGTATTCCGTTGAACATTTTTACAGACTTAAGTGTTACAATATATAATGCAAACATAGATAATTACCATACAACTTACTTAGGGTTGTCAGATTGACTTAGTCTTGTTATTGTACAGGCATGTATTGCACAACAGGAATCGAACCCAATTCCTTGTGATTTTGATGTGTTTGGAGTTGGGAAGACAATATATATACATATATATATATATATATATATATATGAGTAAAGTTCTATGGAGTCCACCTTTTAATTGGAGTTCTCGGAGTCCATCTATGTTCTTTAAATAAAATATTTTCTAAAACGTGTTATCTTGCAAAACATATTTCACAAATATCATTATTTCAATATAAAATCATGCAAATTTCATATATTTACAAGTACAATATGTATGGTCTGCAACATGAACATTTATGTACTGCAAACTAAGCATGTTTTGTAGAATAATATATTTTGCAATATTCTACTTGTAAAATCTATGCAATCTGCAAGATTTTCAATAAAATTGTGATATTTGTTGAATATCATTCAAAAAATAATACGTTTTGTAACAATTTAAGTTATATTTCACTTGTAGAACATATATGGACTCCAAGGACTCTAATGAAATAGGGGACTCCATAGAACCTAACCCATATATATATATATATATATATATATATTCTTTCCCATTTTATATGGCTTAGAATCGGTACTGTTAGAATTGAAGGATGGTATGAATGATAATGTTTTCATGTTTGAGTTTTTCATCCCGGAGCCGCGTTTACCTTGAATGCTGAATTTCAACATTATGTTGCTAGTCAGTTAATAGAGGGTAATCAAAATCACATATACTTCATTCCACATAATCATCGGTAAATATTTATAATTAAGTAAAACTATAATATAGTAATTTATATTTTAAGTTATTCTAAAAATAATTGTACTTGTGGGAAAGTATAATAATGCATGTATCATTATATTCTGGTCATAATATGGGATTGCGACATTTACATTCTCAATCATTTGCCGCATCCAACGTATTTCAATGAATTGGAAAAAGATTTATCAGAGTAATATATTCATGTTTCGGCTGGTATTATTTAGTTGTTTTATTCAAAAACCGATTCTTAACACCATGTAATTATAATATGTGGGACAATAAAATTTAATAATGCTCAAACTAGAAGGGGAAATAGAGCAACTAAAATCCGAAATATTTTAGTAAGTATTTTGTATTTTAAATTGTCATAGTATTGTCTACTTATGATTCAGTTTTTTGTCGACTTGACTTATATTCTTCTTCGAACAGGGATCCCCAAAACTACGCGGTGGGGTGGAATTTGGTTATGTGGTCATGAATTACATGAAAGATATCATTGCGGCCAAAGATATGTCTTTTACTACTAAAGTATGTAAAATCATTTAGGACTCGCAAAATGGTATTTTTGTCGATTGACTTCATATATGCTTGATCTTACTTTTTGTGTAAATATTTATGGTATATATGGCACATATATAGGTGAATTTTGTTTAAAATTATCTTTTGGGTTTTAATTTTTAGTGGGAGGCCATGTCGCAAGTCTTACACAACAGAGGAGCTAGACGAGATTCGCATGGAGGCTATCAATTTCATCGAGGACAAAATGTAATTAAGAATTTCCTTATGTTTTGCTACTATTAAATTAGTTTGGTTCAAAGGTTGTAGTAAGATGTCGTAGCTGCTTTTGCAATCTTGGGGTTATGTTTTAACAATCTAATATTTTGATCGAATTAGGGATAGCTGGTTTCTAGGAAGTTAGTACTATGTTTTTGGTAAGAAATTTGACTTGTTTGGAGAGTATAAGTAGACGGTGTTGGTTGGTATATATATCGGATATTAATTTGGGTTGTTTGACTTGTTGGTTGGATGTAACTTGAGTTCTAGTTGTTAAGTCCTTTTGCTAACTTATATAGTTTTTGTACCTTTGTGGTTTGTTGAATTTTCATTTTACAGTATGTAGTATTATTAGGAGCTATAGATATTATTTTGGTACATACGAAAACAAGGGTACCATTGAATTCAAGGAAAAACAAACATCACTTCATATATTCAAAATGATGTTAAAAAGCACGAATTGACAATATTTTAATAAAAAAAAACTGATGTCTAAATGTTGCAATCACATCTGCCAAAAATGGACAATTCATTGTTAAAACATGTTTCATACATCACCTATATCACGTAATATCGATGTTAGAAACAATCTTCAACATCGATTTTGGAAAATAATCGATGTTATAACCCTGTATTGTCAATGCGCCATAGATTGCATGCTGCAACCATTCATCCTCGGGTTGGAAAGAAAAGTGTAATGATAGCCTTCTAAACAAATGTCTATTGTAACCACTCTTTTTTGATGTTGCCGTATAGTTACAATGTGTTACCAAAATGACAAATATATATATATATATGATATTTTTAATTTAATTAATTAATAATTATTTACATAGAATTGAAATAATAATTGAAATATATATTTTATTTATTTTTAGAAGTTAATAATACTAGTGTAGTGATTTATAATATTATATTGATAAATTGAATGCTTTATAAAATTTAACAAGTCATTAATTAGTTGATATATATTGATCATTTTACAATATTTACATATTGTTTAATTTATTTGTTTCTCATAATTAAATGTTAAAAATAATATTTATCAAAAAAGGAGAAATTGATGATTTAAATTGCAACACTGGTCTTACACAGATAGTTAATAGGGTATTATTAGAGATATTTATGATATTTTTATAACATAATAATTTTTTAATTTTTTAAAAAGGATTAAAATATTAAAAAGTAACATATACATTATATATAGGAAATAATTAATTTTGATTTCTAAAATTTAACTATTCATTAAAGGAGTGATTTATGATAGTATTTATAAAGTATTTTACAATTTATAATTTAAAATTTGAATGATAAAATTTGTAAAAGTATTTAATAATTTTAATATTAAATTAATATGTTTATAAAAAAAAGAAATGCCGGGAAATGTTTTTGAGGCGGCAACCACTTTGTTACATAAATAAAAAAATTGAATGAAGTCATTCAATTTTTGAAACACTTATTTCACTCGTTAGAACTTTAAATCAATCATTCCATCATAGTTTCCAAGCTCTCCGGTTCATCAATGGTCATTCTGCATCTCCAGTGACGATTCCAGTCACTAAAGACGATTCATTGCTCTCCTCACGAAGATCAAGCTCAAATCAATGGTGGCTACATCAAAACTCGACAACTAGACGATCAAACTCAGTGAGTCAACTCAAGGGCTTCAACCAAGTCAGGCTTCTACGGCCAATTTTACTGTAATTTCTGGATAATCTTGACTTTGAGGTATAGATATAGGTACTTCCATGAGACTTAAGGCCATGGTTCAGGTAAAAAATTCTCAAAACCCTTGTATTGGTATAAGTAAATGAAGAAATCTAACTGATACACCTTGAATCACACAGATATAGATATAGAAGTTTGTAAACAAGAAATACAAGAAAAGCTTAGTATTTATTTCTTGCTAAAAAACATAATAAAACATACAAAAGACTTTTAAACAAAATGACTCACAGAGTTAGCTACAAAGATCCAACCAACTCCTACAAATACTCCAGACACTCCTACTTATTCAAATGACTTCCTAAAACTCTGCAACAGACACACGATCAGTTCTTTTACCTACAAACGTGTCTGACTAAATTAACATCTAAACTAAATAAAGCAAATAATAATGATATAGTTTAGATTAATTCCCACCATACTCCCCCGTAATCTAAACTCCAGTCTGCAATTTCTTGATGCCCAAAAGCGCACGCATCCTTTCAAACTTGATAGGCAACAAAGATTTTGTCAATACATCTGCTCGCTGTTTATTAATGCTGATATGCTTAACAATTATCTCTCCCCGATCAACACACTCGTGAATGAAATGATAGTGGATGTCGATGTGTTTACTCCTTCCATAGAAAACTTGATTTTTGGCTAAGTCGATCGCAGATTTATTGTCGACATAGATCGTCACAGGACCATGCTCCATATCAGTTATCTGACTAAGTAAGTTACGCAACCACACTCCCTGGCAAGCTGCAGCTATAGCTGCCATAAACTCGGCTGCACAAGAGGATAAAGCAACACACTTTTGTTTCTGTGATACCCACGCAATCAGACTCTCGTTCAAATAAAACGCCATGCCTCCCGTACTTTTTCTATCCTCGATATTCCCAGCCAAGTCGCTATCCGAATAACTTGATAACAAATAGTTCCCAACACCTCTTGAATATACCAATCCATAGTCTACAATACCGTTAACATACCTCATAATCCATTTAACAGCATTTAGGTGCAGTATTGTCGGGCGTTCCATATACCTGCTAACAATCCCTACAGTGTATGCACTATCGGGTCTCGTATGGACTAAGTAACGCAACCCGCCTACTAAACTCTTAAACATAGTCCAGTTTACTGCTTTACCAGTCTCATCCTTAGTTAGCTACAGCTTTGTCTCCATCAGGTACCTCACAGAATTACACCCAGTCAGTCCAGCTTTCTGGAGAAGACTCTTTGCATAAGCTATTTGTTTTAACTCTATATAGTACCTCTGCTGATCAACTTCAATGCCCAGGTAGTGCGAGAGTTTCCCGAGATCACTCATCTCAAACTCTTCCCCTATTTATTTCTTAAACTTGAGAATATTTGAAATACTCGTATTAATAGATCATCCACATAAACACCAACAACTAGAGCCTCGTTGCCTTCCCGCATTGTGTACACCGCATGTTCATAAGGACACTTAGTAAACCCCAAGTCTTTCAAGCATTTTCTTAGTTTAGCGTACCAGGCCCTAGGTGCCTGTCGCAGCCCATACAGTGTCTTCACAAGTTGATAAACCAGGTGCTCCTGCCCCTCTTTCACAAATCCCTGCGGTTGAGTCACATAAACAGTCTCTTCTAATTTACCATTTAAAAACGCTGATTTCACATCTAAATGATGCACCACCCAACTATTCTTAGCTGCAAGTGCTAACAAGAGTCTCACTGTCTCCATTCGAGTAACCGGAACAAAAACTTCCTCAAAATCAATTCCTTGGCGCTGCACATATCCCTTGGCCACCAACCAAGCCTTGTGTTTGACTATCCTTCCATTAGTGTCTCGCTTCAATTTGTAGACCCATTTTAACCCGATTGCTCTCTGCCCAGGTGGAAGCTCCACCAATTTCCAGGTGTTATTTCTCTCAATAGCTTCCATTTCATTTGCCATGGCCTGTTTCCACTCCTCTTCAACCACTGCTTGATCGTAACTATTCACTTCATCAATTCCCACCAAGAGTAATTTGTCCTCCAACTCCACCTTATGAGTTTCATTGTAGACATCACTGAGTATACGAAAAACTCTGGGTTCACTGCTACTGCTGGAAGAAGCAGACTGTGAGCTGTTTGAAGGCGTGTGTGTTTGTGAATGATCACCTCCTGCCTGAAAATAACTACCAGTATTAGCACTTTCTTCTGTGCTAGCAGTATCTTCATCTTCAGTTGTGAGTGATGCTTATTCTAAGCCTTCACTTTGCACTTCCACTGAATAAATATTAGGCACAGTAAACGTTTCTTGTGGCACCAACCATGTTTTATCTTCTTCAAAAACCACATCCCTACTTACACAAATTCTTCCGCTCTGTGGATCATAAAGTCGACACGCTTTCGTCCCTGGTTCTTTTCCGAAATAAATCACTGTACGACTCATATCATCTAATTTTTTTGTGTGAACAGTCGGCACTTTAATATGTGCAATGCACCCAAAAACTCGTAGGTGTCCCAAATCAGGTTTATTCCCCGTCCATGCTTCATACGGTGTTTTCCCGGATAATGATCTAGTGGGCAAACGATTATAAATATAGACAGCATGACGAGCTGCTTCACCCCAAAATTCAGATGGCAATTGCTTTTCTTTAAGAAAACTCCGAGCCATAGCAACAACTGTTATGTTCCTCCGTTTCACTACTTCATTTTGTTGTGGCGAGTAAGGAGCGGTATAGTGTCTTATGATCCCCGTTTCCTCATAGTAAGAATTGAATTCATTTGAAAGAAATTCACCTCCCCTGTCTTTCCTTAATACCTTCAACTTTTCACCGTTAGTACACTCCTTTTCCACCCGAACTCTGAATTTTTTAAACACCCCAAAGGCCTCATCTTTGCCTTTTAACATATAAACCCACATGATTTTTCTATAGTCGTCCACCAGCAACATAAAATACTTATTCCCTGCTTTAGTTGCTGACGAAATTGGACCACACAAATCCCCGTGGACCAATTTTAAAGCCCGATTTGCTAGGAAGGAGGTTTGGCTAGGAAAAGGTTTATGTGTCTGTTTGGACATCAGACAACCAATGCAGACCTTTTTCGGCTGAACAATTTCAAGTACCCCGTATGCCATTTTACTTGCTGACAGTAAATTCAAGGCTTGGAAATTTACATGCACAAGGCGTAGGTGCCAAAGCCATGAAGATTTCTCAACCTGTGACATTAAACAAGAATTTTTGTTGGTTTCAATAATAATTTTATAAAGCCGATTAGCTGACCTCTTTACTTTCATTATCAGCCTCCCGTATTCATCGTACACCTACAAAAATTGTACCTTGAGAATGACCTTGCTACCGGATTCCGACAATTGCCCAAGGCTTATGATATTGTTACATAGTGTGGGTATGTAGTAAACTTCATTAAACACCACTTTTTCCCCGTTTTTACACTTGAAGAACACTGATCCTTTTCCCTTGATTTACACCATTGATCCATCGCCAAACCGCACTTACCCAGTCACCCTTTCATCAATCTCCTTGAATTTCGATCGTAACCCCGTCATATGGTTACTCGCTTCATTGTCTAGGTACCAGACATTGGATTCAATTTGTGTCACCTCATTCTTATTCAACTTTGGCATAACTTCCTTCTCGTTTATCATCAATGAGTTGTGTGTCTGTCTCTTGCACTCTGTCAAGAGTAACACAGGCTCATCCTCTGTGATTTGAGATAAATTTGCCTTCTGCTTCTGCTCCTTTTCACGACGGGGTTTGCGGTATTCAACAGCATAGTGTCCAGAGGCGCAAGAGTTATAACATCTTAGCTTGCTCTTTTCTTGTGGTCCACGTGCACCATCTCTGCTATTACCACCTCGATTTTTCTGATTAGGAGATATGTCTGAGCCCCTTTTATTCGACCTTTGCATCCACTCTTCCTTAGTGAACAACAGTTGTTGTCCTTCGCCACGCTCTCTTCTCTGCTATTCTTTCTCGGTCAGCATAAGTTGCTCTGCCTGATTCTCATACTGCTCCCGAATTCTCTCTTCATTAGCCTTTAGAGACCTTATTGCCTCTTCCACAGTCATTGTCTCCAAGTTTCCGAACTGCTCAATTACCGACGTTATCTGCAAGAACCTCGATGGCACTGCTCGAAGTAACTTTTTCACCACATAGGATTCCTCTACCGATTCCCCCAAAACATGAATATTAGTGACCAACCCATTTAATCTCATGCTAAAATCATCTATTGTCTCTGTTTCCTTCATATTCAGTGTTTCAAATTCCGTTTTCAGAGTTTATACTTTGGCCTTCTTCACCCGTTCAGCTCCGAGATACATGGTTTTGATTGCTTTTCATGCATCTTGTGCTCTTTTCTTTTCTGTAATAGATAATAATATGTCTTCGGGGATTGACTGGTAATTCGTACCGAGTGCCAACTTGTCATGCTTCTCCTCAATCTTGGCCATAGTGTGACGCCCTCAATCTCGGGGTTAGGAAATGAGGACCCACACTCCTCTAATCTAATAATTAAATAAGCATAAACCTCGATTAACTACTAACAGGATCAACAGGATAAAGTATGAGACAAGATTACAACTACTAATCATAAAATATAACTTACAACCCCAAAATATTATTAAATAAATAATATTGATTCCGGCTGGGAACCGACAGATAACCTATTGTATCTTTACAGATTTCCTTCTAGGCGCTTGCTCACTCAAAAATACCACTGCCTACTCTGGCAACCGAAAGCCCTCAATATGATAGGGACCACCACGTACGCTCTTATGAGCAGTGCGTCTAAGCCTGGCCATCTTCTTGCTTAACTTTCAAGGTAAGATTAAAACACAACATATGAGTATAAAACTCAGCAAGTAACTATAAAGCAGTGCTACGATATTAAATCCACAATATACTTTACCAAACTCAGGGCATTCTACTTTATCTGTTCCAGGTGGCAGATTTCCAGCTTTTGTGTTAAGGAAAGGTTGTGAAGGAACAATATTGAGCTTTTAAGAAACAGGGCTCAACGTAGGACAAAAGCCGACATTCATCACAAATCGTTAGAGGATCAGAATAGATCTTTCAGAAAGAGGAAAACAACAGTATTTCACTATATGGGATCAAATTTATGATCAACAGATTAAAATCAGGGTTCTCGAGCTTTAAGCTTCACATTAACACAATCAACTCTTTTCAAAACAATATAAACCATTTTCATTTTCAAGAATCAATTTACTGAATACAAAGTTTCAGTTTCATTTTAAGTAATCAATATAGAACCCTTGATTGGACCACTTTATCTTTTATTTTCATTTTAATATGGGTGATCAGCCCGTACCGACCTCCATCTGGTCTTTAAGGTACCATACGATATAATTTCACCCTTAAACTGGACTAGCCCCGCTAGCCTCTTACAATGACTGGACTAGTCCCACTAGCCTCTTACGTCCAATCCAATCCATCAGGAATTCGTTTGGAAAACTTTGAGTTGGAAAAAAAATAGGTTTTCTAAATTCATTTTTATCATTACCAGGAATATGAAATCATTCGGACTATTTCAAGTCGAAACTCATTCTTAGATTCAATTTCAAGAATTCAAAGTTAAAGAAATGAATCAAGGATAAACAAGATGAAATTCTAGGGGTTTTGATTCAATGATAACAAGGTACTAAAGTTAAAATAATCAAATTGTTCTAAGAATCAATAGGGGTTATGGTGATCAAGAATATGGCATCATTACAAGGGGTTTGTAAAGGTAACAATAGGGTTCATGACAGTTCTTGGCATAACGAATAAGAAGAACAGAAATAATAGGTTACAAGCGGCTTGAACCAATAAGCTATTCAATAACAGTTTTACAAGATCAAAGGCAGGGTATCTCAAATCAATATCAGGTTTTCACTAATTAAACAGTTCAATACTCTACATGGTATGAACAACATTCTCTTTATAATCATTTACACAAGTATTCAGAGTTACTTGCCTGAATTCGCTTTCCTGTTTCACAAATGTCGAACTACTGCCACCTAGTATACCTTTCCCTTTCCTAGCCTGAATGCGCTCACGTTCCGAATCTACAATCAAAACCAAAACCTTAATTAGATTCTCAACTCTTGTTCCAGGAACGTTTACTTAATACGATAACTCAACTATACTTTTGACTCGAACTATAAGAGTATAGCTTATATACACACAGCACATAGCACATTCTTTACTCACAGCCTTATATCACTTTACATATACTCGCTAAACTTTGACTATTTTCCAAATCAAATATTTTTAACTCGTACAAATACACATTGACATTCACAGCTATCACTTATAACTTTTAACATCAATTAACTCCATTCCCTTTTTCTTTTATCCATAATTCGAACCAAAACAACAATCCAACAAGCAAAATTCAAAGATTTTCACACATAAACACTCAATCATTCTATCATTTACCAAAAATCAGATTTTTGACTTTGAATTTGTTTGGCCTATTCGGCCTTATCACTTAATCACCATAAGAATCAAAATGCAAAACCCTTATTTGACATGCATCAAGTATATCATCGTGAACTAGCTAAATTTCATTCTTATGACTCATTTAAACTCACAATTCAAACAATATCATGGATGATCACTCAATTTAACATTTAATCCAATTTAATCAAGTAGCATCATTCGAAATTTTTAAGAGTCGCAACACGTATGCATCAATTTGAACTTCTAATCACAATCCATCTAATTATTTTACAATTCATAATTAAACTATCAATAAATCATTCATTTTAACAAAATCAACATGACTTTCTAAAAATAGTAAGGGCCATTCGGCCTTTCCTCAAGAAAACACACATGCAAACTCAACTTTTAAACTTTTGCATCTTTAATCCTACTAATCTCTTAACATCAAACTAAATTAACATTACAACCAACAAGAATCAATTTATCAACTTGTAAACTACAAAACCATTCAACTTTTCAAAGGAAACGACATGCAATCATAAAAATATTTAATTAAATATTAGTGCTCAGTGTTTAACATCACAGCTCACCACCGGTTCACCGGAGTTCATCACCGGTTGCGGTGGCATTTCGATGGTGCCCCCGTTCGGGGGTTTTCAACCTTCAACCACCGTTTTCTCATAGATTGCACACATGCAAGCATCATCTTCACTTTAAATTAATCAAGAATCAAACCCCTTTTTATTTTCATGAAAACCGAACTCAAAAACCACCAAACCCAACTTTGATTTTTCTCAAGAACTTGAAAATAACTACATGCATGTATGTATATAGGTAGATATCACTAATTCTCACATAATCATGGTTCTATAACCAAAAATGAGTGAAGAACAAGTGAGAGAGAGTGAAGAGAGATAGTGTACCGAGAGAGAGATAGAGAGCAATCCCGAGAGGGAGGAAGAAATGAGAGAAAAGAGAGAGAGAAGGGAGGGGCTCGGGAAAAAAAGAAAGAAAAATGAGGTGGGGTGATTATATATTACCAAGGGAGGGTAATATAGTAATTAGGTTATTCTATATTTTGATTCTCTTTTTATCCTTAAAAGAAAAAGGAGCTGATCTGTAAATACCTCTCTCGGAAAGATGAATTTGATTCATTTTTAACACGTAGATCTCGAAATTAGTTTTCCAACCATTACTCATAATAAGATTTTGAGTGTACGGTTGATTTTATACGATTTTTACAAGTTTGTGCTGATAAAATCATTTTATCACGTAAAAATTAATTTAAAAGCAACGATCACCAAATAAATCCATCCATCATTTTTAGAAATTCTACAGGATTATTTCGAAGATATCAGAATAATTCTCATGCCTTTATCTTACTCAGATATTTTTTATAAAAATGCACAATGGTTAAATAAACCCTTATTTAAATTAATTAATTATCTTAAATCCACAAAATATCAACAGACCACGTAATCATGCACACAGACAAGCAAGCATACATACAAATACACCACAGCTCATGTCAGATCATAGAAATTATCATTCTTTAATATTATCCCTTTTTACGCGTACCGAGTCACGTTCAAACTGACGGCCCTACGCTCAGTGTTTCAATTACGCTTCTCAATCTCTTTCTCGATCGACACGTCATAAGATGCATTACTTTACTTAAACATTTCATTTCATACAAAGACACATAGTTCACATCTTAAATACCTTAATCTCCTTTTTAGGACGGGTTCCGTTCTTTTTGACGGCCCGATAACACAGCTTAATTCCTAAGCTGACTCTTTAAATTGGAACGCTTCTAGATTCTAATATACAACAAAGACAAATAAATAAGCATCTAATCACATAATTATAATCACATCACATAAAATAAATTTTATTGACTTAATTACATCGAAAAATTCTCAATCGTCACAATCTACCCTCCTTAAAAGGATTCTGTCCCCAGAATCTAGTCTAAGCAAATAGATTGGAATACTTTTCTTTCATTTCTCTTTCTAATTCCCAAGTCGATTCTTCAACTAATGGATTTCTCCATAATACTCTAACTAGAGGTACAACTTTTTTTCCGAGTGTCCTCTCTTTTCGGTCCAAAATTCGAACTGGCTGTTCCATATAAGACAAATCTGGTTGGTAATCCACTGGTTCCAATTCAATCACATGACTTGCATCCGCATTATACTTCTTTAGAAGATATACATGAAATACATTATGCAGATGTTGCATTTGTGGAGGTAGTGCCAACTCATATGCCACTTTCTCAACTCGTCGCAGCAGTTCAAATGGTCCAATATACCTAGGACTCAACTTCTCTTTTTTTCCGAATCGGGTTAAACCCTTCCAAGGAGATATCTTTAATACGACTTTGTCTCCAGATTCAAATTGCACGTCTTTTTATTCTTGATTTGCGTACTTTGCTTGTCGATCTTGAGCTACAATTAATCTCTTTCGAACCATTTCTACCTTTTCCTTTGTTTGTTGAACTAGCTCTGGGCCAATTAATTTGCGCTCACCAACCTCATCCCAATACGTAGGGGACCTACATTTTCTTCCATACAATGCTTCATAAGGCGGCATGGCAATACTCGCGTGATAACTGTTGTTGTAGGAAAATTCAATCAACGGCAAATGATCGTACCAATTTCCTTTGAAATCTATTGCACAGGTTCGCAACATATCTTCAATTGTTTGAATTTTCCTTTCACTTTGTCCATCTGTCTGCGGATGATATGTCATACTCATTTTCAACTTAGTTCCCAAATGATCATGGAATTGTCTCCAAAATCTCGAGTTTAACAATGGATCTCTATCGGATACGATAGATACAGGAACTCCATGACGCATCACAATCTCATCCAATTACAATTTGACCAACTTTTCCAATGAAAATCTTTCATTTATCGGCAAAAAATGTGCTGACTTTGTTAACCGATCGATTACCACCCAAATCGCATCATGATTTGACTTGGTTTTAGGTAATCCTACCACGAAATCCATCGCTATATGCTCCCATTTCCATTTTGTTATATCCAAGGGCTGAAGCAATCCGTTTGACCTCTAATGTTCCTCCTTGACTCTTTGGAACGTGTAACAATTACTTATCCATTCCGCAATTTCCTTCTTCATGTTTGGCCACCAATAACTTTCTTTTAAATCCTGGTACATTTTTGTACTTCTAGGGTGAATTGAAAATCTCGAGTTATGCGCTTCTTGCAAAATCTCGTGTTGTACTTCTCGAGTTAACACAGTATATTCCTTTTCCATCCTTTTGAGCTTTAATTTCTTCTCCCGTCAACTTATCCTTTTCGCGATTCATCACTTGCTCTTGACAGCATCGAATCTTTTCCAAAATTTCGGGTTAAAATGACATCGCATATATAGCTTCACCTCCAAATTCTGGAGTCTGCATCTCTATTTCCATCTTTTCAAAATCCTTTATCAATTCTTCCGATGTCGTTAACATATTCAATGTTTCCTTGCGACTTAAAGCGTCTGCTACCACATTTGCCTTTCCAGGATGATAGTTTATCGCACAATCATAATCTTTGATCAATTCTAACCACCTTCTTTGTCTCATATTCAATTCCTTTTGAGTGAAGATATATTTCAAACTCTTATGATCTGCATAAATCTCACACTTTTCTCCGTATAAATAATGCCTCCAAATCTTAAGGGCAAACACAATAGCTGCCAATTCCAAATCATGCGTTGGATACTTTTCCTCGTGCGGCTTGAGTTGCCTTGACGCATATGCTATTACCTTTCCATATTGCATTAACACACATCCAAGTCCTTTATATGAAGCATTACTAAATATCACAAATTCCCCTTTTTCATCTGGTAACACTAACACTGGGGCGGTTACCAACCTCTTCTTTAATTCTTGAAAACTTTCCTCGCACTTTTCCGTCCATACAAATTTCTCGTTCTTTCTTGTCAACTTCGTTAATGGGATAACAATCTTAGAAAAATCTTGCACAAACCTCCTGTAATATTCGGCTAATCCCAGAAAACTTCTAACTTCCGTAGGAGTCTTGGGTTTTTCCCAATTCATTACAGCTTCTATCTTGGCTGGGTCAACTTTGATTCCTTCTTTATTAACTACATGCCCCAGAAATTGCACTTCTTTTAGCCAAAATTCACACTTCGAAAACTTAGCGTACAACTTCTATTTCCTCAGAGTTTCCAAAGAAATTCTCAAATGATCCTTATGATCTTCTTTCGTCTTGGAGTAAATCAGTATATCGTCAATAAATACAATAACAAACTTATCCAAATATTGCTTGAACACTCTATTCATAAGATCCATAAATGCGGTTGGTGCATTCGTCAAACCAAATGTCATTACCAAAAACTCATAGTGCCCATATCTTGTTCGGAACGCTGTCTTGGGTATATCTTCTGCTTTAATCTTTAATTGATGATACCTAGATGTTAAATCAATCTTGGAGAAACACAAAGCTCCTTTTAACTGGTCAAACAAGTCATCGATCTACGGTAGAGGGTACTTACTCTTAATCATCAATTTATTCAATTCGCGATAATCAATGCACAACCTCTTACTTCCATTCTTTTTCTTTACAAATAACACCGGTGCGCCCCATGGGGATACACTCGGTCGGATTACTCCTTTGTCCATAAATTCTTGCAACTGAGCTGCCAATTCTTTCATCTTGACTGGCGCCATGCGATATGGAGCTTTTGATACTGGTTCCGTTCTAGGAGCCAAATCAATTATAAACTTGATCTCTCTGTCTGGAGGTAGTCCAGGCAATTCATCAGGAAATACATCCGAAAAATCCCTTACTATTGGAATATCCTCGATCTTTACGGATTCTTTCTCCACATCCATGACATGAGCCAAATAAACTTCGCGTCCTTGACGTATTAATCTTCTCGCCTCAATAGCCGTTAGGAATCTCTTTTCTTGCCTCTTTCCTTTGAATATCACCTCTTCACCATCCTCGGTTCTTAACTTCACCTTCTTACTCTTACATTCTATTTGCGCTTCATGGTTTGACAACCAATCCATTCCTAGTATAACCTCAAATTCTCCTAACTTAAAGGGAATCAAGTCAGCAGAAAAGTGCCGACCTTCTATAACCACATCACAATTGGGACAAACTTTGCTAGCAATAACTTTCTCTTGATTTGATACCTCCATAATCAAGTTAGGTTTTAGAGGGTACTTATCAAGAATACTTTCAGAGATAAAAGATCTAGTTGCTCCAGAATCCATCAAAACTTTTACTTCTACTGAGTTAATAACAAGCATACCTGCTACCACGTCCACATCTTGCACCGCGTCTTTTATTGTCATGTTAAAGGTTCTAGCTTTGGGTTGAGTTGATGGTGCTGAGAGAGACGGCAGTCTAACAATCCTAAAAATATTAGCTTTCTGAACAGGCTCCTCGCAATTCCTGGCCATATGGCCCACTTTGCCACACTTGAAACAAGCCAAATCAGGCTTCCTCGCTCCACTTGGGCATTCTGAAGAGTAATGTCCCTTCTGGTTGTATTTAAAACATGTCACATCCAACTTATTGCACCTTCACGGGTGTCTCTTTCCACAATTCATGCACTCCTGAATCTGAGGTCTGTTATCCTACCCCGATTGTCTTCCCCGGTTGTCCTGCTTTCTGGAAACGGTTCTTCTGAGCTCCGTTATCGGGTTTAAACTTCTGAAACTTTTAGTTCTGACCTCCACCATTCTTGCTAAACTTCCCTCTAAACTTTGAACTTCCTTGCTCTTGCTCTGAGCTTTCAAATTTCCTCTTTCTTCCTTCATTTTCTCTCTTCGCAGCTTCACGCTCACCTTCCACTATCATTGCCTTTTAAACTAAGGCAGCATAATTCTTGATCTCCAACAATGCTATTTGACTCCTAATCCACGGCTTAAGTCCCTGTTGGAACCTCTAAGCTTTCTTTGCTTCCGTATTCACATACTCAGGTACGAATCTAGACAGCTCCGAGAACTTCACTTCATACTCCGCTACTGACATATCCTCTTGTCTAAGGTCCAGAAATTTCATTTCCAACTGATCTTGTATATAGCTCGGAAAATACTTATCCAGAAACATCTCAGTGAACTTCTCCCATGTTAAGTCCTTACCTTCCAACAACGCCTTCGAAGACTCCCACCAGAAACTTGCTTCATCTTTAAGGTAATAACTTGCATACACTAGTACAGAAATATCCTTCTGCGTCGCACTTTTTGCGACGGTTGAATATAGAACCGACGCTTAAACACACTTCAAGCATCAGTTGTAACTTTAACCGATGCCTTAAGGCATTTGTGCATGATCTGTTTCGTCGGTCTTCGATACAACCGATGCTATTGAAAATCTGTAGCGTCGGGTTTAAAACGCCGACGCCTAAAATCCTTTTTAGCGTCGGTCTTTATAATGCCGATGCTGTAACTTCTACGTACAACATCGGCATTTAAAATGCCGACGCTGTAGGTTTGGTTTATAGCATCGGCTTGTAAATGCCGACGCTACAGATTTGGTTTAGAGCGTTGACGTGTAATTGCCGACGCTGTAGATTTGCTTTAAAGCGTCGTCTTCTGAATGCCGACGCTATAGGTTATTATTTTTTAAATAATTTTAAGAAAAAAAATAAATAATAAAAAAATTAAGTATATGAAATTAAATTAATAAAATTGTGGATGGGAAATTATTATTATCATTATAAAATAGTAGAAAATTAAATATCTATGATATACTAAATTCTAAATTAATAAAATAATTTTATAGTTACAAAAAAATTGATATTTTACCAAAAATTCTAACAATAATTAAGTAATTAATTTAAATGTTAATAATTACTAGATTTGAAATGTTTTTTTTCAATTTTTGAAAATTAATTGAAATTTTAATTCTATATATAAATAAACACAGAGGTTTTAATTACAATCAGTGGATAAAATCAGTGGATAGTGGATAGTGCACTAATGCAAATACTCTTCGCGTCCATATCACTACTAAAGAATCGAATTTAGAAGACACTGCTTGCATAACGTTTTTTAATTATGCTACACAAGTGATACACTTACATGGCGTTTTTGTGAAAAATGTTATATAGGTTTTTATATAAAAATACAAAGAAATTAAAAAAATAAAAAAAATTCACGTAGCGGTTCTCTAATGAGCGCTAATTTAGTTTAGACTAGTATAGCCTGTTTTGAAACATTATGATAGTTAACATATTTTAAGTATAATTTTTTTATCTATTTTTAACCCTTGCATAGCATTTTCGAAAGGGGTTTTTAAGTTCATGTATCCTAAGTACTATACTTCTAGATTATTTATATATTTTTGGACTTAATCATGTATTACAAAGGAGAGAAGATCTAAAACCGAACATACTTTCCAGAGCAGATTTTTGATTAAGTGTTGAATATAATCTGAGTCATCATTTGCATCAACCATTCTATCGGGTCTTCATTTATCTCCTTCAATCTTGAAAACACGGAGTTTAAATTGATTTAATGGGCTTCTCTACGATTTGAATTCATGGGCTACTTCGAATTGGAAATTGAAGGTACTACGAATTCAACTAATCCTATCTCTGTTTTTCAACCAAGTCTTTTGTAAATTTAATTTTTGCTTATGATTGAGAGTGCTTAATTTCAAATTCAGTTTTGGGCATAATTTTAGGGTTCTATTTTGAAATAATTGAAGTTGTTAAATTAATTTTAGGGTTCTCAATTATATGTTTATGACCCATTCTTGACAAGTGATTTTTCCTCTCTGTCTTCCCAGATGCACACATGTAGCGCCTATTTGATCTCTAATAATATTTATGCCAATTAGTGTATAGAAACTCCATTAGTGGAGATGATCACAAAATGTAACACACACAGAGACAAAGAGAGATGAACCAATGTAATTGTTATTATGAAAATGAATTAACTTGTTCCTGAAATACAGACTGAAAGAGTATATATAAATATAGTCACTAATATCCTAACAGAATTCTATACATACACGTTTTGAATCTGTAACAAATTCCAGCTAAGCATGACCTTATGATATTTACTCTTTTGTGGTATCAGCTAGGCTAGTGTCACTTTGTTGATCAGATATACGTGTAACAATTTATATATACAGATTTCACTATTGTCCTCAAAAATCCATTGATAATATAAAGAGCAGTTGCACATTTTTAAATTGTCTGACAATTATATTTCAGAAAGGGGAAGAGGTGATGCTTCTTTCAATTTGGTGCAACAATTTATATATACAGATTTCACTCTTGTCCTCAAAAATCCATTGATAATATAAAGAGCAGTTGCACATTTTTAAATTGTCTGACAATTATATTTCAGAAAGGAGAAGAGGTGATGCTTATTTCAATTTGGTGCAGCCAAGTATATAGTACTAGTTAATAAAGTAGTCAAATTTTCATTATCTTTTGTTAAACCAACTTGCTTCAAGATTCTTGGTTTTAGAATATATATACTAAGTTGCAGGACATAAAGAAAGGTAATATCCAATCCATTTTTATGTTTTGCTTATTCCAAATATATTTATGTAAGATAAAAATATTGTGGAATGTGATTTTCATATCAATCTATAACGGCTTGACAGGTTCCAAAATCAAAGCAAGAACATAATAAGTGGGAATTCCAATGATTAATATGAGATATGTTCTACAAAATTGAAGTCTTTTCTTAGCTTTGAAGACTTTAAAAACCTAGAAAATTGTAAAGATAAGAAAAACCTTAAACTAGATTAATCTATTAGGCCCCATTGAGCATTTGTGTGGAGCAGTCTTGACGGAGGTAGATACTGGTTTTTAACTGTTATTCATTGCAATTAAAGCAATATCTAAATAGACTACCCGTGAAAGCTATGACTAACTAATTGTTTTGGGAAAATACTTTTAAAAAATTGTTATCTGTCAGATTTAATGATTTTCCTTGTGATAAAGCTGTACTACATAGAGTATGTAAGTTATGAAGCTTATTACAAGAAAACACCATGAAAGCCTTAGAAAGCTCTGCGTCTCGGAGTCCAAAAGTTAGCTTATGTCTAAGGACTTTGTTACCTGTTTTAGTACCTTTAGTAAATTTGTATTAGCTTCTCAATATTCTCTCCGTACACTTTCTAGTAAAACAAGTATATAACTAAGTATAAAACAAGGTTCATGGACAAATTGAGGATTAAAGTGTTGATTAACTTGTGACATACTCCAACTAACTCCACGTGCTGATACTCAGGTTTTTATCTGTACACTCCAGTAATATATTTTCATTGCGGCAGTTGACTTTAACATGCATACTAATATAGTTGGATTTATTTTACTCATTTTATAGAGTAGTGGCAGATCATCGGGACCTGTTGATATTTTATGCTTTGGTTAGGCAATGCAGTGGTGTGTATGCGGCAATGGCTTAGCCAAAAAGAGGCACAAGATCATATTTTCAAGTATGCCAATGAGGTATGTATGATACTTTCATGTACATTATGTTCTGGACTTTTAAAGTAGAATAATAGTGTATCCTGAAGTAGAATTAAAAATGCAGAGGAGTTGGTATTGGATTTTTGGGTATATTTGTTAACTATAATGATACATATGAAACTTTTTAAAGTTTTGGTTGATTGTTTTTCCTGACCAAAAGGAGGAGTCTGGTATGGATTATATTAAATTTTATGTTATCCAGCACCAATTGTCCTATAGGCAACCATACTCAATTGTAGGTAGGAATTCAAGTATAGCTACCTATTGCAAAGGTTGATAATATAGGATGTAAACAAAGCTATCAACTAAAATACTAAACGATTACTCAAGCAATAAGTCCCTACAAGCTGAGATTGTTATTCAAACTAAAAAGAATACCTCCTAAATACATTACTGAAGTGATTTAAATGTTAAAGGTGGCCACGATAAACCAGGAACTGAATACCTGTTTCATCTCCACGACTCTCCTAAACCAACTGAAACACTTGACCTATTCTAGCTGCATGGAAACACATATACGGCTGATTATTCAAATAAAACATACACGTAAATAACAAAACAATTAAACACTTTTAGATTAAATAATTAATCCAACAAACTCCCCCTTAATCTAAAAGTGATTAAGGTCCCTGACTCCCAGCAAAGCACGCATCTTCTCAAATTTGACAATAGACATGGGCTTCGTTAGGACGTCTGTTCGCTGCAACTCAGTACACACATGTTTAATGATGATAGACCCCTTCTCCACACACTCACGTATGAAATGATAACGCACGTCTATGTGCTTACTACAACCAAGAAATACCGGGTTCCTTGCCAAATCGATAGCAGACCTATTATCGATGTAAATCACCACTGGACCAGCCTTGACATCTGTAATTTGACTCAGTAGACTGTGCAACCATATTCCTTGACATGCTGCAGCAGTAGCAGCCATAAACTCAGCTTCACACGAACTCAATGCAACGCACCTTTGCTTCTGAGATACCCATGTAATCAGTGACTCATCCAAATAGAATGCCATACCACCTGTGTTTTTCTTATCCGTGACATCTCCTGCAAGATCACTGTCTGAGAAGCCAGACAACATATAGTCTCCTCGACCTGCAGTATACACTAAACCATAATTTAGTGTCCCTTTCACGTATCTCATGATCCTCTTAACAGCATTTTTGTGTAATATAGTGGGTCTTTCCATAAATCTGCTCACCACCCCCACTGCGTATGCAATGTCTGGGCGTGTGTGAACCAAGTACCTCAGGCCACCCACCATACTTTTAAACTCTGTGGAATTTACTGCCTTTCCTTTCTCGTCTTTGTGCATCTGAACCTTGGACTCCATTGGAAACTTAACTGAATTACAATCAGATAAACCTGCCTTCTCAAGTACCTTTTTTGCATATGCCACCTGCTTCAACTTGATATAGCCATCTCCTTGATCAACTTCTATGCCAAGGTAGTAGCTTAATTTTCCCAAATCTGACATCTCGAATTCTCTACCCATCTGCAATTTAAACTCAGCTATGTTTGTCACCTTTGTACCTGTAATGATCAAGTCATCGACATAAACACCAATGATCAATGATTCATCTCCCTCCTTTCTCGTGTACACAGCATGTTCGGGAGGACATTTTGTAAAGCCAAGCTTCTCAAGACTTTTGTTTAACTGAGTATACCAGGCTCGCGGAGCCTGTCTTAACCCATACAGCTCCTTGAATAACCTGTAAACCTTATGCTCTTGTCCATCCTTCACATAACCTTCGGGCTGACTTACATACACCTCTTCATAAAGTGTACCATTCAAAAAGGCTGACTTCACGTCTAAATGATGAACCTCCCAAGAATTTTTTGCTGTCAATGCAAGTAAGAGACGTACTGTTTCCATCCTTGTTACCGGAGCGAAAGCCTCTTTAAAGTCGACACCATATTTTTGAACATACCCCTTTGCAACTAACCTTGCCTTATGCTTCAAAATTTCACCGTTTGTATCCCTTTTAATCTTGTACACCCATTTCAAGTCAATCGCCTTGTGTCCAGCCGGCAAGTCTGTTAATTCCCACGTCTTGTTTCGTTCTATTGCTTCAATTTCACAGTCCATGGCCTGCCTCCAACATTTTTCTTTACTTGCCTGACTGTAATTTACTGGTTCATCAATGCCAGCCAGCAGTAGCTCATCAGCAAGCTCTTCGTTCAATTCTGTCTCCTCGGTCTCATTGTAAACATCACTGAGAAGTCTGAATTTACGTGGTGGCTCACTCCCATCATAAGTATCCTCGATATTGAGATGACCATCAGTCCTGTTTCCTTGGCTTGTAGTAGAGTCTGCAGACTGAGGCTCTGCAGATTGAGGTTCTGCAGATTGAGGAGTGTGGTGCTCCTCTTCATCACCCTCCATCGTGTTGGTGAATTGAGAGTTTTCTTCCTCATTTATTTCTGCAAACTCAGCACCAGGTAGGCTGAATGAATGCTCTGTAACATTTCCTTCTATTTCACTCCAGTCCCATCCCTGTGCTTTATCAAAAACATCTCGACTGATGTGCACAGTCCTTGTGTTGGGATCAAACAGGCGATATGCCTTCGTTCCAGCTTCCCTTCCAAGATAGACAACACGTTTGCTTCTATTGTCAAGTTTTTTTGTGTGCACACTAGGAATTTTCATGTAAGCAACACAACCAAATACCTTGAGATAATCTACCCGTGGCTTTGTATTTGTCCATGATTCATATGGTGTTGCTCCCACGAGTGCCCGAGTTGGCAAACGGTTTAACAGGTACACAGCATGTCTAATGGCCTCTCCCCACATATATGACGGTATATTTCGCTCCCTTAACAGACTTCTTCCCATGGCCACTACAGTTCGGTTACGTCGCTCCACAACCCCATTTTGTTGTGGAGTGTACGGTGCAGTAAAGTGTCGAGCAATGCCCATTTCTTCACAAAATTTTGTGAATTCATTTGAACAGAACTCACCTTCCTTGTCTGTTCTGAGAACCTTAATCTCCTGGCCTGACTCTTTCTCCACCAAGATCTTGAACCTCTTAAAATGTGTGAATGCTTCGTCTTTAGCCTTAAGCATATAAACCCACATAGCACGGCTAAAATCATCAACAAATAACAAAAAATACTTATTACCTGATGGTGTTGGTGGTGAGATTGGTCCGCAAATATCTCCGTGGATCATATCCAAGCGTTGTTTGGCCGTAAATTGAGTCTGTGAAGGGAAGGGACGTCTAGTCTGTTTAGACATCAAGCATCCTTTGCATATGTCCTTGGGGTGAGTTAATTCTGGTAGACCTGATGCCATTTTATTCTTGGACATAAGCATCATAGCGTTAAAGTTTACATGACCCAGTCGTGAGTGCCACAACCAAGTTATGTTATCTGCCTTCGTCAACAAACAAGCATCCTTAGTACCTTTAATCACCACCTTGTACAGTCTATTCATGGATCTTTTCACTTTCATTATCAAAACATTCCTTTCATTATATATCCACAGGTACTCTCCCTTGATAATAACTTTACTACCGTTCTCAGACAATTGACCCAAGGAAATTATGTTATTGCACAAGCTTGGAATAAAATATACCTCTTTAAAAACACATTCCTTGCCATCATCAGTGGTGAAGTGAACAGATCCTTTCCCCTGTATCTTTACGGTAGACCCATCACCAAATTTAACTTCCCCTGTCACGTTATCATCCAACACCTTAAACTTTGAACGTTGGCCAGTCATGTGATTACTGGCCCCGTTGTCAAGGTACCATACACTCGATTCACCATCTTTACCAGTATCCGTCCTGCTGAGTTTCGGTTGTATAGCTGTCTCATTTAGAAAAATGGCTTCATTCTTGACGTCCTGACACTTTGCCAAGAGGAGCGTTGGTTCATCATCATTTGTTTGAGCCAAGTTTACTTCATTTCTTTCTTCCTTATCTCGTCTGGGTTTACGGCACTTCGCTGTATAATGCCCATAAACAAGGCAGTTAAAGCAACGTACCTTACTTCTGTCACATCCACCTCTAGCACCATCTCTACCTCTGATTTTATTTGTGCTGCGAGAGTTCCCTCTGGTTCCCCATTTTAACCACTCATCCCGTGTGAATAACAACTGACCATCTTTGTTCTGCAATTTGCCATCTCTGCTCTCCCTCTTAATCCATTCTTCCTCTGTAAGAAGAAGCTGTTGTTCACCATTCTCCGTTTTGCCACGCAGTCTCTCTTCGTGGGCCTTAAGAGATCCAACTATTTCCTCAACAGACATTTTCTCCAAATCGCCAAACTGTTCAATAGCTGACGCTATCTGTAGGAACTTGGTGGGTACAGCTCGAAGGAGTTTTTTAACCACATATGCTTCCTCAATTGTCTCCCCCAGGGCTCGGATATTTGTTACCAAGCCATTCAATCTCATACAAAAATCATCAAGTAATTCAGTCTCTTTCATAGTGAGTGATTCAAACTCTGATTTTAGAGTCTGAGCCTTCGCTTTCTTGACTTTGTCTGCACCCAGGTGTACTGTTTTGATCACGTCCCAAGCTTCTTTAGCATTTGTTCTTTCTGCAATCGACAAAAGTAAATCCTCAGGAATGCCCTGGTAAATTATGGTCAGTGCTCGCTTATCAACCTTGTCTTCAACCGCCGTCTTGGGATCTTCAGGTTCTACAGCTTCCCACACGCTATGGCCTGCATAAAGACGCGCATTTTCATGGCCCATGCCGTGTAGTTTGTTCTGGTAAGCATAGGATAACTCAGACCAAATGAGCTTTCCTTTCCCTTGGTGGTTGCCATCAGTGTTCAGGTTGAAAGTGGTCGTGGTGTAGGCTCTGATACCAGATATAGGATGTAAACAAAGCTATCAACTAAAATACTAAACGATTACTCAAGCAATAAGTCTCTACAAGCTGAGATTGTTATTCAAACTAAAAAGTATAACTCCTGAATACATTACTGAAGTGATTTAAATGTTAAAGGTGGCCACGATAAACCAGGAACTGAATACCTGTTTTATCTCCACGACTCTCCTAAACCAACTGAAACACTTGACCTATTCTAGCTGCATGGAAACACATACACAGCTGATTATTCAAATAAAACATACACGTAAATAACAAAACAATTAAACACTTTTAGATTAAATAATTAATCCAACAGATAATTTAATTTCAACATTGTAAGCTGGAATTCTAGTTCGATGGATTGAGTCTCTTTTCTTGATTCCTTGATTCCTTGCTTGCATGGAGCTACTGAGAGAGAATTGCGTTAGAAACATTAATATTTAACTAAAACTACTGTAAATAGCAGGTGTGACCTTCTGATATTATATAAGTATGATATATCTGCTGATTTTTTTATCCTTATATTTTAAGAATTAGATAAATATTATTAGTGAATATTATATATGGTGTTACAAAGATTGCATTTTTATTAATTAATTTTACTAAAATGTTCCAAGCTACCTGTTTAGTTTGTATAATTGGAGTCAAACTCACAAGATCCTGCCTTTATTGCTTCTAGTGGGTTTTCAAGTTTTTTTTACTTATAACTGTGTTCAAGGGATTATCTGTAAAATCTAATTGTTTGTGTAAAGTTCCCAGCATTAATTGTGCTGATTGCTTAGATTACACCAGCTAAATCAGCACTCAAATTCTCATAATCAGGAACCTGGATACTCTTCCCTAACAAGCAAAACAATTTTTAAGAATGCTTTGATTTATATTTGCTGCTCTAAGGGGGGTCTGAAGGCTGAGGTCTGAGGTTATTATAACTTTGTTTGGAACATATGGGTATAATTATTTTTTTCAATTGAATTCTTGAATATGAATTATTACTATTGTGCATTGATGTTTGATTTTTATGATGTTCAGTGTTGTTAGTTCTTGATCGTTATATTTTAAGAATTAGATAAAGATTATTAGTGAATATTGTTGATGGTGTTACAAAGATTGCATTTTTAGTAATTAATTTTACTAAAATGTTCCAAGCTACTTGTTTAGTTTGTATAATTGGAGTCACAACTCACAAGATCCTGCCTTTATTGCTTCTAGTGGGTTTTCTAGTTTTTTTTTTACTTATAACTATGTTGAAGGATATCTGTAAAATATGATTCTTTGCGTAAAGTTCACAGCCTTAACTGTGTTGATTGCTTAGATTACACCAGCTAAAGAATCAATAGTGATAGCCACGTAATATACATGTCAGCTAGTATAATGCTAGTCGGTTAGTAATTAGTTTTATGTTGATCTCCAAAGGTTTAATCATACAATAAACTAAACCAAAATGGAGGATAGAATTAGAATATAAGAAGATACTGGAATATGAACATGGACTAATGCCGTCTTATTACTTCATTTACGTATTAGTTTGAAGCTTTTGTTCTGCTCACGGGATGGTGCTCAGGGTGGTGGATTTTTAAGTGGTTGAGTCTGATTTGGATGGTGTTTTTGCTGGTTTTTTTGGTCAGAGGCTTTTCTGTTTGTGATGATTTGAAATTTCTCTGTGTTTTCTGGGTTCTCTGGAATTTTGGTTGCATGGGACCTGGATGGTGATTTGGATGGTATGTTTTTTTCTTTGCAGCTTATATTTCTGGATTTTCTGCTTGTTGATCTTGCTAGTTTTTTTTAGAATAAGGCTGGAAGTGCTTGTTTTTAAAGTCTTTTTGCCTATGGGGAGTGGAAATTTTTCTGGGAGTTTATGTTCTCTGGTAGTTTATTAGCATGGGGAATCTTGCTTTGGTTTTTTTAGTTAATTCAGGTGGTAAAGATTAGAGGTATATTTGGATTTTCTGGGTTTTTTAGGTGTCTGGGGTGTTTTGAGGTGAATGATGCGGTTTGAGCCGCACAGTCACCAGAGACCAGCATATGCTTATCGGTGTTGCAAAAGATGGTTGTAATGAGCTGATAATATTTTTGATTAAAAATAATCTCCACATTGTTTTACAAATATTGATCAAATAGAAAATTTTTTAATACTTTGTCTTTCATATTTTGAAGGATCTTGGTTCAAAGGAACTATACCAAAAAGGAAATTAAAGAGATACGAGAGCTTTGGGCACAATTTTTTACTTAAGAATGTTTCTAACAAGGTAATTTTTTTAAAATTTTTAGATCCTCCATTTATGCTATAAGTACTTGATAGAAGCATATAACCATTTTATAATTGGATGTGTTAGTTGATTTTATTTGTTTACAATATGTATGGTTCTGCATAAAAGCATTTCTTACCTTGCTATTTCAAACATTTAACTGAAATATAGAATCTTCGTGTTGGTTATAATTTGCATGATTCTGAATTTATTTTTTATTGAACATTTCAGAGAAAAATGAGAACGGATGGTCAAGCATTTAAAAGCATCTCATGTTCGTGTCAAAAGACAATATGTAGTTTTGCGATCTCAATTTACAGAAAGAAAAGGTGGACTTGAAGATTTTGAAGTACTTGTTAGGGGAGACACGTTATGTGTTATTTTATCTGTAAGGGAAACATAATAGAAAGAGTTGGATGGTATTTGTAATTGAGTATATACTTTTCTTCCGAGATTGGTATATTTAAATTTTCTAAATTTATTATAATATATAATTTTTAAGTTTTACAATTTAATTTTTTGTTGTACTGTATTTTTGGGATTTTAGTATTAATTGTATAATGAAACAGGTTTATAGATAATATATAAAATATCAATGGAAAATAGGAAAAAAAAATTAATTTTTTAGTGACAAAAAGCGTCGGCATTCTATCTAACCAACGCTATTGATGAGAAGCAAGTGTGTCGGTATTTCTCATAACTGATGCATTTGGTGAGAAGCAATAGCGTCGGTTAACAAAAAGGTGAACCAGCGCAACAGGTGACAAGCAAGTGCATCGGCATTTTAGTGAACCGACGCAACAGGTGAGAACCAATAGCGTCGGCATTGGGTATAACCGAAGCAATTAATCAAACCAGAAGCGTCGGCTATATCTATAACACCGATGCTATAAGTCAACCTACAGCGTCGGTTGATTAACCTATTACGTGTGTCGTTTAACCGACGCAATTAATGCTTCTGTGTCGCTCGTTTAACCGACGCTGCAGGTCCATACCTATAGCGTCTCCCACACTTACTTCGCCACTTGACCGACGCTTAGTGCTGTTTTAACCGACGCTAAAAGTCCACTCTGCACTAGTGATACTGGGCTTTCTTGTCGTCCTTAACTTCTGCTAACTCAAAAGCTTTTTCCATTTCTCTCAACCATGACTGTGCTTTAATCGGGTCTGGCAAACCTAAGAACTCTGGGGGATGAACAGATTGAATGTGTTTGAAATTTCCAACTTTAGGGGCCACGGGTTGTTGCAAAAGCTGAGCAAGTCTGCTCATTATGGTGGTTTCTGGATTTATTTTTGGGTCTTGAGTTGGAATTTCTTCTTCTTGGTGACCTGGTGAGTTGGCCATTTCTTACAAACCTGATTGAGTAATTATTTAGCAATATGATAACATGGCATAGATATATCAACATTTTCTATAAAATAGCTTTTGCGGGTTTTAAGCTTTACCCAATTTGCACATACAGTCCTATTACTACATAATTCTCATATCAGTATTGTTTTATCATGGCACAAAATAGAGTTTTACGATCTTTAAACATGGTTATACGAAAACATGGTTGTATAGAAAGATGATATTTAGAACAGTTATGAGATATTTAGGGTGCACAATGGAAAACAAGACAATGGATTTATTTAAACAAGGGTACATAAAGATAAGTCTGGCTATCACAAGTTCTGAAATAAGGTACAATATTATAGCAGGGTTAAACAGAGGAAAAATTGGAAAATATCCCCTTATCTACCCCTAACTTCTAACAACTACTACTACAATATAGTTCTGAAATACAACATGATAAATGAAAAAGGGATCCCGCCATCTGACCAAGTCTCCCAAAGCCTACCGGCGCTAAAAAACAACAACTACGGGCTCAACCAACAGTCCTGTCTAATCATCCAGAATCTCTCTCAATACATCCACCATCCAGCGATTGATCTTATGCAGCCTCCGGGCCTTAGCATAAGCATCACTAGTGGATGGTCCCTTATCCAATCTCCTCCTGGAAACCTGCTTCACCATCTTCACCCTAACTCGCCACTCATCATCCATAACTGAAGCACTCTGCCTAGACTCTCGGGCTAGCCTATCCACCAAAGCTCCAAACTCAGGAATGCGGTAGTAAACAAAGTCTCGATCCTAGGCTAACTTGTCACCCACACTAACAGGTACAGTCTTAGGCATCTCAGACTCTGGCTCAAGGGCAGGGGTCTCCGAATCTGGCCTCAAGGGTGAAATCTACATAGGGATCACTAGTGCAGACTGGACTTTTAGCGTCGGTTAAAACAACACTAAGGCGTCGGTCAAGTGGCGAAATAAGTGTGGGAGACGCTATAGGTATGGACCTACATCGTCGGTTAAACGAGCGACACAAAAACATTAATTGCGTCGGTTAAACGACACACATCATAGGTTAATCAACCGACGCTGTAGGTTGACTTATAACGTCGATGTTATATATATAAACGACGTTATTGGTCGCCTTGCAATGCGTCAGTTGGACAAAATGCCGATGCTTTTGGTTTGATTAATTACATCGGTTATATCCAATGTCGACGCTATTGCTTGTCACCTGTTGTGCTGGTTCTCCTGTTTGTTCACCGACGTTATTGCTTCTCACCGAATGCATCAGTTAGCAAAAATGCCGACACACTTGCTTCTCATCAATAGCGTCAGTTAGCTAGAATGCCGACGCTTTTTGTCACTGAAAAATTACTGTTTTTCCTGTTTTCTGCTGATATTTTATATATTTTTTATAAACTTGTTTCAATATACAATTAATACTAACATCCCAAAAATACACTACAACAAAATATTAAATTGTCCACGTTAAAATTTAGAAATTTTAAATATACCAATCTTGGAAGAAAAGTATATATTGAATTACAAATACCATCCAACTCTTTCTATCATGGTTTCCTTACGGATAAAATAACACATAACGTGTCTCCCCTAACAAGTATACTTCAAAATCTTCAAGTCCCCCTTTTCTTTCTGTAAATCAAGATCGCAAAACTACATCTTGTCTTTTTACACGAACATGAGATGTTTTTAAATGATTGACCGTCCGTTCTCATTTTTCTCTGAAATGTTCAATAAATAATAAATTCACAATCATGAAAATTATAACAAACACGAAGATTCTAAAGTAAAAAAAAAAATTACCTTGTTAGGAATATTCTAAAGTAAAAAATTGTGCCCAAAGCTCTCGTATCTCTTTAATTTCATTTTTGATAAAGTTCCTTGAGCCAAGACCCTTCAAAATATGAAAGTCAAAATATTAAAAAAATGTCTATTTGATCAATATTTGTAAAACAATGTTGAGATTATTTTTCTTACCACTTTCCAATTTATGGTGGAATTTTTTTGAGAAAGCATGATTATGTCGTGCATGTACCACATAACGAAAATACCACAGTCCGTGCCTTCTTGTTGAGGACACTACGCATAAAGCAATATCATTTTTCAAGTTATGTATAAAAAAACAAAAAAAAATTCAAACATGTAAACAAGGAATACCTGAACCTCAAAATGATGCTAGAGAAATTCTTTTCTGTTATTCATTTTCCACCTTCTCGTACGTATAATTTATACGCCCTGTGAATTAAGCATCTATCATTATTCACATTTATTATGAAATTAGAACAATACATTATGCAAAACTAAAATTCATATTTAACTTACGTCCGGGCAGGTGTTGTCCATAACTATTTATAACAAAATTTTCAAAAAATGTTCACCAAATTGTCCACAAACCAAATGTTTACCACATTAAAAAAAAATCTCAAGTACTAGAAGTGGTCATACATCCTCTTAGATGAAGTGGAGAGCCTCAATATCATACTTCATCAAGCTAGGCCTCGCTGTAAGTCGCTCGAGTCTTGGACAACCACTAAAAAGTTCAAGCAAATAAATTTTAGCTATGGAAAATCATGTAAAGACAAACCATAATACATAGTGGGGTTATAAGAGAAATAATGCAACTAACAGGCTTCTAACCTTTGGGTTTATAATCGTCTATACTCAGCATATAGTCAAATGCATACCGAAGTAGAAGACAGACAAATTATAGCACGGTGGCTAAAATGACATTAGTTAAACAATATTTACATGCATGCACAAACTTGGTCAATGAAGAAGTAAAATGCTGAAGGTCAGACTATAGGACCACTTGTACAGGATTTAGAGTAAATTAAGGCTGCAAGCACTATTCCTTTCCAGTTGGTGCAAGTTAAAGCATATTTACCAAATTTTCAACAGCCTCCCGCTGTTCATCATTTGGAAGCAATGATGAAGGTAAATTGCTCAAGGACGAGAACTGAAACTCACAAACATCCTCTACAAAAGGAGGTACATTGAGATACAATGAACATGCTCACTAGAAACAATCAGACAATTTAGCAAGGTTTTAATAAAGTCCAATTTTAGCAGGTTCTGCATATTTATGTTTGTGAACACCAAATATTTTAGTTCCAGTACTATTAAAATTTGCTTAGCATAGTAATTTGCATTTACAAATTTACTTGTACCTGATTATTAAATTTGCATATGACCAGGTGGAAAATTAGTAGTTTACATTCATTACATGACATACAAGGAATTTGTAGTTGATGCCTTGGTGTAGGGTTGCTAGTATACCGTAGTGCAAAACTAAAGAGAACTATCCAAGGTTAATATCAATAGAACTTTGCTGGCAGAGATGTAGTGGAAAAAAGTAGTAAGAAAAAGAGTCCACATCAATTGGGAAATTAGGAGGTCATTTTGGTTTCCCATTAATGCAGGGTAAATCAACCAATGTCCTTAATTTTCAATGATAAAATCAACCTGGTAACCCTAGTAGATCCACACACACATATATATAAATACATATCAATATCAACAAAAAAAAGTGAGGTCTCTAACATACTGTTTTGCCGTAATCTGTCTCAAGATAATATCCAAGACTCCTAGGGCCTACTTGATAACTTTTTACCCTGAAAATCAGGAACTATTTGCACAGGGACTACGAAACTGCCCCTTCCAGTAAAGCTGCTCTTTGCTCAAGTTTCCTCTGTAAAATAATAACAAAAATTGTACTAATGGTTAAAACGACCATTATAGAAATTAGAAAAACTGTGATATCAAAAAAATAAGTATGAATAGATACGATCCATCAATGCTAAAAACAAATTGATAAAGATATCCCCTAGGCATCAAAAATAAAAATAAAAAAAAAGCCTACAAGCAAGCTTATATATCAAAATTCTAGATACTTTTACATTCCACCACAAAATATAATCTACAACTAATATAGAGAAGAATCATCTTTATGTCGTTAATAGATAGTGCTCTATGAAACCTTAAAGAGGACTTGTCCCAGCATCGAAACAGTTTACAAGCTAACCCCTCACAATCATAAACCCTAAGAGTTGAACCATATAGTAAAATAGTACCTAAAAGTCAACCCTGCAAGAGGTCCCTGAAATTAAGGAAACTGAAATCCTCCGCTGAGACAGTAACTACAAGAGCAGAATTCGCCCATTTAGATAACGCCGAGAAAAAGACATGTCATTAACACATAGTTCTGATGGCTTGGTACTGTTGAGAACAACCTGCAATAACCATTTAAATAACTTAAAATCAAAAATTTCTGTAATATCCTTCAGCTTCATCAAATGTCAATTCACTAATTCAGGCATCTCAATATTTCTAGAATGTATACTTTCTTCTTCTTTTATTTTTAGTAGATAACTAAATATACAGTCAAACTATAAATATCACACAAGGTAAAAAACTTAATCGTTAATCTCAAACATCCTGTTTACTTTGACAATTGCAGTTAATAAAAGTTTAAATGTAATATAATATAGTTGTAGGCTTTGCATAATAGAAAATAAAATTTACCTGCCCACCAGGATACATGCAGAATGAATAGCAACTACGGTTAATTGCTCCTGAGCTATTATTTCCATGAACATAACAACAATTTTGTAATCAGCAACCTGTACTTTTCCACGCCCTGACTCTGTTTAAACCTTAAAACAAATATGACATTTCGTAATAAAAACAAATATATATATATATATATATATACATACCCAACTTCACAATACAATAGCAATCAAGCATAACATACTATAATTTAAACCTGAATAGTTCTTCACTTTGTGAAAAGGATGATATCTTAAAAACACATCCCCGAATCTCACATACGAAAGGCCTACAAGAGCTCTGTCATTTATGAACAGTAAATGTCAACTTAGATGAAAAAGTAAATGTCAGCCTAGGATTCATTGAAGTTGTCTGAAAAATAAAATTATAAAGACAAAAATTGTAACATTTCTATATACAGTTCCTTAAAGCTTGAGAAAGCCCAATCAAAACCTCTTTAGAGTCCTTGGGAGCCAACCAAAGTGCATATGCCAGGACTATCAACTGTAACGACAAATAGATAATCAAAGTAATTAAAGAGTACTGAATAGACAACTAGAGGACAAGAATTTTATAAATAAAAAAGATAACCAATCTTGAAGAAACGCAAACAAAATATAGCACTACCTCCAACACATCCTGCATCACTCGACTAGAAAAGCCCCAGCAAGACACATACCAATATACTAGAAAAGCCCCAGCAAGACACATACCAATATTGTATCTTTAATTCAGTTTTTTTTCCTATTTACAACTAATATACCAATAATATACAGCAAGACACATACCAATATACTTCCTTGAATCTTTAATTCCGATTTTTTTTTCTTATGAGACCTTTATCAAACAGTTTGCAATCAAATTGTATACGTAGATACATACAACTCTCTGGTTTAAATTTCTTGTATATATAGATACATACAACTATGTGGTGTAAATTTACCTGAAAGTCATTTGATTTTGATGAGTGACCGTCTCTGTCTCCGCGGAATAGTGTTTGTCTCTATGGGCCGATGGTGTCTCCGTGGGTGGTTGTGTTTTTGAGTCTCGTGGTATTATTTTTGTTTTAATTTAAATTTTATATGAAAAGTTTTAAATTGTTTTCTATTACAAATAAAAATTGTTTTCTATTTCAAATATGCATATATGTGTTCTATTTTAAATTGTTTTCTATTTCAAATAAAAATTATTTTCTATTTCAAATATAATATGCACATATGTGTTCTATTTTAAATTGTTTTCTACTTCAAATATAATATGAACATATGTGTCTTTTTTAAATATAAGTGTCCTATTTTAAATATAATAGAATTGATAGTGGAGTAATTTTAGGTGTTTTTTTTAAATCTATACTATACTATTATAAGGAAAACATGGTTTCGTTTGGTCCGTTCGTTAACAACTTCCTAAAAAATATCTTAACACCTTCCAAAAAAGTTCAAACAAATATTATTTAACTGAAAAAATTAAATCATCATATGATGTAACTACAAACTCTATGAATTATTATCTAACTTAATTTCCAATCGTACTCAACTTCTATCTTAGCAGAGAACCAAACACTTCCAAATTAATTTTATTAATCTATACAATTATAAGGAAAACATGATTTTGTTTGATTGATTGATTAACAGCTTCCTAAAAAATATCTTTACACCTTCCAAAAAAAGTTCAAACAAATATTATTTAACTGAAAAATAAATCATGTATATGATATAACTACAAACTCTATGAATTTTTATCTAACTTAATTTCTAATTAAATTCTGTCTTAGCAGGGAATAAAACACTTCCAAACTAGTTTTATTAATTCAAATTATGTTATAACCAAATATTTAATAAATAAAATAAAAAAAAAACATTAAAAAATAATAGCAAATCATCCACATACAGTGATATTCAAGACTCCCACTTTATTACAGGCATAAAAGAAGGACTTTTAAGATTTTAACTATCTAAATTTTGAATCTTTCAATAATATAATATATACAAAATAATACGTAAAAGTTTTAATTTCATTAATCTCAATAATATATATATATTGTTTTTTATTATTTAGTTTTACAAAATAATCAAATAATAGAAATTATAAATATTATAATCAGTCTGTGCATGACAAGAGTTATACACTTGTATAATATTAAGTGTCCTATTTTAAAAGACTTGTATAATATTAAGTGTCCTATTTTAAATATAATAGAACGACCAATAACCAAACTTTTAATGTTTCATCTTTGATATAATAGTATAGATTATAGATAGATAGATACGACAAACCTTTTATAAATATTATTTATTAGTTTGTTTGTAATAATTAGTTAGTTATTTTCAATTTTTGTTTTTCAATTTATTTTTAAAAAAAATACTTTCTTGAAACTTAATTATCACACAATACTTGTGCATATCTATTCTCTACAATTATATGATTAATTGTCATTATTGTTATTTATTTTGCTTATTCAATAAATATCAACATTTTTTTGTATATTATACTCGCTTAGTAGTAATGTCGTATTTCTTTTTTAAATCAATATATAATATAATTAATGTAGGTAAAGATGAAAACTTGATTCATGTTAAACAAATTAATATGGAAGATTTTTTCAAAAAAGACATGTAGTATGGACGCGGGGAGTATTTGCATTAGTGCACTATCCACTGATTGTTAACACATGTGAGTTTATTTATATAAAATTAAATTTTTAATTAATTTTCAGATATTGAAAAATAACATTTTAAATCTACTAATTATTAACATTTAAATTAATTAGTTAATTTATTGTTAGAATTGTTCGGTGAAATATCAATTCTTTTGTAATTATAAATTTTTTTATTTAATTTCTTTTATATTTTTAAAGAATTTAGAGTTTAGTATATCATAGATAATTAATTTTCCAGTATTTTTGAATGATTTTAATAACATCCACAATTTTATTAATTTCATTTCATATTTAAAATTATACTTAAAAATATCATAACCTATAGCGTCGACATTTCAATACCCACACTAAAACAAACCCTCAAGCGTCGGCATTCAGAAGACGATGCTTTAAACCAAATATAAAGCGTTGGCATTTACAAGGCGACGCTTTAAACCAAACCTACAGCGTCAGCATTTTAAATGCCGATGCTGTACGTAGAAGTTATAGCATCGACATTATAAAGACCGACGCTATATAGAGTTTTAGGCGTCGGCGTTTTAAAGCTCGACGCTACAGGTTGTTAAAATCGTCGGTTGTATTAAAAACCGACGCAACAGATAATGAACAAATGCGTTAAGGCGTCGGTTAAAGTTACAACCGACACTCCAGAGTGTTTAAGCGTCGGTTCTATATTTAACTGACGCAAAAAGTGCGACACAGAAAGACCTTTCTGTAATAGTGGATCTCACTACTCTCAGAAGGGTCCTCCTCTGGGTCTGAACTAACATACACAGGCTCCTCTAGAGAGGGTGGAATGGGGTCCACTGGGGTACCAATCAAACTAATCTCTGAATTTGAGTCACTACCACTACTGGGATCCTGAGGGAAAACACAAAACAGCAACCAAGAAATAATGTTAGGGTTAAATAAAGCTTCCAGCTAACTCACGCCCTAATTCTAGTTTCCACTGCACTAATAAACACTTTCCTTAGACAATACCTAATAGTCTAACTCAACTCTATATGAGTCGAACACTCTCGCGATATACATATACCCAAAATACCCCCTTTTTATTATTCCTAACTTGTCTCAGGGACTAGATCATGTATCTCCGATATACACTTGTGACGCCCTCAATCTCGGGGTTAGGAAATGAGGACCCACACTCCTCTAATCTAATAATTAAATAAGCATAAACCCCGATTAACTACTAACATGATCAACATGATAAAATATGATACAAGATTACAACTACTAATCATAAAATATAACTTACAACCCCAAAATATTATTAAATAAACAATATCGATTCCGGCTAGGAACCGACAGATAACCCATTGTATCTTTACAGATTTCCTTCTAGGCGCTTGCTCACTCAAAAATACCACTACCTACTCTGGCAACTGGAAGCCCTCAACACGATAGGGATCACCAGGTACGCTCTTACGAGCAGTGCTTCTAAACCTGGCCATCTTCTTGCTTAACTGCCAAGGTTAGATTAAAACACAACATATGAGTATAAAAATCAGCAAGTAATTATAAAGCAGTGCTACGATATCAAATCCACAATATACTTTACCAAACTCAGGGCATTCTACTTTATCTGTTCTAGGTGTCAGATTTCCAGCTTTTGGGTTAAGAAAAGGTTTTGAAGGAACAATATGGAGCTTTTAAAAAACAGGGCTCAATGTAGGACAAAAGCCGACATTCATCACAAATCGTTAGAGGATCATAATAGATCTTTCAGAAAGAGGAAAACAACAGTATTTCACTATATGGGATCAAATTTATGATCAACAGATTAAAATCAGGGTTCTCGAGCTTTAAGCTTCACATTAAAATAATCAACTCTTTTCAAAACAATATAAACCATTTTCATTTTTAAGAATCAATTTACTGAATAAAAACTTTCAGTTTCATTTTAAGTAATCAATATATAACCCTTGATTGGACCACTTTATCTTTTCATTTCATTTTAATACGGGTGATCAGCCCGTACCGACCTCCATCCGGTCTTTAAGGTACCATACAGCATAATTTTAGCCTTAAACTGGACTAGCCCTGCTAGCCTCTTATAATGACTGAACTAGTCCCACTAGGCTCTTACGTCCAATCCAATCCATCAGGAATTCATTTGGAAAACCTTGAGTTGGAAAAAAAAATAAGTTTTCTAAATTCATTTTTATCATTACAAGGAATATGAAATAATTCGGACTCTTTCAAGTCGAAACTCATTCTTAGATTCAATTTCAAGAATTCAAAGTTAAGGAAATGAATTAAGGATAAACAAGATGAAATTCTAGGGGTTTTGATTCAATGATAACAAGGTACTAAAGTTAAAAAAATCAAACTGTTCCAAGAGTCAATAGGGGTTATGGTGATCAAGAATATGGCATCATTACAAGGGGTTTGTAAAGGTAACAATAGGGTTCATGACAGTTCTTAGCATAACGAATAAGTAGAACAGAAATAATAGGTTACAAGCGGGTTGAACCAATAAGCTATTCAATAACAGTTTTACAAGATCAAAGGCAGGGTATCTCAAATCAATATCAGGGTTTCACTAATTAAACAGTTCAATACTCTACATGGTATGAACAACATTCTCTTTATAATCATTTATACAAGTAATCAGAGTTACTTGCATGGATTCGCTTTCCTGTTTCACAAAGGTCGAACTACTGCCACCTAGTATACCTTTCCCTTTCCTAGCCTGAATGCCCTCACGTTCCGAATCTACAATCAAAACCAAAACCTTAATTAGATTCTCAACTCTCGTTCCCGGAATGTTTACTTAATACGATAGCTCAACTACACTTTTGACTCGAACTATACGAGTATAGCTTATATACACACAACACATAGAATATTCTTTACTCATAGCCTTATATCACTTTACATATACTCGCAAAATCTTGACTATTTTCTAAATAAAATATTAATAACTCGTACAAACACACAATGACATTCGCAGCTATCACTTATAGCTTTTAACATCAATTAACTCAATTCCCTTTTTCTTTTATCCATAATTCGAACCAAAACAACAATCTGACAAGCAAAATTTAAAGGTTTTCACATATAAACACTCAATCATTCTATCATTTACCAAAAATCAGATTTTTGACTTTGAATTTCTTTGGCCTATTCGGCCTTATCACTTAATCACCACAAGAATCGAACATGCAAAACCTTTATTTGACATGCATCCATTATATCATCCCGAACTAGTTAAATTTCATTCTTACGATTCATTTAAACTCACAATTCAAACAATATCATGGATGATCACTCAATTTAACATTAAATCCAATTTAATCCAGTAGCATCATTCGAATTTTTTAAGAGTCGCAACATGCATGTATTAATTTGAACTTGTAATCACAATCCATCTAATTATTTTACAATTCATAATTAAACTATCAATAAATCATTCATTTTTACAAAATCAACATGATGTTCTAAAAATAGTAAGGGACATTCTGCCTTTCCTCAAGAAAACACACATGCAAACTCAACTTCTAAACTTTTGCATCTTTAATCCTACTAATATCTTAACATCAAACTAGATTAATATTAAAACCAACAAGAATCAATTTATCAACTTGTAAAATACAAAATCATTCAACTTTTCAAAGGAAACAACATGCAATCATAAAAATATTTAATTAAATATTAGAGCTCAGTGTTTAACATCACAGCTCACCACCGGTTCACTGGAGTTCATCATCGGTCGCGGTAGCATTTCGGTGGTGCACCCGTTCGGGGGTTTCCAACCTTCAACCACCATTTTCTCATAGATTACACATATGCAAGCATCATCTTCACTTTAAATTAATCAAGAATCAAACCCCTTTTTGTTTTCATGAAAACCGAACTCAAAAACCACCAAACCCAACTTTGATTTTTCTCAAGAACTTGAAAATAGCTAAATGCATGTATGTATATAGGTAGATATCACTATTTCTCACACAATAAGGGTTCTATACCCGAAAATGAGTGAAGAACAAGTGAGAGAGAGTGAAGAGAGAGAGTGTACCGAGAGAGAAAGAGATATCCCGAGAGGGAGGAAGAAACGAGAGAAAAGAGAGAGAGAAGGGAGGGGCTCGGAAAAAAAAGAAAGAAAAAGGAGGTGGGGTGATTATATATTACCAAGGGAGGGTAATATAGTAATTAGGTTATTCTATATTTTGATTCTCTTTTTATCCTTAAAAGAAAATGGAGCTGATCTGCAATACCTCTCTCGGAAAGATGAATTTGATTTGAATAACAATTTTTAACACGTAGATCTCGAAATTAGCTTTCCAACCATTACTAATAATAAGATTTTGAGCGTACGGTTGATTTTATACGATTTTTACAAGTTTGTGTTGATAAAATCATTTTATCACGTAAAAATTAATTTAAAAGCAACGATCACCAAATAATTCCATCCATCATTTTTAGAAAGTCTACAGGATTATTTCGAAGATATCAGAACAATTCTCATGCCTTTATCTTACTCAGATATTTTTTTCAAAAATGCACAAAGGTTAAATAAACCCTTAGTATGCATGTCTTTTATGTTTATTGATTGTGTTTATTTGGTGAAAGAGAAGGGGAAATCATAATCAAATCAAGTGCATTACATAGATTATTACTCATGTACAATGATTTGGATGTTGTCCTGCTACTTAAAAAATAGCATTCATTTGTTAAGCAATTTACCACCAGTACCGGCTAAGCCTCATACTTAATAGAAATGTGCCAGCACATTTGACTATTGGATTCTCAGTTTTTTTTAATTAATCCTTTCTTAGTGCATTCTTCTATCTAGGCTTCCTATCAAAAAATTATATGAGACAAAGAAATGGAGTTTTTTTCTTTGTCTGTTAATGAACATCCACACCCACTTTTGCATTTGACAAGGATTAACTCTCAACTTCCCATGAAGGGGGTGATAGAGGACGGTACTGCTAGGGAAAGAGTCTCTGGTAGAAATGAAATGGATATATTGAAGGATGGAACGCAATGACTTTATATGATGATGTCTAATAAAAAATATGTGTCAATGTGTATTGGTTAAGGGGGTGATTTTTTAGGCTTTTGGTTCGTTAAGTCAAGTATAGACTATTCTGTTATGTTGTAAATATGTCACAAACATTCATATTGTCATTCTTGGTTCTGTAATATAATTAAACTTGCCCATAAGTTGAAACAAGTAACATCTTAATGTTTCTATATAGTAGTAGTTACTGGACAAAAGATCTTAGATTGTCCGTAAATTTTAACAAATATATTACTGGTCAATACTTTGCAGTTGCTGATAACCTCTTTGTGTTTGTCATCATACAGCTTCCCAAAGACCAATGTGTGGGTGGACATTTTGCTACTGAAAAAACATTTGTAAGTTCTCGGGTCTACTTTAAACATCTAACTGAGTTGCTTAACATATTTATATATTTTGATGAAATCATTAAATCAAAATAGAATTTATCAAAACTGTCAGCCTTCTTAAATGACTTGTATCTGCCATATTAAAGTGAATAAAAATGCTAGTGGTGCTCGATATACATTTACTGTACAAGATAGTGAATTTATATGTGTTTTTGCTAAAAGTCCATAACACAGTTCAGTTCCATGAACCACTAGGTCCAAAATTCTTATTATATAGATTGTCACTCTTGCAGATTTCTTATTCTCATTTTCAGTCTCTTTTAAAAATGTATTATGGCTATCGCTAAAGCTAGTGTCTCAATTTGTGGGAATTTTATTTGGATATTTGTACTTGTAGTCTTTGTGTTTCTGTCTATTCAATAAAATGTCTCTGTTTATACCGGCTAAAATGTCTCTGTTTCCAGTGTTGTGGCATTAATAATTATGTACTTACCGGAAAGTTCTTAATCGTAATATATGCTTTAGTCTACTACTACTATTTTTTAAACTTTGCCTCTATTCAATAAAATTTTAATTCTTTGCGTATTATTTTCTTTTAAGTTCTAACTGTTAAATAAACTAAATTCTGATTTCTGAAATATGGAAAGTCACATTAAATGTGAACCATGAAACTCAAAGGATATATTTAGATTCATGTATGATGGTTTGAATTCTCCTACTATAAATGGAGAAGCATGTATTATCATTTTAAGGTGGAAAATAAGAAAACAAAGTTCTAGCACTGTTCCATATTCTACAATATTTGAATCATACATATATGATATACTGAAACACAGGAACAACAGATTGGTATCAGAGCTACCATCGAAATTAAAATGAGCAATTTTCTCACTGTTCCGAAACTGACAAAAGAAAATTATGGCCACTGGTGTATCCGGATGAAAGCCTTGTTGGGATCACAGGAAGCATGGGAAATTGTCGAGAAGGGCTATGATGAACCAGAAAATGAGGGAGCTCTAAATCAGGCTCACAAAAATAATCTAGCAAAATCAAGAAAACAAGATCAACAGGCTTTATCAATTATACATATGGACTTGGATGAAGCTATGTTTGAAAAGGTTGCAAGTGCAGGAAAAGCAAAGGAAGCCTGGGAGATTCTCCAGAATAATTTTAAAGGAATTGATAAAGTAAAAAAGGTACGTTTACAAACCCTACGGGGAGAATTTGAAGCATTACGCATGAAAGAATCAGAGTCAGTTCCAGAATATTTTACAAAGGTTTCTTCTATTGTAAATCAAATGAAAAATTATGGATAAAATCTTGAAGATGCCCGTGTAAATGAAAAAATATTGAGGTCGTTGATTACAAAACTGCATCTTGTTGGCATCTCCATTAAAGAATCAAATAATACAGAAACTATGACTGTAGATCAACTTATGGGATCTTTGCAAGCATATTCGGAGAGGTTGTTAAATACAGGAGAGGCGGAATCACAAGCACTGAAGAGTAGTGTCACTATCGAAGACAAGGACAAGGCGTTGTACATACAATACACCAGTGGAACAGGAAGAGGACGTGGACGTTCAAATCAAAATTTTACTCGAGGCAGAGGACGTGTCTCTGGAAGCAGCAGATATGAAGAAAACATACAAACAAATAATCAACAAAATTGGCGTGGCCGAGGACGTGTTCGTGGCAGAATTGGAAGAACAAATCCTGGAAGAAGTTATAGACCAGTTGAATGTTATAATTGTAGAAAACTTGGACACTTTGCCAAAGATTGCTGGTTTAACAAGAAGGTTGAGGAAAATGCAAATTTTGCTGAGACGGGGGAGCAACAAGACAAAGGTATTCTACTAATGGCATGCCAAGGTATGGCTCCTGAAGATAACATTATGTGGTATCTTGATAGTGGGGCCAACAACCATATGTCTGGCCTTAAACATCTTTTCAGTGATTTAGAAGAAATAAACTCTGGAGTTGTATCATTTGGAGACTCATCAAGAATAGAAGTGAAAGGAAAGGGCAAAATACATTTTACTAGAAAGGATGGCAAACCAGGAAGCATTGAAGATGTGTATTACGTTCTTGACATGAAGAATAATATTCTAAGCCTTGGTCAATTACTTGAGAAAGGATACTCTGTTTTTATGGAAAACAAAGCAATGTTTTTGAAGGATAAATTTGGCAGGACAATTGCTAAAATTGAAATGTCCCAAAATCGGATGTTCAAGTTGAATTTGAAGAATATACAGGAGACTTGTGTGCAAGCAAGGTCAGAGAACAAAGCGACTTTATGGCACAGGAGATTTGGACACTTACACTATGGCGGTTTGAAGGAGTTGGCAAATAAAAGAATGGTTCATGGAATACCAAGTATGGTTTTCACAGAAGATTTTTGTAAAGAATGTGTGCTGGGAAAACAAACAAGAAATTCATTTCAAAAGAAGGCAATTTATCGTGCTACAAAGCCTCTAGAGTTGGTACATACGGATATATGTGGTCCAATCACACCCAAGTCATATGGTTCCAAGAGGTATTTTCTTACTTTTATAGATGATTATTCTCGAAGAACATGGGTTTATTTCTTAAAAGAAAAATCTGAGGCATTACAAGTATTCAAGAAATTTAAAGCCTTGGTAGAAAAGAATGCAGGAATGCATATCATGGCTTTACGTTCAAATAGAGGCGGAGAATATACTTCAAAATTTTTTGCAGAATACTGTGAAGAACAGGGAATAAGACATTTTTTAACAGCTCCATATTCACCACAGCAGAATGGCGTTGCTGAACGTAAAAATCGGACTATTCTGGACATGGTACGATCAATGTTAAAGAGTAAGGAATTGCCAAAAGAACTCTGGGCAGAAACAGTCCAGTGTGCTGTATACATCCAGAATCGATGTCCACATTCAAATTTGGGAATTAAAACACCTCAAGAACTGTGGAGTGGTACCAAGCCCACTGTATCACACCTAAAGATTTTTGGGAGCCTGGCGTACACACATGTCCCAGATCAGAAGAGAACAAAGTTGGACGACAAAAGCAGGAGGTATATTTTTATTGGATATGATGAAAAATCAAAAGCTTACAGATTACTTGATCCAGTTACAATGAAGGTGGATATAAGTCGAGATGTGTACATACAAGAAGATGATGCATGGAACTGGAATTTAACACTAGAGAAGGAAGCTCAGGAAAAAGTTTTTCCAATATGAGAAAAATCACCAGGCCATGATGTACCAGAAGATGCTGAGGAGGAGCCCCGGAATCCTAGAATGAGGAATTTGCAAGAAATATATCAAACAACAGATGAAGTGCATCTGGTGTGTTTGGTAGCTGACACAGAGAACATAATTTTTGAAGAAGCAGTAACAGAACAAAGGTGGCAGGCTGCAATGGATGAGGAAATCAGCTATATTGAAAAGAACAAAACCTGGGAACTAGTGGAACCTCCAAAAGGTTGTAAGCCCATAGATGTTAAATGGGTCTATAAGAAGAAAATGAATGCCCAAGGAGAAATAGAGAGATACAAGGCGCGGTTAGTCGCAAAGGGGTACCGACAAAAGGCTGGAATAGATTATGATGAGGTTTTTGCCCCCGTTGAATGGAGATAATCCGGCTTCTAATCTCTCAAGCAGCTCAATGTAAATGGGCTATCTACCAGATGGATGTAAAATCAGCCTTTTTGAATGGAAAAATAGAAGAGGAAGTATACGTGAACCAGCCACCCGGTTATGTAAGGGTAGGGCAAGAAAGAATGGTGTTAAAACTATACAAGGCGTTATATGGTTTAAAACAGGCGCCACGCGCATGGAACACCCGTATTGATGCTTATTTCAAGAAGAATGGATTTATCCAATGTCCGTTTGAACCTGCAGTGTATGTCAAAGTAAGGCAAAATAATTTATTAATTGTTGCACTCTATGTTGATGATCCTATTTTTTATGGGTAACAATGAAGACTTGGTTAAGGAATTTAAAAAGGAGATGACCCAAGAGTTTGAGATAATAGACTTGGGTTTGATGAGATTTTTTCTTGGAATTGAAGTGAAGCAGGATGATTCTAGAATTTTTATATCACAAGAAGTATATGCTAACAGTGTTCTAAAGAAATTTCACATGGAACACTGCAATCTAGCTGTAACACCCATGGAATTGGGTACAAAACTCTCAAAATTTGATGAAGGAGCGTCAGTGGATGCAAACTTATACCAAAGTCTAGTTGGGAGCTTGAGGTATCTCACATGCACAAGACCTGATTTAGCGTACAGTGTTGGAATTATGAGCAGATTTATGGAAGACCCAAAACATACACACTGGAAAGCAATTAAAAGAATTCTGCGATATGTTCAAGGAACAAAATCCATGGGATTATTTTATTCTAGTACACAAGATTACAAGTTACTGGGATATTCTGACAGTGATTGGTGTGGAAACGTGGATGATCGCAAGAGTACGTCTTGATATATGTTTTTTATGGGAGAAACTGCATTCACATGGTACTCCAAGAAGCAGCCTATAGTTTCATTATCTACATGTGAGGCAGAGTATGTAGCAGCCTCTTACTGTTTTTGTCATGCCATATGGTTAAGGAGGTTAGTTCATGAGCTAAAGATCCCACAACCTATGTCAACTGAGATCAGAATTGATAACAAGTCTGCGATTGAGCTAGCAAAGAATCCAGTTCATCACGAAAGGAGCAAACACATCGATGTCAGATTTCATTTCATTCGGGAGCATGTAAAAGGAAAAAGTGTGCATTTATGTCATGTTGCTAGCAAAGATCAGATAGCAGATGTGTTGACCAAACCATTGTCAAAAACTCTACTTGATAATTTCAAAAGGTTGATGGGCATGAAGGATCGAAAGGAATTAGTTTAAGAGGGGAATTTGTTAAATAAACTAAATTCTGATTTCTGAAATATGTAAAGTCACATTAAATGTGAACCATGGAACTCAAAGGATATATTTAGATTCATGTATGATGGTTTGAATTCTCCTACTATAAATGGAGAAGCATGTACTATCATTTTAAGGTGGAAAATAAGAAAACAAAGTTCTAGCACTGTTCCATATTCTACAATATTTGAATCATACATATATCATATACTGAAACACAGGAACAACAGATTGGTATCAGAGCTACCATCAAAATTAAAATGAGCAATTATCTCACTGTTCCGAAACTGACAAAAGAAAATTATGGAAGTAGAAGAATTGGAATATCTCCTAATTATGATTGAAAAGCAGACCAGGAAGTAGAAGAATAGTTGTGTGGACGATGCTGTGTAAAATATTTTAACGAACTAGGGCAAGGAATACAATTTTACAATTATATATTGTAGATTATGTGTTTATTTTTGTAAGAATTTAATTTAATCGGTGTGCTTGATTAGGAATAGTTAATGAAATTTAATTTTGTATTTTGATTTAATGAATATTGTTTGTGTTTGGTATAATTTGGTAATGAACTGAATATTATATATATATATATTTGGAATTGCAAATTAATGAATACGTTGTATTAAAATAATTGTGAAACTTTTGTGAGCTCCACTTATGACCCGCAAGCAGAGCCCAATTGTGGGGTCCACAAAATTTTACTAAATGTCAAATATCTATGGCAACATTTGTCAACTCCTACTACAAATCTGGTCAGTATTGCAGTGTTACAGTAGAGTGTTGCAGTAGGCTTTTACTAGAACACATATTGCGCGGTTATAATAGGGTGTGTCGGGGTTGCAATAGAGGGCTTTGTCAACGGCTAAAATTACAACCCCCAAAATGTTGCAATAACCATTTTGGCACGTGGAGCAATATTTTTTTAGCCTTTAACAACGCTAAATGGAAGTTGCAGTATGCAATCTATGACATTGTGTGTTAACAGAATTATAAAGAAACCGATATTAGTATCACTTAAAGACATCATGTTTTAACTGATAATGGATGTTAATCATGTATTTCAACTTGTGAGTTAAATATTTAAATAAGAAGCCTAATATTTGTAATGTTACAATACTAAAGTTGCAATTATTCCTTTATTTTCCTGGTACTAAAAAAGACATCATAAACATCCAAATAACATTGTCATATGTCATTTTAAACATCGGTTCTTTACGGAAACAATGTTATTGTTAATACAACCACATTGTTTTCTTTTGAGAATGATGTTAATGTTGATATTTAACTTGTGGGTTAGATGCTTAAATATGTCTAATCTTCCAAATATTACCATATTGAATTGTTTATATGGTTACTTACTGAGCTTTTGTGATCATTTATTTTCTTTGATCTAACCATGACAGTTAGGAAAGAAGATGCCCAGACTTAGGCACACCGCTCGCAAGAGCGTTCTTGGCGGTCCCTACTGTGTCATAGATTTCCAGATGCTAGAGCAGGTAGCAGTGTGTGTGTGTATGTGTGAGCAAGTATATTAGTTGGAAGGAATGTATAAGTTGGATCAGATATGATGGGTTATCTGCCGGTTCCATGTCGAAATCGAATATTGTTTGAATTTATTATTATTTTGGGTTGTAACTTATTTATTCTGGTTGGTAGTTGTAATCTTATCTCATACTTAATTATGTTTAGATCATGTTAGTGTTTAATCGGGGTTTATTTTATCTGCTGTTATTATATTAGTTTAATGATGTGTGGGTCCTCATTTCCCAAACCCCAAGATTGAGGTTGTCACATGATCGAATAAATAACTGGCTTAACTTCCAGGTTTCTTTCCTAAATATATATATAACTTCCTTGATCCTGTCATATAATTTTGCAACATGTACCTGTGGGACTTTAATGAAAGCAATATAACAAAACTTACGTATATGCTCGAGATTAGGCTTTTTACCTGTCCATGCCTCGTAGAGAGTTTTATTGGAAAAAACATTTGTTGGCAACCTAGTCAGAACATAAATTGAATGACGTAGGGCTTCCCCAAAAAAAATAAGATGGCAAGTTGGCACCCTTTAAAAAACTTGTAGTCATGGCAGCCATTGCTCTATTCCTCCATTCTACTACCCCATTTTGTTGAGGGTTTTAGTGCATCGTATAATGTCGTATTATGCCTGCTTCTTTACAATATTTTGTGAACTCCATCGAGCAAAAATCTCCACCTCTCTCTGTCTTGAACACTTTAATCACCTTATCGGTTTCCTTTTCAACAGCTGCTCTAAATCTTTTAAATGTTTCATTCTTTTCCTTCAACAGGTACACCCACATTTTTCATGAAAAAGCATCAATTAGTAAAATAAAATACTGATTTCTCGCTTGTGTGGATGGTGTAATGGGCCCGGAAATGCCACCATGTACCAGCTCTAGTATTTTCTTCGCCTTGTACTCTGATTGCATTAAAAATGCCTTCCTTGACTATTTGACATCAGACAACCTTCATACATTTTTCTGGGCTATATTAATTTTGGAGCTCCATCTACCATTCGTTCCTTTAATGTCAGAGCTTGAAAATTAATGTGACCAAGCCTCTCGTGTCAGAGCCATGATTGTTCTTCTGTTCTCGATAGTAAGCACATATTCTCAGCTTCTTCAAGTCTTATCTTGTATAATCTATTGTTAGATCATTTCACCTTCACCAACAACCTCCTTATTTTATCATAGATCCACATTTATTCTTCGTTTAGTACCACCTTTTTCATCTACAGACATTTTCTGAAGACTTATGATATTATTGTACAAGGTCGGAATGTAATACACCTCAAGGAGAAGTTTATTTTCACTATTGTTGTATTTAAATGAAATAGTACCCTTTCCTTCGATTCTCACGGTAGAACCATCACCAAACCGATCCTGCATGTCACGTTCTCATCTAGCTCCTTCAATTTTTTCCGTTATCCGGTTATATGATTGCTAGCTCTATTGTCCAGGTACCATAATTGTGACTCAAACCTTTCATTATGTTACTTTTCAATTTTAGAACAACTCATTTTTTATTTAGGAGGACCATGTTGATGTCATTATTTGTACATTCCATTAATAGGAGTGTTGTTTCATCTTCTTGCGCCTTGTATAGTTTACCTCTTTTGGTTCATCTTTTTCATGTCGAGGTTTTCTACACTCGAAAGCATAGTGACCGTATCATGCACAATTATAAAATTACACTTTACTTCTCTCCCTTCCAAAATTTGTACCTCGATTTTCCTGTTCCCCGGAATTGTAGTTTCTCTTCGTAGAATTATCATGCCTCTTCCACCATTTCCATATCTGTAATTTTCTCCTCCTCTACCTCGTTGAATGTATCCACCTTAACCTTTTTGATTCTGGAATCCTACGCTTCTATTTATGTTTTCCTTTGTTTCCCATTCCTCTTGTGTTAATAACAGTTGTCCACTTGAATTGTCTATATGACTTCCCTTCATTCTTTCTTCATGAGCCTTCAAATGATCCATTACCTCCGTAACTGTCATCTTCTCCAAATCGCCAAATTATTCTATAATGGAGGCTATCAGCAAGAACTTCTGAGGTACATCACGCAACAAATTTTTAACCACATTAGTTTCTTCAAATACTTTTACCTAGAACACGAATATTAGTAACAATGCCATTCAGTTTTCATACAAAAGTCTTCGATATTATCAGTCTCCTTCATATTGAGCGACTCAAACTCGGTTTTCAGTGTTTACATTTTGGCTACCTTCACCCGCTCAACGCCCATACATAACGTCTTAATCGCCTCCCAAGCTTCTTTAGTAGTTTTCTTTTCGACAACTGATAAAAGCACATCTTCAGGAATACCTTGGTATATTACTATAAAGGCCACTTTTTCCGTCTTTACTACAACATCTTTCTTTGGATCGTTGAGTTCCACTGCCTCCAAAACATCCTAGGCTTGAATAAATACTCTCATCTTCAATGACCAAGTTGTGTAGTTGTTCTTAGCTAGCATGGGATAGCTTAAGCCTATTGCTCCGTCATTCCCTTTCTATTTATCCATGGTTTTAGCTCTAGGCATATATTTGGACATAAACGAACAAGGTTCTGATACTAGATATAGAAACTAAAACCTATATATATATATATTGTAGGTGATTTATTGTAAATATATTAAACTGAGAAAATTAAATTGCATTAATCTAATGAATTCAGCAATACTACAGAGACTAAATAAGTCACACACAATAGGTAATGGCAAGAAAATTGCAAAACTACTTAACTGACTCCTAACACTACGCCGTTACTATTATTTGTCAAGACTTCCTGATTTATCTATAGTCCTACTTGACTTATTCTAGCTGATTTTATAGCTACAAAATATATTTTATTCAAAATATATATTTAGATTAAATTAATCTGACACTTATGTGTGTTAGCTACAATTGTTGATTTGTAGGAACAGACATATCTCTGCAAATATGATCTTCAAAAACGGAATCAATCCTCTTCAGATATCTAGGACTATAGGCGTCTCTTATGAATAAACTATGACTGAGTAGACTCTGATGATTAAATATCGGTGACCAAATTATGATGGTTAAACTATCATAACATCAAATAAAATTTCTAACAAATAATTATTGGGTTTCAGGGTATAAAAACACAGTTGAACAATAAATAAAACTGTAAAAACAAAAAAAAACTGAAACCCACCACAGGATCCATGTGAAAAATAATATTTAATTTGTGGATGAGATGTTTACCTTAAAGAGCTTTATGATTATACTTGTCAAAAGGAGATCCTTGTTTTAACCGGACACCACGTATCCCTCCTTAACGATCTACGATGTAGAGGTATCCACACGAAAACTGGAACAGAGGAGGCGTGTACTAGCACCGAAAATCGAACTCGTACATCTCTCTCTCTCTCTCTTTGCTGCTAGGGTTTTGTTATAAAAATGTAGTTACCTAATTAAGCCCTAAAAGATATAATATATGAGTGACAGAAATGAGTTCTAACCCTAATCTAACATTAGAGTTATATTAAATCAGAAATTCCAATTTTTTGTCTAATTAAGTCTCACGTAATCATCCAACAACTGAATTTCTGATTTAATAATAATAATAAATTTGAATTTCATTTAATCTATTAATTAATTCCAACTTAAGTAAAAATAAATAACTCAAAATTCATATTTAGTTCAAGAGGGTTATTATTATGTTGGCAATAAATTTTATATCTCAAATTCAAATTATAAATAATGAGTGACATCAAGCAATATATCATTGCTACCCAATTAATAATAATTAAATCGGTGATTAATTAAACATTTCGTGAATAATGTACAATGTAATATAAGCCCTTTAATAATATAGTATTGATTAAACTTTAGGTATGTTATTTGTCATCTTCTTCATGGTTTAATCTAGGTTTCCTTGATCAATGAGTAGACTATCATTTCAAATGAACATTTCAGCGCGGTGCCTCAAATTTCATAGTCTAGCTCGCATAAGAGGCCAATAACATCACTCCAAAATAAGAGGATTAATCTCTTTCTAGATCATTCATATTTCTCATACAATTCATTATATATTTGAAATCCACTTTTATCATTACACGATCAAAGGCAACTTTTAATGTAATCAAAATATATTATCATCATATAGAAATATAATGATTTCAAGTCGAAGGACCATTATATCATTATCACTGAAAGAATTACTTATGACATAACAGATATGTAGAATCTCACATTGGGTCTCTCCAGCACCATGTATATTTAAATCTACCTGTATTTTTGACTTTACTATCACTATACCTATGATCAATAAGATGTTATCATCAGTCAAAAAACACATCAGACTTAATGCATTATTATTGTCCTATAATAATAATACTCGACTAGGGATATTTATAAATATCGATACTACTCTCATAATCTCATTTCTAAGTCACGTACCTAGTGATATAGAATTCATATCATATTCTAAGAACATTTATTGATCTAATATTTATATCACAGTAAATTAAGATATAATAAATTATGAAAGAATAATCGATAGAACAAAAACATTAATAATCCAAATATCATAAACAAAATATAATAGTGTTGTCTCTAGGGCACAAACGCTAACAATCTTTAACTTGCATTAGAGCCAATCACTCATGTATCTAATACCCATGGAACTAGTATGACCGTCGTGCTTCTACTGCGACAAAGCCTTAGTCAATGGGTGTGCAATATTATCATCAATATGCACTATACATATATGTATATCTCCTCTCTCATTAATCTTTAGAAAAAGGTAATATCTTTTAAGTATATGCTTTACTTTGAAACGAGACCTCGGTTCTTTAGTCAGCGCAATGGCTCCATTATTATCGCAATAAAGATCAACTAGATATATGATCGATGGAACCACACTAAGTCCCGTTATAAATTTCTGCATCCAAACAGCCTCATTGGTTGCTTCACTGGCAGCAATATACTCAGTTTCCATTGTAGAATCAGCTAATGTCTCTTATTTTAAACTTTTCCAGCTTATAGCACCTCCATTAAGGAAAAACACAAAATGTAACTGAGATACTGAATCATCTCTGTCTGTCTGGAAGCTAGCATCAGTGTAACCCAGTACAACTAGCTTCTCATCTCCTCCATACACTAAGAATAAATCTTTCGTCCTCTGTAAGTACTTGATAATATTCTTGATAGTTGTCTAGCACCTGGATTAGACTGGTATCTACTCATCATGCTCAAGGCATATGAAATATAAGGACGATTATATATAATTATATACAAAAATTCCAATTGCTGAAGCATATGGAACTTTGCTCATATAGCCCTTATCATCTAATGATTTAGGACAATTATCTTTTGAGATCACTATCCCATCAGACATTGGGACATATCCTCTTTTTGCCTCTTGTATCCCAAAATGGTGCAATACTTTGTCAATGTATGTACTCGCACTTAGGCCGATTAATCTCCTCGATCTATCTCTATAGATCTTGATCCCTAATATATAACTAGCATCGCCTAAGTTGTTCATTGAGAAACTATTTCCCAACCAAGTCTTAACAGCCTGTAGAGGAGGTATGTCATTCCCTATTAATAATATGTCATCTACATATAGTACTAGGAACGTCACATGGCTCCCACTAACCTTCTTGTAAATACATGGTTCATCTTCATTTTGAATAAAGCCAACTCTTTGACTGTTTCATCAAAAGAATGATTCAATCTCCTTGAGGCTTGCTTCAATCCATAAATAGATCAAAGCAACTTACAGACCATCTTAGAAAACTTTGGATCGAAAAAACCCTCAGGTTGTATCATGTATACATCCTCTTCAAGGCTCCCATTTAAGAAAGCGGTTTTAACATCCATTTTCCAAATCTCATAGTAGTATTGAGCAGCTACTACTAGGAAAATCCTAATGGACTTGACCATAGCAACTGGTGAAAAAGTCTCATCATAGTCTATACCATGAATTTGTTTGAAACATTTGTCCACTAGTTACGCCTTATAGGTCTGTACTTTACCATCTATTTTAGTTTTCTTCTTAAAACTCCACTTGTATCCTTTAGGTTTTACACCTTTAGGTGGATCAACTAAAGTCCATACTTTATTTTGATACATGGATTCCATCTCGGATTTCATGGCCTCTAGTCATCTCTCGGAGTCTAGACTGTTCATAGTTTCTTGGTAGATAAGAGGCTCATCATTGTCTATAAGGATCACATCATCATCTTGAGTCAATAAAAATCCGTAATATCTCTCTCGCTCATGACGAACCCTACTAGATCTATGAACAACCTATGTTTCCAGAGCAGGAACATCTTGATGTACATCCTGCCCACTTTCCAACACTGGTTCAATGATATTTTTTACATATTGATCTTCACCGAGATCTATAGTCCTCCGACTATTTTTCTTGTAAAGTAATTCTCTTTCAAAAAATACAGCAGTCTGAGCAACAAACACTTGGTTCTTAGTAGAATTATATAAACTATACCCTTTGTTTCTTCACGATATCCCACAAAATAACATTTATCTGATTTTGGTCCTAGCTTGTCAGAGACCAAGCGTTTCACAAATGCTTTGCATCCCATACTTTCATAAATGACAAGCTATGACATTTCTCAGTTCATATCTCATATGGAGTCTTTTGAACCGATTTAGTTAGAACTTGATTTAGTGTATATGTAGCTGTTTCCAAAGCATAACCCCAAAAATTTATTGGAAGATCCATTAGACTCATCATCGATCGTACCATGTCCAATAAGGTACGATTTCTCCTCTCAGAAACTATGTTCCATTGAGGCGTTCCAGGAGGAGTAAGCTGTGATACGATATCACACTCCTTCAGAAAACCTTTAAACTCGAGCCTTAAGTATTCACCTCCACGATCTAATTGTAGAACTTTTATACTTTCCCCTATTTTCTTTTCCACTTCTGCCTTGTATGTCTTAAACTTTTCAAAAGAATCAGATTTGTTCTTCAAAAGGTACACATATCCATATCTACTGAAATCACCAGAAAATATAATGAAGTAGTAAAATCCACCTCTTGCCATCATACGAATTGGACCATATACATTACTATGTATAAGTCATAAACATTCGGTGGCCCTTTAATCTTTTCCGGTAAAAGGAGCTTTAGCCATTTTTCCAATAAGACAAGCTTTGCATTCTTCGAATGATTCATAATCAAATATATCCAGGTTGCCATCTTGATGTAACTTAGAAATGCGTTTCTCATTTATGTGGCCTAAATGACAATGCTAGAGGTATGTTTGATTTGAGTCTACCATCTTAATACGTTTATTGTCATTAATATTTATGCTATACACATGAGTATCAAGATCAAGAACATATAAACTATTAAACAAATATGTAAACCAATAGCTAGCAATATTCAATAAAAAGGAACAACATTCTTCTTAATCAAAAATGAAAAACCTTTCTTGTCCAAATAAGAAACCGAAATAATGTTTTTACAAATCGTAGATACGTAAAAACAGTTATCTAGTTCTAAAATAAGCCCAGTGGGTAATGATAAATAATAAGTCCATACAGCTAAAGCAGCAATATTTACTCTATTGCCAACACGTAGGTCGACTTCTCCCTTCGCCAATATCCTACTTTCCTGCAGTTCCTGCACATTTATACAAATGTGAGAACCATATCCATTATCTAATACCCATGAACTAGAAGTAGACAAGTTAACTTCTATACCATAAATACCTGAATCAGAAGCGCCAGGAGTCTTCTTCTTTTTCAGATCCTCCAAAAAAGCTTGATAGTTTCTCTTCCAATGACCCGGTTTCTTGCAATAGTGACAAGTATCACCCTTTGCAATTCCGCCTCCAGGCTTCAAAGCCTGTTTGGGAGAAGTTTTGGGAGCAGTACCAGATTTGGATCCCATCTTCTTCATGCCTTTCCAATTATCTTTCCCTTTGTCTTTCTCTTTGTTCACCATCACTATGGGAGCAGGGGACACCATCCGAATGTTGGTCTCGGCAGTTTTTGACATAGCCAACAATTTGGTAGGTGTCTTGTCTCTCATTCATATTGTAATTCATTAAAAATTGAGCACATTTGTTGTTCAAAGATTGTAAGATCAGATCTATCTAGGCTTTCGGCCCAATCTCGGAACCCATAATAGCAAGGTACTCCATATATTCAATCATCTTCAAAATATACGATCCAATGAAATCACGATCACCCTGTTTGCATGCCTACAAAGCTTTGCTTGTATCAAATCTCTCTTGACGAGCCCGTTCTTCAAACATACATTTAAGGTGATCAATCATGATATAAGCATTCATATGCTCATATTGTTTCTGAAGCTCAGGACTCATAGTCGCTAGCATCAAATAGGTAACATATGTGTCACCATCTATATGCTTTTGATAAGCAGCCTGTTGAACATACGTTGCACCTTCAGGGAGAGGATCAGGGAGAGGAACATTAATGACATGAAACTTTCGCTTCTTCCTGAGGACTATCCTCTGGTTCCTTTTCCAATCAAGGAAGTTTGTTCATGTCAGCTTGTCCTTCTCAAGGACTGGTCACACAGAGAAGTTGTTTGAGTTGTTTTCCCTTTGATATCTATAATATTAAAATACATAAAATGAATTAGTCTACAGATGATCATTATATTATGTTCAAGTGATTATTTATATATATTCAAAATATATATCTCCTACTATTTTTATCAAATCAATAGCCCTAATTATTAATTTGGAAAGAAAATCTTCAATATCCTTTCTAGTGAGCCAAGATCCAAATTTTACAACATTTTAGTTCAGCTTTGGCTTTACTCCTAAAACGTGATTCAATAAGATAGACAGTATTTGTTAATTATATCAACTATATAACTCTTGGATAGTTCGATGGAACAACATTTGTTCATATTTTTCTAATAAATCTCGCCAACCTCCATGCCTCTAAGTTCACAATCCTATTGTGGTAACTTAGTTAAGTTAAACCTAATAGTCAGAAAGTATTAATATACTTCAACGCATCTCCCACGATAGATGCCAGTACTTCGCTCTTGCGAACCCACTCCTTATCGATGTAGGGGTTAACGCGTTGGACATAGTGGAAGGCATGTGAACAACTTAATCTGAGCTTTAGGGTTTTGTAAATATTAAAATGATCATGATCCCATCATAAAGAGATTATCAATTGTTCCTTGAATAATATACTTCAAATCAATATTTGGCAATGGTTTATTTTTCCCAGTAGAGAGGGAGTCACAACGGTCTCTCTTAAAACCCTCAACCTTACAAGTTCAATGTACCCGCTTTTTGACAAAATTGCCCCATATTAGAAATATAGAAAATTCATATTTTATTTTGTATTTCTAAAATATGAGAATCTCATGTTCGTTTGTTAAATTTTAAAATCTTGAATCGTTACAAATTTTATCTTCTTTAGCAGCATGGCATGGGTGATTTATCTAATATATACATACATTGCTAATCTAATTAAGCATACATCATTCTAACTACTCTACAGATTCATTCATCAGATGATGTATGTAAAGTGCAATAAAATTAATGTGGTAGGTTATGGCCCTATCCTATGTGATCTTCATCAAGCTCATCATCAAGATCATGATCAATCTAAGGTGGTTAAGTAAATAAATACAATTATCTATTACATCATATGTCTTCTTACTTTATTTGCTTCCTTGTATAGCTTTCTTAGATCACATTCAATGGACTCCTTTTTCTAGTCTTCAAGTCTTCACGTGCATTACATAAATGAAATATAAAAGACTAAACTAATGAACTTACAAGAAGAACTTGAGTTACATTCGAGATTTAATATTACATGAATCAAAACTACATGCAAGTAGTATTTAAAAACTAAAACCACAATTAAAAACCATCCACCATGCTTAAATAACATATATTAATATAATTTATTATATACTTATTATTATTAATCTAATTAATCATATCAAGTGGAACATATATGAAACACTATTTTACGGATCAAACTCCGCTGAAAATTTTGAAAAAAAAAATCATAATCAAAACAGAAACTTTCTGCTTGATTCTTCATCTCTGTATCATTGTATAATATACATACAGTATGTTCCAGTCCCCTATTGTGTCCATACATAATTAGTCATAATAAAAGTCATCTCAGATCATCAACACATGTATAATATCTTCATATCTATCATGGAAGATCATCAACATATATAATATCATCATATTTATCATGGCTAATCATTAACAAATGCATAATATCATAATATCTATCATGGAAGATTATCAACACATGCATAATATACAAATCACATACATATAGTCATCAAAGAATGTATACATAATATTATCATCAAAATCAGTAAACACATAAATGAAATAAAACCTTTCGTAAGTAGCTATCATACCATTGTTGGGTTTCGAGATATAAAAACACAACGGAACAATAAATAAAACCGTAAAAACAGATAAAAACTTAAACCCACCGCAGGATCCATGCGAAAAAAATATTTAATTTGTGGATGAGATATTTACCTTAAAGTGTTTTACGATTATGGTTGTCAAAAAGAGATTATTGCTTTAACCCAACACCACGTATCTCGCCTTAACGATCTACGCCGTATAGGTATCCACACGAAATCCGGTACGGAGGAGGCGTGTACTAGCACCGGAAATTGAACTCGTTCTTCTTCTCTCTCTCCCTCTCTCTGCTACTAGGATTTTGTTAGAAAAACGTAGTTACCTAATTCAGCCCTAAAAGAGATTATATATGAGAGAAAAAATATGAGTTATAACCCTAATCCAACAATATAGTCATATTAATTATTAAATTCTAATTTATTGTCTAATTAAGTCTCACTTAATTATCCAATAACTAAATTTCTAATTTAGTAATAATAAATTTGAATTTCATTTAATCTATTAATTAATTCCAACTTAATTAAAATTAAATAATACAAAATTCATATTTAATTCAAATTTGAGTTTAACTTAAATATTCCTCCAAACTTTCTTTTTGCGTCGACCCTATAGGTTATTATTATGTTGGCAAATTATTAAATATCTCATATTAAAATTATAAACAATGAGTGGCATCCAGAAATACATCATTGCTACGCAAGTAATAATAATTAAATCGGTGATCGATTAAATATTTCGTGAATAATGTACAATATAATATAATTCATTTAACTATATATTATAGATTAAACTCAAGGTATGTTATATGTCATCCTCTTCATGGTTTAATCGCGGTTTCCTTGATCAATGATCATTCCAAATCAACATTTGAGTGCGGCGCCACGCATTTCATAGTCTAGCTCACACAAAAGGCCAATAATATTACTCCAAATAGGAGGATTAAATCATTTCTACATCATTCATATTTCTCATATGATTCATTATACATCTAAAGTCCAATTTCATCATTACCCGGTCAAAGGTAACTTTTAATGTAATATCAGAGTATATTAATCATCATATAGAAATATAATGATTTCAAGTCGAAGGACGATTACATCATTATCACTGTGAGAATTACTTATGACACAACACACATGTAAAATGTCAAATTTGGTCTCTCCAGCACCATGTATATTTAAATCTACCCGTGTTTTCGACTTTACTATCACTATACGAATGATCAATAAGATGTGATTATCAATCAACAAACACACTAGTATTAATGCATTATTATTGTCCCATAATAATAACAGTCGACTACCGATATTTAGGATATAATACTAGTCACGTACTTACACATATAGAAGTCATATCATATTAAAAGAACATTTATTAATCTAATATTTATATCGCAGTAAATTAAGATATAATAAACTATGAAAGAATAATCGATAGAATATATATATTAGTAATCCAAATATCAAAAATAAAATATAATACGTTTATGTGTAGGGCACAAATACTAACAATAACAAAATATAACACGGAAGACGAAAACGTTTATGTGATGTCCCTCATATCATCTTATTTAATTTTTCTAATTTTCTGAATTTTAGTAAATATTAAAAATTACAGTTACCTATATTCTTCTAAATATATTATTATCATTTAATATTCTTTTCTGGGAATTTTTTTTTAAAAAAAATTTGTAATTTATATAAAAAATAATTAATAAAAGTCTTGACTAAAAAGTTAAATATTTAATATTTAATTGAGTAAAGTCTTGACTAACAAGTTTGACAATGTAAAAAGCAAGTAAATAATCTTATATTATATATGTCAATGGTTTGACTTCAAATACAATGAACAAATCAGTTTTCTATTATAATTTCAAACTTTATTTTTCATGTTATTGTAATTTTTCGGCTATTCATTTTGTTAAGCCTTTAAATTTGTGTTAATTGTTTGATTGTTTTTATGAGTTCAGAGTGTATCATTTTGTTTAAGAAAGAATTATGGATGCTACGAGACTTAGTGGTTTGTTTCATATTATTTGATTAAAAGTATGTTATTCCATATTTATATTTAAGTATTTTTGATGTAGTCAACAGATATAGTGGAGCTCCAGATATTAATGCGGGTAATAATAAATTTGACATACATTAGCAAAAGTCAAGTATAAGCCTATTATAGAAATCGGCCAATTTTTTCAAAAATCATCAATAAATCGCTAAGAAACTCGTCCAATATTCGACTAGGTTGTTAATTTATCGATAAATCATTTGATTTGTCAAAAATTGCACGATAAATCACATATCAGTAACTAAACCAAATAGTTCCAATTTTCGAAATTAATAATCATGATTACAACAAAACAACCTATAATTTTTATATATTAATGCATTTTCGCATGTATTTATTATTGTAATTATAAAATGTTTATTTTATTTTCAATGTACCACATATATAAGTAAATGCTATGATATTTAATAATAAATATTTATTATTTTCTTAAAAATATTTGTATAGTCCCGCCATAAAGCGTGACTTAATGTCCTGGTCAGTTATATAATGATTTCAATATGTTTTATCTAATTTATATCATGAATTTACCAGAATCTTCTAGAAAACTTCATAAAAATTTCATTACAATCCAAAAATTTTATAAAGTTTATGAAATAAATTTGAATATCATCGACTTTAAAAATTTATAAAATATTAATTCATTCGTCCTACTAGATTATTAACATTTGAAATGGAGTATCGACATACATTTTAAGACTCTTATCTAGTGTAGTTTTATAACTCATATATGAAATTTTCTTTTTCTTAAAAAAAGTTTAACATTTGAACTTTTATTGAGAAAAAAAATTAGAACCAAGTTATAGAACTATAGTATATAAGAACCGTAAAATACGTGCCGAACTTTTTATTTCAAACGTTAAAAACCTAGTGGAACGGATGGAGTAATTGATTATCTCTGAAATGTGAATACAATAATATTTCAATAAAAATCAACAGATTTTTAACCAGATATGACAAATTTAATGAATGTTTTAAAAGTCGATCAAACAGTCACAAAATTTTAATATTCAAGAATATCTTTTATTATCCTAATTAAATACACCTTCATAAATATAACTAAAAATGCCTCTAATTTTTAATGTTAACCGCCATACGCGCTACCTCCAGTGTTAATAAGTTAATCAAATCCTAATTTACTTTATAAATTTATATAATAAAAACCCTCGCGTTTACATTTGATATTTATGATCAACATGTTCATGCACTGATCACTTATTTGTTTTCATTGTGTAATTAGCTAATCAGTAATAATCAAATCTTCATTATGTACACAAGCACCGTAAGATAATAAAAACGAATTATTTTGAATAATGTTATTGATCTTTGCGGTGCTTATTGTCCTAAAAAATAAATATTTGTCGCACAAATTAACAATATAACATATGTGCATGTCACGTGCTAAAAGATTACTTCACTAAATAACTAGCAATTAACAATCATGGTACGGGAATGGTAGGCGCCTCCTAATTATGCAACTAGAGTTTGTCCGTGCAATTAGCAACTAATAATCATGTCCACCGTAAGATAATAAAATCCAATTAGTTTGAATAATGTCATTGATCTTTGCGGTGCTTATTGTACTAAAAAATAAATGCTTACCGCACATATTAACAATATAATATATATGCATGTCACCTGCTAAAAGATTACTTCACTAAATAACTATCAATTAACAATCATGGTACGGGCATGGTACGCGCCTCCTAATTATGAAACTAGAGTTTGTCGGTCCAGGTGGGAGGAAATTAGTAACTAATAATCATGTTTATATCCCACGTAAACCTAGTAACTAATAGTCAAGCAACTAGCAGTTTGCCACTAGGTAAATATATACAAAATCCATATCTGAGTAGCAATTTAGTGCGTTGCTATATCTGTAACTAACTAGTAACATACAAATCAAAGAAAATAAAAACAAGTCAAAATCCATTGGATTTTAGTTTTTAATTTAGTCATTAATTTACTCCAATATCTTATTAATATCTACATAAAATAATTTTGAAATTCATAATTATTGCCTAATCGGTTTTAAATAAAAGTTGTATTTTAAATCATATATATAAGGCACTACCAATATGTTGTGATATAGTAAATCAGTAATGATCTAGAGTTTTATGTTATATTTACAGATGGAAGGAGATAACAACCAAAGCCAAGACTCTTTCCAAATAGTTCAACAGTTACTCCCACCTCATGAACCGCACCACTCTGATTTTGAAACCAATCCCCTGAACAACACCAATCCCCAGAACAACAACTCTACAGGGGGTGGTGGTTTTTTCCCAAAAAGTTGTCCACGAGGCCGTCCTCGTGGCTCCAAAAACAAGCCTAAGAATCCTATTGTCCGCAATTGTAAGAGCTCCAATGTTCTCAAGGCGTACATTCTTGAAATTTCATCGAGCGCTGATATAATTGAGACCCTTAACACATATACAATGTAGAGAGGCAGAGGTGTGTGTATCTTTAATGGGAAGGGGACAGTTTGGAATGTTATCATCCACCAACATGCTTCTTCTTCCTTGTCTGGGGGCCTTATTACACTACCAGGTGCTTTTTAGATTATTTCGATTACTGGGACAGTGCTTCCTCCCCCGGATCCACCAGGATTCGGGAGCCTATCGATCTTTTTATCAGGAGGACAAGGGCAGGTTCTTGGGGGAAAAGTGGTAGGTGTTGGGAGTAGTTTTTAACTTAGAATGATTATTTGGTTTATCTGGTGTACGTTGAAGCATGGACTTGGCCTGCTAGTTGTTGCGTATATTTAGGAGTTTGGATGAATAAGATATAGATAAACTAGGATATGTTGTTCCTGGTTTATAGGTCGTTAGTTGATAGTAGTCTACTTGTTTTCTTGCTGTAAACATTAAACCATTAATTCAGATTGCAGACTTTCCATATTAGCAAATCTTTCTTCCTCTGTTTCTCTAATATCACACTTTATATTCTATATCTGGTATCAGAGCAGTTGATCACCCAGTTCTAATCAGCTAATAGAAGATGGAGGCAAATAAGTCTAAGGAAGGATCCATTGGACTGAGCATCCCAATGCTCACAAAATCAAACTATACTACCTAGGCCATAAAGATGAAAGTCTTTATGCAGGCTCACGCGGTATGGGATGCAATAGAGGCAAAAGATCTGAAAGCACCACTCGACGAGAAGATAGACAAGCGAGCAATGGCCATGATTTATCAAGAAATCCCTGATGACACACTGTTAGCGGTAGCGGAAAAGAAAACATCCAAGGAGACTTGAGGATCGATCAAAACAATGTGCCTAGGTGCGAAAAAGGTAAAAAAGGCGAAAGCTCAGACCCTTAGAATAGAGTTTGAGTCACTGAAGATGAAAGAAATAGAACAATTGGAAGGTTTCTGTATGAGACTGAATGGTTTGGTCACAAACATCAGGGCACTAGGAGAAGCAATCGAAGAAGAGTACGTTGTGAAGAAATTATTGAGGGCTGTCCCAACTAAGTTCCTGCAAATAGCCTCGGCTATTGAACAGTTCGAGAACTTAGATTCTATGTTCGTTGAAGAAGTGGTTGGATCTCTTCGAGCTCATGAAGAACGTTTATAAGGACCTGCAGAAAGCAGTGAGGGACACCAGCTGCTATTGATAGAGGACGAGTGGAAAAAGAAGGAGAAAGCTGAAAGTAAGTTGTTGTTTACTAGAGAGGAATGGCTTAAGAGGTCGGGAAAGGGTACCTCACCTGGAGGAAGAGACTACCGAATAAGGGACAACCGAATTGGTCATGATAGAAGTCAGGTAAAATGCTTCAATTGTGGTGGCTATGGACACTACGCTGCTGAGTGTCGCAAACCAGGAGGAAATAAGCAACAAAAGAGAGAAGCAAATTTGGTAGCAGAACTGTATGACAATGAACCTGCATTACTAATGGCACTCTGTGAAAACAGTATGAACGGTGTGATCGATTTTACCGAAGGCAGAGAAATAAGCAATATGAAAGAGACTGAAGAAAATACCTGGTACCTTGATAATGGTGCTAGTAACCATATGACAGGTCGGCGAGATAAGTTTGAGAAATTAGATAAGACAGTTAGGGGCGAGGTAAAATTCGGAGATGGCTCTTTAGTAAAAATTGAGGGGAAAGGAGCTGTCAAGATTATGTGCAAAAATGGAGAAACTAGAGTACCGAATGATGTTTACTTCATCCCCTCTGTACGAAGTAACATCATCAGCCTGGGACAGCTCTCTGAGGAAGGAAATCGGGTGGTTTTGTATGGCGAGCACTTGTGGATCTATGAAAGTCGCGGTCGATTACTCATGCAGGTTAGGAGGTCTGGTAACCGATTGTATAAAATATATATCGATAAGGCACATCAGACATGTATATTAACAAAAGGCGAGGAGGAATCTTGGTTGTGGCATCAACATCTCGGTCATGTGAATTTCAAGGCATTACACTTGATGTCGAAAAATAGAATGGCGCATGGACTTCCTAGTATCAAACAACCTGGCGAAATCTGCAGTGGATGCCTTATGTCCAAGCAAACACGTAAGCCTTTTCCATCTCAAACAAATTTCATTTCGAAAAGAAAGTTAGAATTGATACATCTAGACCTTTGTGGACCTCTATCTCCTTCTACTCCAGCGGGAAATAGATATTTTATGTTACTAGTGGATGATTATACTCGTCTAATGCGGGTCTATATGCTAAAAATAAAAGATGAGGCTCTAACATGCTTCAAGAAATTTAAATTACTTGTTGAGAATGGTAAATAACAGGGTATTCAGGCGTTACGAACAGATCGGGGCGGTGAGTTATGTTCCAAGGATTTTCAAACATTCTGTGATGAACAAGGCAAATTAAGGCATTTTACAACGCCCTACACACCTGAACAAAATGGTTTCGTAGAGCGCCATAATCGCACGGTGGCGGCCATGGAAAGAAGTACGCTGAATGAGAGAAAAATGCCGGCCAAATATTGGGGAGAAGCTATACGTTATGCTGTATATGTTCTCAATAAACTTTTAACATGATCAATGTCTGAAATCACACCGTATGAGGCTTGGTTTGAGAGAAAACCGAATGTGGAATATCTGAAAATATTTGGCTGTATAGCCTACATGAAAGTAGTTGCTCCTTATACAAAGAAGCTCGACAACAGAAGTAAAAGACTTGTCCATATTGGCCGGGAACCAGGGACAAAAGCATACAGATTATTTGATCCACTCTCTGACAGTGTACACATAAGCAGAGACGTTACTTTCGATGAAAGTAAAGGTTCGGACTGGGAGATAGACGAACATAATGCACGAAATGCAACAGATCAGTGGATTACTACAGGCCACACCTCAGAAATTCCGGATGATCCAGAACAACATACTGAGAAAGAACCACCAACTCCACAGACTCCTGAGAATACAACTACTTCTTTCAAAGGGGATGCACACACGGATACTAGCACTTCCAGCGATTCCAGTGAACAGCCAAAACGGTTTCGTTCCCTTGCTGAAATTTATGTTGATTTAACAGAGGTTGAACTCGAAGAAGAATTATTCTTCATGGGGATTGATGAGCCTGTGTGTTTTGAACAAGCAATTACAGATAATGCATGGCAGGAAGCAATGCAAAGGGAAATACACTCGATTGAGAAAAACAAGACCTGGGAGCTAATAACATTGCCAAAGGGACACAAAGCTATTGATCTGAAATGGGTCTTCAAGGTGAAAAAAGATCAGAATGGTGCGGTGACAAAACACAAGGCACGGCTCGTAGCCAAAGGGTACGTACAACGCCACGGGGTGGACTATCACGAGGTTTTTGCTCCTGCAATGAGATTAGAAACAGTCCGGTTACTCCTAGCCTTAGCAGCCAAAAATACCTGGGAGGTTCATCACCTCGACGTCAAATCTGCATTTCTAAACGGCGTCTTACTTGAAGAGGTTTCTGTACGCCAACCTAAAGGTTTCGTCAAAAAAGGGCAAGAAGACCATGTATACAGACTCCTAAAGGCCTTACATGGATTACGTCAGCCCCCCGCCCCCCCGGGCCTGGTACTCACGCCTTAACCAGTATTTAATATAACTGGGTTTTGTCAAGTGCCTTTTCGAACATGCCGTATACACGAAGAAATATGAAGCTGATTCCCTACTTGTTGGTGTCTACGTTGATGACTTGATCATCATAGGTACTAGTCCGTCACATATTGTCAAATTCAAGGGGGATATGAATAGAGAATTTGACATGTCTGACCTTGGTAAGCTGTCTTACTATCTGGGTTTGGAGGTCATTCAAGGCAACAAGTTCATTGAAGTAAAACAATCAGGCTATGCCAAGAAAGTACTTGAGAAGCCAGGCCTAGCCGAGTGCAATGCAGTCAAGTTCCCCATGGACCATAACCTGCAGATTCATGCAGATAAAACTGGTAAACTCGTGAACTCTTCACAATACACTACAAGAATAATATCAATAGACATCACACATTAGACATCGGTTAACTTTGCCACTGATGTTAAAAGAAATATTGACATCACCCCGTGTTTTTGTGATGTCTTTGTTCTTTGTAGACATCGGTTATAATTAAACTGATGTCTAAAATTCACTAAAAAAAATAATTTCACGCCCACCTTTTCTTTCCCCCTTTAGTCAAATTTTCATTCAGTTTTAGTTCTAAATTCCCCCCCCCAATCCCAAAATTCTCCCCCCTTAACCAAATTTTGGTTCCCCCCAAATTAATCTTCAGATACAAAATCAAAACAAAAAACTAAAAAATCAAAACTAAAAACTAAAAAACAGTCTCTCTCACTCTCTCGAACCTCCCCCTCTCTCTCGAACCTCCCCCTCTCTCTCGAACCTCTCTCTCTCGATCAAACCTCTCTCCCCTCACAATCTCTCTGAACTCCGGCCATCATCTCACCATCACAATCTCTCGAACCTCTCTCTCTCGAACCTCTCTGTCTCGAACCTGTCTCTGGAACCTCTCTCTCTCTCTTTGAACCTCTCTCCGCTCCCAATCTCTCCGTTAAGCCTCTTTCAGTTAACCTCTCTACTTCGATAAGTGTTGTATCTACTTGAATCGAACTGGTCTTCTCTGCATGAAGACCAGTTTTAAAAGTTGAGGATTTTTTAATTCAAAACCCTAATTTTGTAATTTGGGGTTTTTTCTAATTCGAAACCCTTATTTTTTTTATTAATTTAGTGTCTAAACTTGTTGCTAATACTTTTCTTCTTGTTATATACAGGACCTAATCTGAGAAAAAGATTTAGAGATTTAGGTAATTTGGGTGTTTTTGGTTGTTCATTTGTATTTTTGTTTTTTTTATTTTTGTAAATTGTGTAAAGTTAACGATCCTTTCATCTCTACTGATTACATGGTATTTTTTAACTTCAATCCTCATTTTTTTTGCTTTAGTTGTGATTTGTGATTTGATTTAGTGTTGTTTATCTTATTTTGCTCGTTATAAATGTTGATCTATTATTTTATCACGGATATGATTAGGTTTTAAATGTTTTGATTTGGTGCTTGGTGCTTGTTATAGATTTCATCTCTTGATTTAGCTCTACAACATCAAATTGAATTGTAGCAATAACTGTAAAAATGTTATATGTAATGTATGCAATTTAAGGCTTGTACCTTTGATTTGGATAAAAGGTGAAGCTATTTACACTTTACACTTCAATGTCTGGCTTTTTTGTTTATATTTTTTTAAATTTTCTGCTACACAAGACTGCTATGGTTCACTTAATACTAAGATTTGTGCTTGCTGAAAATATATAATGTACACTCGTTTGCATTTCAGGTGACATCCATGGGCAGTATAGTGATTTGTTACGACTCTTTGAATATGGTGGCTTTCCTCCTCAATCAAATTATCTGTTTTTAGGGGATTATGTGGACCGTGGAAAACAAAGTTTAGAAAGGATATGGCTCTTGCTTGCTTATAAAATTAAGTATTCGGATAACTTTTTTCTTCTTAGGGGAAACCATGAATGCGCCTCTATCAATAGAATATATATATTTTATGATGAATATAAGCGCCGATTCAATGTTAAACTATGGAAAACCTTTACTGACTGTTTCAACTGTCTTCCTGTGGCTGCTGTTGTTGATGATAAGATATTATGGATGTATGGTGGTCTGTCCCCTGATCTTAACAATTTGGACCAGATCAAAAACCTGCCACGTCCAACTGCTATACCTGACACAGGTTTGCTCTGAGATTTACTTTGGTCAGATCCCAATAATGATGTCAAGGAATGGGGATTGAATGATAGAGGAGTATCATCCACCTTTGGCCCTGATAAGATGTCAGAGTTCTTAGCGAAACATGACTTGGACCTTGTTTGTCGTGCTCATCAGGTAAAATCAATAATTTTCTCTTTTTCAACAATTAATTTGCACCGGAGTTGATGACTTGACGTTATACTTGTGCAGGTTGTGGAGGATGGTTATGCATTCTTTGCTGAAAGACAGCTTGTTACCATATTTTCCGCTCCCAACTATTGCGGTGAATTTGATAATGCTGGTGCAATGATGAGCGTTGATGGAAATTTGATGTGCTCTTTCCAAGTACTGAAGCCAACTGAAAAAAAGAATAATTTTTTAATGTCCACAAAAATGTAACTGGTATATACTTTTTCTTGCCTTTCCTTTCTGGGTATATTGCCAATTTGCCATTAGCAGGTTTGTGGTAGTTTAGACCTTGTTGGTTAGACTGGTTCACCTTTTAAACTTATAAAGAAGTACTATTCATATCTTAAACTATAAAATAAGTTAAATTATTAAGTATGATTTGAACTTCAATGTATTGCAACTACCACAATTGGCAAGACCTGCTACTATTATTAACTTAGTTTATTTGTCACTTCTTGTAGTGTTTGCTTTGCTTCTTTATATTTATATAAAGGGTCTTTCTTCAAGAACCATCATCCGAATGAGAAGAGATGGAATTCTGACTATTGTATTTACACATATAGTCCCCTGTCCTGGTGCTTCAAACATCAACAATTAGTAAAAGTCAGTTAGCCTTAAGTTTTAGACGGCTATGTTGGTGTCATGCTGCCAAAATTCTCATAGTTTTTTGACTTGATTGCAGTATTGCTACTTCTTTATATAATGACTATTAATTTATTCCTATATAAATATTACTTGTTTTATTTCCTATTTAATTAAGGTTCCTGCTAGAGTTGACTGATATATTTTTCTTTTGGTGTTGGATCTTTCTTTCTGCTCTACGCGTCCTATTTGTTTTGATAAATTTTTTTATATGTGATCTCAGTTGATAGGTGGGGGAAGTGGCTATGGTTATAAATCAGTCAGAAGATGGACTACTCAAAGGAAGTTGGGATACAGTCTCATTGAATGTGAAAAAGTAATTTGTGTGTGTGTGTTAATTATTGTTAGCCTATTATAGTTGGGATGCTGACAATATTTCTTATCATCATTATTAATTTCAGATATTTGTCCCTATCCATAAAGAAGCACATTGGTGCTTGGCAGTAATCAACAGGAAAGATGAGAAGTTCCAGTATCTTGATTCTCTTAAAGGATGGGATCGACAAGTAATAAAAGTTTTGGGATGTTGTGGGTTCGCCCCTGCCCTTCAAATTATTTGTCTACTTGCATACGTGTAAATTAGTTTTAGTAGACTTTAGGTTTGGCTAATCTAGCATGGTTGTTAATGCAAAGCTTCCTTATCTATCTTATGTGAAGATTCAGTAAATTGGTTGTTAAAGAATGAAGAGGAGTTGCAATATAACTTATAAATAGAACAAGACAAAAGATGGTTATTAAAATTTTATAGTGAGCACACAAAAGACTGTTGTTAAACAACAGTCTTGCTGACTGTTGTTTTTTAACACATATGTGGCTTAGGCCTCTTTATAATTACTTATATCTAGTTTTCTTATCTTTTCCTTAAATCTAATCTGATTCAAGATAATAATCTTAAAAATGATTTTAGAGCCCTGATTTGCTAACTCACAGAAAAGGCAAAATATTTAAAAAGGTGGATTTTGATCAAGTGAGAACCAATAAATAAATGAGAACCAGTAGAACCATGAACACACATATAAATGAGGTTCAATAAACTAAAAATATCAGTTTTTTTATATATAATGACAATGGCTTATATGGGGTTCACTGTTTCAGAATTAGGGTGTAGAATACGCACGGTTTAAGCTTCCTTAACGAATGTACAACTTAACTTACCATTCCAGAGTTGGGTTTTACCATTCCAGAAGAACGCGGTTTTAGCATCTCTAACAAGGTTCAATGCATCTCGGTGTTGAACCTTACTTACCGTTCATGTTCTTATTCAGTGCCCAACTGTAGCTCTATGGCTGCTTATAGCATATCCCAAGATTTAGTGTCTGAAATTAGTAATCGCATTGAATACATTGTTTATTTCGATAAATTCTTGTAGACAAAAATTCCTTTGGAAGAGACACGTCAGAAGATCTGGCCCGTGGACTCGAAGGTAGGGAAATAACAATTCAACTGTTCTTGTACACAGAAGACTGAGATGTTTGGGTTCTCTTTGTTTTAAAGGCAAATAACGCATATATCTTTCCTGGACTTGGACTTGGTTTGGTTATGTCTGGTGCAATCCGCATGCACGATGAAATGCTTCTTGCAGCTTGTAAATACTGACACTCCATTTATAGGACCATGAAATTACATGTTCTAAATATATCATAATTCTTTCTATTAATAATGCTGACTACTGAACTATAAATTGCTAAGTATGAACCATATTTGTTTGATAACTAGACGCATACTATGTCAGCTGAGTGCGTAAAAGCTTATTATCTGTGAATTTTTTTAAACAGCTGAAGTTTTGGCCTGTCAAGTAACACATGAACACTATGATAAGGGAATGACATTCCCACCATTTTCTAATATCAGAACAATATCCGCTAACATTGCAGCTAAAGTTGCTGCTAAAGTATATGATCTTGGTTAGTATCTTTTGTATCATAGATTTATCTATTATCCATCTATTTGCCATCCTAAAACATAACAAATTTGATATCTCACAGGCTTGGCAACACGTCTTCCTTGACCAGAAGATCTGGTCAAGTTTGCTGAAAGCTGCATGTATAGTCCCAACTATCGCATTTACCGGTGAACTGTCAATTAACCTATGGCTCTTAGCCTCTTATAACTAATAAAGTTCCTCGTGATCATGATGTTTGGTTTTCCTCTGTGTTAAGGGAGCTTCTGTTTGTGAATTTGGAATAATCAATGGATGTTAGTTCGTGGAAGCAAGAATTTGTAGAAGACCTTCCTGAGCAAAAGAACGGGTGCGGTTTGCCTTTTTTTTGTCTATCTGTATTGTTCCTTTGCTCAAAAGAGTAAGATGATATATGTGTTGTTTAATGAGGAAACTTTAGGAATTTAAAAAGGTGTAAATGGAGAGAATATTTAGTAATAAAGACCTTTCTTAGCAGAACAACGTGTGCTTTTCTTTGCTCAAAGTAGTAAGTTAAGATATGTGTTCTTTAAGGAGGAGACTGTTGGAATTTAAAAAGTTGTTGCATAAACAGGGAGAATATTTTGTAATAAAGAAATTTTACTGGTGTGTTGCATTCTTTCAATCGTTTAGAGCTTCATGAATAATAATCCTTTAGTTCTTATCCCCTGTACTGATTGAATCATGCTTATCAGAAATGCATTTATATTAGGGAGAATGTGTGTGTGGTCTAATTAAGAATACTCTCTCGCGATCTCATTCAGTTTTCACCATGACTATTTAATAGGCACTCAGGAAGAAGCAGCAAAAGCGTATGACATTGCTGCTATGGTTCCCACCATACTAACTGGCCTACTATCGCATTCCAGCAAACGAAGTCTCCAATTACTATGCACTACCCGTACGCTGATCGCCAAAGGCTCTGGTGTAAACAAGAAATACCAGATGTCGATTCTTCCTCCCAAAGCTATCAAGGATTTCACCAACTTCAATTAGGCAGCAGAAACCACAACTTTTATCAACCTTCCATGCTGCATATGTTTAGAAGCGAGAATGTAATAGTTTAGATTTCAGATCATATGTTTTACTATTTTGATTGACATTCTCAGACAATAATTACACAATTAGTGATGTAAAACTTTACACAATTTGGTCTATAAACTTCTTACACATCACTTTCAATTCAGAAAAGCTGATGTCAAAAAAGATAATATACATCACTTTAAGGTAAAAAACCGATGTCAGAGAAATCCAGGTTCAAGTCTAAATGAAACATAGAAATCACTTTGTTTAAGATAAAACTGATGTCAAGTAACATTATAAACATCACTTTTAACCAAACAAAACTGATGTCAAAAAATATAATGTACATCAGTTTTAGGCAAACAACTGATGTTAAAGACTAACATGTTCAAGTCTAAATGATACATAGACATCACTTCATTTTAGAAAACACTGATGTCTATACGCTAAATTAGACATCACCTTTCTTTAAAGAAACAGATGTTTAATATATCATTTTACATCACCTCTGTCAAAATTATCGATGTTTTTGTGACAAAAAATATAGCTCAATATATGTTTAATATGTTTTAATAGTTGTAATTTAGTTATTAAATAATTTTGTTATAGCATTTTTTGTAAAAAATCATCACATAGATATCAGTGTTTTTCATGAAAATTGATGTTTTTGTGACAAAAAAGATAGCTCATGATATGTTTAACATGTTTAATTAGGTGTAATTTAGTTATTAATTAATTTATTTATAGCATTTTATGTAAATAATCAACACATAGATATCTGTTTTTTAACTAAAATCGATGTCTAATCGAGTATAGACATCGGGTATTCACCGATGTCTAGAATAGACATCACCGACATCAACATCAGTTGGAAAACAGCATAGACATCAGTCAAAAAGGGATGTCTATGGACTTTTTTCTTGTAGTGATATAAAAGCTTGGTTGGAGGGCTGCGATACTCAGTGAATACACGCCCAAACATTGCATTCGTTGTTGGGATAATTAGTCGCTATATGGAGAGACCAACTGAACTACACTTGAACGCAGTAAAGCGTATCTTTCGCTATATGAAGGGGACAATACACTACGGTATGGTATATACAAAAGGGCAGGGAAACTATATTTTATCTGGATTCTTGGACAGTGACTTAGCAGGGAGCTTGGATGACAGGAAGAGTACAGGAGGGATGGCCTTTTATCTCGATGAAAATTTGGTTACTTCGGTTTCAGAAAAATAACGTTGTGTTGCTTTGTCTTCGTGTGAAGCAGAGTTCATGGCTACTACTACCGCTGCGTGTCCAGCTATTTGGCTTCAACGAGTTCTTAGCTGCATCACAGAAGTAAAGCCTGGTCCAGTCATATTGTATGTTGATAACAAATCTGTCGTTGACCTTGCTCGAAATCCAGTATTCCATGGAAGAAGTAAAAACATAGATTTGCGGTATCACTTTATTCGTGATTGTGTCGAAAAGGGTCTGATCACCATAAGACATGTTGGTACCAATGAGCAGTGTGCTGATATTCTGACAAAGGCAATGGCAGCTGCAAAGTTCGAGAAGATGAGAGACTTGCTAGGAGTATGTTGGGAGTAGTTTTTAATCTAAACTTATTTAGTTTATTTGTTTTTGTTTGTCTTAGAATAATTATTTGGTTTATCTGGTGTACGTTAAAGCATGGACTTGGTCTGCTAGTTGTTGCGTATGTTTAGGAGTTTAGATGAATAAGATACAGATAAACTAGGATCTGTTGTTCCTGGTTTATAGGTTGTTATTTGATAGTAGTCTACTTATTTTCTTGCTGTAAACATTAAACCATTAATTCAGATAGCAGACTTTCCATAGTAGCAAATCTTACTTCCTATGTTTCTCTAATATCGCACTTTATATTCTATAGTAGGTCCGCTGATTGCCAAAGGTGCAGTTATTTTGATGGAGGCTACTTTTGCTAATGCGTTATTTGAGCGTACACCATTGGAGAGGCACGGGGCAGCAGAGCGGGAAAATGCAGCAAATGGTGCTAATCAGGTGCAGGAGGTTCAGCCACTGATATCTCACGCTTCTACCATGCTTCTACCATGATAGGAAGTATTGGTACTAGTCTTTCTTTGTTTAATGCAGGGCATGCTTTAGATTTGACAAATAATTTTGTTGCACCAGGGCCTCCCTTTTAGATGTTGAATCAGCATCCCATGTAATCAACAATTTTGTTAACTTCATAATTAAATAATTACACTTTACTTGATATTTTTTTAATTAATTAATTTGTTTACTAGTAAATATGCAGTTTTAAACTACTAATTGGAACTAATAACCAACTCATCATTCCATAATAGCTTAATCAAGATATAATCTATTGGTAATATCTCTAAAACAAAATTTACTTATGCAAATGTGTAAATATTTTTAATCAACAAAGTTAATTATTTTAAAACAGAATTATTCTCACATCTCTTCTATAAAAAAAAACCTTAATAACACATAATATTCCATTAATTTATCACATTATCCAATAAATACATAAGAAAATTTGATGCAATGTAGTTACAATATTCAACTAATAAGTGATGCAATGTAGTTACAATATTCAACTAATAAGTATTTCATAACTCCATGTGATTTACAAAACCCACATAATAACTTGTTGGTCCAGTTTTTGGACAAAAAAATTATATAAACTATAAATGTAAATAATTTAAATTTATTATTTGTCAAGTAGAGTTATTAATTTTTTATAATAGTTTACAAATTATATAAAAGTCTATTATACTAGTTAGTAACATGTGTGAAGTACGGGTCTAAACTATAAAATATCAAATACTACATTTAAATCTCTTCAATGGCCTTTTGTTTTGGCTACTTTGGAAAAAATGGGATTCTCATCAACTTTTATCTCTTGGATTAAAGCTTGCATTTACACAAAAAGTTTTCTATCAAACTTAATGGCATTCTTCACGGTTATTTTGATTGTGCCCAAGGAATTAGCCAAGGTGATCCTTTGTCACCTTATCTCTTCACTATATGCATGAATATTCTCACCTGCCTTCAAATATCATTGAAAATGCAAGCACTTGGATATTACTCACCTGTTCTTTGCACAGATGATGTGTTATTTTTTGCCCATGCAAATGTTGATTCGGTAAAGCATATCATGAATAATATTGCTATCTTTTCCTCTATGAGTGGGCTTCAGCCAAGCATTCACAAAAGTAACAGTTTTTTCTGCAATGCTTCCCCCGAGTTTCTTGATTGGTTTGATAATGCTTTTGCTATTCTTAGAGTGTCTCTACCAGTTAAGTTTCTTGGGGTGCCTTTAATTTCTGGTCAGTTGTGGTTGAATGACTGCATTCCCCTGATTGATAAAATCACTGTTAGATTTCCTAATTGGACTTCACTGCTAATCTCTTTTGCTCGAAGAGTTTGCCTAATAAACTCTATTCTGCATGCTATCGAGGCCTATTGGTGCAACCATTTTTTGCTTCCAACAGCGGTTCATGCACATATCCAATCTTTGTTGACTCGTTTTTTGTGGAGGGGTAATATTAATCAGAAAGGTGGTGCTAAAATATTTTGGACAACAGTTTGTCTCCCTAAGGAGGAAGGGGGCCTTGGTGGTAAAAATATGGTGGATTGGAATCAAGCTCAAATTATAGGTCACTACTCAAGGTTGTCACAAAAAGCTCTAGTTTGTGGTCTACTTGGGTTAATGTTACTCTTCTTCGTAACAAACATTTTTGGACCATGAAAATTCCTCCTGACTCATCCTGGATCTGGAAAAAGGTTCTCAAACTTCGTAACATTGCATTACAGTTCATCACCTATGAGGTAGTGAATGGATGCAATACTTCATTGTGGTTTGATCCTTGGTGTGCTGCTTCAAACTGGTCATTGGGCGTTGCCAACTCCCAACTCTAGACATCATCATGTAGATCATCTCCTAACGCAATGGCTTGAACATTTTTCCTTTCTGGTTGTGCATGTTCATAGAGAAGACAGGATACTTTGGGCAGGCATTCATGTTGTCAAGATTAAGACATGGAATATTTGTGATTCTATCAGAAACAGGGGTACTTAGATACGTTGAGCTCCTGCGGTTTGACACAAACTCACAATCTATCGTTATGCGCACCACCAATGGGTGGCTTGTCATGGGTGTCTCCCTACCCTTGCGTGCCTTGCTCGTTTTGGCATTGCTTTTTCTCAGATTTGTTACTTGTGTATAGGAGGTCTCGAGAAGGACAATCACCTTCTTAGACATTGTCCATACAGTGCTTTCGTCCTTTGCAAAATTTGTACTCTCTTGCATGTGCACATTTTGGGTGACTCTTGGCTTCACTGGAGTTAGTTTTACAAATTGAAGATAGGCTACTTCGTACCCTTTCTTTATATTGTCTTCAGATCTTTTGTTATCATATTTGGAGGGAAAGAAAGGCACAGGCTCATAATAAAAGCTGCTTTGGGTCTCAACAACTTTTTGATGGGATCGTGGTCGATTTCAAAGCAAAATTAGCTAGTTCTTTATGATTCTCTAAACTAGTTTCTACTAGGCCTGAGTATATTTTTTGATTGCTTTCTATCTTCAATCTGCTTGTAGATTGATTATATATAGTCCCCTCTATGGCCTATCAAAGAGCTTGGGTATATCCCTTATTTTTCTTAGTTTGTGCAATATATACATACTTAGAAAAAAAAATCTCTCCAACATAATATTATTAAGACTTGAAAAAAAAATGATCACTAAAACTTATCATATTAAAGGGGTTTGTTTATAAATACACATATAATTTTTAATTACTATACAGAGATTATTCCTCAGAATACTAACAATTTAAAGTGTTTTACTTTATAAAATTTATTAAATACTATAAAGAGTGAATAACAATAAATAATATTTAATTATAGGTAGTCATAATAATTAAATCCAAGTGAAATTATAAAAGATGCATTACAATTTTTTTTTAATTACATTATTGCAAAGAATCAAAATATGGTGAAATAATTAATAAGTACTATTAAAAGTGTAAAATAAGTAAATCTTATTTAACTATGCATAGTCATGCCAAATTGAAATCTAAGTAAAATCATAAAAGTTCAATTATAAATAAATTTTATGTAGGTTGTGGGGAATCGAACCATGTTAAAATTAAATAATTGAAAAATATATCAATAAATTTCGAATAAAAATGTAGTTGTGGGGAATCAAACTCGCGGTTACAATGAGATTAGTTAATGTAAGTACCAAAATTTGTTATTTCTCCCAATTTAGTTACTTTAGTTACTTATTGTTGTGTTCCATTTAAAGAGTGTATTACTTATTAAAAAAGTCTATATAAAAAATAATGTGTAAATAAAATAGAAGTCAATTCGTCACACTATTATTATAACCAAAAGTCAACGAAGTCTACAAAGAAAATTAGTCATGTTACTAGTTATGATTTAGTGATATAATATTTAAAAAAAATATATATAAATATCTAATAAGTACCAAAATTTAGTAATTTGTTACTTTTGATATGTTTATGTTCAATAAATTATGGCTTAATTGTTTCTAAAGATTAAATAGTATAGGTTAGAAAGCAAAATCTAAAAAAAGTATGTCAATATGTGTTAGTACTTGGATGAACACTAACTATTATAAAATAAAGTCTACATAGAACATAATTCATTTTATGTTAGTACTTATGATTTAATAACATAAAATTTTAAAAAATTTATATAATCATATGGTGAGTACCGAATTTGGTACTTTAGTAATTTTGTATTCCAATCAAAGATGATTTCATTTATTAATAAAAGTGTGGATTTATATTACTTAATATTTATATTTATTTTTTTCAATATAATTTATTTAATATTACTTAATTATTGATATGAAATTATTTTTAAAATTAAAATAATTATCTTGGAAGAATAAGAGGAAAAACCAACGAAAACCAGAAGAATCAAGTTTCTTGTTAAATAATCATAAGAATTGGATATTTATTTTAAATTTTAAAAACCAAGATTAGGGTGCTCATCAGTCACGCACTAACCCCGAGCAAGGCGCACGGCTCTGCTCTATAAACTGGATCCAAAGCACATATTGGCCTAATTCGACTACGAATCTGGTTTGACCACGAATCTGGTTTACATAAAGAAAACTATCAAATTCTAAAACAGTTCACTATGATAAATAATTTAATAAAACAAGATCATATTCAACAGTGATAAACGTTTATATAAAAGTGTAATGCAATTCATGAGTATTAGAACGGTATGTCAAGGTATGTATGAGGAATGACCTCCAGCCTGTGGGAGAATAAGGTATTAGATGAATAATGATTTCTCAAGATTTAGTTTTTTGATGTTACAAGGTATGCTTGAGTATAAAAGTTTATGTATGTTCAAGCAATTTTGTTCCAATATTTGGTGTATGGTGGATATGTATTTGTGGAGTAGTATCATATTTTTGGTAATTCAACAATGGATGGTTTACAAAGAATAAGGCTTACAGCTCAAGATCAAATGATGTGATCAGGGTTCAAGGCTGAATGATTCAAACTACTTACAATATAAAGCAGAACTATTTTGAATACTAACAATATGTCACCAGAGAGTTTAGAAATATTTACAATATATCTCGAGAAAGGTTCAGAAGTATTTTCCTTATCTCAAATGATTGCAACTTCATTTTTACTTGTCTAATGATTCTATTCAACAACCACTTGCCTACTTTTTCTATGCCCAACTTCTATTCATTGATCACTTGCTTTATTTTCTAAGTATCGATTCCATTTTCTAATCATATGCTTCCTTTTTCTATGCCTCGCTTACTCTGCTACGCATCATAAGTATCTATCAATATTCATCACATATTATTCTAATCGTCACATAGACGTCATAAGGTTTTATCTACCCTTCGTTTCACCCAGATTCGATTTACGGATTAAAATTTATGACTAAAATAGCCAAACAATAAGCACATAGCCATATATCACATTAATCAGATAACACATAGCACATAGCATGCAAGGTATTCGATACAAATAAATTTTCAAAGAAGGTACGGGGCTAAAACGATTTTTCTGGTATTTACTACGAAATTTTTATATATATTTTTTTTCGAAATTAAAACGGGTGTCTGAATCATTGTATAATTAAATAATAGGGTTCGAACACCCAAATATGACTTGAAAATGACTTAATAATAATTATTGAGCCTTGAAAATAATTTAAAATAATATTTTAAAGCTTAAAACTATTTTTCGGAATTTTTAAATTAAAAGAAATAATTATATATAATTAAATAATCAATTAAAATTAATTTATAACTAATTACATTAATTAATAAATTAATATTTAAATTATATGACTAAATAAATAATTAATTATCAATAAAAAATAATTAATTAAATAATTTAGATCTATTTCAGAATTTATTAATAATAAAAATAAATCTTTGGAATTAGATTAATAATTAAAAGTAATTTTGAAATAAAAGAAATAAATTTGGATTTATTTTTAAAACAATTTCTGCACAAGCAGATTTCAAGAAAAAGAATAAGGAAAGTTTGATCAAAAGTGGGTCGGAATTACAACAAAACAGGTCAATTTCGGGTTTCTTAGAACTGGGGCACGACCCGCCAGAGTTGTCGCCGGAATCTGTGTTTTCCACATTCCGTCATCTTCTCCGGTGTGCAGCCATATTCCGGCGAGTTGCAAATCAACTCGTTTAGCTACGATTCTGAATCCAAAACACTCCACAGAAGTCCAGGAACCCAGAAACACAATGAATAAGCTACAATCATCAAGGGAACTCGAACTCCTGCTAAAATCGATTAAAAACCAGCGAGTTTTCGATGAACAGCAAAATCACAAATTACTCGACTAAATTCAAAGATGTTTATACAGAAACGAAGCTAGTGATTCATACAATGAAACCCAATGTTCATAATCTACAAACAATCAATAATAAACTCAGAAAATCGATTTAAAATTTTGGCGAAATTCAAGAACTCGGTTTCATTACATATTAAACGAAAATCAACAAGTTTATATACCAAATCAATCCTTAAGATCTCAGCACCGATAATCAATCATGAAAACAGCAAAATAATCCTTATAAATCAAAGTCTGAATTTAAATTTAAAATTAAATTATTCAAAATACAAATTGAAATATAAGTAACCTTGTTCGAAGATTTTGAGATGAATACAATCGTCCCTTAGAGAGCTTCGTTTTGACCATTCATACGCTTCCATTGGATTCCAATAACGTCTTCAAATTCTCGTTTGATTGCGAAGAACATGAAGAACACGGCTCGTTTCTCTGAATAATTATCTATTTTTACTGTATAATAATGGTTACCTCTACAAAATACAATATTGTATTGGCTATTTATATTTACGGAATATTGGTACCCCGTTAGATCACATCAGATATAAAATGTTATGTTTATTTGATAAAACATATCCAAATCTGTACCGGTATTAGGATAATCATCCAAAACTATACATTTTTTAAATACGAACTTGGTCTCAGCGCTTTGGTTCCACGTATTATGAGTAGATAATATAATAGTTTAATCAAAAGATCTCGTTTCTCGAAAATACAGGTTTTATCGATTTACCAAAACGAATATGGTATCAAAAATTTTGCGCCGGGACCCGCACAGGGAAAACCATACTCCTGATCGAAAAAGTCAAAACATGGAAAATGCTCGGAATATTGTAATTAGGTTAAGAAGGAGTTTTTCTGAGACTTACGAGTTATAAAAACGTCAAAATAGTTGAAGCCAGTTGTTTCCCGATTACACAAAATAGTTTATAAAGACTCGGAAAAATAATTTATAAAATTAATAAAATATTTATAAAACCATATAACAACATAAAAATTAGTAGAAAAATATCACAATTATCTATATTTTATTTTCGACCTATAAAAATTAAAATAATCAAATTTTATCATATTTACATATCCAAACACAAATATCACTTAACAGATAATTCACCAAAATTCATATAATAATCACATAATATTTATTTATTGATAAGAAATAATTATACGATATATCCCGGGTATTACAATTACATCTAGAGTTTTTCATTTTCTTATTCTTTTTCCTTCATTGTAACTTTAATTATATGTCTTATTACTTGTGTTTAGTACTCGTTAACGTGATGTTGAACTAAATCTTTTTTTGGCTGTTAATGGATCCTTGTGTTTGTATATATAAGTAATTGTTCAATTCTCTATTTTGGTGTTCGGTACAATTATTTATGGTGTTCATTTAATGCTTTTCAAAAAATAATAAATTTTGGAATTAAATTTATAATTTAGGTTGACTTGGAAGAGAAAACCTATATTTAGACCCAATCGCTATAGCCTGGGATTAATGTAAGATTTAATTTGTGATTAGGATAGGAATGTACCTAATTACCCCCGGTAGTTATTAAGATGTTTGCAATGCTGTTCAGATTTCTAAATTCTTCATAGAAATATGTTTTGGCTGTTAATGGACTCTTGTGTTTGTATATATAAGTAATTGTTCAATTCTCTATTTTGGTGTTCAGTACAATTATTTATGGTGTTCTTTTTGTGCTTTTCAAAAAATAATAAATTTTGGAATTAAATTTATAATTTAGGTTGACTTGGAAGAGAAAACCTATGTTTAGACCCAATCGCTATAGCCTGGGATTAATGTAAGATTTAATTTGTGATTAGGATAGGAATGTACCTAATTACCCCCGGTAGTTATTAAGATGTTTGCAATGCTGTTCAGATTTCTAAATTCTTCATAGAAATATGAGAAGTGATTGATGAATTAGGTATCACTTGTGACACGAAAGTTCCTTGTGACGAGTGAAAAACCTTAGACTAACAATTGGAGCACTAAAACAGAGAACGATGGTACTTATTCAAAGCACAAGATGAAATTAATAGCTTGGTTTTGTCTAATCTTGAAATAGTACTTTGATTTGATAACGATATTTAGATTCTCTTTTAAAGCAGATTTTATTTGATTTGGATTAATTGAATAATAGTGTTTGATAGTTAGCAACTAAAAGTTAGTCCTCGTGGGAACAAAATTTGATACTACTTGTCATGATACGTGCTCTTGCGTTAAGGTTTTAAAACCTCTAACAAGTTTTTGGCGTCGTTGCCATGGATTAATTTCAATTATTTATTTGTTCATATCATTACATGGTTTAGTATTTTAAGGTCAAATTATTTATTATTATTTTCTTCCATTTTGTAGGAGTTTAACGTTGTATATGTAGACTTGGTTCATCTTCACATCTTACACTTGATTTGGAGATTAAGAAAACTGCAAGAAGGAATAAGGAAAAAGCCAAGGAAACTAGGAATCAACCATCCATACTGGCTGAAAATGCGAATAATCCTCCGGATCCTAATGCTAGAAGGAAGCGGTTAAAGGGGTACATTATGCCTTCATTGGATGGAATTCACTCTAATATTGTAAGGCCGGCTATTGCAGCAAATAATATGTATGTTAACTCAGCAACAATGCAAGCTAATAGGAAAAACCAATATAATGGGCTTTCAACTGAAGATCCTAATGCTCATTTGAGAAATTTTCATGAAATTATTGAATATTTTAAGGTGAGTGGTGTTTCCGAAGAGGCCATCAGACTGAGGCTATTTAGTCATTCTTTTGATGGAGAGTAAGAGAGTGGCTTGATTATTTTTCACATAATTCTATCATTACATGGAATTAACTTGTTGAGAAATTTCTAAATAAGTACTTTTCTCCAACAAAGACTGAAAGATTGATCAAGGAAATTCAAAACTTTCATCAGTTTGAAATGGAGTCTCTTTATGAAGCTTATGAGAGGTTCAAGGATCTTTTACAAAAGTGTCCACATTACTACAAGAAAAAGAGGATATAATATCGGTTAGCAACCTTTTTCACCATAGCTGGAACATCTTCATTTTCATTTGCTTCATGTTTAAGGCATCATAATTAAGACTAATAGCAATATTTGCAAATGGCTTGTTCTTCTCATGGTATTGTCCTACCAACTCATATGCATTCCTGAAGGATTTTAACTTGGCTTCATTCTTTTCTTGTTTCTCCCATAACACAACTTCCATCTCTTTTGCACACTTGAGCTTGTTCTTCAGATATGCATTTTCTTGTTTCACAGCTTCAAGCTCTACCGACAACAATTCAGTTTCTTGTTTCTCATTTTCAAGTTTCTCATTTATCTTTGTCAGGCTGCTAACATCTTCATTAGCAACAACCATACTTGTATGAATGTGAAACATTTTTGTGCTCATCTTTTCAACAGTTTCCTTATATTGACTCACATTTATATCAATGGTTGTAAAAGTTAGTACCTGTATTTTTGATAAGGATGAATCTCCTTGCTCCAAGGACATAAATGCATAATTTCCAACTTTCTCATCTTCATCATTTTCAGAATTATCCCAACTTTTTCCCTCTGTAATATAGGCTTTGTTAGGTCCCGAATTAGTGGTTTCGTGTTCTTGAGGTGAATAGTGTTTGGGATGATAAAATGAGGAACACAAGATATTCGGGGAAATATATATTCGTATATAAATCCGCGAGGGGTGTTGCTACACTTCGGTAAATAAATTAACCGGCTACAATCTAAGAACAACAAAGTTCCTAGCTTCTACAAAGATCAACAAATAAATCCTATACAGTGTTCTAGCTTTTGTTTGTTAAGGATTTAATTATGAGGTAACATTTATAATGCCCCTATGAATATACAAGAGATAAATCGGGCATTATAACGTTATTCTGCTGAGAAAAATAACTGATATAGATTTGTGTGTGTATCTCATATGTTTCTCTTTGCTTCAGTTCTTCACCTCTTTTGGGAGATAAGATGCACAGAACAACTTCAAAATTACCGAATCTGATATGTTGCTTGTGTTGACTTTTTATCAATAATGTGTGGCTGAGGAGAGAGCTGAGATCAGGAGTAATCTTGTAATCTTGTGATCATTTGATTGTTTCTAACCTGCGACAGATGTGGTTTCTTTTCTTCTTTTATTATTATTATTTTTGTTTTTCTTTTTTTTCTTTTTCTTTTCTTTTTGTATTTTCTTTTTGTATTTTCTTTTTCTTTTCTTTTCTTTTTTATTTTTTTTCTTTTTCTTTTTAATTAAGTTTAAATTGTAACTAAATTAATTTATTAAGTAAACTTTAAAATATAAATTATATAAATAAACTAATTTAGATTATAAAATAAACTTATTTAAAGTTTATAAAATAAATCATTTTAAGTTTATTAAATAAATTATAATAAAATCCATTAAATAAATTTATTTAATTTAACAATTAAACTTTGGGCTTCGCCAGTCCCTCGAGCAGTTTAGCTTTATACCCCACGCACCATTTCTCATACTTTAACAGATAAACGTTCAATCCAAGTACGTTCTTCAACTTAACAATTCTTCTATAAATAATACCCAGATTCCTTTGGCGAGCTATTGACGCCTAATGCAACTAGTCTGGTTTACAGACGACTAACCCCGATTCAGGTCTTCGTATTATAGTCTTGATTACATTTTTATGCTTGTAGCAACTTTATCGCTTCCAACACTGACTGTCAATAAACAACTGTACTTTCACTGGAATCCTTTCTGGTACTTTAGACAACTTCTTCATTGATACTACAATCTTAAATACTTCATTCACTGTTCTTTATCGACGCTTGAACATATAAATGAACTTCTGTCAGTGAGTATAACCTCAAGACTGCAACTGTCTTCCTTAACCTCTGTATATATATCTTCAATTCTTTAGATTCCTATGCTTCGAAAACTGTCTATCTTCAATCAATGCCAATACACTGAAATCTTCTGATAGAACTTATACACTGAATCTTTATCATTTCTGAAACCTTGAAACTCTTTAATCATTATTCTTCACTGAGGCATGATCATATTAATGAACTTCTTTCAGTGACCTGTAAATAGACTACAAGCTTTCTTCTAATCCTTTGATTCTTTGTATTTTCCTTGTTTTTATTTCTTCTAATTTCTTGTGTAGTCATAGTATTATTAACCTGTCTTGTTCTAGTATTGTTCTCGTGTTGAATTATTACATAACTGTTAATACAGCTACGCGGTCTCTCCAACAATCTCCCCATATTTGATTGTTAAACCTAATAAACAAGTTAAATAGAGAGGATAACTCAACTAATAACTTGGAAAAAGTAAAGTACCAGGACTTGTAAATAATGCTACTGGTTTTCTGGATCAAATACTGTATTTCCAGATTTTTTGAGTAACTGAAATAAAAGATGCTTGTTCCCCTAGGACGAAACTAATATTCAAGTAGTTGCATCTTCATTTCCTTTGTTCTTCAAATCTCTTCCAGATAATACTTCTCAGTCTTGAAGTAATCATCAGCAACTTCTTTTATACAACCACATTTCCTGTTGAGAGGCGCATATCTCTCTTGCTTCTCCCCCTATGAGAATCAACTGCTTTAAGGAGATCACCTTCGTCCACCACCTCTCACGTACAATAGGATCCGCAGATACGAACTAATGGTACTCCCCTTTTGAAAAATAGCTTCTCTCCTTATGAATAATAGTGATAAACCAAACTACTTCTTCTGATCACTAGGAAATCACCTTCGTGTTTACCACCTCTCCCGTACAATAGGATCGGCAGATAAGAACTAGTGGTACTCCCCTTTTGGAAAACAGCTTCTCCCCTTATGAAGAATAGTGATAAACCAAATCACTTCTCCTGATCACTAGGAAATCTCCTTCGTCTTTACCACCTCTCCCCTATAATAGAATCCATAGTTACAAACAACAATGGTGTTGTGATTATATACTTTACCTTTTCCCACCTGCCTACTATTTCTCCCCCTTAGTTGAGGAATTCTTCAAACTATTATATAAGCTTTTATCTCCCCCTTAGGGAAAGAATGTATGATATTGTCTGAAGGAGTTCTTATATTTCACTTGGTTAAAAAAGAAATAACAAGTCATAGATTGATCAACCATGTCCTTTTAAATGCTACAAGAATGACTTCACCGTTGATCATCCTGTTACCCAAAATTCCCAACTCCTTATACCTCCCAACTGTGAGATCACCAGTTATTATCAATTGTTAGCTCCCAACTTGTTAGGTCCTGAAGTATTCTAATCTAATCTGTGAATGTTAGGTCCCTAAGAGTTAGGTTCTAATCATAAACAGATTCGAGTTCCGAAGTATCAAGAACCATGTTTAGGGATAGGAAATAGGATATGGTGTTACTCTTTCTTCCTCACTGTAATTGTGTGATTCTGTTTCATGTACCACACCTACGTTTCACTCTTCTCTCCATTTGTGTTTACACTCATTCTCACAAGTGTATCACTCCTCTCATAGCTCCAAAATCCAGTTGTACCTGCAAGGAAAATAACCTTAGCCATCCTTAAGGAGGTCACATGTGGTGCAATGGGAGTTCGCAAATCCCCATCCTTGTTAGACTCCTCAGATGAATCTGAGTCATAATTTGTAAGTTGTTAGTTTCCCTTTTGGGGTTCCAGATTTGAACTATGGGAAGGTAAACAACGATCCAAAGAATTTAGCATAAATATCAAAGTTCCCTTCTAATGTCTGTGAAGACATTTCCTTATGACTCCTCAGGTAAATCTGAATCATTATCAACAAGTTGCAGATCTGCACCTATGTCAGATCCACTATCCGCAGATGCATCTAGGGGATTTAATCCTGGGGACGTAGACACTGACCACTGACATATGGCTATTGGATCGGTATCCTCTCCTAACACATGTAAAGGTAGTTGGTCCATTAAAGAACCTTTAACAATCGAATCTGACCTTAAAATGGTCGAAACTCTTATTTCTATCAACTCATCCTTTGTATGTGTAACATATCCTTGTGAATGAAAAATTGTTTTTCTTTGAGGTGGTGACACTACATCGGATACCCTGGGCGACAGGAGAATTTCAACAGACGCACCCTGTTGAGAGGATGAATCTAGTAATTGTTTTGTGCCTTTTCAGCCATTACATCTTTTTGAGAAAATGTATGGGGGCTAGCAGTTACCTCGGTTTATATACTACTCATCTTTGTAGGAGACAGAGCTACTTGGTTGACTTCAGAACCTTCGTTATGTGGTGCACAAAGGCACTTTCTCCCTCACGCTCATTCATACTTCATTTTAGGGTAAGAGAGTGTTGGTTGGTTCTGTTTCTGTGTTGGTCTTTACGGTCTGGGATAGAAGTTGTGGGTTTTCAACTTCATGACTATCAAATGAAAGAAGACCATTGGAGGTTGAACCTGTATCACAGAGCATATGGCAATATAGAGATGAAATGCACTTAAGATCTCTAATGAATGAAAATTACACATTTAATCTTTTGAGAGAAATGATGTATAATAGTGATTTCAAAAGATTTTAATTAAATAAGCAATCACCACTGTAAAGAAAAGTTTAATTTTTCTCTTAAAACTGTTCAAGTGCACAAGTCTGCTTTTATGCCTAAAAAGATAAATGATTAAAAAGACACGGTCTGATGATATAACAGTATTAAGAAGAGAAAGAAAGATTTGTCTTTCAATATGAATGAATTTTTGTAAAAGCATTGATCACTTAGGGTAAAGTCTAAGCAATTGTTATTCATGTCAAAGCCTCCATAATTTGTCTTTATAAAATTATTATCAACAACATTATTTATTGAAAAATAATCTTAATAAGAGTGATTATGCAACCGATTTCAATTGAAGTAAATCTATCAGATATAGCCAATCATAAAAATACACTAGAACTTAATATCTCACAATTAATAGCAAAAAAATTAGAAATAAATCATTTATTGATACTTGTCAAGTATTTTAGATACTAATAATTATGTTACACCCTATTTTAATATAATTTAAATCATGAAACCATTTTGACATGGAATTATGTAACATCATAATTCAAATATATTAGAATAAGATATCAATAAATTAAATACCAATTATCTATGAAATAGACATTAGCATTCAGTTTCATATTCTATACAATTGTTAACTCGTAACAAGTGTAATATCTCAAACAATACTGGTTCGAAAAATAAGGCAACATTAACCGTCTTGTTTGAAATCTTAGAAAAATATTATAAGTTCCAAATACTTTGATTCATTGAATATTACATCTTTTATTAAAGTGTTTGGGAATTTGCAACCAAGTTTAAAAATTATTCTAAGTTGACAACATATGGTTACTTCTAATAAAGCATTATCCACGTTGACCAAAGCTATGCTTAAGAAAGATTTTTATATTAGTATCAGTGACAGAGGATAAGCATTGATTACTTAGACGAGTTCTAAGTAATGTCACAAATATTAATACTTCGTAATTAGTTCATACTTGAACTCTTAACTAAATATCATTAACTGATATAAGTTAAAAATTAGAATACAACTAATCATGCTATAATCATGATTATGATTTCAGTGAATTCTTGAGATGCAAATATTGCTAAATTCACTAAAACCAAAATCTCATAATTAACTTATAACCCATAAGTTAAAATCAATATTTTAGATATCAATTGTTGACAGATTTAGTTATAATCAATCATGCTGCTTATTTATTTTCAGTTAGTTTGAATTATGGAGCAAATAAAATCATGGAATTGCTTCAAACTATCCAAAATAAATATTAAATAAATAAATACTAAATATCTATGAGTAAGATACTAGCACTTAAATATAATCCAAACTATCCAAAATAAATATTAAATAAATAAATACTAAATATCTATGAGTAAGATACTAGCACTTAAATATTTATAATTAGCATTTGAGTAAAAGAGTGAACTTGACATACCTCTATAGCTTGTCATTGTTACCTGAGTTGCATTGATCAAGCTTAAGTGGTTTCAGTTGGTAAGTAGTTTTGGCATGTTCAGAATCTTCCAAATTTTGCATCTTCAAAAGATCCTTAACTTACTTGTATTGCCATCATTCTGTGCTCCTAAAAGAATTGTTCTTTTGGCTTGCTTGAGCTCCTAAAAGAATTATTCTAATGGTTTGCTTGAAGTAATTCCAAAAAGAATTGCAACCTTTCCAACATGTTCCTCCATACCTACTATGCAATTATTAGCAAATAATCTTGCACAAGTCTTTGTTAGTAGAACAACATATAACATTGCCATTATATCACTACACATGTATAATATTTTGTTTGTGCCTAGAGATAAGAGAGTTATTAATATGACGACTCTACTAGTTCATATTTAACTATAACTTCAGTTATAGTGTTATACCATGTCTTTGATGATTTCTTGAGTAGCATACTAGTTCATACCAACCTAAAGTAAACTGCAAAGTCCATTAACTGTTGTCCATTGACTACTTCCTTTGACTCACCAACCAGGAGTATATTTCTTAATATTTACCAGAGTTCACTTCGAGGTAGAATGTGCAACATGTGCCATATATATCGTAATATTGTCAAGTCTCATCACTAGTGCTTTCTGTTAGATATTGCTTCCTGATAATAACCTAGCATCCAGCTTGACTTCGGGTTATCCTTGTACCAATTACAATATTGTCATTTGTTTTGGATACTAGCTTCCCTACAATCTGATTTCTAAATGATTGAGTTCATCTCGCTTTGCAATCACCCAATCAACCCGGACCTATCAGAGCTTCTGCAACTTTCTTAGTTTTTTCTTTAGATAGAAAACTAGAAAAATAATCATCCATACTCAGTAGCCCTGGTAATCATTACTCCATCATCTGGATCACTTAAGAACTAGACTCTGGGAATAATATTGAAGTCAAACCCTTCGTCTCATCAGATATGTTCTTGTAGTGTCCTCTTGATTTTCAAGGTGGTGTTGTGTCTAACTAATTGATCCTTCATTTGCTCCCCCTAAGCTGTTGTTGGGATTTCCTGAAAATCCTTACCCTTGCTGACTGGCTTTATTGAAATAATGAGTTGTGTTATACACTGCCATTCCACTACTCGAATATGAATCATCAATACCATTAATTTCTCCTTTAAGAGCTTAAGGCATAGAGTTGTTGAATTGTGCACATAGACTTTCTATCACCTTCTGTTGATCAACAACAAATACCCTGTAGGTTGTAGACTTCACTGAGTAGCCATAGAAAATATCCTATCTAGTCTTAGCTGCAAATGCCAAGAGCTTCAAAAAACTGAAAACATTTCTTGTTTGCTTCTGTAGAACATTCTCTCCAAACACTTTTATGATATCTAGTATTTGCTTCTATTGGCCATTAACTCATTAGTGGTCTTCATGTATACATCCGGATTAAGGCATGATCTTACTTGTTGCAAACTGTATTGACTGCTTCAGCCCTTTGGTATTTAGAAATTCTTGATTAGCTTGACATTTTCGTGTTGCTTTAAGCAAGTTCTGGTTCTTCCCTTTGTACCACTCCATTCTGACATGGAGTTCCCAGTACTGAATATGTCTCAAAATATTCTTGATATTACAGATTTTAATCAGAGTTGCTTCTTGAATTCAGTCCCATTATCTGACTACAAGATCAATTCTTTTACAGTTGCTTCCATCTTGATCTTATGATACAATCAATCACCATTTGTGATGTCGTGTCTTTAGAATGCACGAACAACAACTTTGTTTTAAGAGTAGTAATCCATCATCACTAAGGTATATCTTTACTTTGATGTGGTGTTGTCTTTGACTTATCTTCCTCACATGCCTCACATTTATCATCCATGTGAATTCCAGATGAGGTAGTCCTCTCACTAACCCATTTTTATAAAAGAGTTACTTCAGTTAATGTTCAAGAGAGAGAGTTTTAAATGCTATAACTAAATTTTTATCAGATGAAGCTTTATAGTAGAACCATTGACTTCACCTTTCTTGAGATTCTTGTATAGCCACGAGCATTTGTTTTCCTTACTCTAAGAAGAGCAAGCTTCTCAACCTTCCTACTTCAGATGAGACCCTAATCCTTCTTTGAATTGATATTTTGTCCTTTGATGCAGAACTATTTGGTACGAGGATTTGTGCCTCGATTCTCCAGCAAGAAAGATGCTTTAATTATTATCAATGACTCCAATGATTAGTTGTTATCAGTGATAGCAATTATTGAATCCATAATTACATTTCTTTTTCTGTTAAGTTTGTCCCGTAATGAAAATATTTGCTGTCATCTCCAAAGATTATTGACGGGATAGTTTTTGTCAACCATATTTGTTTGTGAGGCTCTTTCTTTGATCATATGTCTTGAGTATGAATTACCAAGAATACATAAGAATCAATTAACATGTTATGTCCTGCGCTCACAAATGGATTAACAGTTCTTAGTACCCAACTTATTAGTTTGGGTCTAGATGGATTAGAGATTTTACTATAAACAGAGATAAGAACAGCTGCAACCTTATCATGCTAATTCTTATCTTTGACTGACCTTTTCTATTTTGATACCCTTGACAAAATTTGTCTCTAGGCTAGAGAAAAATGCTTTCAACCATATATAAGGAGGACTAGCAGTCTTTTCCCTATTATAATCCTAAAATGTTTTTTTTACAACTAATGCAATTACCTAGAGATGTATTTATGATATTAAAATAAGAAAGCATTATATTAAGAATACATGGCATTCATTGAGACACATTATACATAAGAATTAATCAATATAGGCATGATAGAGAACAAACAGAATTAATAAATAAATCACTAATTCTATCTAGTCCAATCTCGTTGATGTATCTCATATAGCTATCTCAATCCAATTATAAACTAATACATCTTAACAAACAATCTGCATTAAATGAATAAATCCCGATATAATAGGATACAGGAGATAAGCATAAACAAAGATCTTAAGTGCCGGAAAATATGTATCTTAGTAAGGCAGTTAATCATGTTCAACAAATATTCAAACACATATTTAAGATCATCTAAAGTAACATGCACAAGTTAAACATCAGTCCTAGTTACCAGAAAAATAAACTAGTGAACTAGTTTAGCATTATCTATGTGTGATGTTATCATGCTTATGTGAGTGTTAAACATTTAAGCACCAAGATCTTATCATGCGTTGAATATTGAGAACAAGATATTGTAGTGGTTTAAAAAATTGAAACCTGAGATATGTGAGTTGGACCATCTTTAGAGATTTCTAAGAAAGTAAAATTTTCATGATCTTCCTTCTCGTCATCTGATCTATCTCAACTCTTTTGCGATGCACTATAAGTTTTTACTAGCTACTTCCCTAAGAAAATATTTCACCTTTGTCACAACTCTTCAACTCAATCCCTACTCATCCTTGTTATTCTTGTTTTGTTGTAGAAAAACCCCTGATAGTTATTTGTTGCATATATCTTGTCAAAACTATAACTATCAAATCTTGTTTATGTCCCAATCTCAGTCTTGTAATAACATCTTGAACTCAATCCCTACTCATCCTTGTTATTCTTGTTTTGTTGTTGAAAAACCCCTGATAGTTATTTGTTGCATATATCTTGTCAGAACTGTAACTATCAAATCTTGTTTATGTCCCAATCTCAGTCTTGTAATCACATCTTGAACTCAATCTGTAAACTCTGCTTCGGAATAGATAGGCTTGATCATTGGTATAGCTTCAGTACTCCTAGTAAATCTGATGTGACTAGACTTCCCCAATAAATGAAACATTGCCCTGACGTCTAGTCCCTCAAGTACTTCTTCATGAGCTTCCTCTGATTCAACTATCAGTAACTCCTACATTTTGTCCCGAGGTTCCAACTTTACTGCATATAACTGTGATATTTGTATGTCCCCACTATTCTCTTGGACATGCACAGTTCCTGCCTGTATGATCTCATTGATTCCCGGATAAATGGAGCATTGGTACAAACCACTTTGTTACTGTATAATCTGGATTCATAGATTTGTCTTTAAAATCTTCGAGAAAAATTATACCCGTAAAAATTTCATTATTTTCCTTCGTCCGAAAACCCAGTTGTATCCTATGGAGTAAGTCTATAAGAAAGTTCCACAATTTTCATCTATTGGTCTTGAAATTATTTTCATTGGAATAAGAAAACTATTATCTTTAATTTCTGTGTTCGGGAATTTTTCGTCTGAACAACAAATGGTCTTCGTTTTCTTCGAAAGATTAAAATCATCTTTAAAATCCCGTAGGAATCTCGCGTCTACCAATCCTTTGAGAACCCATAATTTTAATATTTAAGAAAAAAATTAAATTCCAAAATTTTTAATTTTCTTAGAAAATAAATTAATCAAAAATAAATATTTACATAAAATCTCCAACCCTTTTATACTTAAGTTCCAACAAAGTGGTATGAAGAGAAAGGTTAAGTGATGTCTTCCAACAATAATATGTTGCAATCTCAACTTCCACATTTGATGGGAAAGAATTACAGTCAATGGAGAATCCAAATGAAGGTGTTATATGGATCTCAAGATCTTTGAGAAATAGTTGAAAATTGTTATGAAGAATTGGCGAATCATGCCAATTTCTCACTGCAACAATTCAACACTTTAAAGGAGAACCGAAAGAAGGATAAGAAGGCCCTCTAGTTTATTTATCAAGCGGTGGATGAAGTAATTTTTGAGAGAATTTCAACGGCATCAACATCAAAGGAGGCATGGGACATCCTCAACAAGGCCTACAAAGGTGAAGAAAAAGTAAAAATGGTGAAACTTTAAGCTCTAAGAGGTGAGTTTGATTTACTAAAGATGAAAGAAAGTGAAATGGTGAAGGAATTTTATAATCGAACAATTTTAATTATTAATCAACTTCATGTTAATGGAGACGATATTTTCTGATAAAAGAGTCTTGGAATTTATTTTCGTAGTATGACTCAAAAATATGAGCATGTTGTTGTTCTCATAGAAAAATCAAAATATTTGAATCCTTTCTCTCTTGAAGAATTGTTGGGCTCACTATAATCTCACGAACTCCGCATCAAGCAATTTGACTCCTCTCCTTCCGAGCAAGTTTTTCAAGTTCAAGATACTAGTCGTGGTGGTTTTAGAAGAAGAGGTGGAAGAGGATCATTTCGTGGTCGAGGACAAGGAAGAGGAAAGGTGCAAAGTAAATTTTTTAACTCATATCAAAGAGGAAGAGGAAGAGCTCGTGGAGGTTTCAATGGAAGAAGAAGAGGTAACTCTTTTAATTTGCAATACCATTATTTTTATAATATTGGGCATATGAAAAAGTTTGTTATAAAAGAATTAATGATGAAAAAAATTCCAATTTTCTACATGAGGAAGTTGAGGAGAAAGATGAAAGTATGCTTCTTGTTAGAAATGTTCAAGAACAGTCACTTGATAATGTTTGTATATCGATAATGGTTGTAGCAACCATATGACCAAAAATACAAATTGTTTTGTGAATTTTGATGAAAGTGTCCAACGAGAAGTCAAGACGGGTAACAAAAATAGGCTTGTCGTCAAAGGGTGTGGACATGTTCCAATATAAATAAAGAAAGGTACAAACTATATCTCCAATGATAATTATGTTCCCGATTTTAAGAATAATTTTTTAAGTGTTTGGCAACTTTTAAGAAAGGGCATCATGTGAATTTTAAAGATGGTTTTTGTGAGATTAGAGACAAAAATGGCCTTCTTATTGTAAGAGTCAAGATGACATCAACTAAAATATTTTCATTAAAAATCCAAAATGAGTCTCTTCCATGCTTTTCTATTATTATGAATGACAAGTCTTGGCTTTGGCATCTTTGATATAATCACTTGAGTTTTAGCATTTTATCCAAGTTTTGCAAAGGTCATATGGTGAGATGCATCCCAAATATTTAAAGGCAAGATCGAGTGTGTGAAGATTTTATTTTTGGTAAGCATCATCAAGATCCATTTCCAAAAGAGAAGGCATGACACGCTAAAAAGCCATTGGAATTTGTAATTCATATCTATGTGGACCCATGCGCACAAACTTTTTTGGACTTAGCTGTTATTTCCTGACTTTTATTGATGATTATAGTGACAAGATGTGGATTTATTTTCTCAAAGAAAAATCTCAAGTATTTGAAGTTTTTAAAGATTTTAAAGCATATGTGGAGAAAAAAAGTGGTCGTCCTTTAATGACACTACGATCCAATCGTGATGGTGAATATATATACGAAGTATTTGGAAGTTTTTTAAAGAATCATGGAATTCTCCATCAACTAACGGTTCGTTCAACACCTCAACAAAATGGTGTAGCCGAGAGGAAGAACCGAATAATTATGGAACTTGTTCGATGTATGTTGAAAATAAAAAGATTTCCTAAGATGTTCTGGGATGAAGCGGTGGCATGTTCTTGTTATGTTCTTAATCATGCACTACTAAAAGTATAGAATGGAAGACTTTACCACTACACCATAGATTGCCTATAGCAACCCTAAAAAAGTGTTGCTATATAACAAAAATCCATTATAATAGTGTCTATGATAACGTATTTCGAAAAATTAGGGGTAACGTTTGGTCTCGTTGCCATAAGGGCTTATGGTAAAGAATTTGGGACCATATTGCAACAGATTAAAGAAGTTGTAAATTCAGTTTACAGTAACATTTTTACATTTATAGAAATGAATATAAAAGAATTAGAATACAAGAGGCTTCCTATGGCAACATTATTTGCAACCTTTTTTGTAATAATTGTTGCAATACATGGACTTATGCAACATATTTTGAGTTAATTGTAACATATTTTGAGTTAATTACAACATAATTCATTAACAAATTTAAAGTGTATGGCAACCATTTTACCCTCTACTGCAACAAAAATTTTTTTAAAAAAAATCGGGCATGACATTTAGATTTCATTAACAACCACCAAATTTAATTGGTATATCCACAACACAGTCAAACAATTCAACAAGACCTACATCACTACTAATATTGTTCCAACATCTACATATAAATAATGAAATAAAGGTTACATATGATCTCAAGTTAATTACACATAAACCAAAAAGTCTTAGTTAATCATCTTTAGACCAACTCATGCAGCTTCTTTCTCTCCACCTTTGGGAGTCTTGTCTCCATCATCGATACAAGCACCTAAAGAAATCGATCGAAGTTAAAATTAGTTCTAGACAGTAGGTTGGAAACTTATAACAGTACATAGCCACAAAAATCAATAAAAATCAACAGATTTTTAACCAAATATGACAAATTTAATGAATGTTTTAAAAGTCGATGAAACAGTCACAAATTTTTAATATTCTAGAATATCTTTTATTATCATAATTAAATACACCTTTGTAAATATAACTAAAAATACCACTAATTTTTAATGTTAACCGCCATACGCGCTACCTCTAGTGTTAATAAGTGAATCAAATCCTAATTTACTTTATAAATTTATATAATAAAAACCTTCGCGTTTACATTTGATATTTATGATCAACATGTTCATGCACTGATCACTTATTTGTTTTCATTGTGTAATTAGCTAATCAGTAATAATCAAATCTTCATTATGTACACAGGCACCGTAAGATAATAAAAACGAATTATTTTGAATAATGTTATTGATCTTTGCGGTGCTTATTGTCCAAAAAATAAATATTTGTCGCACAAATTAACAATATAATATATGTGCATGTCACGTGCTAAAAGATTACTTCACTAAATAACTAGCAATTAACAATCATGGTACGGGAATGGTAGGCGCCTCCTAATTATGCAACTAGAGTTTGTCCGTGCAATTAGCAACTAATAATCATGTCCACCGTAAGATAATAAAATCCAATTATTTTGAATAATGTCATTGATCTTTGCGGTGCTTATTGTACTAAAAATAAATGCTTGCCGCATATATTAACAATATAATATATGTGCATATCACCTGCTAAAAGATTACTTCACTAAATAACTATCAATTAACAACCATGGTACGGGCATGGTACGCGCCTCCTAATTATGAAACTAGAGTTTGTCGGTCGAGGTGGGAGGAAATTAGCAACTAATAATCATGTTTATATCCCACGTAAACCTAGTAATAGTCAAGCAACTAGCAGTTTGCGACTAGGTAAATATATACAAAATCCATATCTGAGTAGCAATTTAGTCTGTTGCTATATTTGTAACTGACCAGTAACATACAAATTAAAGAAAATCAAAACAAGTCAAAATCCATTGGATTTTAGTTTTTAATTTAGTCATTAATTTACTCCAATATCTTATTAATATCTACATAAAATAATTTTGAAATTCATAATTATTGCCTAATCGGTTTTAAATCAAAGCTGTATTTTAAATCATATATATAAGGCACTACCAATATGTTGTAATATAGTAAATCAGTAATGATCTAGAGTTTTATGTTACATTTACAGATGGAAGGCGATAACAACCAAAGCCAAGATTTTTTCCAAATGGTTCAACAGTTACTCCCACCTCATGAACCGCACCACTCTGATTTTGAAACCAATCCCTTGAACAACACCAATCCCAAGAAAAACAACTCTACAGGGGGTGGCGGTTTTTTCCCAAAAAGTTGTCCACGAGGCCATCGTTGTGGCTCCAAAAACAAGCCTAAGACTCCTATTTTCCGCAATTGTAAGAGCTCCAATGTTCTCGAGGCGCACGTTCTTGAAATTTCATCGGGCGCTGACATAATTGAGACCCTTAACACATATGCAATGCAGAGAGGCAGAGGTGTGTGTATCTTTAATGGGAAGGGGACGGTTTGGAATGTTATCATCCATCAACATGCTTCTTCTTCCTTGTATGGGGCGTTATTACACTGCCAGGTGCTTTTGAGATTATTTCGATTACTGGGATAGTGCTTCCTCCCCCGGCTCCACCAGGATTCGGGAGCCTATCAATCTTTTTATCATGAGGACAAGGGCAGGTTCTTGGGGGAAAAGTGGTAGGTGTTTGGAGTAATTTTTAATCTAAAATTATTTAGTTTATTTGTTTTTGTTTGTCTTGGAATGATTATTTGGTTTATCTGGTGTACGTTGAAGCATGGACTTGGTCTGCTAGTTGTTGCGTATGTTTAGGAGTTTAGATGAATAAGATACAGATAAACTAGGATATGTTGTTCCTGGTTTATAGGTCGTTAGTTGATAGTAGTCTACTTATTTTCTTGCTGTAAATATTAAACCATTAATTCAGATTGCAGAATTTCCATACTAGCAAATCTTACTTCCCGTGTTTCCCTAATATCGTACTTTATATTCTATATCTGGTATCAAAGCAGTTGATCACCCAGTTCTAATCAGCTAATAGAAGATGGAGGCAAACAAGTCTAAGGAAGGATCCATTGGACTGAGCATCCCAATGCTCACAAAATCAAACTATACTACCTGGGCCATAAAGATGAAAGTCTTTATACAGGCTCATGTGGTGTGGGATGCAATAGAGCCAAAGGATCCGAAAGCACCACTCGACGAGAAGATAGACAAGCGAGCAATGGCCATGATTTATCAAGGAATCCCTGATGACACACTATTAGCGGTAGCGGAAAAGAAAACATCCAAGGAGACTTGGGGATCGATCAAAACAATGTGCCTGGGTGCGAAAAAGGTAAAAAAGGCGAAAGCTCAGACCCTTAGAACAGAGTTTGAGTCACCGAAGATGAAAGAAACAGAGCAATTGGAAGATTTCTGTATGAGACTGAATGGTTTGGTCACAAACATCAGGGCACTAGGAGAAGCAATTGAAGAAGAGTATGTTGTGAAGAAATTGTTGAGGGCTGTCCCAACTAAGTTCCTGCAAATAGCCTCGGCTATTGAACAGTTCGGGAACATAGATTCTATGTCCGTTGAAGAAGTGGTTGGATCTCTTCGGGCTCACGAAGAACGTTTACAAGGACCTGCAGAAAGTAGTGAGGGACAGCTGTTGGTGTTGACAGAGGACGAGTGGAAAAAGTAGGAGAAAGCTGAAAGTAAGTTGTTGCTTACTAGAGAGGAATGGCTTAAGAGGTCGGGAAAGGGTACCTCACCTGGAGGAAGAGACTACCGAATGCTTCGATTGTGGTGGCTACGGACACTACGCTGCTGAGTGTCACAAACCAGGAGGAAATAAGCAACAAAAGGGAGAAGTAAATTTGGTAGCAGAACTGTATGACAATGAACCTGTATTACTAATGGCACTCTGTGAAAACAATGTGAACGGTGTGATCGGTTTTACCGAAGGCAGAGAAATAAGCAATATGAAAGAGACTGAAGAAAATACCTGGTACCTTGATAATGGTGCTAGTAACCATATGACAGGTCGGCGAGATAAGTTTGAGAAATTAGATAAGATAGTTATGGGCGAGGTAAAATTTGGAGATGGCTCTTTAGTAAAAATTGAGGGGAAAGGAGCTGTCATGATTATGTGCAAAAATGGAGAAACTAGAGTACCAAATGATGTTTACTTCATCCCCTCTCTACGAAGTAACATTATCATCCTAGGACAGCTCTCTGAGGAAGGAAATCGGGTGGTTTTTTATGGCGAGCACTTGTGGATCTATGAAAGTTGCGGTCGATTACTCATATAGGTCAGGAGGTCTGGTAACCGATAGTATTAAATTTATATCGATAAGGCACATCAGACATGTCTATTAACAAAAGGCGAGGAGGAATCTTGGTTGTGGCATCAACGTCTCCGTCATGTGAATTTCAAGGCATTACACTTTATATCGAAAAATAGAATGGAACATGGACTTCCTACTATCAAACAACCTGGCGAAATCTGTAGTGGATGCCTTATGTCCAAGCAAACATGTAAGCCCTTTCCATCTCAAACAAATTTCATTTCAAAAACAAAGTTAGAATTGATACATCTAGACTTTTGTGGACCTCTATCTCCTTCTACTCCCGCGGGAAACCGATATTTTATGTTACTAGTGGATGATTATACTCGTCTAATGTGGGTCTATGTGCTACAAAGAAAAGATGAGGCTCTAACATGCTTCAAAAAATTTAAATTACTTGTTAAGAATGGTAAAGAACAGGGTATTCAGGCTTTACGAACGGATCGGGGCGGTGAGTTTTGTTCCAAGGATTTTCAAACATTCTGTGATGAACAAGGCAAATTAAGGCATTTTACAGCACCATACACACCTGAACAAAATGGTGTCGTAGAGCGCCGTAATCGCACGGTGGCGGCCATGGCAAGAAGTATGCTGAATGAGAGAAAAATGTCGGCCAAATATTGGGGAGAAGCTATACGTTATGCTGTATATATTCTCAATAAACTTCCAACACCATCTATGTCTGAAATCACACCGTATGAGGCTTGGTTTGAGAGAAAACCGAATGTGGAATATCTGAAAATATTTGGCTGTATAGCTTACATGAAAGTACTTGCTCCTTATACAAAGAAGCTCGACAACAGAAGTAAAAGGCTTGTCCATATTGGCCGGGAACCGGGGATAAAAGCATACAGATTATTTGATCCACTTTCCGGCAGTGTACACATAAGCAGAGACGTTACTTTCGATGAAAGTAAAGGTTGGGACTGGGAGATAGACCAACATAATGCACGAAATGCAACAGATCAGTGGATTACTACAGGCCACACCTCAGAAATTCCAGATGATCCAGAACAACATTCTGAGAATGAACCACCAACTCCACAGACTCCTGAGAATACAACTACTTCTTTCAGTGGGGATGCACACACGGATACCAGCACTTCCAGCGATTCCAGTGAACAGCCAAAATGGTTTCGTTCCCTTGTTGAAATTTATATTGATTCAACAGAGGTTGAACTCGAAGAAAAATTATTCTTGATGAAGATTGATGAGCCTGTGTGTTTTGAACAAGCAATTACAGATAATGTGTGGCAGGAAGCAATGCAAAGGGAAATACACTTCATTGAGAAAAACAAAACCTGGGACCTAATAACATTGCCAAAGGGACACAAAGCTATTAATCTGAAATGGGTCTTCAAGGTGAAAAAAGATAAGAATGGTGCGGTGACAAAACACAAGGCACGGCTCGTAGCCAAAGGGTACATACAATGCCATGGGGTGGACTATCACGAGGTTTTTGCTCCTGTAACGAGATTAGAAATAGTCTAGTTACTCCTAGCCTTAGCAGCCAAAAATACCTGGGAGGTTTATCACCTCGACGTCAAATCTGCATTTCTAAACGGCGTCTTACTTGAAGAGGTTTATGTAGGCCAACCTAAAGGTTTCGTCAAAAAAGGGCAAGAAGACCATGTATACAGACTCCTGAAGGCCTTACATGGATTACGTCAGCCCCCCGCCCTCCCCCCGGGCCTGGTACTCACGCCTTAACCAGTATTTAATACACCCGGGTTTTGTCAAGTGCCCTTTCGAACATGCCGTACACACGAAGAAATATGGAGCTGATTCCTTACTTGTTTGTGTTTACGTTGATGACTTGATCATCACAGGTACTAGTCCGTCACACATTGTCAAATTCAAGGGGGATATGAATAGAGAATTTGACATGTCTGATCTTGGTAAGCTGTCTTACTATCTGGGTTTGGAGGTCATTCAAGGCAATGAGCATCAAAGTAAAACAATCAGGCTATGCCAAGAAAGTACTTGAGAAGGAAAACCTAGCCGAGTGCAATGCAGTCAAGTTCCCCATGGACCATAACATGCAGATTCATGCAGATAAAACTGGTAAACTCGTGAACTCTACACAATATAAAAGCTTGGTTAAAGGGCTGCGATACTTAGTGAATACACGTCCAGACATTGCATTCGATGTTGGGATAATTAGTCGCTATATGGAGAGACCAACTGAACTACACTTGAACGCAGTAAAGCGTATCTTTCGCTATATGAAGGCGACAATACACTACGGTCCGGTATATAAAAAAGGGCAGGGAAACTATATTTTATCTGGATTCTCGGACAGTGACTTAGCAGGGAGCTTGGATGACAGGAAGAGTATAGGAGGGATGGCCTTTTATCTCGATGAAAATTTGGTTACTTGGGTTTTAGAAAAACAACGCTGTGTTGCTTTGTCTTCGTGTGAAGTAGAGTTCATGGCTGCTACTGCCGCTGCATGTCCAGCTATTTGGCTTCAACGAGTTCTTAGCTGGATCACAGAAGTAAAGCCTCGTCCAGTCATATTGTATATTGATAACAAATCTGCCGTTGACCTTGCTCGAAATCCAGTATTCCATGGAAGAAGTAAACACATAGATTTGAGGTATCACTTTATTCCTGATTGTGTCGAAAAGGGTATGATCACCATAAGACATGTTGGTACCAATTAGCAGCGTGCTGATATTCTGACAAAGGCAATCGCAGCTGCAAAGTTCGAGAAGATGAGAGACTTGCTAGGAGTTAAGAAGCTCAATAAAGTTTAGATTAATTAAGGGGGAGTATGTTGGGAGTAGTTTTTAATCTAATCTTATTTAGTTTATATGTTTTTGTTTGTCTTAGAATAATTATTTGGTTTATTTGGTGTACGTTAAAGCATGGACTTGGTCTGCTAGTTGTTGCGTATGTTTAGGAGTTTAGATGAATAAGATACAGATAAACTAGGATCTGTTGTTCCTGGTTTATAGGTTGCTAGTTGATAGTAGTCTACTTATTTTCTTGCTATAAACATTAAACCATTAATTCAGATTGCAGACTTTCCATAGTAGCAAATCTTACTTCCTGTGTTTCTCTAATATCGCACTTTATATTCCATAGTAGGTCCGCTGATTGCCAAAGGTGCAGTTATTTTGATGGTGGCTACTTTTGCTAATGCGGTATTTGAGCGTAAACCATTGGAGAGGCACGGGGCAGCAGAGCGGGAAAATGCAGCAAATGGTGTTAATCAGGTGCAGGAGGTTCAGCCACTGATATCTCAGGAATCTACCGTGATAGGAAGTGTTGGTACTAGTTTTTCTTTGTTTAATGCAGGGCGTGCTGTAGATTTGCCAAATAATTTTGTTGCACCAGGGCCTCCCTTTTAGATGTTGAATCAACATCCCGTGTAATCAAGAATGATTTCTGAGATATATGCTTTGTTAAGTTCATAATTAAATAATTACACTTTACTTGATATTTTTTTAATTAATTAATTTTTTACTAGTAAGTATGCGGTTTTAACTACTAATTGGAAGTAATAACCAACTCATCATTCCATATTAGCTTAATCAAGATATAATCTATTGGTAATATCTCTAAAACAAAATTTACTTATGCAATGTGTTAATATTTTTAATCAACAAAGTTAATTATTTTAAAATAGAATTATTCTCACATCTCTTCTATCAAAAAAACCTTAATAACCCATAATATTCCATTAATTTATCACATTATCCAATAAATACATAAGAAAATTTGATGCAATGTAGTTACAATATTCAACTAATAAGTGATGCAATGTAGTTACAATATTCAACTAATAAGTATTTCATAACTCTATGCGATTTACAAAACCCACATAATAACTTGTTAGGTCCAGTTTTTGGTCAAAAAAATTATATAAACTATAAATGTAAATAATTTAAATTTATTATTTGTCAAGTAGAGTTGCTATTTTTTTATAATAGTTTACAAATTATACAAAAGTCTATTATACTTGTTAGTAACATGTGTGAAGTACCGGTCTAAACTATAAAATATCAAATACTACATTTAAATCTCTCCAATAGCCTTTTGTTTTGGCTACTTTGGAAAAACTGGGAGTCTCCACTTTTATCTCTTGGATTAAAGCTTGCATTTGCACAAAAAGTTTTCTATCAAACTTAATGGCATTGTTCATGGTTATTTTGATTGTGCGCAAGGAATTAGCCAAGGTGATCCTTTGTCACCCTATCTCTTCACTATATGCATGAATATTCTCACCTGCCTTCAAATATCATTGAAAATGCAAGCACTCGGATATTACTCACCTGTTCTTTGCACAAATGATGTGTTATTTTTTGCCCATGCAAATGTTGATTCGGTAAAGCATATCATGAATAATATTGCTATCTTTTCCTCTATGAGTGGGCTTCACCCAAGCATTCAAAAAAGTAACAGTTTTTTTTTGCAATGTTTCCCCCGAGTTTCTTGATTGGTTTAATAATGCTTTTGCTATTCCTAGAGGGTCTCTACCAGTTAAGTTTCTTGGGGTGCCTTTAATTTCTGGTCAGTTGTGCTTGAATGACTGCATTCCCCTGATTGATAAAATCACAGCTAGATTTCCTTATTGGACTTCACTGCTAATCACTTTTGCTCGAAGAGTTTGCCTAATAAACTCTATTCTGCATGCTATCGAGGCCTATTGGTGCAACCATTTTTTGCTTCCAACAGCGGTTCATGCACATATCCAATCTTTGTCGACTCGTTTTCCTCACTCTGATTGTGTGATTCTGTTTCGTGTACCACACCTATATTTCACTCTTCTCTCCATTTGTGTTTACACTCATTCTCACAAGTGTATCACTCCTCTCATAGCTCCAAAATCCAGTTGTACCTGCAAGGAAAATAACCTTAGCCATCCTTAAGGAGGTCACAGGTGGTGCAATGGGAGTTCGCAAATCCCCATCCTTGTTAGACTCGTCAGATGAATCTGAGTCATAATCTATAAGTTGTTAGTTTCCCTTTTGGGGTTCCAGATTTGAACTATGGGAAGGTAAACAGTGATCCAAAGAATTTAGCATAAATATCAAAGTTCCCTTCTAATGTCTGTGAAGACATTTCCTTATGACTCATCAGGTAAATCTGAATCATTAGCAACAAGTTGCAGATCTGCACCTGTGTCAGATCCACTATCTGCAGATGCATCTAGGGGATTTAATCCTGGGGACGTAGATACTGACCACTGACATATGGCTATTGGATCGGTATCCTCTCCTAACACCTCTAAAGGTAGTTGGTCCATTAAAGAACCTTTAATAATCGAATCTGACCTTAAAATGGTCGAAACTCTTATTTCTATCAACTCATCCTTTGTGTGTGTAACATATCCTTGTGCATGAAAATTTGTTTTTGTTTGAGATGGTGACACTACATCGGATACCGTGGCCGACAGGAGAATTTCAATATACGCACCCTGTTGAGAGGATGAATCTAGTAACTGTTTCTGTGCCTTTTCAGCCATTACATCTTTTTGAGAAGATGTATGGGGGCTAGCAGTTACCTCGATTTAAATACTACTCATCTTTGTAGGAGACAGAGCTACTGGGTTGACTTCAGAACCTTCGTTATGTGGTGCACTAAGGCACTTTCTCCCTCACGCTCATTCCTACTTCATTTTAGGGTAAGAGAGTGTTGGTTGGTTCTGTTTCTGTGTTGGTCTTTACGGTCTGGGATAGAAGTTGTGGGTTTTCAACTTCATGACTATCAAATGAAAGAAGACCATTGGAGGTTGAACCTGTATCACAGAGCATATGGAAATATAGAGATGAAATGCACTTAAGATCTCTAATGAATGAAAATTACACATTTAATCTTTTGAGAGAAATGATGTATAATAGTGATTTCAAAAGATTTTAATGAAATAAGCAATCACCACTGTAAAGAAAAGTTTAATTTTTCTCTTAAAACTGTTCAAGTGCACAAGTCTGCTTTTATGCCTAAAAAGATAAATGATTAAAAAGACACGGTCTGATGATATAACAGTATTAAGAAGAGAAAGAAAGATTTGTCTTTCAATATGAATGAGTTTTTGTAAAAGCATTGATCACTTAGGGTAAATTCTAAACAATTGTTATTCATGTCAAAGCCTCCATAATCTGTCTTTATAAAATTATTATCAACAACATTATTTATTGAAAAATAATCTTAATAAGAGTGATTATGCTACCGATTTCAATTGAAGTGAATCTATCAGATATAGCCACTCATAAAAATATACTAGAATTTAAAATCTCACAATTAATAGCAAAAAATTAAAATTAAATCATTGATTAATACTTGTCAAGTATTTTAAATACTAATAATTACGTTACACCCTATTTTAATATAATTTAAATCATGAAACCATTTTGACATGGAATTGTGTAACATCATAATTCAAATATATTAGAATAAGGTATCAATAAATTAAATACCAATTATCTATGAAATAGACATTAGCATTCAGTTTCATATTCTATACAATTGTTAACTCGTAACAAGTGTAATATCTCAAACAATACTGGTTCGAAAAATAAGGCAACATTAACCGTCTTGTTTGAAATCTTAGAAAAATATTATAAGTTCCAAATACTTTGATTCATTGAATATTACATATTTTATTAAAGTATTTGGGAATTTGCAACCAAGTTTAAAAATTATTCTAAGTTGACAACATATGGTTACTTCTAATAAAGTATTATCCATGTTGACCATAGCTATGCTTAAGAAAGATTTTTATATTAGTATCAGTGACAGAGGATAAGCATTGATTACTTAGACGAGTTCTAAGTAATGTCACAAATATTAATACTTCGTAATTAGTTCATACTTGAACTCTTAACTAAATATCATTAACTGATATAAGTTAAAAATTAGAATACAACTAATCATGTTATAATCATGATTATGATTTCAGTGAATTCTTGAGATGCAAATATTGCTAAATTCACTAAAACCAAAATCTCATAATTAACTTATAACCCATAAGTTAAAATCAATATTTTAGATATCAATTGTTGACAGATTTAGTTATAATCAATCATGCTGCTTATTTATTTTCAGTTAGTTTGAATTATGGAGCAAATAAAATCATGGAATTGCTTCAATTTACATAATCCAAACTATCCAAAATAAATATTAAATAAATAAATACTAAGTATCTATGAGTAAGAAACTAGCACTTAAATATTTATAATTAGCATTTGAGTAAAAGAGTGAACTTGACATACCTCTATAGCTTGTCATTGTTACCTGAGTTGCATTGATCAAGCTTAAGTGGTTCCAGTTGGTAAGTAGTTTTGGCATGTTCAGAATCTTCCAAATTTTGCATCTTCAAAAGATCCTTAACTTACTTTTATTGCCATCATTATGTGCTCATAAAAGAATTGTTCTTTTGGCTTGCTTGAGCTCCTAAAAGAATTATTCTAATGGTTTGCTTGAAGTAATTCCAAAAAGAATTGCAACCTTTCCAACATGTTCCTCCATACCTACTATGCAATTATTAGCAAATAATCTTGCACAAGTCTTTGTTAGTAGAACAACATATAACATTGCCATTATATCACTACACATGTATAATATTTTGTTTGTGCCTAGAGATAAGAGAGTTATTAATATGACGACTCTACTAGTTCATATTTAACTATAACTTCAGTTATAGTGTTATACCATGTCTTTGATGATTTCTTGAGTAGCATACTAGTTCATACCAACCTAAAGTAAACTGCAAAGTCCATTAACTGTTGTCCATTGACTACTTCCTTTGACTCACCAACCAGGAGTATATTTCTTAATATTTACCAGAGTTCACTTCGAGGTAGAATGTGCAACATGTGCCATATATATCGTAATATTGTCAAGTCTCATCACTAGTGCTTTCTGTTAGATATTGCTTCCTGATAATAACCTAGCATCCAGCTTGACTTCAGGTTATCCTTGTACCAATTACAATATTATCATTTGTTTTGGATACTAGCTTCCCTACAATCTGATTTCTAAATGATTGAGTTCATCTTGCTTTGCAATCACCCAATCAACCCGGACCTATCAGAGCTTCTGCAACTTTCTTAGTTTTTTCTTTAGATAGAAAACTAGAAAAATAATCATCCATACTCAGTAGCCCTGGTAATCATTACTCCATCATCTGGATCACTTAAGAACTAGACTCTGGGAATAATATTGATGTCAAACCCTTCATCTCATCAGATATGTTCTTGTAGTGTCCTCTTGATTTTCAAGGTGGTGTTGTGTCTAACTAATTGATCCTTCATTTGCTCCCCCTAAGCTGTTGTTGGGATTTCCTGAAAATCCTTACCCTTGCTGACTGGCTTTATTGAAATAATGAGTTGTGTTATACACTGCCATTCCACTACTCGAATATGAATCATCAATACCATTAATTTCTTATTTAAGAGCTTAAAGCATAGAGTTGTTGAATTATGCACTTAGACTTTCTATCACCTTCTGTTGATCAACAACAAATACCCTGTAGGTTGTAGACTTCACTGAGTAGCCATAGAAAATATCCTATCTAGTCTTAGCTGCAAATGCCAAGAGCTTCAAAAAACTGAAAACATTTCTTGTTTGCTTCTGTAGAACATTCTCTCCAAACACTTTTATGATATCTAGTATTTGCTTCTATTGGTCATTAACTCATTAGTGGTCTTCATGTATACATCCGGATTAAGGCATGATCTTACTTGTTGCAAACTGTATTGACTGCTTCAGCCCTTTGGTATTTAGAAATTCTTGATTAGCTTGACATTTTCGTGTTGCTTTAAGCAAGTTCTGGTTCTTCCCTTTATACCACTCCATTCTGACATGGAGTTCCCAGTACTGAATATGTCTCAAAATATTCTTGATATTACAGATTTTAATCAGAGTTGCTTCTTGAATTCAGTCCCATTATCTGACTACAAGATCAATTCTTTTACAGTTGCTTCCATCTTGATCTAATGATACAATCAATCACCATCTGTGATGTCTTGTCTTTAGAATGCACGAACAACAACTTTATTTTTAGAGTACTAATCCATCATCACTAAGGTATATCTTTACTTTAATGTGGTGTTGTCTTTGACTTATCTTCCTCACATGCCTCACATTTATCATCCATGTGAATTCCAGATGAGGTAGTCCTCTCACTAACCCATTTTTATAAAAGAGTTACTTCAGTTAATGTTCAAGAGAGAGAGTTTCTAATGCTATAGCTAAATTTTTATCAAATGAAGCTTTACAGTAGAAACCATTGACTTCACCTTTCTTGAGATTCTGGTATAGCCGCGAGCATTTCTTTTCCTTACTCTAAGAAGAGTAAGCTTCTCAACCTTCCTACTTCAGATGAGACCCTAATCCTTTTTTAAATTGATATTTTGTCCTTTGATGCAGAACTATTTGATACGAGGATTTGTGTCTCGATTCTCCAGCAAGAAAGATGCTTCAATTATTATCAATGACTCCAATGATTAGTTATTATCCGTGATAGCAATTGTTGAATCCATAATTACATTTCTTTTTCTGCTAAGTTTGTCCCGTAATGAAAATATTTGCTGTCATCTCCAAAGAATATTGACGGGATAGTTTTTGTCAACCATATTTGTTTGTGAGGCTCTTTCTTTGATCATATGTCTTGAGTATGAATTACCAAGAATACATAAGAATCAATTAACATGTTATGTCCTGCGCTCACAAATGGATTAACAGTTCTTAGTACCCAACTTATTAGTTTGGGTCTAGATGGATTAGAGATTTTACTATAAACAGAGATAAGAATAGTTGCAACCTTATCATGCTAATTCTTATCTTTGACTGACCATTTTTTCTATTTTGATACCCTTGACAAAATTTGTCTCTAGGCTAGAGAAAAATGGTTTCAACCATACATAAGGAGGACTATCAGTCTTTTCCCTATTATAATCCTAAAATGCTTTTTTTGCAACTAAAATAAGAAAGCATTATATTAAGAATACATGGCATTCATTGAGACACATTATACATAAGAATTAATCAATATAGGCATGATAGAGAACAAACAAAATTAATAAATAAATCACTAATTCTATCTAGTCCAATCTCGTTGATGTATCTCATCTAGCTATCTCAATCCAATTATAAACTAATACATCTTAACAAACAATCTACATTAAATGAATAAATCCCGATATAATAGGATACAGGAGATAAGCATAAACAAAGATCTAAAGTGCCGGAAAACATGTATCTCACTAAGGCAGTTAATCATGTTCAATAAATATTCAAACACATATTTTAGATCATCTAAAGTAACATGCACAAGTTAAACATCAATCCTAGTTACCAGGAAAATAAACTAGTGAACTAGTTTAGCATTATCTATGTGTGATGTTATCATGCTTGTGCGAGTGTTAAACATTTAAGCACCAAGATCTTATCATGCATTGAATATTGAGAACAAGATATTGTAGTGGTTTAAAAAATTGAAACCTGAGATATGTGAGTTGGACCATCTTTAGAGATTTCTAAGAAAGCCAGATTTTCATGATCTTCCTTCTCGTCATCTGATCCATCTCAACTCTTTTGCGATGCACTATAAGTTTTTACTAGCTACTTCCCTAAGAAAATATTTCACCTTTGTCACAGCTGTTCAACTCAATCCCTACTCATCCTTGTTATTCTTGTTTTGTTGTAGAAAAACCCCTGATAGTTATTTGTTGCATATATCTTGTCAGAACTGTAACTATCAAATCTTGTTTATGTCCCAATCTCAGTCTTGTAATCACATCTTGAACTCAATCTGTAAAAGTCTCTGCTTCGGAATAGATAGGCTTGATCATTGGTATAGCTTAAGTACTCCTAGTGAATTTGATGTGACTATACTTCCGTAATAAATTAAACATTGCCCTGACGTCTAGTCCCTCAAGTACTTCTACATGAGCTTCCTCTGATTCAACTATCAGTAACTCCTACATTTTGTCCCGAGGTTCCAACTTTACTACATGTAACTGTGATATTTGTATGTCCCCACTATTCTCTCGGACCTCCACAATTCCTTCCTGTATGATCTCATTGATTCCCGGATAAATGTAGCATTGGTACAAACCACTTTGTTACTGTATAATCTGGATTCATAGATTTGTCTTTAAAATCTTCGAGAAAAATTGTACCCGTAAAAATTTCATTATTTTCCTTCGTCCGAAAACCCAGTTGTATCCTATGGAGTAAGTCTATAAGAAAGTTCCACAATTTTCATCTGTAGGTCTTGAAATTATTTTCATTGGAATAAGAAAACTATTATCTTTAATTTCTGTGTTCGGGAATTTTTCGTCTGAATAACAAATGGTCTTCGTTTTCTTCGAAAGAATAAAATCATCTTTAAAATCCCGTAGGAATCTCGCGTCTACCAATCCTTTGAGAACCCTTAATTCTAATATTTAAGAAAAAAATTAAATTCCAAAATTTTTAATTTTCTTAGAAAATAAATTAATCAAAAATAAATATTTACATAAAAACTCCAACTCTTTTATACTTAAGTTCCAACAAAGTGGTATGAAGAGAAAGGTTAAGTGATGTCTTCCAACAATAATATGTTGCAACCTCAACTTCCACATTTGATGGGAAAGAATTACAATCAATGGAGAATCCAGATGAAGGTGTTATATGGATCTCAAGATCTTTGGGAAATAGTTAAAAATTGTTATGAAGAATTGGCGAATCATGCAAATTTCTCACTGCAACAATTCAACACTTTAAAGGAGAACCGAAAGAAGGATAAGAAGGCCCTCTAGTTTATTTATCAAGCGGTAGATGAAGTAATTTTTGAGAGAATTTCAACGACATCGACATCAAAGGAGGCATGGGACATCCTCAACAAGGCCTACAAAGGTGAAGAAAAAGTAAAAATGGTGAGACTTTAAGCTCTAAGAGGTGAGTTTAATTTACTAAAGATGAAAGAAAGTGAAATGGTGAAGGAATTTTATAATCGAACAATTTTAATTATTAATCAACTTCATGTTAATGGAGACGATATTTCTGATAAAAGAGTCTTGAAATTTATTTTCGTATTATGACTCGAAAATATGAGCATGTTGTTGTTCTCATAGAAGAATCAAAATATTTGAATACTTTCTTTCTTGAAGAATTGTTGGGCTCACTATAATCTCACGAACTCCGCATCAAGCAATTTGACTCCTATCCTTCCGAGCAAGTTTTTCAAGTTCAAGATACTAGTCGTGGTGGTTTTAGAGGAAGAGGTGGAAGAGGATCATTTTGTGGTCGAGGACAAGGAAGATGAAATATGCAAAGTAAATTTTTTAACTCATATCAAAGAGGAAGAGGAAGAGCTCGTGGAGGTTTCAATGGAAGAGGAAGAGGTAACTCTTTTAATTTGCAATACCATTATTTTCATAAAATTGGGATATGAAAAAAGTTTGTTATAAAAGAATTAATGATGAAAAAGATTCCAATTTTCTACATGAGGAAGTTGAGGAGAAAGATGAAAGTATACTTCTTGTTAGCAATGTTCAAGAAGAGTCACTTGATAATGTTTGGTATATCGATAGTGGTTGTAGCAACCATATGACCAAAAATAAAAATTGTTTTGTGAATTTTGATGAAAGTGTCCAACGAGGGTGTGGAGATGTTCCAATATAAATAAAGAAAGGTTCAAACTATATCTCCAATATTTATTATGTTCCTGATTTGAAGAATAATTTTTTAAGTGTTTGGCAACTTTTAAGAAAGAGCATCATGTGAATTTTAAAGATGATTTTTGTGAGATTAGAGACAAAAATGGTCTTCTTATTGTAAGAGTCAAGATGACATCAACTAAAATATTTCCATTGAAAATCCAAAATGAGTCTCTTCCATGCTTTTCTATTATTATGAATGATAAGTCTTTGCTTTGGCATCTTTGATATAATCACTTGAGTTTTAGCATTTTATCCAAGTTTTGCAAAGGTCATATGGTGAGATGCATCCCAAATATTTAAAGGCAAGATCGAGTGTGTGAAGATTGTGTTTTTGGTAAGTATCATCAAGATCCATTTCCAAAAGAGAAGGCATGATGCGCTAAAAAGCCATTGGAATTTGTTGATGGATTGTGTTTTTGGACTTAGCTGTTATTTCCTGACTTTTATTGATGATTATAGTGACAAGATGTGGATTTATTTTCTCAAAGAAAAATCTCAAGTATTTGAAGTTTTTAAAGATTTTAAAGCATATGTGGAGAAAAAAAAGTGGTCGTCCTTTAATGACACTATGATCCAATCGTGATGGTGAATATATATACGAAGTATTTGGAAGTTTTTTAAAGAATCATGGAATTCTCCATCAACTAACGGTTCGTTCAACACCTCAACAAAATGGTGTAGCCGAGAGGAAGAACCGAATAATTATGGAACTTGTTCGATGTATGTTGAAAATAAAAAGATTGCCTAAGATGTTCTGGGATGAAGCGGTGGCATGTTCTTGTTATGTTCTTAATCATGCACTACTAAAAGTATAGAATGGAAGACTTTACCACTACACCATAGATTGCCTATAGCAACCCTAAAAAAGTGTTGCTATATAACAAAAATCCATTGTAATAGTGTCTATGATAACGTATTTCGAAAAATTAGGGGTAACGTTTGGTCTCGTTGCCATAAGGGCTTATGGTAACGAATTTGGGACCATATTGCAACAGATTAAAGAAGTTGCAAATTCAGTTTACAGTAACATTTTTACGTTTATAGAAATGAATATAAAAGCATTAGAATACAAGAGGCTTCCTATGACAATATTATTTTGCAACCTTTTTTGTAATAATTGTTGCAATAGATGGATTTATGCAACATATTTTGAGTTAATTGTAACATATTTTGAGTTAATTACAACATAATTCATTAACAAATTTAAAGTGTATGGCAACCATTTTACCCTCTACTGCAACAAAAATTTTTTTTAAAAAAATCACGCATGACATTTAGATTTCATTAACAACCACCAAATTTAATTGGTATATCCACAATACAATCCAACAATTCAACAAGACGTACATCACTACTAATATTGTTCCAACATTTACATATAAATAATGAAATAAAGGTTACGTATGATCTCAAGTTAATTACACATAAACTAAAAACTCTTAGTTAATCATCTTTAGACCAACTCTCATGCGGCTTCTTTCTCTCCACCCGTGGCGGTCTTGTCTCCATCATCGATACAAGCACCTAAAGAAATCGATCGAAGTTAAAATTTGTTCTAGACAGTAGGTTGGAAACTTACAACAGTACATAGCCACAAAATCTATCAAAAAGCTGCAACAGCGTCCAAATACAGTAGAATCGATTTAGAAAGGACATGGTATTTTTTAAGATATTTACAGCAACATGTTTGGCTAATAATTATCCAGGTATAAAAGTTTATTATCTGCTTGCAAATTTTAACCCTACAGTCAGAACAATATATATACAACTAATCAGTGATGACAAGACATCAGGAAATTGAAATATAATAATGAAAACAGTTTAATTTAAGAAGGTACGGCAAAAGTGGTTTCTGAAGGTTTTTGAAGGAAGGCCTTATTAGTTATCAGCAATGCAATAAACCACAACTAAGAAAATTCAGTTTGAAGATGGAAATAAATATGTTCCTCTTAAAAGTACCAAATAATTTACTTACTCGTAGAAGTAAGCTATAGACCCAACACCTAACTTAGGAAAATATTGATTTACGGTTCCACTACTTATCATACAAAATATGTCCATTAAGTAAAGTTGACAAAGGAAACAAGAAGGAACATTTTGAATTTACATAGAAAGATCTTGCAATCAAGTTCGTGGAAATGAATTTATTTAGTAAGAAAATAATATATATAACATGTATAAACACACAAGTCTAATACAGGAGATACAAATTTCAATCAATTATATAAACTTCTTCATGTTTTATTCCATATCAAGAAATTAAAGTAAACCAACCTCGTCTAACAAATTGTAGTTGGCAGCAATCCTTGAATACCTCCTGCCAAACTTTCTCTGTGGTTTATTTCCATGACTGCTATGGACTTGGGGTGGCGGGGGTGGATTATTAGGTTGTTGATTGTATGCAGGACAACGATATGAGGGATATGGATAAGCCTCCAGAGTAGGTGGAGCATAGTTTTGGTTACTTTGAGGATATGATGATGATTGATAATAATCGTTATGATTCCAGGAACTTGATGACTGCCTGTAACTATCAGGTTTTGAACTTGTTCCACCCATTATAACTTAATTATCTACACATCTCCTAGCTCGGGAAAAACAACAAACCCTTAAAAAGACCTAAACAATCTTCTTCAGACCACAACCCAACAACAAGATAATATAACTACAAAAAACATTAATCACTTAGGCTACGAAAAACAATTCAAGCCAATCAATCTTCTTCAGAGCACAACACAACGACCAGAAAAGAAAATATAAAAAATTATCCTTTTGGACTACAAAAAAAACTGAAGACAACTTAAGCGCCAATATTTGAAGCAAATAAAGATTCAGCCACTGACAAGTTATGTATATCATTACTTATATAGAACCAAAGGTTGAATACAAAACTACTAGTCTTGAAAATAAGGCGGTCCGAAAAGGATGACTATCAAACCTAAGCATATAAGCAGCTTCTTCTAAAGCAAACCTCAAGAAATCTAAACACATGATATTTGTTTCTTGCAAGACTTCAAGTTTACAAAATACACAATAGATACAAGTATATCCATACACGCCATCACATATATATATATATATGTATTATTGATACACAAGATAAAATATTGGAGAATTCAACAAGAATATGATGATTGAATTTGAGATGAATGATTTGGGTTTACATCACTACTTTCTTGGTATTGAGGTAAAGCAAGATGAAAAAGAAATTTTTATCTCTCAAAAAAAGTATGCAAAGGATGTGATGAAGAAATTTCGAATGGAAGAGGCGAAACCATGTAGAACTCCCGTTGAACATGCTTGAAATTAAGTAAGGATGATGATTCTAAATTTGTTGATCCTACATTATACAGAAGTCTTGTTGGGAGTTTGATGTAATTGACCGTTACTCGGCCGGATATCATATATGATGATAGTTTGATTAGTAGATTCATGGAGCAACCAAAGAAGACACATTGGAAGGCCGAAAAAAGAATCTTGAGGTATGTTTGTAGAACACTTGGAGATGGACTTTATTATCAAAAGGAAAATGACTCTAAAGTGCTTGGATATTGTGACAGTGATTGGTATTGGTACGTAAGTGTTGATGATAGTAAAAGTACTTGGGGAATTTTTTGTTGGCTCTTGTGCAATCACATGGATGTCAAAAAAAACAAGTTGTGGCTCTCTGAACAGCAGAGGCAGAATATATTTCTTTATCATTAGCTAGTTGTCAAGCATTATCTAGTTGTCAAGCATTATGGATGACATGGGTGTTGGAGGACCTTAAGCATGCCGCTAAAGAAATTCCAATTATTTATGCTAACCTATAGCACTCACGGAAAATTCAGTATTTTTTGGCAAGCACATAAGAATCAAATATCATTTTATCAGAGACGTATTGAAGAAAGGAGAAGTTGTGATTCAATATAGCAAGTCACAAGACCAAATTGGTGATATCTTTACGAAACCTTTGAGGCCCGACATTTTTAAGGAGTTGAAGAATAAAGTCGGCATCAGAAAAAGTTTAGCTCAAGGGGGGATGTTAAAAGAGTTATAAGCTAAATTTTGATTATTATTTTAATAAAATAGAATGCTCTCGGAAGCACCTAGAATAGACCTTTGAGGTTCAAGACTTTTGAGTTCATGACCTTTAACTTTTCATGTACCTAGGGAGTTGCATATAAAATAATATTATAATTGTTTCTATGGAGAATCTATAAATAGGATACTCTTTCAAGTTTTGTAATCATCAAATTTTATATAATCATTTTGAGTAAATACAAGTGTGAGTTTATATCTTTTTCGTGTGAGTTAGTTGTGTGGATTATTGAGAACAAGTTTCTTTTCTTTAATCTCCAACTCTTTTATACTTAAATTGCCACAACTTCCTGACTTTGACCGTGTGGGTGCTTGTAACATCCGACATCTCTACGTAATTTTGAGGTTTTATAGGTACAATTCAACAACTAATGTAATTACCGTCCCTTTCATTGTTGATCTTTTTCCTGCAATCCAAATCTAAATTAAGAACCGGTCAATGCAATCAACATACATGTGGTCTAAGTTGCGGTAATCACTAGAACTGGTTAGCAAAATAGACGATCTATGGGCCTGTGCAAAATCTTTAGCGGCCTGGGTACAATTAGCAAACCCTGCCAGCACTTCCTTCTCCTAATTTTTTTAAACTAGGAAACTTGAGAAAGATTAGATATATGGAGTTGCTGAAAACTGATATTCATTTCCTTCTTTTATGTAGGGTTCTGGAAGAGATACCAACTAATAAGGACAAGGTGAATGTGAAAAAATGCAGAGACAATAATTAAGAAAGTTAACAATTTAGGAAATGACAAGATGAGTGTTAGAAAATGCACGTAGGCATAATACTTGCAAAGAGTTACCATATGTCATATGTGTAACCTGAGCAGTTGGACAATTTGGAACCTCCAAATCTTATGATAACGGGATTTTCTAGCAAAAGGAGACTATAAGTAAAATGACGGGATTTTCCTTAATTTAGAGCATACTGCTCTAAGTGACAATAACTGACAAAATTTGCTACATAGTAATGTGCTAAATCATATCTGCACACCTTGACAGTTTTTATTGGCTGCCAGAGTTTGAGGTAGATGATTGATTTAGACATTTTAGACATTTTGAACCCATTGTTGATAATAATTGTTTTATGCAGAATTACTCCATACACCCATTAACTAAGTAAACCCATTGACATTTCAAGCAAATAATAATGATAAACCCATCTATGAATCTGGTCTGATACGTAACTGATTAGTACGCGTTATCAAACTGTTGATTGGAACCAACAGAGTCTTCACGGAGGTTTTCCTTCTGCAGATTCGAAGACTGCTTTTTCTGTCTTATGTATTTCTGCATTAAGGATGGAATTTTTTAGTTGTCCATCATTCTAAAAGTTATAAATGTAATTAATAATACTTGAATACAATAAACATTAGAAGCAATATTTTTACATTTGGCAAATAAAAGTACCTGTACAACTATTTAAAAAAATTATTTATGTATTGACCCACAATATATTTGTACAATTATGTACCTGCAAATGACTACCAATAACCCGAGCAGTCAAGCCAGGCACATTCATCAAGCTCAAAATTTTCTGAGGCTGAGCTCCTGTTTCCAAAAGAACACAATAGTTGGCATTATTACTATTATACAACATACATATTTACAAAAAATCTGGAAAGAAAATTATTAAAAAATACTACTGATATAATTACCGTGTTCGCGAAGCATGTTTATTGCTTGCAAAAACTTGTCGTCATGATCAGGAGTCCAAGTCAAGCGCGGCTTCTTTGCATTGTGAGCATCCTCCTCCTGAGCTTGGTTTGATGAATTAGGATTCTCTGCAATCTGCTTATTTTTCACTTTCCTGTGTAAGTTATTCTGCTCTTGATATCCTGCGGCACCACCCTTACTGCCGTCATCGTTCTTCATTTCAATGTAATTAGTCATGTCACCACCATCATTGTTCTCCGTTTCAAAGTAATTAGTCATGTTAGACAAAGCAGGCATTTCTCCTGTAACTCGAGGGACATGGATCCATACATTTAAAAGATCACGATGGCTGGGTGGCTTGGACATAAAATAGCACACATTATTTGCCATGGCCTCCCTCGCTAAATCTTCTGTTAAATATTCTTCAGCAGTCACTGCATACATATAAGCTAATGAATTTCGAAAAAGGATGGAGAATATGTTCAAGTCATTTTAAATAGTAAACTGATTGGCTTACAGATGATAGGAACGTTCATGCGCTGATTATGAACTTTCTCTACAAACTCAGATATTGGCATTTCTTGCATGCAAATATCAGCAATTACCACATCATAATAGTTGCTTCGTTCTTGAAACAACGCCAGTGCAATTTTTGCAGATTCCGTAGTGGTTACTGAAATTAATTGAAGAGGCACGTCATTATTAGTAGTAAGATATATATATATATATATATATATATTGATTAAAAAGCAGTAAGAGAGAGATAGAGAGAGAATATAACATAAATAAATTTTTGAATACAAATTCGTCTTTGAAATTTTAAATTAGTAATTTTATAAAATTGTAGCATCTTAAAATCTACTTACTATATAAAAACAAATTGTTTCACTATTATTTTCAATTATATATTGATGTCTTGGAATCAAAAGCAATAGGCCCCTTAAAAGTATTTTTAGAACATAACAAGGAAGAATTCACAAATTTTCAAAACTTGAATAATGATAAATCAAAATTTTAAAGTATTGAAAAAAAAGATGTAGTCCTATAAACATATTATGATCTATACATAAAATAAATCATTACCTTTGTAGAGTTGTTGCTCAAACTGAGATGCCAGGCTCATGAGAGAGGTTGTGTCACAATCCACCAACAAAATACGAACATGCTGAGCTACATGTGGTAAGGCACCATCTTGTCCGGCACCTGCATCGGTACTAATACCATTCATGTCCATTCTTTCTTGAATCAAGAAAGCCCAAGTGAAGTGATTATACTCTAAGGAATATTGGTCTCTTGCTAAATATGTGGCAGGAGCAATCAAGAAATCTATAACAAAAATGATGGCAGAGTATTCTATATATGCATCTCAAAGTTTGACAGGTCAACACAAGTTAAGTTATTTTATCAATCTTTTTAAATAAAAGGATTCATATTCGATTACAAGGGATTGTATAATTTACTATTAAGTTGATTTGCTTGATATTAAAATGATGAAGAATAAAATTAGAAAATGTATTTATCTCTGTGCCAATCAAACACAAATAAGGAAAATAAATGTATAACAAAAGTGATAGCATAATATCCAATACATATCAAAGTTTGACGGGTCAACACAAGTGAAGAAATTTCATTAATCCTTTTAAATAAAATGATTCATATTCGATTATAATGAATTAGAAAAAGTATTCATCTCGGTGCGAATCACACACAAATAAGGTAAATAAATGAGTTCTGATTTCACAAAGTGTAGATCAGCCCCTAAAATTTCACAATCTGCTCACTCTGAGTTCTGATTTATTCTTCAGTTCCGACTATTTTTCTATGTTTAAAACATGTCTTCTTACATCAACCGCCAAATTGATATTGTGTGATATAACATCTATTTTCATGAGCGTGAACATGATGAGTTCTAATACGAAGTCTATATTTGTCAGCATGATTGTTGGTTACTTCAATATAAACTTAGAGTGAAAGAGCTAAATAATCAACTTGATGAACTTGAAAGGTTGGAAAAGAAGTACTATATTGAGCTGAGGAAAGAAAGGGAGAGACGAGCAATAAGGAACGTGATAACCGAAAAAGATTTTACAGAAATCTAACACCAAAGCTTCAACATCTAACACATTTGGAGAATGATAACAAGGTCAGTGGAGATAAGGATACTGAAGAATCTGTTGTAAAAGATTTAATTGAGGTTACAAAATATCCAACTAACAAGGTTACCCAAGTTGAGCATATAGAGGTTACTAGTAAGGAAGTCCAAGAAACCAAGCCACAAACTGATTGCTTTCAAATTGTTGATGATCATAAAGTGGTTGAGCACATTAACTTCATTATTCAGGAGTAGCTGCTTGTCAATTTTTTGAGTTCTTTGAACCTCAACAATTTTTCTAGAAGAGTATGAAATTCATTCTGATTCAAACTCATCCTTGTGCGATTTTTAATTTTTACAAAACTCGTGGTTGAGTTTTCTCTAAAAGGGGAGAATGATGAGGAACAAGAACAAAGAAATAATATATATTATTAATTAGTTTATATTTATTTTGTTTAAATATAAATAATGTATTCACCAATATGTTTTATATATGGGCTAGTAGTTTATTAATTAAGTTGGTTATTTATAATAAAGTCCAATTATTACGCGATTGTTACGCTATTTATTAAAGTTTCTAATCCTTTATAAGCATTGTAATCGTCATATTATTACTTAGTTATAGTTATAATTTTTTCTTGAATATAATATTGATTAGTTATTATTGTAAATGGTATAATTCATTGCTTATCTATAAATCTGTGTTTATTATTGACTTTCATGATCTGTCATGCATTAGTCCAACTATGTTTTCTATTTCCTATATTTTCCCAACTTTGTTTTCTACTTCAAAAATTTCCTAGAGCGACAAACGTATAATATTGCAACTATAGGCTACATGAAAGTACTCAGAGCTCTCAAATCCAAAGATGTCCCTAAACCACCACACTTTATAAGCTATACTCTTGAATAAGTGAATAAAAAATAAGATATTGGAGGCTTTGAATCATTCTCGCAAGGTCGTTGTTATTTGCTACTATTAAAAATAAAATAAAATTTTGACTTAAAATAATAGAAGTGTATGGATTATTCTAGATTATTCTTGATTTTGTCTAATCTCTAGAACTATTCATAGAGTTTTCTAGTAGGTGTCTTTTGAACTCTAGAAATTAAGTAAGTGTCTCGAATTTTCCATAGAATCCTATATAAAGCCTTTTACCAAATCATTTGTTATTATGTCATTTTCAAGCATTATAATTTAAATAAAATATCTATTCTCCTAAATATCTTGAGTTGTGTGAGTTTGAGTGAGATCCTTTCTTCCAACAAAGTGGTATCAAGAGCTAAAGGTTCTATTTGTCTTCAAAGAAGACTTGTGTTTGTTAAAGAAGAAGGATATCATGGAAAATGCAATGTCTCAAGGGCAAATGCCAAAATTCACCAAAGACAATTATGAGAATTGGTGCATTCGTATGAAGGCGATCCTTGGAGCAAATGATGTGTGGAAACTTGTGGAGAAAGGATTAATGGTACCCGAAGATGAAGCAAGTTTGAATCAAGTTCAAAAAGATCAACTACAAGCCCAAAGAAAGAAGGACCAAAAGGCGATTATGATCATTCATCAATGTTTGGATGATTCTATTCTACAAATGGTGGCTTCCGCGACAACATCAAAGAAAGTTTGGGATATTCTAAATTCTTCTTTAAGTGGACATGCAAAAGTGAAGAGACTTCGGTTACAAATACTTTGTGGCGAGTTTGAGGCTTTGCGAATGAAAGAATCCGAATCAATCTCGGATTATTTTTCAAGGGTCTTGACCATTGTCAACCAAATGAAAAGCAACGGAGAAGAGGTAAGTGATGTTCATGTTATTGAAAAAATTCTTGCTCACTTGTTTCTAAATTTGATTATAAAGTCGTGACAATTGAGGAGGCTAAAGATATAGATGAAATGACTATTGATGAGCTTATGGGAACAATACAAGCCCATGAAGAAAAAATGCTAAAAAGGAATGAACCAATTGAACAAGCCTTGCAAGAAAAATTATCTTTCAAAAATAATGATGGAAGATACACAAGTCAAAGAGGTCGTGGCCAAGGACGTGCACGAAGCTTCATGGACAAGGAAGAGGATGTGGCCAACAAAGAGAGGAAAATTAAAAGGATGAAATAGTGTACGAGACAAGAAATTCAAGAGGCCGTGGAAGAGGAAGATTTATTTCAAGTTATAACAAATCAAATGTCAAGTGTTATAATGGTCAAAATTTTGGTCATTATGCTTCTGAGTGCCGCACTTCAAGAAATCAAGTAGAGGAGAAAGCTAATCTTGTAGAAGACAAAGGCAATGAACCCACTTTACTTTTAGCACAAAAAGGAGAAGAAAATTGTGGAGACAATCTACGGTATCTTGATAGTGGGGCAAGCTATCATATGTGTGGAAATAAAAACTTATTCGTGGATCTCGATGAAAATGTGAATGGCAAAGTAACTTTTGGAGACTCTTCGGGAGTGCCCATCAAAGGAAGAGGTATCATCTTAATTCGTTTGAAAAATGGAGATCATGATTTTATTTCAAGTGTTTATTATGTGCCTAGTATGAAAAATAATATCTTAAGATTGGGCCAACTAATGGAGAAAGGCTACACCATCACCATGAAAGATGAATTTCTTAACTTGAGAGACTCTTGTGATAATTTAATTGCTAAGGTGCCTATGACCAAGAATAGTATGTTTATTTTGAAAATTGAAAATGATGGTCCAAATGTTTAAAGGCTTATGTTGGAGATTTTTCTTGGCTTTGGCATCTTAGGCTTGGACACTTAAATTTTGAAGGATTAAATTCACTATATAAGAAGCACATGGTGAATGATTTGCCTCACATCAATCATCCAAATCAAGTTTGTGATGGATGTCTATTCGGAAAGCAATCAAGAAGGATTTTTCCAAAGGAATCCATGACAAGAGTAAAGGAGCCCCTTGAACTTATTCACTCGGATGTATTTGGGCCTTTTAATCCTCCATCTTTTAGCAAAAATCCTTATTTCTTATTATTTATTAATGATTTTAGCCGCAAGACATGGGTGTACTTTCTCAAAGAGAAGTCTCAAGTTTTTGAATGCCTTAAAAAATTCAAAGCCCGAGTTAAAAATGAGAGCAAATATTAAATAAAAGCAATTCGTTCGGATCGAGGAGGCGAATTCAATTCAAATAAATTCTTGAAATTCTGTGAAGATCATGGAATAAGAAGACCCGCAATGTTGTCAAGATCACCTCAATAAAACGGAGTCGCATAAAGAAAAAACAGAAGCATTCTTAACATGGTTCGAAGCATGCTAAAGAGCAAAAATATGCCTAAGGAAGTTTTGGCCGAAGCGGTTGATTGTGCCGTTTACTTGTCAAATCGATGCCCAACAAGAAGTGTCAAAGACATGACTCCACAACAAGTATGGAAAGGAAAAAGACCATCTATTACTCACTTACTTGTTTTTGGAAGCGTAGCTTATACACATGTCGATGATGAGCTACGAACAAAGTTGGATTACAAAAGTGAGAAGTATGTATTTGTTCGCTATGATGCAAGAGCAAAGGGGTACAAACTTTACAACCCCATTAATGGAAATATTGTTATTAGTAGAGATGTTGTGTTTGATGAAGAAAGGTCATGGGATTGGAGCAATGCACAAGAAGATTATAATTTCTTCCGATTTATTGATGAAGAAGACATTGAAGAAAATTATGGGCAATATATCACTCCTCCCACATCACCACGAGCAACAAGTAGTGATGGACAAACAACTTCCTCATCTTCTTCAAGTGATAGTGATGAGACACCACCAAGGAATTATAGAAATCTTCAAGAAATTTATGATGAAATGGATGAGGTTCCCGCCATTTCCGACTTAACTTTACTTTGTCTTCAAGCGGAAACTAAACCAACAAGTTTCAAAGAAGCCGTGCAAGATGAAAGCTGGAAGAAAGCAATGGACGTGGAGATTGAGTCAATCAAGAAGAATGATACATGGGAGTTAGCAACACTTTCTAAAGGGCAAACAGCTATTGGTGTGAAGTGGGTATATAAGGTGAAGAAAAATGCCCAATGCATGGTTGAAAAATACAAGGCAATATTGGTAGCCAAAGGCTACAATCAAAGACATGGAGTGGATTATGACGAAGTGTTTGCACCAATCACAGGAATGGAGACTATAAGGCTAATAATCTCGTTGCCTGCACAAAATGGATGGAAAATTCATCAAATGGATGCAAAATCCACTTTTTTAAATGGTGTTCTTGAAGAAACTGTGTATGTAGAGAAACCATTGGGATATATCGTGAAAGAACAAGAAGGAAAAGTATTAAAGTTAAAGAAGGCCCTATACGGATTGAAACAAGCGCCAAGAGCTTGGAATAGTAGACTTGACAAATACTTTCAATCTCAAGGATTTAACAAGTGTCCACATGAACATGCTTTATATGCCAAGGTTACAAAAAATGGAGAATTTCTTCTTGAGTGCTTGTATGCGGATAATTTAATATTTACGGAAAATAGTTCAAGTATGTTTGAGAATTTTAAGAAAGACATGGAAAGAGAATTTGAGATGACTGACATTGGGCCAATGTCTTACTATCTTGGCATTGATGTTAAGCAAATGAAAGATGGATTACAAATATCACAAGGAAGCTATACAAGGGAGATTTTGAAGAAGTTCAAGATGGAAAGTTGTCAAGCCGTTAGCACCCCTATTGAGTGTGGATCAAAGTTTTCCAAATTTGAAAAAGGTGAGAAGGTGGATCCCACTTACTTCAAAAGTCTTGTGGGAAGTTTGAGATACTTGACATGCACGAGGCCTGACATACTCTATAGTGTTGGACTTGTTAGTCGCTACATGGAGACTCCAACAACAACACACTTGAAGGCGGCCAAGAGAATTCTTCGTTATCTTAAAGGTACGATGGATTATGGGTTATTTTATTAGCGTTCTAATGAATTCAAACATGTTGGTTATTGTGATAGTGATTGGGCCGGTGATATTGATGAACGAAAGAGTACCACCAGATATGTGTTCTTTATGGGTGATATATCTTTTCATGGACTTCAAAAAAGCAACTCATTGTTACCTTATCTACTTGTGAAGCGGAATATATGGCGGCATGCTCTTGTGTTTGTCAAGCTATATGGTTAAGGAGAGTTTAGGAGGAGCCCAACATGTCACAAAATGAGCCCACAGAAATATTGGTCGATAACAAGTCAGCTATAGCTTTGGCGAAAAATTCAGTATTTCATGAACGAAGTAAGCATGTTGACACAAAATATCATTATATACGAGAATGCATTACTATCTCCAATAGAGTTTTTCCAAACCCTAGGTTCAAATTTCTCGGAGCATTGTCCAGAACTATTATAACAATGAAAATTCGTATGCAAATGTTGAAAAACGACATTCGAACTCCTACACCGCGCTCCGCTCCTCTTTTTGAGTACCTCCAATGTAGATAGTTGCATTAACATCATTTACATCATCAAGAATATTACCGAGTATATTTATGTCATTGTTGCACACAAAGATTTTCTCTATGTCTTCACAAAAGTATAGTTGCAGTAATTTAAATAAATCCTAATCTCAGACAAGTACTTACGCAAAATAAGGTGGAAAATAGTAGAATTTGTAGTAGAATATTACAATTTTTATTTATAATTTAATCCTTATATTGATAGTTTTTTTGACCAATTAACGGTGCCTTAGATCTGATTAAATATTTTTATAATTATCGATTAATAATTGATTTTCACTAAAATTAGGCATTTTTCCCTCAAGTCTAGAATAATCAGCCACAAAAAAAAATTATATCACTCTTTACACATTATGGAATTGTTTTAAATATTTAACATTGATGAAAAGTGAATAGGAATATGGTAGCAAAATATGTATTTGAGTATCAAATGAAAACTTGGGCACACTTGGAAGCTGTTTATACTGATTATATAGTATTATTGACTAGGGTCAAGAAAGTGAGGACATAAAACTAATTAACAGTGATATACAAGAAAAAAGGGGAGAGGCCCAACAAGACCCATGTACATATTAAACTAGAGAGCACAAAAAAGAGTGGACTGAGGAGGCAAGGTTCTGGCATGCTTGGAACCAGAATCAAAATCCAGGCTACTTGAGTTGAGAACATGCTGAAGGATCAAAATGAAGATGTATTTATCAAGAGGGAAAACCTAAAATGGAATATGTAATTTGAAGGACAGGTCAAGATTTTATAAAGATGGGCACATTTAAATATTAAGAATAATAAAAAAATTATTAAATCCTCTGATATTTAATTAATATTTTAAAAGAATTAGAAAAAAATGATGATATGCAGATAAAAACATTAATTAATACTAAATAGGTAAGATATTCGATTAAGATATTATATTATCTTTTATTATTGTTAAATTGATAGATTCTAATAAATTCTCAAGAGATTTTTTTTGATATTTTAAAATCTAAAATCAGTAACACAAATCAATGTAGGACATCTAGAAGATTTGGTAAATATAATGTAAATCTTCCGGATTATCTAAATATTTTAAATAAATTTTATATATAATTAAATAAATTTATAAATTATATTAATTATTAAACTTACCTCATTTTTCTAGTTTCCATGGGTGATCAACAAGAATGACACGAATCTCATTTTTACGTGCACAAAAGAAAAAATCTTTATAGATAAAAATTGATTGGTACCTGTTAGTGATAAAGATTGATTAAGTGAATTGATAGATAAGATTTAAAATTTCAAATAAGATATGATAATAATAAAGAAGCATAAATTGGACTATAAAACTAAAAAGACCGTAGATAGAAATAATGAAGGTGAATAATAAGAATAAAACTAAAAGACCATAGATAGAGATAGATGAATCATAAAAATGAAAGGGTATAGCCCAAAAAATTTGAAGTGATAGACCTAAATCTCATATTATCAAGCTTACACAATATGCTATAATACAGTAGCTAACATGATTTCATGACCGCAGATATGAATACACATTGTGGGACTTGATATTTCACAAATTTAATTTGCCCTCTAGCTGTGTTTCACTTGAAATAATGGGAATAGATTAGTACACGTTGTGAATAGTATTGGGGACCAAAAAGCTATTATGTTCTTTATATAGTCGTCCAATTAGAGTCATCAAACTAATATTGGGTATTACAAATTACAATGCCCATATCAAATAAGATGTTACTCCACTCTTTATTTTAGACCACTTAACTAAACCCATATATTGTTAAAATTATAAAATATTCTAACAATTTCCCACTCCGGCTACAAAGTATTCCAAACATCTTAGGTGTGCACTTAATTATTTATTCTTTAAAAATATCTTCCTAAGTTAATCTAGTCCATTTTATATATAAACATGAACCAAAAGCGACCTTCGTTATATTGTCATAACTCCATCCCCATTGATGACCACATAAATATATTCAATGACATAGATCAAGTATGGATAAGCAACTCAAAATTACATGCCATATGATCAGAATCATGCCTATTTTCAAAACATCTTTCTTAGTCAATCTCGTCCATCTTATATATAAACATGAAACCAAAGCGACATTGGTCATATTTTCGTAACTTGATTCTCATTGATCACTATATATATATATATATATATATATTCAATGACATTGATCAAGTATGGGTATATAATTGGAAATTATCTACAATGTGATCTCAATCATGTCTATTTTCAATTGGTCGTTAATACTTTGGTGAGATTAATATTTAAACTTTCAACTTCAGGTCCAATCTACAATTGAAAGAAAAAACTCATTTAGAGTGAGAGAGAGAGAGAAAACTTCACTTCATTGTGCAAAAACTCAAAATTCATGATGCATCAAAATAGTATAAATATAAAACTAAATGTTGAATATAAGAATAAAACAAAAATTTCACTAAAATTGTAAATCGTCCAAAGTGACAACACCTACATGAGTAGTATGCCCATGAAATACCTTAGGTGTCAAATCTTTACTTAGTGGGTCCACTAGCATAAAATTAGTTATTATATACTCAATACACAGTACTCGATTTTGCAATCTCTTTAAAATAATTAGATATTTAATGCCTATATATTTAGACATAAAAAACATATTCGTAAGTAGATTTTCTTATATCTACGTAACCAGCAAAAAACAAAATTGAAAGACACAATGAACTCAAAATTTTGATTAGTAATAAAAGAGCATGAAATCATTTTTTCTTGCAATTACCTAATAACCCATTTTATTGCAATCCAATGATCCATTCCAAATTTACTCAAATATCTGTTTAACATAGCCACAATGTATATAAAATCTGGCAGGATACTAACTTGAGCATACATAAGCCTCCCTATAGTTGAAACATATACAATGTTCAGTATCTCATTTTCTTCGAGATCTTTCTTGGGGACTATTTTAGAATAAAGGTGTCTCTTTTAGAAATAACAGTATTTATTTGTGCATATTCTTTAATGCCGAAATTGACAGGCACCTTCTAGATATAGCTCTTTTGTGATAACCCGATGATACCGGAAGAACGGTCTTGATGTATCTTAATTCCTAATACAAAAGAGGTCTCACGAAGATCTTTCATCCCAAAATAATTTGTAAGAAATTCAATAAACAACAAATATTGTTAGTGAATGAATGACAAACAAGATAGGTACAAATAAGATAAATTACCTTTGTAGCTTGTGCCTTTTTTGCCTCGGCTTGAGCCTTCTTTGCCTCAACTGCTTCCCTATGTCTTTCTTTTACTTGTTCCTCATATGTTTTACAACTGACTTTGTTGTGACCAAACATAAGGCACCTATTACAAGTAATTCTAACCCTTTTCTTTCTTAACTTTATTCGTGCACCTGGTTCACCTTGCTCCTTTTTCTAGTTTTTTAGGCCTTCATGGCATTCTTCTAGCCTTTGGGGGAAGAACATCAAGAAATCCTGTGTCTGGACAATACAAAGACCCTTTCATTGGTTTAAGCATGTGCTCATATGATTTTATGTTGACATCTCGGTTATAGCATTCATTTATCTTCTCCTCTAGTTTCTCATTCGTCGCAAATAAAGCACTACAACAATGACTAAAAGAATGCCCCTTAATTCCCATCTTTTACAAGAGCAGGCCTTTGTGACCATATTCACCACCCACCGTCCACCAATAATGTCATTAACCTCATATTCATCTGCACCAGTCCATGTCGACTTGCAGAATCTAGTTTCCTCATTTGAATAATTAAGTTTCTTGATAATTTGAGAACAAATGATATAATCATTTTTAACACCAAGTCTGATTTCACATGTAATCTCTCCATGACTTTAAATTTTATATCATCTAACAACTCAAGTATAGGCTTAATCTTGCTTCAACTATCCAATTATCGAAGCATTTAGAGAAATTATTGTCATTCAAATCACAACAAGTTAAACTATCAAAGTATGCCCTATTCTAGTATCTAAGTTCAGTATTAAGTAAGTCATAGTGAGAAAAGGGGGATATAGCTTTAATTTCCTTCATGATCAAGTTAATTTCTTCCATAGTATTGGCTTTTGCGGCTTGCCAAAATATATTTTTCAAAATATTTTCTGGATGCCTTTTTTTCAGTTGACATGTATATACATTGCACAAGACCCGTGCTTAGCACTGGGTAAAATGTTATCAATTGCATTTTTTAGATCCCGCAAATAATGTACCAACAAATTAATATAAATTTTACATGTATATGCATGTGTATAACACAATGAAAGATAAAAAATTACAACTAATTTACCTTCTGTTGGTCAATTAGTCATTAAAGTGTAGTCAAAATCATTATCTAAGTTGAGATCAGTCTTCAGTAAGGATACAAACCATTCCCAACTTTCAGTTGACTCAACATCAACTATAGCCGAGGCTATAGGGAACATCTTATTGTTCTCATCCCTGCCCATTGCAACCTATAGCTCACCTTTCATAGAACTTTTCAAGAAACAACCATCTACACCAATGAAATTCCTACAGCCTTGAGAAAAATCCTCTTTCATAATTATAAAAGAAATGTACATTCTTTTAAAAGTATCAAAGTTATCACTATCATTTTATCGACATCAATCTTAATTGTGCTCCATAAATTTGACCTTAATATCTCTGCTCCATAATCATACAGCCTCTTATATTGCTTACCGGTTTCACTTTCAGTTTCGAACAGTGCTAACTTTTTAGATAACCAACACTAATTCTTTGATATTCTCATAGAATGCACTTCATTGATATGTTGTTGAAACTCTCTTAGCTTCCACTTAAGATTTTTCCTAATTTGATTCCCAAATTTTCTTGCCAACCAATCAGATCTCACAAAACTATGTTTATGCACTATGATGTAACTGGGTTGTTTATTATTTTTTTAATTTAAAAAGTTCCATCCACATCAATCTTACTAGTATTAAAATACCAAGGACAATTTGGTCTGCACTTAGCCTAGACCTTTTGCAAATCATTTTTAGAAAACAAATATCTCTCTTTTGTTCCACAACATAGTCAAAAACAGTATGCTTCAAGACTGATACACTAGTAAACAATAATTGAGGATCAAATTCAATATACTTAATTGGGGTTCTATGATTAAATACAACATATTATGGTCCTTTTTCTCTCTACACAGACTTATATGATTCTTTATCATAATCACTAGAGCCTGATGTCTGTTCTGGAAGCATTCTAAAGGTATCACTGTCATGGTCCCTCTCCCAGTCAGTGTCTTTACTCATGTCTACTATTTTTCTTTTTTTTTGATTTTTTATTAACTTTTTTTTATTGGGAAAAGTAGTTTTTATTAACTTTTTTTTATTAAGTTTTTCTTTATCACTTTCATTTCCAGTATACTCTTCATCACTCTCATCATCCTCGCTCTTATACCATTCACTCTCACTGTTATCACTCTGACTATCATCAATTTCCTTCTCATTACCATCAATTTCACGAGCAATACTCAAAATAATACTAGTCTCGGAAGTATGATCAACATATATAACATCAATACCGAATTTTAAAGCATATGCATTCATCTCTCCTAAAACATCATCATTCCATAATATACTATAAATATCAAGAGAAGAACCTTCCTTGTGCCAATCAATTTTATAATCCCTAATTTGTGACACACAGAGTGATTCTATCTAAATCTTGGTCATAAATGTATTTAAATTTACCTCCTTTCTAATATAGTACTTCATCATTTGTAGTGAACTTCAGGCCGTGATAAATCCGTATATTCACATGATATAACCCCATTTGTAAGATAATGAAATAATCAGGGTTTATCAATGAAATATGATGAATGATTGTGTGAAACCTTGAATATATACACGCATACCTTGATGACAGTCAAAAAGCTTTCGATTCAACAAATTTGTCAAATGAACTATATAACCTGAATACTCTTTTAACCCTAATTACACTCCAAAATTAACACTTAAAATATTTAAAAGGATAAAGATCATAAAATATTGTTTTGTAATTTATTGACCATACCCAAAAACAACATAAAGTTAAAAGATGAAAGAATTGATTTTCCCTTTTATAATTGATTTAGCGAAAATTGGCTTCTTCTGAAACATTTGCTTATGTAGCATCCAATTTATTCTTTCACATCCAATATTTGCTCCTTGATATCCTCCACATCCAATATGTTTGCAATCGTTTGAAGGACTTATAAAAAGGAAAATGCTAGATCCATAAAATTGAATTTTTTTTCACAAAATGGCATGCAGAATGTGTTAATTGTAATGGCCCTGTTAACACAACTTAGACCAATTAAAATATTATATCTCATTTGTCACATCATTTTGTAAGCTTTTTTGTGACAATTTGTTTACATGTAGCAGTACTGCTATCAAGAAAGTTATATGCTCAAAACATAAAACAATTCCAGAACAAGTTGCCTCACCTCTTATTCAGCAAACCTACGCAGTGGGCACTCTACCTGATCATCCAAATATCCTAATTTTCCAAGATCATCGCGATGCACCGAAAATTACTAAATATACTGCTTATAACGTGTGACATATTCATATGGTATATACAGGCCTTTACTCCATGATAACGTGGACAACCCTTGATTTTATTATAGAATCTCATCACAAATTATAAAATTTTATTTTAAAAAGTAATAAAAGTCGATCCTAGTGTAGAATAATAATTATATTTGAATATAATAAAAAGTTTGACAATTAATATTTAAAAAATATATTTTTAATTTTCTTTTATAGTGGATAATTTTGAATAAGTGTGATTCTATTTTGATTGTACTAGAGAACCACTTTAAAAAATTTCAAAGAATTTCATTGATTTTTTAAAGAATAAAATTTTTTAACTTCGATTTTTAACTTGGTAAATAAAATTTGTAATTATATATATATGATGAAAGGAAAAATAAATTTTATATTTAATATTTTTGAATAATGGTTCTATACATAACTCTCTATATATGAAGACCTCCGCCTCCGTGGAGTGCTACATTGTGTGTTTGTGTGTGTATATATATAGGGAGCTACTCGAGTCAAAACCACTATAATATAAAATAGAAATTAAATGAAAACTTAACTTTTAGGATGATATTACTAGTTGTGGGGCCCGAGTGTGGGCCACAAGGGTTGGCCTTAGAAGGGTTAGGTTGGGGCCGCGAGGGGCTTAGTGGGCCAAGGAGAGGCCTACTGGGGCCCATTATTGTCTATTTTGCATGTCCAGGGCCTATGTGGGATTATGATTACAACCTTGGTGGGGCCTAGTGGGCCCGAGGTGGATTTTAGGGGCCGGAATTAGGCGCGGGATAGGTTATGTGATGTAGGAGCACTACAAGGAAAACAAGCTTCAACAACGATTTATGTTCGTTGTCTGATACCCTATTTTTCCGTTAACAATTGAGCCGCCGTCTGTTAGTTGGATCAGACAACGGCTAAAAAACATTGTCTGAGATTATACAGACAATGATTATGGATTATGCCCGTTGTATTACATCCAGAAAAGACAACGTTTTTTGCTTGTTTCATCATAACAAGCGACATTACTCAAGGGTTCTCACAAACTCAGAAAACCGTTGTGTAAGGTATAACATTAAAACCAATCATACAAGACTTATTGTTGTATAAACGTTGTTCGGTATTCAGATAGACAATAAAAATGAAATTGAGCTCGTAGAACTCTTGTAATAAATTTCTACACACAACAGTTTTGGATTTTAATATATGGCATGCTCAGATACATACAACTGTGTATTTATCCAAACGTATTGTATGAATACTTTTGATACAATATCTTAATATTATATAGACAATGGTTTACTAGTGTTGTGAGAGTTAATTTTGCACCAAAGTTTTGTGTTCGAATGCATTGTTTTAGTATTAAAGACATGATATTTTAATGAAGCTTGGTTCTTAAAAGCGTTGTCTTACATAAAATATAACAAGTAATCAAATGAAATTAACTTTGCAAATCTAAACAAAAGTTCTAAAGTTAATCCATGATCGAAAATCACAACAACATAGTTATATAAAAGCTAAAAGCATATTGATATCACTGCCTTCATGAGTCTAAGATTTCTACTACAAATTAAAGAAAATATAGAGTCTACAAGGATTTGATGTTGGCTACTCAGAGCTCACTTGGCCTTTTCAGCTTCTCTTTACGTCTTCCGCAAGAGCTATGTTGTCCTTGCAATATCATTATAGCATGTGATAGGCAATTTCCTAATCTGGAGAAAACAATCTTCAAAATAAATCGACAACCACTCTTAAGTTAATATTCTTTTCCTTCCTGCATTATAAGAAAAACAAAGAACTGGATCTCTTAATATAAAGTGAAATTAAACCAAGACATAATAGAAAATAAACAAATGCCCATAGTGTCACCTGGCTCACTTCCATGAAGAGACTGTCAATTTCCTGCTCTCTAAAGATACCACCTTTCCTCGCAGTTTCTCTTGGTGAAGATTGGGAGGTCTTGCTTGTAACAGCTTCATCTTTTCCTCTTTTGTCAACCTCCTTTTTCAAATCATCTATCCCGACAATCTGTAGAGAAAGTCGAAGTACACATAAAATTCACTTAAAATAAGATTGACAAACTACATGCTAGGTTCTCAAAATTTCCAAATAAAAGGAGGCCACAAACATATACAGTTGGCAATTTGTAAAGCAGGGCACATAGATTTGTAAAGTAATCCATAATTATGCTTCTTTTTTCGTAAATAGTTCAGCTGCTTTGTAGCTAGCTGATTACCTAAAAATAGTTTCAAAAACCCTTAAACACGGCTCTACAAACTGTTTTCTGGAAACTAGCAATGGTTGCTATAATTTCTCGTAACTGTTAGCATAGAAGTCATTAGTTCAGTCACTAACCAAACAGCAGTCTAGTCAGTGATTGAATGCAGTTTGAGTCCAATGTCTAGTTCTTGATAGCTTGGTTAATCTATGATGTATATAAAACAAAATGATTCACGCTTACTTACCTTCATAATGTAATCCAAAACTAAACTTGTTCTCTGGTCTCTCCCAATGCAATTGACTAGAAGAAATAATACAGTGGTGTCAGCGCGTCAGAGAAATCGTATATACTTAAACAAGAAACTACAGTATCTAATTAAGAAACTTTTGACCGCTAATATAAACCTTCACGAAAGTATCAAGATCATCATCAGGTTCTATTCCAAGATCCTTTTCTCTTCTCAAAAGTTCCATTAGCATATCTGTATCAAATTCTATATGGTTAGATTCATAATCTAAAATTTACAAAATGAAACGAATCGACAGTTAAAGATAAATATATATTCAAAATCTACACCATTTTCTTTAGGCTTAACTTGCTTGAATCCAAATCCTTGACACCGTCCTGAAAGTTCAAGAGTCTCCCTCACTGTCATTTCAGCAGTGTGCCGATCCCGTTGACTGGCATATGCAGAAGTCCTTTGGGCAACAAACTCATTTAGTGTATGCCCATTATAACTGATTTCCCTGGTTATAACGAGTGCTTCAAAAGGAATGCCTCACAATCACATTAAGTATCCATTGCAATCCCTAATTTTTCTAGCACTTACAACCAGAAAACACTAGCATTTCAAAAGAAAAAACATACAGCAGTAACCATATATCAAAATAAACAGAGCATTAAAGTGGTATTCTAAATCTATTATTCTTTTGCAATCACTCTCGTCGGCCTGTGCATTCATTATCAGCATTCAGCTCATACTTAATAATCTGTATATCCAAGTAATATAAAACTAATGGATGAATATTAGTTAACATGAATCCTTCATATGTTGTTTATGTTTCATATTATTACCTTGAAGACAGGTCCAAAACCTCCCTCTCCAAGCTTATTGTTGTGGGAGAACGAATTTGTCGCCTTTTCAATAAAATCAAAGCTAATTAGTGGCAGTTCCAACTCTTCGCTCTCAATCTTGGTTAGGGCAATACTTTCGGAATTGAATTTCAACCTTTCTGCAAAAAAGAATAAGATTAATATAGAAGGTAGTTTAGTTCTTTACTGGCCAAAAGTGAGTTCATTCTTTGAATGTATTTTCGACTTTTTAAAGTAATTTTAATTAAAATTTGTACCTTCTCTCTTCAGCCTTTTGTTAATTAATAAGAACACAAGTATCACAACAAGTAATACAAATAGTACTACAGAGACTACAATGATCCATACTTGCCTGTGTAATCTGGTTCCCCTTGTTTTCTCTGTGCAGCCAGATAGTTAAAAGAAAACTTCAAGAAACTTCACTGTTATCAGTAAAAAGTGAAGACCCTTAATATACAGAGCATGGAGTTACCTAATTCAGATGCTTCCATTCTTATGTAAATATCTGGCCCATCTTCAGAGTATCCTTCAATGTCGATCAAGTCATTAAACCATAAGTAGCATCCACGTACACCTTTTCTAATGTCTGCCTTCACATATGCTGTACATGAGCAGTTCTTTAAGCACAACTTCTCGCATTTCTCAAGGTTTATATTCATGTGATACCAAGCATATCTTGTGTCAGGCAACTTCATACCCGAGTGTTTCATAAATCCTTCTCCAGTCGCACAATCTAATGATTTTCTGCGGACACAACCGTTAGACCAATCACATTAAGTATCAAAAGAAACTGAGCTTAATCAACATCTAGCTTACTTTTCTGTGCGGATTTTTTGTTTCGACTCCTTTAGCATTTTATCTAGTTGTTCGGATCCTCTAATTGAAACTAGGCTCTCAGTGTGCTTGAGAATTTTACTTGTACCATCTTGGACAGGGAAAATCTCATTCTCTTTCTTCTCCAAGGCCTCAAAAGACGAAACCCATGGAGTAAATTAAGCACAACAAACATAGAACCTAACCTTGCAAATGATAAACAACTACTTATCAGTCATGCCCTGAGCTTGAAAGGTCAAATCAGAACTCCAAAAAATATTCCTCAAAATTGTCGCTTTGAACTTGAAAATCAAGGAGATTAGAAATTCCAACCTTCATTTTTCTACTTGAGAAGCTCCACCTATTATTGGAAGTGAATCTAAATAATTGAGCTGAATTCATAGGTAATTTTGTGAAAGAGAAACAAGATTGGGTGATTGAGATGGTTAGGGTTTGAAAACTCAAAAACCTAAACCCATCATAATACACACTTAATCCATGTAATTTATTAGCAAAACAGGTAGAGAGAGGAGAGAGAAGAGTCGTGGGAGAGAGATGGAAGAGTAGGGGGAGAGGGAACCGGTCAGATCTAAAAAAGGGGAAGGGAAGAGGTAATGGAGGGAATGAAAATTAGAAGGGAGGGGGAAATGAAAATTAAAAGGGGGAAACGAAAAATTGTGTGAAAAATGAAAATTTAACCAAGAAAGATTTTAAGAAACTAATTATTTAGTCAAGAAAGATTCTTATTTTTCAGAGTTGCAATTCTATTCGATTTTCATTATAAAATCATACAAGATAAATTTAAAATTTTTTGAATAATTTTTTATATGATTACAATCGATATATCTCAATACAGTTGGATCTTCGAAAATATCATTTAAAAAAATTACCATGTTGATAGGAAAATATCTTAATAATTTTTTCATGTAACTAAAATTGATATATCTTAACATCCGTACGGTTGGATCTTCAAAAAATCGAGTCTCGTTGTCGGGAGGGGTACTTTTACCGGATTTTTCTAATCCTGACATGCAAAATGAATTTCAAATTTTTTAATAATTTTTTCATATGACTAAAATTGATATATCCTCACATCCGTACGGTTAAATCGTCGAAAAGATCATTTGAAAAATTAATCTTGTAAATCGGGAACGAGTCTCATTGTCGGGAGGGGTACTTTTACCGGATTTATCTAATCCTGACATGCAAAATGAATTTCAAATTTTTTAATAATTTTTTCTTATGACTAAAATCGATATATCTTAACATCCGTACGGTTGGATCGTCGAAAAATCATTTTAAAAAATTAATCCTCTAAATCGGGAACGAGTCTCCTTGTCGGGAGGGGTACTTTTACCAGATTTTTCTAATCCTGACATGCAAAATGAATTTCAAATTTTTTAATAATTTGTTCTTATGATGAAAATCGATATATCTTAACATCCGTACGGTTGGATCATTGAAAAATCATTTTAAAAAATTAATCCTGTAAATCGGGAACGAGTCTCGTTGTCGGGAGAGGTACTTTTACCAGATTTTTGTAATCCTGACATGCAAAATGAATTTCAAATTTTTTAATAATTATTTCTTATGACTAAAATCGATATATCTTAACATCCGTACGATGGATCATCGAAAAATCATTTTAAAAAATTAATCCTGTAAATCGGGAACAAGTCTCGTTGTCAGGAGGGGTACTTTTACCAGATTTTTCTAATCCTGACATGCAAAATGAATTTCAAATTTTTTAATAATTTGTTCTTATGACTAAAATTGATATATCTTAACATCCGTAAGGTTGGATCGTCGAAAAATCATTTTAAAAAATTAATCCTGTAAATCGGGAACGAGTCTCGTTGTGGGGAGGGGTACTTTTACCAGATTTTTCTAATCCTGACATGCAAAATGAATTTCAAATTTTTTAATAATTTTTTCTTATGACTAAAATCGATATATCTTAACATCCGTACGGTTGGATCGTCGAAAAATCATTTTAAAAATTTAATCATGTAAATCGGGAACGAGTCTCGTTGTCGGGAGGGGTACTTTTACCAGATTTTTCTAATCCTGACATGCAAAATGAATTTCAAATTTTTTAATATTTTTTTCTTATGACTAAAATCGATATATCTTAACATCCGTACGGTTGGATCGTCGAAAAATCATTTTAAAAAATTAATCCTGTAAATCGTAACGAGTCTCGTTGTCGGGAGGGGTACTTTTACCAGATTTTTCTAATCCTGACATGCAAAATGAATTTCAAATTTTTTAATAATTTTTTCTTATGACTAAAATCAACATATCTTAACATCCGTACGGTTGGATCGTCGAAAAATCATTTTAAAAAATTAATCCTGTAAATCGGGAACGAGTCTCGTTGTCAGGAGGGGTACTTTTACCAGATTTTTCTAATCCTGACATGCAAAATGAATTTCAAATTTTTTAATATTTTGTTCTTATGACTAAAATCGATATATCTTAACATCCGTAAGGTTGGATCTTCAAAAAATCATTTTAAAAAATTAATCATGTAAATCGGGAACGAGTCTCGTTGTCGGGAGGGGTACTTTTACCAGATTTTTCTAATCCTGACATGCAAAATGAATTTCAAATTTTTTAATAATTTTTTCTTATGACTATAATCGATATATCTTAATATCCGTACGGTTGGATCGTCGAAAAATCATTTTAAAAAATTAATCCTGTAAATCGGGAACGAGTCTCGTTGTCGGGAGGGGTACTTTTACCACATTTTTCTAATCCTGACATGCAAAATGAATTTTACATAAGTGTTGTGGTAAGTTACTTTACATAAGTGTTTTTTCAAAAATACCGTTGTTGGAATTCTACAACGGTTTTTTCTTTAAGATTGTTGTAGTATTATAAATTTTACAACAGATTATAAATATCGATAACGGTTGTCTGAATGTTACAAGTGTTTTATTTTAAAAATACTTGGATAAGGTAGATTAATACAACGTGCTTTTTCAAAAAACACTTGTGTGAATTGAATAATTAACAATGTAAATTTGAAGTGTAATTATTAGGTATATTTGTAGGTTAGCACACATATGATACGCCGAATAATATTATAACGAGTTATATCTGAAAAGTAGCACTATTAACATTCGTATATAATGTCAACTAAATCCTAATATCGTTATTATGACTTATATCTGTAAGTTAGTATATAGATTATGTGCTGCTTTATGTTATTATGAGTAATATTCGTAAGCTAACGCTATTAACGTCCATACGAAGTCAACAAAACCAATAAATAGATATTATGAGTTACATTTTTAACTTAATCTACACGTTATGTCCTCATCAATGTGATTATGTGTTGACGCTATTAATATTCGTCTAACGTCTAATACTAATAGGTAAAAAAATTCAAAATTCTATGAAAAAGGTGATTTCAAATCTTAATAAACAAAAATTAATTTGGTGTAAGTTATTGGTTACTCGTATAAATTAATAAACGGTGGCATATAATTATTCCGAAAAAAAAAAACTAGTAAAAGTATAGACAACGGTTTTTCCTAAAATCTTGTTGTGGTAAGTTACTTTACATAAGGGTTTTTTAGGAAATACCGTTGTTGGAATTCTACAACGATCTTTTCTTTAAGATTGTTGCAGTATTATAAATTTTACAACACATTATAAATATCGATAACGGTTGTCTGACTCTTACAAGTGTTTTATTTTAAAAAAACTTGTATAAGGTAGATTAATACAACGTGTTTTGTCGAAAAACACTTGTTTGAATTGAACAATTAACAATATAAATTTGAAGTACTTGTGATTATTTTTTTTGTTAATTATAAAGTAGATAATTAAACTATTTTGAAATATAAAATTTAAATATTTAATCTGGATGAAAGTGGATTTAATTAGAATTTGTAGTTTTAAAAAAAATTAAAATTAATTGTTTGGAATTGTTTTTTAAATTGTTTACTATTTTTATTGTAATAAATCAGACAACGGTTTATTTGAACATTTTGTTATGCAACATGTTTTTAAATTTGGTAAGAAAGACAACTGTTTTAAGAATTTGACCATTGTCTGATATAGGTGGTATACAATATAGGTAAAACACTTGTCTATGAGGTATCATTTAGACAACACATAATTTGTACATTGTGCGATTCAAGCTTAAATAACCAATAGAAAAAACACTTGTCTCATTTCCACAACTGTTAAACTAGACGTTATCTCAATCATTTTCAGACAATGCATTCTAAAACTCGTTGTGCAAACTTACTCATATGCACAACATCACTTTAAAAAGGATTGTCTGTCTCCATCAACTAGACAGTGGATTTTAAAGCGTTGTATTAATGCTAAAGCCTTCCCATTCGCACAACACCTTGATTTCGAAAACACTTGTCTGATTTGTTTTACTAGACAACATTTTTTAATTGCTTGTAGTAATCAAGGTCAGACAACACCAGTTTTTTGGTTGCAGAAAAACCGTTGTATGAAAAATTCGGGCAACACTTTTTTGGTCGAGTGTTGTCTGATCGGTGTTGTCTGATTGCATTTTTCTTGTAGTGGAGGTGGGTGATGTCAAATAGGATTTGTTTGTCTTGGTTTCCATTTAAGTTTCTATTTTACTGTTTTTATTTGTTCATTTACCTATATATATACTGAGTAGAATATGAAATGTGTACTTGTTGTTTTGAAAAAAAAAATCTAATAAAAATCAACCTTGAAAATCTTTGTTTAAAAATTCATTGCAATTAAAATAACTATAGTAGGTAAAAAAAATAGCCCAAAATTCCATCATCTAAATCCACCATATATATAATTCTCACTTTCTTTTGTTATAATTAAAAACTTATATGAATGATTGAGAAAATTTGAAAAGTACTTAAAACATAATATCAGTAAATGAGAAAAGTGGAAAACACATATTGATTTTTTAACTAAGATATGTAGCCCTGCAATCAAAAATCTTCAATTACATTTATTTCATTTTGTGGCTAAAGAAAAAGACTTTTGAATTGTTACAATGAGATCAAGTCTACTACTTGGACCGTTTCCGAAGTTTCTTAGCATCTCAATTTTAATTGCCACCCTACATATTCCGTCAAACAAACCGATTTCCACTTCCCTCTCCCTACATCCTAGTCCCAATATCAGTTGATCGCTTGGTATTACCACGTCACTGGTTGCTGTTGCACGCTAATACGGATTAGCACTTCTCGGAAGATCACCAGATGGCCTTGTCTTATTTCTATGTTTTTGCAATGAAGATAGAAGATTTTAGTAACGAAGATGATATATAAATATGAATGATTTAAGTTATTGAAGGAAATTTGTACCTTTTTTTAATTTGTTTTGCTAAATTAAATATATATATAAACAAAAGGATCAACCCCAAGCTCTATGACAAACCATGGAGAAGGCCCTATCTATAACCAATCTAGAATAGATTAGAGATAGAAAGCAGAGGACTGCCTACAAAGAAAGCTGCAACAACCTACTACAAACTACAAGAACTATAAACAAACTATAACTAAGTCAGGCCTATTAAAAACAATTTTAGAAAACCAAGGCGAGGAGTGGAGCCTAGCAAAAATATCCTTGCAGATTCCTTGAAGAAGCTTCGAAGGGCCAAAAACACCCTTGCCATGCAAACGAGCATTCCTCTCACGCCAAATGTGATAGAAAAAAACCTGAGCACAACAAAGAGCCACTATCCCCTTGCTTTTATCAGGAAAAGCAACCAAACCATGCAAAAAATCGAAGCAGGACTCACCTTTCACCGAGATCAAAATGAGAGCCATTAGATGCTCTAAAACCCATCTACTATAATGAAAATGCAGAAAAAGGTGGCTAATAGTCTCAGGACCATATATGTAGAGGAGGCACTTTTGAGAATCTGCAATGCCAAATCGATGAAGCCTAGCCAGAGTATTTAGACGCCTATGAAAAACAACCCATTGATGATGCGCATACTTGTTAATGCGAAGCTTATGCAAAATTGCATTATGCCAAGAGACAACTTCTCTTTTATTACGAATAGATTGCCAAATATCTTTAGTCTTTACCTTGGTTGCATCAGAACCATCCCAAAGAATAATGTCATGCCCAGAATTGAAAAGGCCTCGGCAATTGAACATTTAAAATCACCTTTCCAACAAAGGCTCTAAGTGCCGGTGCATGGCATTAGTAGAAGGAAGAACTCAAGCTCCATTACTTAAAATGCTACTAACTTTCGCACTATGATGAAAGTTACACTGCGAGATGATTAGAGAATTGGTTGTGCTAGCAAGGAAAGAGTTCCCCAACCACGGCTCAAACCACAAAGAAATGGACTCCCCATTGGCTATCGAGTATGAAATGAATTGCAATGCCACAACTCCAAGCCTTAAAAGCTTCTTCCAAATCCACGAACAATCAGTTAGGATTGGCATAGCGCAGAAGTATTTGCGTTTAAGAACCGTTCCATTCACCGAAGAAGCCCATAGAGACTTGGATTTGGTGATTACTATTAACATATCACCAAGAATCAGGCTCGGTTCCAATCCACCATGTTTATAAGGCCCAACCAACCTTCCTCTTTAGGTAAACACACCGTAGACCAAGCAATTTTTGCGGTGATACTTCAAGCATGGCACATTCATTAATCTTAAAATCAGGGTGGGACCAACTACAGTTTTCGCAAAAAAATTGGTTGAGAAATAATAAATATTATAAAAATAATTGATATTATAAATATAAAAAGATCACAACAAACATTGTATTAGAGTTATTTTGTATTGCATTTGTCAGAGTTACTGATGGGACGTGTTGTCAAAAACTTTCGGTGAAGTTGAGGAGTCCAAGTCATGCGTGACCTATTAGAGTTATTTTGTATTGCATTTGTCAGAGTTACTGATGGGACGTGTTGTCAAAAACTTTCAAAATCTATAAGTTGGCAGGTAAGTAATGACATTCTATACATATTAATTTTAATTTACGAATTAGAGTATAAGAAAATTTTGGGATATGTTAGGTACTATATTTAAAAAGAAATTTTAGAGAAGAGTTATACAAACCTAAATTGTTTGAGGGGCTTTATTGAATACGTTTAGAGTTTTGTGGTTGTTCTCGGTTTTTTATGCCATGGATTTAATTTCAAATAAAGTTAGCATTTTGAATTTTTTGAGAATTGATTGTTAATAATTTGAGTGGCATGTTTGGTTTGTTAGATGATGTGGTTTGTATAAAGACAATAACTATAAAGGGATAGTGAGTACTAATTTGGGGAGTGTAGAGTATAAAGAAGCCATCAACTTTTATTTTTTTGCATATTTTCCCTTATAATTCATTTTTCTACTTTTATTTTGTATTCTTTAATCATTAATTCAGTAAAAGATAACCATATATTCTTTATTCACAAAGTAACCAATTAATCATTAATTTACTGAAGTAATGATTGAAGAATGAAAATAAAATTAAAAAAAAAAGGAATTATAAAGAATAATCATTAAAACAAAGATTCTTATTATGTTAAACTCCCAAATTCCTAAATTAGATATCTATATGTATAAAATCCTTGTAAAGTTAACGGGTTGAACATACCTATAATAAACTTGTCTACTACTGCAGCACCAATTACTTACGAAATAAAATTCCATTAAATATGTGAAATAAAATTCCATTAAATAAACTTGTTTATCAACAGTTTATTCTTGAAGAGAGCATTATAAAATGGCTAACCTCATTCCAAATTGCATCCATTGTGTGAAAGATTTAGAAGAGCTACAAAATGGTATCGGTATTCAACAATGTCGCTTAAAGAATTTAATTTCGTATAGGTTGTGTAATAGTTTTTTAAATGTGATACACAACCTATCTCTAAATTTATTTCATATTTCAAGTATTAAGTTAAATTTAAAATGTATAGACTATCCTTACATGACTTACCCACTTATAGCCTTAGCATGGAAGCGTGTAATTAAAAAATACATTAATTTGCAACAATCTAATTGATGTTATATGGATGCAACAATCTAAGTATACTAGTACTTAGGGCTGTCAAACGGATTATTCCCATACCGATCTTCCTATATGTGTATTCGGATCCGAATACAAAAATTTGTTTCTGTATGTGTATTCGGATCTGAAAATATTTAAAGAATAATATCTGAATTCGGATCCACGCATACTATCCGGATACGGATAATATGCGGATCTAAATCCAATTTTCAATAAGATTTTTTATTTTTATATTAAAAACTCAAAAAAATGAAAAAATATAATAAAATTAAAATAAGAGTTAAAGCGATTTAATCCTATTTTAATTTCTTCAAAACTTAATTTTTATTTATTTTTTCAATATATTATCTCTGAACTGTTGAACTCAAATAATATTTTTATATATGTCATTACTGTTTTTACAATTATATAAAATTTGTATATATATATATGTGTGTGTGTGTGTGTATTTATCCATAATCGTCGGATTCAAATATGGTTAATATCCATTTTGTTTTCGATACGGATAATATCCACTTTATTTTGTATACGGATGCGAATTTTTCGGAAGAATATCAGATTTTTTTTAATTTTATTGAGAAGGCAAAACAAATTCAAATGACATTATCGAATTAAGTGCTTTCCAACAAAAGTATAGGGAAAATAAACTTGTAATAAAAATAGGTGGCTATTTTTGTGTGTATCTTTAATAATAATAATAATAATAATAATAATAATAATAATAATAATAATATAATAATAATAATAATAATAATAATAATAATAATGTTAATAGTAATAATTAATTTAATATGTTGTTCACGAAAATTGTATATGAAAATTTTGGTTGTACATGTTTTAAATATTTTGATTCAACGGTTCTGATTAGACCTGATAAAATGGGTCTGAATCCGGACAACGAAATCGAAATTCATAAAACCGAGTTCCTATTTGAGGTCCAAATCATATAATTCGATATTTATCGGAAAACTAATTTAAATCGATCAGAAAATTACCCGAACGGAAAATTTAATCAAAAATGATTTAAAGTACTAGATCCGATTTATTTTTAAACCAAACAATATATTATCTTGAATGGAATGTCTCCTGAAATAATCAAAATTTATAATTAAAAAAATTTTATATTTATGATAACATAATTATTTAATGATATTTTTTTGTAAAATTAGATTCCATTATATAAAACATACTAAATTTGATAAAAGAAATTTTTTAAAGTCTTACAAGTTGAAAAAAATTAGTAAGTTATTATTCAAAAATATCCCAACCAAATTTAGTTTGAACCAAATTTTGTACGATACATCCGAACCAAATATTGTCTGATATATCTGAACCAAACTTAATCTGAACAGAATTTCGTTCGAACTTAATCCAATTTAAATTAGAATTATACCCGAACCAACACTACACCATAGATGGCCAATAGCAACATCAAAAAAAAGTTACAACATGCCAAAAATATGTTACCATAGCCATCCAAAAGACCTAAGGTAACACAAAAATTAAGTTGATTTTTTTCGAGTTACCTTTGGCCCCTAAGTTAACATTAGGTTTACCCTGGTGTAACATTGACATATGTGTTACAATAACAGTCAAAGGTAACATCAATCTGTGTCTATAGTATCACATTATGCATGTTACCTTTGCACTTAGATTTTCTAAAAAAAAATGGGGCACACCAGTAGGTCCCACAGTGATGACGTGGCATGTAGGTGCCATAGTGGTGACGTGGCATGTGGGTCCCACATTGGTAGCATCAAATTGTTATCAGGGGTAACACTTTGAACGAGCTACTCTTACATATTATGAAGCTACTGTAACAATTTTCCAGGAAGAAAACTGAAAAACTAATATCATAAAGTGATAAATCGACTGCAAAATTTAAAAATATATTAAATTAATCTAATACATTCCAAATTTCATAATCTCAACTACATTCATAACCAGTCTACAATCTATAGAAATCACAATAAATTTAACCAATATAACCAACTAATCTACATCCCAAAACTTGATCCACTTCCTGCTAGTAGTTGCCGAGAACTTGACATGTATGCATTCATCACCAAATATATAGTTGTTAAAGATGAAACGAGAAAAAAAAGTTAGTCCATACAATACCCTATATATATACCCCATGTAAAAGTATTGTACTTCTATATTCTAGAACAAGTACCATTTTACACACCTCATACATATATACATATAACATTGCCTGCAAACTCAATGTTGCCAATGTATCTCTCCATCTAGCTAGCATTTTGTGCTGCATCAACATGAACAGGCACACTCAGAATTTAATGTTTGGCCTGGACACCTTCAGCAACACTAGTGCCATAATTGATCAGGTTTAAGGTTGCTATATATAAGTATACATTACATAATGCATAACTATGCATATTAAATTTGAGGCTAAACTTTTGGACTTAAACACATAAATTTTTAGAAAGAAAAAAAAGAAAAAAAAAAGATTTGGGTTTAGACAAGGGTTACTAGACAAGTCTTTGAGGAGATGGGTCAACCTGAAATAGATTAATGCTCCTGGGATTGAAGTTGTAACTACTAGAGAGGCATAAAAAAAAGATGAATCGATAATATAAGATGTGATAGAATTTAGAAGTTAAAGTTCAAAACAAATTCCACATAGGGAGCATATCCAACAAAAGAAAGAGGATACCATCTCATTGACATCAAGCGTTAATAAATTATATGCATAGGAAATGATTCTGATCCAACTTAATTTTTGCACAACTAAAAAATTTTAAATGATAGAGATATTTGTAAGTAAAATCTGAGTACAGGTCTTCTAGGGTGAGTAACAAGTTAAAGAATAATAAAGCATACAAAGGAAAGGTAAATAGAAGTACTTTATGGAAACATTAGTAAAACAGATAGAACTACAGATTCAATATTCATTGATCCCAAAAACTTAATATGAAAGTCCTGCAATTATGTCCTAGAATAATCACCAACCATACTGGTTTGCACGTTCTGTCACAAGGATACTTTGGTGTAGGCTAAAGACTATACAGTCTGAACACCATTTTTGCCGTAAAATAGATAGGTAATCTTTCTGAGCCGCTTTTAATGGATAAATCTTTGGTTTGATATCATATCATTAAATGGAAGTAGATAAAGGTGATGTTAATCTTTCTTACAACCCCTCTTTCTGCAAAAAAAATAGTGTTAAAAATGCATCAATTGTACGCAAAATTTCTTTAAAGGGAAAGGATAAGGAAAAAGATGACGGTCTTTACTGTTGCAATTTGTTTTATCTAATAAGGGTAAAAGTAGCTTCAGTCAAAATGATGATTACTTTGAACTGCCAATGTCAAACAAAATAGATGATAGATAAGGATATCGTCTTTCCAGGGGATAACAACTTTTGAGCAACCCGTGCAACTTAGGTTCGAAATGCAGTAACCCAATTCGAACATATTATCTGTGTTGGTTCAAAAGATCAACAATCCTACGACTAAAAAGAAATTACATTCTTATAAACTTGATAACAAAAATTATGATTACTTGTATCTAAGATCAATAAAATTACACATTAATAAATCAAATTAAAAAGCACAAAAAGTAGAGGAAGGGGTTAAACCTAAAAGCAAATAAGTACCTGATCAATGTTGATAATAGTTTGATGAACTCTAGGATACAATCCAGCTTCAGTTTTAAGTCTTGCAGCAATGGGTTTACTTATTATCTTCAAAGAAAGTGTTCCCAGTTTCAACAAAGGTAGGACCATTCCTCTTCTTTTAGTCTCTGAGAAAACTTGGAAAGTAATCTTCATCTTGCAACTCATCTTCAAACAGTAAAGTGTCTTCCTGCACCATCTTTCCTTGGGCTAAATAGTTTAGATTTTTCCACCTTCTCTGAGCAGGATTATAATCTTGGAGTCTTTTCCATCCAAGTCTTTCGCAATATTCACCTGTTCCATCAATATTGGCACTAGAAAGGTAGTATATCTGCAATCCACTGAAAGATATCACATTATCATCAAATTAAAGTTACACTAAGTTGACTTGCTTTGTAAAATTACGAGCTATTGAAGGTGTTTACAGTAATACAACACAACCATAACCAGTCACTCCACCTACGCCAGCATACTGCCCCACCACACCCGAATCGTGCACCACACCCGAACCCAGGACCACACCTACTGGTTGCGCCCCAACTCTATTCCCTTGTACATCACCCTGACCAATTTAAACACAAATTGTACACTAAATATATAAATGATCCCTTTTCTTTAATCCATCGCAAATTATGGAAAAAACATATAATTGTATAACAAACAAGAAAAAAGGATTAATTAAGAACTTATACACTAAATTCCACTTAAACATAACTTGTACACTAAATTTAAAGATTATAGATACCAAGAAACTAAAATTAAATTAAATTGAGAAGTGAGGAAGCAAGGAAAAAAGGATGTAGCTTACCCATCCTAAGCCAGAATCGCATGCTTGAAGGACTCATGCCTCCTATCTACTCGACCTGTGAAAATGAATATCAAAGGGTCTCAATACTTTCAGTTAACAAAGGTTATACCATATACGAGCTTGAAAACACAAAATAACCTAAGTTTAACACCAAAAATACAGAAAAATCCGTAAATTACAAACAAATAAATATAATAAAAAATTGGGGGAAAATAGAAAGAGTACCTTCAGATCTTATTACCCTTGTTGACCCCATACATACCCCAAAAGAAGGTACCAAAAGCAGTGTAGAAGATTTGAATTAGATTTGCAACATCACTCAAACCTTTACTAGGGATCCGACAAGTGTAACGAACTAGAGCAAACCCACCCGGTGGTGGACCATCTTGGAGCGTAACTTGCTCTGTGAAAACGAATAAGATTTGATAGATTAATAGTTAGCGAACGCAAAGTTTCACTCGACAAACATAAGGGCCGCAACTACAATTACAAAACAAAAAAACAGTAATTAATAGTAATCCCCCAAAGTTTAGGCCCTAATTGACGAAACTCTAATTCAAATGAACACTAATTAAGAGATTTATGGCAGAGACTATGAGATCAGAAAGAGATATGAAAAAAGAATAGAGATTAGCCAGAGAGAATATAGAGAGAGAAATAAAAAATGTTGAGAGGGAGAGAGGAATTGCAAGAGAGGGACATGAAAAGAGAGTGTTTGAAGTTTTGAAAATTTCTAAGGAATTTGTGCGGCCGTTTGCTAAATTTTTACCTGCTGGAGCCCAAATATTCCCCCTTCTGATTGACCAATAATATACATATAATTATCATTATTATTTTAATAAATTAATAAAATTTAACTTCACATTTTTAAAAAAGTTATTTATTTGTATTTATAAAATTTATAATTCATATTTTTATATTTTTGATTTTGAAAATTTGTATAGTTGTATATTAGTGCTCATATCAAAAGCAGGGGAACTTATACTATTTAAATTTTTATTACTTTTAAAATTTCTATCTTAATTTTTTGAAATTTATTATTTAAAAAAATTGTTATACAAAAGATTCATGTATCATGTATCTCATTTATTAAATTGGTATATCAGCTTATATCCTTGAAAAATAAATTTAAATTAATATTTAATTTTAAAAAAATAGAATATATATTTTAATACTCTAAGGTAACACTTTGACAAAAATGTTACAAGCTGCAACACTATCAACCTAATGCAATGCCAAGTTTCTAGCTAAGGTAAAACAAAAAACACAATGTTAAATTAGCTCCTAAGTATCATATCTAGGGTAACATTTTGAGGAACTTTTCTTGATCGGGCGTTTGCAATAGGCCATCTATGGCGTAGTGCAAATCACATTCGATATGATCGGAATGTTCTCCAATAGATCATGATTCAAAAGTACATCTGATCTGAAATTGATCTGATCCGAAAATGATCTGGTTATCCGAATTCCTTGTCTTTCTGATCATTCAATTTAAAAGATTTAACATTTTGATTGAGAGGGATAAACAAATTTAATGATTCACTAACAACAAATTATACCCATGTTCGTGATATGTGATCGATATGATCACATTTTCTCTATATTTTTAGTTAATTTGCATGGAATTGGATTTTTAATAGATTTTCATGTTTTCTTTTAGGAAATTGGATTTTATATTAACAATACGATTAGAGCTAAAATAGCAAAATTTGGAGTTATTATTATTGGAATTCTGATTTTTGAGATATAATGCGCAATTTTTGTGATAGCATGTGCAGTGCTCACTATTTTGACTATTTGGAGTTCGGGTTATCCGATTGAGGTGATTTAGGCGTCGTTGAAAAGCTTGCGAGAAGACCTTTAATTCAAGTATGGTATTAAATTTTATTGGTATTCTAGAATGCAAAGAAAATTACCAGAAGTAGCAACTTCGAAATTCCATTTTTAGATACCTATATTCTCTCAGATATTCACTTGTATTAATATTACATAATAGAAAAATATTTTTTTATAATATATATTAGAATTTTTTTATTAAATTGGGAGCCCTAGGTAAGAGAGGGACATCTATTATAATTAGAAGGAGGGTTACACACTCAAGGGAGAAGACACCTCTGAGAAGCATTAAGGAAGAAAAGTGGGAGAGGATTACTGTGACGCCCTCCAAACCCGGGTCAGAAGTTTGGGGCTCACAACTCACATATAATATATAAACATGTATATGAAATATTATTTGCAGTGGCCCTGCTTTACACAACCACGGATCACAACAGGTTAAAGTATGAAAATAAGCCACAATCTTAACTTTTATTACATCGTACTAAATCCCAACTAATTTAACTTACAACTGATATTGAAAGTATTCTTAGAAGCTTGCATATCTCATCTATAATTTAAAGCATCTGCTGGCGCGATCCATCTCGTCCTGGAATCCTAGCTCGTATATTGGACTGGGAAACCTTTATATCAATCATTTCTTTTTTTAACTATAGGATACATAAACAGATTCGCAAGAGTGAGCTAACTAGCTCAGCAATTCAAAATAACAATAATTGTGGTTAAACAATGATCAAATGAGATGATTCAGAAGAATCATGTTTCTTGTTAAATAATCATTAGAATTGGATATTTATTTTAAATTTTCAAAACCAAGGTTAGGTTATTGATCAGTCACGAACTAACCCCGAGCAAGGCACACAGCTCTGCTCTATAAACTGGATCCAAGGTACACATTGGCCTAATTCGACCATGAATCTGGTCTGGCCATGAATCTGGTTCACATAAAGAAAACTATCCAATTCTAAAACAGTTCAATATGATAAACAATATGAATTCAATAAAACAAGATCATAATCAACACTAATAAAACCTTTAGATAAAAGCATAATGTAATTCATAAGTATCACAAGGGTATATCAAGGTATGTATGAGGAATGCCCTCCAGCCTGTGGGAGAATCAGGTATTAGATGAACAATGATTTCACAAGGTTTAGTTCTTTGATGTTACAAGGTATGATTGAGTATAAAGGTTTCTGGATGTTCAAGTAATTTTGTTCCAGTGTTTGGTGTATGGTGGATATGTATTTATATAGTATTGTATTTTTGCGGTTTTGTATTTGCTAATTCAACAATGGATGGCTTTTAAAGAATAATTCTTACAGCTCAAGATCAAATGATGTGATCAGGGTTCAAGGCTGAATGATTCAAAGTACTTACAAAATAAAGCAGAACTATTTTGAATACTAACAATATGTCACGAGAGAGTTTAGAAATATTTGCAATATATGTCGAGAACTGATCAGAAGTACTTGCCTTATATCAAATGATTTCAACTTCAACTGTACTTGTATAATGATTCTATTCAACAACCACTTGCCTACTTTTTCTATGCCCCGCTTCTATTCAATGATCACTTGCTTTATTTTCTACGTATCGATTCCATTTTTTGATCACCTACTTCCTTTTTCTATGCCTCGCTTACTCTGTAAGGCAACATAAGTATCTATCAATATTCATCTCACATTATTCTAATCGTCACATAGACGTCATAAGGTTTTATCTACCCTTCGTTTCACCCAAATCTGATTTACGGATTAAAAGTTATGACTAAATTCAAAGATGTTATACTATAGAGTTTCCAAAGAACAAAAAAATCACAAATTACTTGACTAAATTCAAAGATGTTTATACTAGAACGAAGGTGGTGATTCATACAATGAAACCCAATGTTCATAATCAACAAACAATCGATAATAAACTCAAAAAATCGATTTGAAATTTTGGTGAAATCAAAGAACTCGGTTTCACTCCATATTAAACCAAAATCAACAAGTATATATACAAATCAATCCTTAAGATCTAAAGAATGATAATCAATCATCAAAACAGCCTAATAATCCTTCTAAATAAAAATCTGAATTTAAATTTAAATAATAAAAAATACAAAATTGAAAATTAGGTAACCTTGTTCGAAAATTTTGATATGAATACAATCGTCTCATCGAGAGCTTCATTTTGACCATTCATACGCCTCCATTGGATTCGAATAACATCTTCAAATTATCATTTGATTGCGAAGAAGACGAAGAACATGGCTCGTTTCTCTGAATAATTAATCTATTTTTACTGTATAATAATGTTCATCTGTACAAAATACAATATTGGCTATTTATATTTACGGAATATTGATACCCGGTTGGATCACATCGGATATAAAATGTTACGTTTATTTGATAAAACAGATCCAAATCGGTATCTGTTTTATGATAATTATCCAAATCTATATATTTTATAAATGCAGACTTGGTCTCAGCGCTTTGGTTACACATATTACGAGAAATAATATAATAATTTTATCAAAATATCCCGTTTCTCGAAAATACGGATTTTATCGATTAACCGAAACGAATATGGTATCAAAAAATTTGGGGCGGGACCCGCACATGGAAAACCGTACTCAAGATAAAAAAAGTCAAAATATGGAAAATGCTCAGAATATTACAATTAGGTTAGGAAGGAGTTTTTCTGAGACTTCCAGGTTATAAAAACATAAAAACAGTTGAAGCCAGTTGTTTCCCAATTACACAAAATAGTTTATAAATACTCGGAAAAATAATTTATAAAATTCATATCTTATTTATAAAACCATATAAAAACATAAAAATAAATAGTAAAATATCACAATTATCTATATTTTATTTTCGACCTATAAAAATTAAAATACTCAAATTTTATCATATTTACATATCCAAACACAGATATCACTTAACAAATAATTCACCAAAATTAATATAATAATCACTTAATATTAATTTATCGATAAAAAATAATTACACTTTATATCCCGGATATTACATCCTCCCCCCCTTAAAAGCATTTTGTCCCGAGAGTCATTTAAGCAATAACTCAGGGTACTGTTTCACACATATAACTTTCTAAACCCCAGGTCGACTTTTCAACCCTTGGGTTTCTCCACAATACTCTTACTAACTTTATACCTTTCTTTCTTAACATTTTCTCTCTTTTTTCTATGATCCCTATTGGATTCTCAACATAGGGAAACTCTTCCTGAAGTTCTGTCGGCTCATATTCTATCGCATGCCTAGAATTCTAGATTAGACCTTTTTAAACATTGCCGCATGAAAACGTTATGAATACGTTGCATATATTGGGGTAACACTAATTCGTATGCTATCTTACCGACACATGTTTCAAAATTTCAAAATGTCCAACGTATCTAGGACTGAGCTTTCCTCACTACCACATAAATGGCCTACAGCAACATCAAAAAAAATGTGAAAAATGCTAAAAAATGTTGCCACAATGCTTAAGGCAACACTTTGGTCAATTTTGAGGGTGTTGGAAATTTGCATATGCCCTTTGATATTTCGCCAACACATTTTACAGAACAATGCCAACACCAAAAATATGTTGCTGTAGACCTCTATTGCAACATTATAATGTCAATAGCAACATCTGAACCGGTGTTGGCTTTAAGTTTATGGCAACACTGGATTTTTAAAGGCAACACAAATTTGATGTTGCCTTAATTCTTATGGCAACACAGTATCAGTCTATAGCAACACCAATTTTATTAACATTTCTTATCTTTGCCAACACTTACCTGTCTGTAGCAACATCTTTTGATTTATTTTTGCCAACATTATTTTAGGTTAAGGCAACATATTTAGTAAAACAATTTGACAGGTTCTTGCCTAAATTATAACATCCCAATATAGTTCAAATCCAACCACAACAACACAAAAACCAAATACGCAGATGCAAGCCAAGTCAAAAACTACTTGGAAAACTTGAATAAATACTTTCAATCATACAAGCACTACATAATGCCAATATCAATTCCAATATTCCGACTTGATTCTACTTAAATAAAATGAAGTACTTCATTTACAGTCCACGACAACAAGAACATTTTTAAAAAGTACCATATATGGTCTAATATCGTAAAAGGCATCAAGGACTAGATATGCAGGATCAATGAGGGGAACTGCTTGCTCCGGTTGCATCACTTGGTGGCTGCTTGATTTGTTCCAGTTACATCACTTGGTGGCTGCTCACTTGGTGGTTGTAGTAAGAACATCTGTTTACACAACCATGACTCATTACTAAAAGTACAGAAGGAATGTTAATTTAACCTCCACTTAGACATATTGGAGGATCTGCGGTCTCCTGATATTCAGCACACATAGTCTTCAAAATTGCAGTCCTCTCCAGTTTTCCTATTAAAGAGTAAAAATGAAAATTTATGCCTCAGATTAAGTAAATATTATAATTACTTATTAGCATAGAGGAAAGAGATGAAAACATATTATACAAATGTTACAAACTTGACTCTGAGTCTGACTCATAGAGGGGTTATCATATGACAATGTATTACCAACCTCTATACTGAACATCGTTTATAACTAGTGTTGGTAATATAGTAATATTACAAGATCCTTGCATGACTTGTTAAATGATTCAACATTAGAATTTAGAACACACTACATCAATAACTATATCCTGATAAACACTATTTACATCACTTCAATAATGCACAAGCATATAATCACTAAAAAATATACAATCAAGTATATTTATTGATATAGATAATGTATGAATGAAAATAAAAAATTAACTAGACGAACTTGTTCAATCTTTAGGACTTCATTTTCAACATCTGCTTCAGGGTCATCCATGCAATTTTTTATTTTATCGACTGGGAGATCTGGAGAAAGTTAAATCGTCGTTATCAGAAAATTTGAAGAGATAAACATAGCTGTGCAGCCAAAATTTACAAGCTTAAGCTCCAATTATAAATAGAAATATAAATCAGAAGTACATTACGAAAATTATAAGTGAAATCTGAAAACTGTTACAAGGAAGAACATGTCACTGTTCAACAAATTAAGTAGTAGATGAATTAAGAAGTAGATGTACCTAAATGATCAACAAAATTACATCCTTTTGCATTTTTCAGTACCTAAATTTACAACAAAGGCAAGGGAGCTTTCAGTCCAAGTGTAGAACAAATAATTTCATGCGACAAGATTCATAAAATGCAACCATATAGAAACTAGTTAACTATCTTTCATATATTCATAACCATATGTAATCTTTCAGAAAGATGAGTCAGGCCTATAGGAATACATCATAGTGCATTAGTGCAAGATTTTAAACATCGAGCTGCTGCAAACATTAGTGACCAGATGACTGGAATATATTTTAGATTAAGAAGACATATTGGCTAAATAAATCTCTCATATTGATAAGTCCCAAAGATGCAATAGAGGTCAGAGATGAATAGATATAGTCGTATAGGATATGATCTTTTGAATGAAAAGTAAAAATTACCACATCCATCAGCATCTTTATTTTTCGGTTCAGCGAATTGTGATCCGACTTTCATAGCCCAGCCTTCAGTTCTTCGTATGTAACTTCACCATCATTATCAGTCCATTAATACTAAAAGAAAGGAGAGTAGAAGGCTTCAGTTCTTCGTATGTAACCTGCTTTTAATGCTCTTAGTTTTTAAAGTGCATGTATAATGTAATGTATCAATACGTGTACCTTGTTTGGGATTAACACATTACACAAGCGCAGTAAGCACTAAGACCATTTTCATAGTACGTGAATTTGTGTTGTGAACCAGAGGATGGGCTTTTAGAAACTTGACAAACAAATTCACATTATTTCTGATAAAATTGATGTAAAAAACTCTTCTAACATCGGGAACCAATGTAACTTATATTAACGGAGTGATGTCAGTTGACAGTTTTCTTGTAATGATAGGTGGTACCGGATTCAGATGATGCATGTTCAGACTGATTATCAAGTGACTTTAGTGGCATTTATGGAAGTAGAGGGAGCATACTAGTAGAGGGAGCATACTAGATCCTAAAAACGTTTGAAACATAAAGTACTCATACATAGAAATATACAGCAGACGTACGTTACGACAATTATAAATTGTATTTCCTATTGCCTAGTGCTCGACTCAAATTTTGATCAAAGAAGAGTACAAAAAGTGCATTCTTTCGGAAGCACATCCAAAATCAATGGCATTATATTCTTTAAACAACAAGGCATACATTAATATGTGCCTGATATAAAAGATGATCAAGTAATAGTCGTGGACAGATAATGTAGTCGGATTACAAAAGCCAAAAAGCAGCAGCATGTACAAGTTATCTAATTAAGACAAATAATATATAACATACATTTAGTAAACTATTATGCTCTTTTAATCAGAAAAACGAGGAAAGTGCTGCATTTTGGTACAAACATAACACTGATTTGGAATATAGATTATGCTTAAAAGTGGTAGAAAATTGCATATGATTGTTTACATTACTAAAGCATGACTATTCAGTACAAGTTGAAGAGAAGAAATTTAGAACATCAATGATACAGAAATTTCACAAAAAAGCAACCATGGAACTAATCAAATTAATTACAACTGAAATTATCTCGACTCAAACACAAAAATAAACCTCAATAGCAATCAATTCCACCTACACATTCAATCCCACAATCAAATCAGACAAACAAAATCAAATGATTAGGGACATGTAACAAATGATTGCTCCTTTTGTAAGAGGACTTAGCCATTAATCTTTGCAAATTCAAGAAAACAAATTAAAACCCCAAAAAATTAGGGTTTGTAAAAAATTATAAAGAAAAACCCAAAAATTAGGGTTTACTACCAAATTATAATTAAAGTTTGTACCTTTCAATGGAGTATAATGTTAATATTGAGCATCAAAACCAAGATTTCAAAGAGAGTTTTGAAATAGAGCTTTCAAATGAAGATTTGGCAGAGATTATGCAGAGTTTTGAGTGTGCAGCAGCAGAGGGGTGGGACGAGTATGTGTTTGTGAGTATATGTTTGCCGCGAGATCCAGAGGTGAGCGGCACTGAGTGGGTGTTTGGGGGTGGAGAGACTAAATTACTGTGTTTGTATGAGGTTTGCCTTATTCTAATTTTTATTTTAATTTGTGCGGGCAAATTATTTTGGTAAGAGCGGGATAATTCCCTCACTTTTTTGTCAAATTTTCACCTGTCAAAGGCAACACCAAAGAAGGTGTTGGAATAACAAATCTTAGGCAACTTTTATAGCAACATTTGTTTATGATATTGCTATACAACATTATTTTCATGTTTATTCCACTTAAGGCAACATTTTTAGTGGCAACACCATTTTTAAATATTGGTAAAGGCCATTTATGTGGTAGTGCCTTTCTTTCCAATCGAGGATGATCCCTTATCACGGTGACATTTTTAACAATTTTAAATCTTCTTCTTCAAACTTTGCATTCTTTCTAGCTTGATCTACATATTTCCTTTGACGATCTTGTGCTGCACTTAACCTTTTTTAAATAATCTCAACAACTTCCCTTATCTGTTGTACTAACTCTAGTCCAAGTATTTCAAATTTTTTTCCAACTTCATCTCAATTTCATCTAAAAATAATAGCACAAACACATAACTTATCTTCAATTGTTTGAATCATTCTTTCGCTTTGGCCGTTAGTCGGTGGATAATAAGTAGTACTCATATTCAATTTAGCTCCTCAAATATTCTTGAAAACTTTTCTAGAACCTTGAATTAAATCTTGAATCTTGGTCGAATACCATAGACACGGGAACTCCATGACGAATTACTATCTCCTTCAATTCCATGCGAACCAACTTGTCCAATGAAAATCTTTCATTAATAGATGGAAAATGAACCAACTTAGCTAGCTTGTCCACCATAACCCAATTGGCATCGTGGTTCCCTTTTGTTCTTGGTAATCTGACTATAAACCCAAAGCAATATGCTTCCGCTCCCATTTTCATTCTGCATCACTAATGGTTGCAGCAATCCACTAGGTCTCTTATACTTCGCCTTAATTCTTTGGTATGCCTAACACCTCCTGATCCATTTTGCAATTTCCTTTTCCTATCTGGATAGCAATATCCTTCTTTAAATTTCTGTATATCTTGGCATTTCTTGAATAGATTAAATACTCAATATTGTGAGTTCCCTTTAGGATCTCATTTTTCAGTTCTATCACTTGTGGCATCCAAATTCTGGAAGAACATCTGATAATACTGTGATCATTCATCCGAGTGCATAAATTTCCTCTTACTAATTTGTTAACATCATGATCCATTATCTCCTCTTGACATCTCTTTATCTTATCTAACCCCTCTGGCTAAAAGATCATACTACACTTCCTTGCTCCTTTTGGATTATAAATTCCGACTTCCAATTCCAACTTTTGAAATCCCATAGGTAACTCTTCTGGTGCAGTCAACACATTCATTTTCTCCTTTTTTTTTATCGTGTTACCACTATATTTTCTTTTCCTCGTGAATATATACTTCAAACTCTTATGGTCCATATAAATTTCAAACTTTTCTCTATACATATAATGTTTTCCAAATCTTCAAACGGAATACTATTAATGCTAGTCTGAATTCATGATTATGATACTTCTGCTCATGAGGTTTCGGTTGTCTACATGCATGTTGAATAAATTTGTTATGATGTGTCAATACACAACCTACTCCCTTATAAAAAGCATCACTATAGGCTACAAACTCTTCTTGATCATCTAGAAGCGATAAAATAGGTGTCGTGATTAATCTCTTCTTTACTCCTCACAACTTTCTTCACACTTCTTCATTCCATATAAAATTGTCACTTTTCCTAGTGAGCTTCGTCAAATGTGTCGTAATTTTCGAGAAATTTTGAACAAATTTTTGATATTTATCCTGCCAATACTAAAAACTTCTCACTTTTGTTGGTACTTTTGGTCTTTCTCTATTCATAGTAGTTTTAATCCCTGTTGGATCCACTTTGGTTTCTTCATCACCGACTATTTATGCTAAGACTTAAACTTCCTACCATCAAAACTCTCACTTTGAAAACTTTACATGCAACTTTTTTCTTCTCAGACTCCCCAAATTATCATTAAATACCTTGCATGATCCTCCGTTAACTTTGAGTAAACCACAATATCGTCTATAAGCACAAATACAAGGGTAATTCCATAATAACTCTACTTAGTTCTGAAAGTTGTCTTTGATACGTCCCCAGGTTCAATCTTCAATTGATAATACCCAAATCTTAAATCCATCTCGGAAAATTCTTCACTTCTTTCAGCTTATCAAACTAATCCTTAATTCGAGGTAATAGATACTTGTACTTGATAACAAACATGTTGAGCTTTCTCTAGTCGACATATAAACTCATGCTTCCATCGTCCATAGTAACAAATAATACCAGTGCACCTCATAGGGTACACTAGGTCTAATTGCTCCTTCTTTTAACATCCCTTGCAGTTTCTTTTTTAACTCCTTCATTATAATTGGCGCCATTCTGTACGGGGCCTTGGACACTGGTTCCGTTGCAGGTGCTAAGTCGATCGCAAACTAAATTTCTGTATTTGGAGAAAGTCCTGGTAACTCGTCTGGAAACACTTCTAGAAACTCATTGATTACTAGGAAATCTTCAAGTTTTGTTGGCTCCTGACTTCTATTTATCACATAATCAACAAAGTGCTCACATCTTTTGCCACCATAACCTTTTAGTTGAATCATTGTTAAAAACTTCTTTCTTTCCTTCGACTTCTAAACTTCACTACTTTCTTATCAGGCGTCTTCAGAATTATCTTCTTATCATGACGTTCTATCTGAGCATCAGACTTAAATAGTTAGTCCATTTCCTAGAATAATTTCAAGTTCTCCTATCTTAAATGATATCAAATCATCACAAACTTATTTAACAATTACACATTCTTTATTTTCTAGTTTTATAATCATGATCTCATTTAACAATTCCATAGGGTAATTCAACTTATTAATAAAATATTGAGAAATAAATGATTAGGTTGCTCCCACACCTACCACTACTTTAACACATAAGGTATTCACAATAATCATTCATTCCATCACATTCATATTCTAAATAACATACTTCACAGTCATATCGTAAACTCTCTCTCTTGGAGACTTATTCATTATCGGATTAGATCCCTTGATTTTTAGTGCATCACTGACTGGGGCTGGTGCTTTATAATCCTCGTCATATGCCCTGGTTTTCCATACTTAAAATATATAAATTTTATAGTTGGAACTTTTCCCGCTTGATTCTTCTTATTTGGAGAACTTTTGTAAAGAACAATAGTGCAACAAAACAACTAGAAGGATCCATAATTCAATAATCTTAGACTTGAAAAGAAAGAAGAAGTAATAATTTGAATATGAATGAGACAACCCCATTGGTAATTAAGATGGCCAGTCTTTCATACCATATGGCATACTTAAGATGACCAGTCTTTTTTTGTGAAATTTTTTCATGTAATTGTCTTTACTTGATGAAATTTTACATGCAATTATGGAGTGTTGAGTGTTATGTTAAAAACTTGTGTTTCTTGTAAGTGATTAACAAAACCATGTCTCTCTGTTGTCCAATTTTTATTTCTATAATTAGATTATCATGTTAATGTTAATGTTAATCACGCGATTGTATTGAGTTTTACTCAGATTACACTCATGTTAATGTTGTACTTATTCTTTGTTTGTGTGCTTTATAGGTTATTTCTAATACTAAGAAGAAGACCAAAGCAGACAAGAGAAATTCCAAAAAGGAAGCGTCACATGAATAGGTTCAAAAAGATGTGATCTTCACCCCATTCAAGGGCAATGACTGTGCTAAGGGTTTTAAGAAAGACAAAATCCTAAAACACCAAGACCTCCACTCTATTGAGTTCTCCCACAAAAACTGTGAAGAAGGCCATTTCTAAAAACTTACGAAAGAAAATTTAAAAAAAAAAGAAAATGTGAAAAAGCTGTTACCACATCGGAAAATGCTCAGGGACTAAAACTATTGAACCGAGGGTGTGTAACGATGCACCGAATTGTGACACGCAAGATCCGAGGGAGCAAACTTACCGTGTCTTTTAATGCGAAAGGAGATCCATTTGGTGATGAAGGTAAAGAGATGAAATCATATATTGGTGATTTGGAAAGAACCAAAACCCCGATATGTCATGATTCTTGGAAATGTGTTCCTAAAGAGACAAAGACAAAAATTGGGACTGTGTGCAGGTAAACCGAATATAAATAACTACCATATTCTTAACTTTTATAATTATTATTTTTTCTTCATTAACAAGCATCTTTTAACTTTAATTTGTTGATATATGTATGTAGATGGCTTATGTTGTACATGAGTTTGTAAGAAAGTTGGTATTAGATCGGCCGAAAAAAAGGAGAGAATTTAAATGTCGGCAGACCAAGTACTACATTCTTCCTTATCTAGGTCAAACTCCAATTTTTGCACATCATTTGTGGTTATTTAAAAGACAGTTGATGTATATTGTTCAAATTGACATCGGTTATTTAGAAAACAATCGATGTATATTGTTCAAATTAACATCGGTTCTTTGAATACAACCGATGTCTAATAGGTTATAGACATCGGTTTTTTATTTGTAATCGATGTTATTTTATAAATATTGCTTGTGTGTTATAGTTTTAAATAGGCCTAATCGTCCTAATATTATATTTCTGAACTTGATATTACACAATTATATAACATCAATATGAATTAGACATCAGAAATTTTCCAGAAATGATGTGTAATATTACATAGACATCGGTTTTTAACCGATGTCTATGAGAAAATACATTTAACATCAGTCACGAAAATATCATACATTTTTTACATAGACATCGGTTTTTAACCGATGTTTAAGGTCTTTTTTCTAGTAGTGATTGAACACAGTGAACGTCACATCCTGATCCAGCACTCGCATAGTGAGCTCACCCTTCTGCACATCAATCAAGGTTCGACCCATAGCCAATAAAGGTCTTCCCAAGATTATGAGAATCTTCTTCTCTTCCTCGGGAAGACCTTTTTAACCGAGGAAGAGAAGAAGATTCCCATAATCTTGGGAAGACCTTTATTGGCTACGGGTCAAACCTTGATTGATGTGCAGAAGGGTGAGCTCACTATGCGAGTGCTGGATCAGGATGTGACGTTCACTGTGTTCAATCACTACTAGAAAAAAGACCTTAGACATCGGTTAAAAACCGATGTCTATGTAAAAAATGTATGATATTTTCGTGACTGATGTTAAATGTATTTTCTCATAGACATCGGTTAAAAACCGATGTCTATGTAATATTACACATCATTTTTGGAAAATTTCTGATGTCTAATTCATATTGATGTTATATAATTGTATAATGTCAAGTTCAGAAATATAATATTAGGACGATTAGGCCTATTTAAAACTATAACACACAAGCAATATTTATAAAATAACATCGATTACAAATAAAAAACCGATGTCTATAACCTATTAGACATCGGTTGTATTCAAAGAACCGATGTTAATTTGAACAATAAACATCGATTGTTTTCTAAATAACCGATGTCAATTTGAACAATATACATCGACTGTCTTTTAAATAACCGAAAGGAGAAAAATCACACTGGGACATATTTGTGGTTGATCGCACGTCACCTTAGTTTCTAGTATATTTCTACTTAGCTATGTTAATTTTAATATTTACTTACTTATAATCTTCTAACCTTAATGCTGCTTTTTTATGAAGTGAATTCATAAAAAACAACAAGAAAAAAGGAAGCTGAGTAAATATCCACATCAAATATCTCAAAAAGGTTATGCTAATCTCGAGAATGAATAGGTTAGTGATAATCAAACAACATGCACATTTTTGGCTTCATACTAATTTTACAAGCATGTTTATATTATTACGAAGGTGATCCTCTATATTTAAATGCAGACTGAATCTCATCCAGATGCAGAGGAAGTAGATCGATCGGACACCTAGATCCCAGCAAGGATGGACGATGATGGTAATTTTTTAAATGACGAATTTCCATAAAAAGCTAAGGAAATTGTAAGTTATTTATTTATATTTGTATTCAACGTAATCAATTTCTCATGCTTTAAATATTTTTTTCTCAACTATAAGCAAACTTTCATTTTTTATCTTTGTTATTAAAACTATAGAAGTATGTTATGTACATAAAAAATGGACTTTTATCTGGGAACATCTACGATTCAAACATATTGTAAGAAAAATGTTACTCAAAATTTTTTTAGAAAAAGATGAAGGAGGAGGTTAAGGAAGGAAATCTCAAAGTTAAAGGTACTAATGATGTGTTAACAATGGTGCTCGGTAAGCCTGAGCCCGGAGGCAGAGTACATGATCAGGGAACTCGTGTGAAGCAGTCAGTTTACTTTGATCTTCCGACGGAAAAGAAAGCGAAGACAGTGGAAGGAAGGGTACCCAGGGCAATGCAAAAGTACATGGCAGAGAGACTCCAAGAATTATTAAAGAGAGAGATGCATTTTGGGCTGCTAAATTTGAAAAATTAAATGCACATTCGTCGAAAAATGGTATACAACATGATGGTAGTCCGAAACCAAATTCCCAGCAGGCAAGCTGTCAGTCTAAGGGTTGGGCTGATGTAGATGTGAATGCAGGTGTTCATAAAAATATGAAATTGATAGATAATTTATTTGTGGATTAAGCGGTAGAGCTTGAGGATAATAAAAAGGTGGAAGGTGAGGATGATAATGGAAGGACCATTTTTGAAAAGAATACATGTAAGGAAATGAAAGTGGATTCTTTGGGTAGTTCTGCATGCCAATTGGTTTTTTGATCGTTGAGCAACGTTGTTATTTGTGCAACAATTAATGAAGTACACGTTCCCGAAGGACATGAGCAGACTATACATGTAGTATGTCTTGGAGAAAAGAATGCAAAAGTTCCTATTACTAAAGTCATTCAAGGAGATGCTAAGATTCCTTCCCCGTCCGGGATGAAATTTTGATTGTACAAGAAGCCATGGGAACTTTATAGCATGATAGTTGTAGAAAACAATGCAAGTACTTCTTATATTTTGGCCTCGAAGGTCATATTGCTTTTTCATAATGGTTATTATATCTAGTATGTGTTCGTTTAATTTGTTCTTTTACTATTTTGATTTGCACTTTTTTCAGAAAACTAAGAAAGGCCCTACTAAGAAAATGAAGAAGACGTGTAAAGTAATTAAGGATGTTAAACTAAAGCTTGTTATTGAGATTGGTCCGAATTATCCTTCTGTAATGAAACGTTTGTGGACATGGACAAAGGAAGCCTTGAGTGGTGGCCCAACAATTACTTTTGAGCTAAGCAAAGAAGCATTTGGCTTTACAAAGAAGTAAATCATGTTTGATATATATGCAGTATGCTCTGGAGGTGAAATGGCAGGCTCTGTCAATTGCCTTTTTATTCAAAGATTTTTTTCGGAGTATATAGCATAGGAATAAATATGGCAATCTTTACTCAAGACTGCATAATTTAATTTGTAAATTCTTGAATGAATATGTGAAGAAGCATAAGATAGTGAACATGATTAGCTTTGTAGATCCTGGAACAATTGGTTCTATTGGATGTGGCAGTGGGTGCGTGGATTGTATAAACGATTTAAAAATTCTAGGAAATGGCAACATTTTCTCTTTCCGTACAATGATGTGTGAGTATTTATACTATCCCAAGCTATTAAGCTATTAAGCCTTGCCAGTTTTTCATTAATTTTTTTCAAGAATTTAGGTTGTATTTTTAAGAAATGGGTTCAATTGTACAGTTAAACTCGATAATATTTGATGTTGAAATTTATATTAATTGCATTGGTTCTGTATAAACGTAATCAAATGCCTTGACAGCTTTGAATTTAAAATAAACGTAATCAAATGACTTAACAGATTTAAATTGATTTTCTTACTAGATGTTAGGTTTGAACTAACTAGTCAAATGACTTATTTGATGTTAGTCAAGACGGTTTTTTTGAACTGAAATCGTCGTAATTGAGCCATTTACGACGGAAAAAAATCGTCGTTTTTGGTCGAGTAGTAAGTTTATTTTTTCGTCACAAGATAAAATTGCGTCGCAAGTTAGGAAGTAGGGGCCCACATAATCAATAAAATAATAAATCTACTTACGACGAAATATATCGTGGTAAGATACCAAAATACGATGAAAAAACTTCGTAAATTATGTACTTACGACGGAAAAAACGTCGGTTATTACTTTACGTGACCTACTTTTAATAAGATAAAACATAATTTTATGAAGGAAAAATGTGTCGTAAATTAGTAACTTATGACGAAATATGTGATGAATAACCGTCATAAGTTTGTATTTTCAAAATAGCCAAATTTTGACTTTCTAGTTTCCAGCCATTTTTTAAATTCAATACAATGCTAAACAAAAAGCAATCAAAACTAGCGGAAGAACTCATATTATTTCACTATAATTGGAATAATATTCAAATATTATAAAGTACAAAAAAATATATAAAAATATTAAAAGTTAGCTAACAAAGTCATTTCAATTATACAATACATTACAAAACTTAAGTCGAAGCCACTAAATCCAACAAAATATAATGTCCTTGAGCAATTGGTTGTACGTTGTTGCACACAATTCTTTTCTTCTCAAAGCCAAATAAACAAACCCATCTTTCCATGATTCTGATTCAACAAAGATTAATACAAAATTCATTTACCCATTTTGTTGTTGAATACTTTGGTGCACCAGGTCTCTCAGTGTTTACATTGCTAAGTATTCCATTGATATGTGAACCTATAAAATATAGTATGTAATTAGTAACCATAATGATATAATGAGCTCATGATTGTTTTAACATTTAAATATATAACAAATAAGTTTCAAAAGAGCGTAGGAAACCCACATAGGCATATACGCATACCACCCATAATCAATTTTAATTTCAAATTCTTCCTACAAAAATAAAATAAAATATATTACATTTGCCCCCGCGTAAAAGGCACCATCTTGCAAACATAAAAAACACTAACAAGTAAAAATATAAGCAAGACTTGTGTATTAACGAATTTAAGCATAGATGCTTGTATATCGTCCTCCGCATGTAGATTGATGATTTAAGAAACCAGCGGCCTCCACTGCAACTTCCAGAGGAGTCTAAAGGACTGGAATATTTTATTTTTCTTTTCAGGCCACAAGTATTAGACATACCATTTTGCACCTAAAAGTGTGCTTATCTAAATACTTTGGAAAGGCATTCCCTAACTGTCCTGGCAGTAAGCTTAAGGGTAAACTGCTTACTGCCACATGGCTCCTAGATGAGTGCATTACCACCTTCAAAGGCCCCACGCTACTATACTTACAAGTGTGAATTTTTTTTTTGATATAAATACTTAGAATTTCCTCCAGCTACAGTAACGACAACAGTCCATGGACGCGTTGAGTGCCGGCATTTCCCACGAAAAGCTCGATTTCATCTTTAGATTTCTTTCCTGCTGGAAATAGACTAGAGGAACCTTCAATTATTGCTCTTTTATTTGCATTATCCTATTCCACTCGTAAGCCAAGCATTCTTAATGCACCAAGCATATAATGGACATCATCACTGTTCAATAAGTTATCCACAACAGTGGTTCCCTATAAATTGGTAAAATAATAGTAGGCATTTCATATTGGTAACGGAAATAAAGCAAAAAATGGAAAAAGAGAAATATTTAGAACATATAGTACCCCAGAAAGCAAAACTAGCAAGGGCTCGTAACATATATTCCATTCATTCAAACTGGAATCTTAGTATGGCTAAAACTGAAATAAAAAGTAAAGATAATCAATGTGGTACACAAATCATGAGAAAAAAATAGAAGACATAGATGGATGACTCACTTTTATAACAATTTTCTATTTATGGCTGCTGCAAAAAAATGAGTATTAGGCTGTAAGTCTGCTCAAATGATATTCCACGAAATTCATATCTTTCAAAAAACTGTAATTTCCTGTCTCCTAACCGTATTAGATGACATAAACCAAATTTACAATAATGAATGTTTTGACCATTTGGTAACCATAACAAAGGTACCCTGACATAACAACAACATTGGCTTCATTAGAACTGTTCATCTTGTAGATTCATTTTAAAACAGTTTAAGATTCATTAGAACCTGTGAAATATTAAACATGTATTCTTTCTTGCAAATTAACAAAAGTTTCATGTCTAAAAACCTCTATCCCCAGTTCAAATAATTACTGACCAATGGCAATAAGTTCATGACTTCTATGTCAAGGTCAGCTTGGAGTGGGGAAAGTGCAATAAAAAACAAGTAAAAGAGGTGGAGATGGCTTGTATGAAAACAATTTATATACAAATTTCTAGCCTATCCTTTGAGTCTGTTGCTTACCAGTCGAGTTCAGTGTTTATGTGACTTAAAGCTCTGTATAGTCCATTATATATGATAAATGTCATATTAAGTAGGTTAACCTTTTACATTATACGTTTTACTAAAACAAGCTCGAATAACTACAAATTAAAGCTAAACACACACGCACAGATTCACAGACTCACACAATGAATCAATTCAAAATCATAAAATGAATCCTTTTACACAAAAACAACTATTGCAAAGAGAGGGGGGACAGAGAGAGATACAGAGGGAGAGATATAAGGAGACCGAAGAAAAGAAAATGAGACATGGAGTGATGAATAGAGGCGTGAAGAGAGATATACATATATACACATACATATACAAAAAATAACATACAAAAATTTGGTTCAACCAAAACACAAACTAAACCCCTAAATACAAATCGAAGTTAGAGGAGAACAACACCTTAAACCGTAATTGTTACTCGAAGCTTGAATCTAGATCGGCAAATCCCAGCCCAAGCTTGACCTAAATCAAAGCCTTAATTCAGCTTATAAATCAAAGCTCCAACCCTTCAACTCGAAACCCTAATTAATCCTGCGGCAATTGATAGAGTTTGGAAGAGGGAGAGCAACTTGAAGACTTTTCCAATATTTTCATCGAAGGTGGGGTTTTTGCCCATCATTTTTCCCTCTTCAATTATAATTTTTCTAATTTTATTTAATTTTTCTTTCAAAAAAAATTCAATTTTTTAAATGTATGTTTTTTTTAAATATTTGTTGATCAATTTTAAATTTTATTTTTTATCATTTAACCCTGTTTTAAATAAGTACTTTTTAAAAAAGAATATACATAATTCTTTAATTTAAAAATAAAATAAATATTTAAATAAATAAATATATAAATAAATAAAAATCTAAAGATATTTTAATATTTCATGTACCGCAACACGCAACATTTGATCATGTATATGCTTTCGGGGATTATTTTTTCACAAAGCGGAACAACTCATTTTCAGAAAGTTGACATCGATTTTGTTTAAGAATTGGTGTTTCGATTATTTTAAAAATATTTTTCAACGGTCCAACCGTATGGATGTCAATAAATATATATTAGTGATATAACCAAAATTTCATATCAAAATAAATTTATTTGGTTTGCCATTTTAACAGTCAAGCATCAGTTTGACTGGTACAGTGTTTAATCCTGAATTGGTGTTTGGTTTATTTTAAAAATATTTTTCAATTATTCAACCGTAAGAATTTCAACAGATAGATATTAGTGATATAACCAAACTTTCATATCAAAATAATTTTATTTGGTTTATCAATTTAACAGTCAAGCATGAGTTTGACTTGTACAGCTAACTAGTTTTTCATCCCGAACTGGTATTTCGATTATTTTAAAAATATTTTTCAACGATCCAACATTATGGATTTCAATATAGATACATATATTAGTAATATAACCAAAATTTCATATCAAAATAATTTAATTTGGTTAGCCATTTTAATAGTCAAACATTAGTTTGACTTGTATAGCTACCTAGTGTTCAATCTTTAACTGACATTTCGATTATTTTAAAAATATTTTTCAACGATCCAACCATATGGATTTCAATAGATAAATATATTAGTGACTTAACCAAAATTTCATATCAAAATAATTATATTTGATTTGCCATTTTAACAATCAAGCATTAGTTTGACTAGTACAGCTAACTAGTGTTTAATCCTGAATTGTTGTTTGGTTTATTTTAAAAATATTTTTCAACGATCCAACCATATGGATTTTAATAGATACATATATTAATGATATAACGAAAATTTCATATGAAAATAATTTTATTTGGTTTGTTATTTTAACAGTCAAGTATTAGTTTGACTTGTATAGCTAACTAGTGTTTAATCCCAAACTGGTGTTTCGATTATTTTAAAAATATTTTTCAACGATCCAACCGTATGGATGTTAATAGATATATATATATATATATTAGTGATATAACCAATATTTCATATAAAAATAATTTTATTTGGTTTTCCATTTTAACAGTCAAGGATCAGTTTGACTAGTACAACTAATGTTTAATACTGAATTGGTGTTTTGATTATTTTAAAAATATTTTTCAACGATCCAACTGTATGGATGTCAATAGATATATATTACTGATATAACCAAAATTTCATATCAAAATAATTTTATTTGGTTTGTCATTTTAACAGTCAAAGATGAGTTTGACTAGTACAACTAACTAGTATTTAATACTGAATTTGTGTTTCAATTATTTTAAAAATATTTTTAAGCATCCAACCATATGGATTTTAATAAATATATATATATATATATTAGTGATATAACTAAAAATGTCATATCAGAATGATTTTATTTGGTTTTCCATTTTAATAGTCGAACATTAGTTTGACTTGTACAACTAACTCCTGAATTGGTGTTTATTTGGTGTTTCAAATAAATGCTGACATTAATATGGTTGGATCATGAAATAATATTTTTTCTTAAAATTCAAAATATCAAAAATCATGTGCTAATTTACGACACAATCCATCATAAAGTATTGGCTGCCAAAAATTTGAGAAAAATCAAATTTACCGCCAAAAATTTAGGGAAAAAGTTAAATTTCCCTCTTTTATAACTTACGATGGAATGTATTTTCCGTCGTAAGTTTCTGTAAATAATATTATTTTCAAATGGCTAACAAATACTAGTATATATGGCATTTATTGTGGTTGGTGGGAACAATTACGACAAAATTTCTATCGTAAGTTATACTTAAATCATCAAACGCAGATTTTTTTTCATGTTATTAAGTTTTTAGGGAGCTAATTACAATAAGATAATTAACTTACGACGAAATTAGATTTCCGTCGTAAGTTGAATGGCGTTGTTCTTCCACGTGGCTGACTCCATCCTTTTTTTATTCAATTCTTGATAGTTTTAATAATAAAATAATTAACTTACGACGGACAATGTTTTTCGTAGTAAATAATTATGACGAACAAGTATTTCCGTCGTAAGTTTTGCGCGCATTTTTTTCCGTCGTAAGTTAACCGTCGTAAATGGCCAGTTTTGTTGTAGTTGACAAGTAAGAGTTCACCTTATAAAAATTTTATATTAAGTCTTGACTTGTAAACCTTGTCCAGACTTGTAAACCTTGTCCAACCATATTTTACAGTGGTTATTTTATGTTTTGATAAATATTATTTTGGTTACACTGCCATTGAAATGTACAAGGAGGATTTTAAAAAGGTTCTGAAGTAGAAAGTATTGTGGGATAAAATGGCGGTATTTATTCATTTTTCTGATCACATATTAATTATGTTATTATAGGAGACTGGAGACTATATTTAAATTTCTGTTTGATATTTTAGGGAGATCGAGTGCAGACCGGGAACAAGGATTGTGGTTGGATCGTGATGCGATACAAGATGGAAATCATTCATGATAAAGATATGGACTTTGCTAATAAGGTCACAGTTGACTATCTTTGGGCCTTTTCATCCACTTTATATTTATTTTTATGAGGGAAGAACATGTTACTTATAAAAAAATTTGGATGATTTTTTACTGGCTGCGTAGGTCAAACTTGGTTGACGATGACATCAACGAGATTAGGGTTGAGTTTGCCATATATTTTATGAAACATTGTGCAAGCTAGGTCCTCTTTTTTTTTGAACTTATCTTAGAGTGGATGTTTTATGTATGTAGTTGGTGACAAGTAGACTCTTTTGAACTTATTATAAAATGGATGTTTTATGTATGTAGTTGGTGACAAATAGACTTGAGATAATGTATTTTGTGTTTGGTGGATTTCTCGTAGTTTGGTATGTAGATCTAGTTGTCTTGTGTTTTGGTTTGGATTGACGAATTGATGGATTATGGTATGGTAGGAATTATGGTATGTACTTTTGTGTTTTATGTTGGTGTTTTGTTTAGTAATTATTTTATGGTATGGAATTGATTTTGTTTTGTTAGGGGTCTAGATTTTCTGGATTTTTAATTTGCAATTTAGTTAATTTAGTTTTATGTAGCTGGTTTTAATTAAATATGAAATTGATATGCAAACTTCTTATACCTAATAATATAATGGCTTTTAAAACCAAAAGTAACCATTGTATTACAACTATTACCTCAAGTACGTAATTATGTCAAAATATAAGCCATTGTCTAAACAACAATTCAACAACACCAATTAGTTATTAACTGTTGTTTGAATTCATGAAGACATGACTTAGAACACAATATCAAGAGGATTGGTTTAGAAGGTTTTACACAACTATTGCTTTAAACAAACCATTGTTTGAATAATAAAGGAATTGGTTTTGAAGTTTTTCGTTCCATTGACTACCCGTTGTCTAAGAAATACTTATATTAAGGCTTTTATAAACAACTATTGTTCTTCTGTTTATAAACAATTATTGCTACGTTGTTTGTTGCTACAAATACCGTTATGTTAAAAATGTTCCAACAATAGTTTATTTAAAACGACCGTTGTGTCATCCTGATTGTAAGCAGTGTATAAACAACCGGTTTTCAATGTTCTATCACACGAGTGCAAAACTGTTGTATGATTGCCTGTTTCTTGTAGTGTCTACCTAGTTATATCCAGCTCTGTCTATAACAATTCCTCTGGATAAATTACCGAATAGTTCTTAAAATCCGTATTTAATGTATCAAGTATTGTTCTTGATTTAATTAGTGAGTTTCAGGGTAGTGGCTTCAAGAGAACTAAGAGTGTTACTAAGGGGACTAAAAATAAGAGTATAACTTATTCGTTAGAGAAGATAAAGAGCGAGTATAAAAGAGTAATGAAATTTGAAAGTAACATTGGTGGAAGGAATAAGTAAATAATAATTGCAGCTTAAGAAGTAACATAGATTTTTACTATGCATCCAAGAAATTCAACTGATATCATGACTAGTGGATCTGCAATGATTTCCTTCTCGAATCTACTCTGGCTTGCGGCTTCTTCTGAGTAGCTTTGAGATATCTGTGGTGAAGTATAAACTAATTATTAAAATCTATATGATAAATGAATTTCTTTAGAATGCGAGATATTTATGATCATACACTGTAAATCTTAGAGGTCACAGCGGCCAAGAATAAAAGAATCACTTAAAATTTATAATACATTATGTTGTGCTTTTTAAAATTTACCGTAACTATTGTTATTACCTTTCATTGAACTTTTACCCAGTTTGATATATTGTTACTCTAACTACCAGAGATTTTGATCATAAGTGTACTTAGGAAGGTAGGAGAGCGTAGTTATATATTATGGAGGAGCCTGGTTATTACAACAATCAACATGTTTGAGTAAGACAGGAACATGCAAATATACAACAGACTCTACACTTCACATGTCATCAAGAACAAAAACCAGTATACATTCGAAAGAATTCATTTTCTTGAATAATATTTGAAAGATAAAAGTTATAAGTTATAGATGATAATCAGGAGCTCTATATTAAGATCTAACTCTTTACTATGTTTAAATCATCCTCGACATATTTTTGAGTTATCAATTGCGCAAGGCACCGTCGGGAATTGGTTAGTCATTTGTGCAATCGATGACATTGACCCACATGGGAACCCAACCCCACAAGAAGTGCACAAGGCACTTTTATTCAAATTATTATAAGCTAAACATTGATTATTATATTAATAATATAGAATATTCTTGGAAGCACCTAGAATAGACCTTTGAGGTTCAAGACTTTTGAGTTCATGGTCTTTTGAGTTCATGACCTTTAGCTTTTCATCTACCTAGGGAGTTCTATATTAAATAATATTCTACTAGTTTCTATGGAATCCTATAAATAGGACACTCTTTCAAGCTTTGTAATCATAAAGTCTTATATAATCATTTTGAGTAAATACAAGTGTGAGTTTATATCTTTTTTTTGTGAGTTAGTTGTCTGGATTATTGAGAACAAGTTTCTTCTCTTTAATCTCCAACTCTTTTATACTTAAGTTCCAACAAAGTGGTATCAAGAGCAAGGTTAAGTGATTTCTTCCATCAATAATATGTTGCAACCTCAACTTCCACATTTGATAGGAAAGAATTACAATTAATAGTTAAAAATGGTTATGAAGAATCGGCGAATCAAGCCAATTTCTCACTGTAATAATTCAACACTTTAAAGGAGAACCGAAAGAAGGACAAGAAAGCCCTCTACTTTATTTATCAAGCGGTGGATGGAGTATTTTTTGAGAGAATTTCAACTATATCAACATCAAAGGAGGCATGGGATATCCTCAAGAAGGCCTACAAAGGTGAAGAAAAAGTAAAAATGGTGAGACTTCAAGCTCTAAGAGGTGAGTTTGATTTACTAAAGATGAAAGAAAGTGAAATGGTGAAGGAATTTTATAATCAAACAATTTTAATTGTTAATCAACTCCTTGTTAATGGATACGATATTTCAGATAAAAGAGTCCAGGAATTTATTTTCGTAGTATGACTCGTAAGTATGAGCGTCTCTGAAGTGCCTTGGGTTATATTCGGGGATTTTAACGATTTGCTTTATAAGGAGGATAAATGGGGTAGAACTGATAACCCTTGGAGTGTCATGGAGGGGTTTGGATTTGCTTTGGAGGACTGTGATCTTACATAATAGATTTGTGTGGAGGAAAGTATACATGGGAGAAGTGTTGAGGTAACTAGGATTGGGTCCGTGAAAAATTGGATCGTGCTTTTAGCAGGGTAAGTTGGCTAAACAAATTTTTCATTGTGTAACATATCTGTTCATCATACTACAAGGTCAGATCATGAGCCAATTCAGCTAGAGCTTGTATGTTCAACAATTTTGCATAGGCGGTTTCGGTTTAAATTCAAAAATGTTTGGTTGAAGGATCCAGATTTTAAAAAAGAAGTGCAGAGCTAATGGTCTAAAATCCCTCCAATTCATTTACTTCCTAAACTGCATGGGGTCTCTACGTTTATGGCTAAATAGGGGAAGCATTTTTTCAATAAGTTCCGAGAAAAAGTAAGAAGACATAAGGAGATCATAGCTGATCTGGTGAATTGAACTGACACACCTGGGGTGAATCTTTATTTGGAGGAAGAAGAGTGTCTTAATAATTTCTTGTTACAGGAGAAAACATATTGGAAGCAGCGTGCCAAGCTTTTCTGGTTAGAAGGGGATGCCAATACTAAACTCTTCCACGCATTAGCAATGAGCAGAAAGAAGATGAATTATATTAATTATTTAATGAATGATGCAGGTGAAAGAGTGGAGAATGATGAAGGTATGCAATTTATTATACAAGATTATTACCAGACTATTTTTGAAGCTTCAGATGAGGTGAGGCTGGAGGAAGGTATTCAACAAAATCGATTTTCACGAGAACAAAACAAGAAGCTTGTTCAAGAGATGTCATTTGAGGAATTCTCTGCAGCTGTGAAACAAATGCATCCTGACAAAGCGTCAGGACCGGATGGTTTGAATCCAGCTTTCTTCAAAACTTCTGGGAAAACTTGGGAAAAGAGGTATATGAATGTTGTAACTCATGGCTCGCTAAATGTTCATTTCCTGCTGAGATTAATCACATAAATCAAGTGCTAATTCCAAAAAAGGTAGATTCTAATAATATGAAAGATTTTAGGCCTATAGCATTATGCAATGTGCTCTACAAAATTTTGGCCAAAGTCTTGGCGAACCGTCTTAAGGTGCTTCTTCCTGGCCTAATATTGGAGAACCAATCTGTATTTGTCTCAGGACGCAGCATAACAGATAACGATCTTGTTACTTTTGAGGTGCTCCACCATATGAAATGGAAAAAAACAGGACAGGAAGGAGAGGTAGCTTTAAAACTCTACATAAGCAAAACGTATGACAGGGTGGACTGAATTTTTTTTAAAATTGTATGAAAAGTCTTGGTTTCTGTAGTAAATAGATTAGTTGGGTCATGTTATGTGTTACGACGGTGTCTTATGAAGTGTGTTTAAAGGGCTCCTCGATTGGCCCCATAACCCCTAAACGGGGGCTTTATCAAGGATATCCTCTTTCTCCGTATCTTTTTCTATTGTGTGTTGAAGGTCTTTCGGATGCCATGAATCTAGAAGCCAAAAACGGTGTCATCCCTAGGTATAAGGTAAGTCCTACAGCTCCAGTTATTACTCACCTAATATTTGCGGATGATAGTTTCTTGTAATTCAGAGCCGACATGGCAGAAGCTAATGATGTTAAAAGGATTCTGAATATCTATGAACAATAGTCAAGTCAATCAGTGAACTTTCAAAAGTATGGTGTGATTTTTAGCTCGAATGTGAGACCGGAAAAGCAGCGAGAGTTAGTAGAAATTTTGGGATTATTGGAAGCACTTGGAGACAGAAAATACCTAGGACTTCCTTCGTTAGTGGGCAGATTGAAAAAGAAGGTCTTTGGCTTTATTAAAGATAGGTTGTGGAAACATATTCAAGGATGGAAGGGTAAGTCGATTTCTAGAGGAGGTAAATTGGTTCTTATTAACAATGTTAGTCAGTCGATTCCAGCATATTGTATAGCATGCTTCCTGCTACAAAAAACTCTATGTACGGAGATCGAGCACTTAATCAACAATTTTTTGTGGCAATCAGGTAATTCTGATAACAAAGGCATAAAGTGGATATCCTGGGAGGGTATGAGCAGTACCAAGTGTCAATGAGGGCTAGGATTTCGGACTCTACATGGTTTTAACATTGCTCTTTTAGGAAAGCACTGTTAGAAATTTATGCATCACCCCCAATCTTTGGTATTTCGCAGATGTGCATTTCCTGAAATCTATGCACTGTTCAAAGCTTGATATTTCACAGATGTGCATTTCCTGAAATCTATTAAAGGCACAGGATCAAGCTTCACTTGGACCGGAATTCATACAGCAAAAGAAGCGCTATGTAATGGCTTCAGATTGGTCATTGGAGATGAAAATGAGGTGGTTGCAGTTCAGGATCCTTTGCTCCATAGAAAACAAAACTACCGTGTGGAAAATAGCCATATTTCCCAAGGAAGGAACGAGAAAGTTGCGGATTTATTCATTCAAGGCAGAAAGTAATATGAGTAGTAGCACCATAATCTACCCACCAAGTATCCTTAGATACAGAAGCCAAATTAACTTCAGAACAAACAAAGACAGAAGTCTTACCCTTCTTGACACACCAAGCATCATATTTGGAACTGCTTCTTCATATGTCCAGCCCCCTTACAAAAGTAGCAGGTTGTTCCCTTATCCTGCTTCTTTTGCAATTGATGCTTGGGTTTTCTACTTGCAATATCCTTACCTCTCTTTCCCTTCTTATCATGAGAGCTTGATGCCAAGTGAGCACTCTCAGTCTACTCTCGCACAACCCTCTATTCTTCTTGCACACAGTGTGAAATGAGCTCATTATGAGTCCATTTTTCCTTTTGAGTATTATAACTCACCACAAAGTTTCCAAACTGAGGAGGCGGAGATATAGGAACCAAATGAACAAGTAACACATCTGAAAGTTCTAACTTGAGTTGCTTGAGTTTGCATGTTAAATTAGATATCCTAATGATGTAATCCCTTATGTTCCCCTTTCCTTTATACTTCATCGTCACGAGTTTTGACAGAAGATTACTCATTTTCGCTTTCTCATTTTTAGCAAAATATTGCTCAATCTCGGAGAGGAACTTCTTGGAACTTGTGCTCTCAGCAATAGAGCCCCGAAAGCCAGTTAGAATCATTCGCTTCATGATTTCCAGACACATGCGATAAGAGGGTTCCCATTTCTTTATTTGATCCGTTTTGGGATCATCCGTAGTGGGAACTGGTTGCTCTTTCCTTAGCGCAAGGTCGAGATCCATACAACCAATAACGATCTCAACATTCCCTTTCCACGTGACATAATTTGTCCCATTCAATATTAGAATCATGCTCAATTGAGCGGTAGCAGAATTAACAAAAGCAGTAACTGTAATAGAAAATAAATATACAACATAATGCTCAAATTAGTATATACAATAGTGTGATAAAATTTTAAATATTGAAGATTCCGTAAATATTCCATTCTAAAAATGGAAAGTTCGAAACAATTGGGATTTTTTTTGGAAATTGGATGCAGCAACACCATCACAAGATACCTAGTGCAACATTAAATTTTAGTCTTTGGACATAAAATTTAATTTACAATTGGTACTCTCCACGAAATAATCAAGTATTAGCAATTAATTTCTGTCAAATAATATGCCATTCTTTGGACCGACTTATTTTTCACATGAAAAACTTAATATTGTTACATACTTATAATCACAAGAATATTTTAATTTGGCCAAATGTTACCTTCCTTTGGACAGATAAAATTTTCATAAAATTAAATATTCTATCATCATAATTATAATTTTAAATATTCTATCGTCATATTACTTCAATCAATTAACTTAAAAAAATATTTGTCCACTTAAATAAATAAGTTATTTTAATTTGCCAATAATTAAATTTAGTCACAAACATATATTCTTAATTTATAGTTAAACACAGTAGATATTAACCTCTGACTAATTACGTTAGACCAATGAAAATCCAAAAAAAATAATATAATATGGTCTAACTTGTCAAACAGTACACTCAAACACAAAAATGTGCACATGAATCTATGACTCTTTAGTACTTGTTTGAAGACACTTAATTCATAGACACAATATGTCAAGTAATTCCTATCCCCAACACTAGCATGGCATAATACTCAACATCATACAATAACATGTAATAGCACATCATGTAATAGCACATGATGTTAATAAAATTTAGTAATAAACTATAACACAAAAGTTTAGTCATGGCCATATATATTAATCTGAATTGCTAATCAATTACTAACCATACTAGATCAAATCATTACTACGTGCTAGAGTATCACACAATATAAATTAAAACTCATGAAATCATTTTATGATATTAATTGCTAAACTGTACTAATATTAGAAATTTTGTTTGTGTGTCAGGTTCAAAATTCATATGATCGGATTTTGGATGTGCTTAATATACCAGCTTGTGCAGCATCTCTTGTTCTAGCTGAAGCAACCATTTCTAATTGCTCCTCTTTTTGAGATCCCATGGCTGAAAAAATACATACATAAAAATTGCATACAAATAGCAGGGACGTTGCCCTTTTTGTAGTAGGAGTATTAATACAGGAAGGGATAGGCTAAGGATTTACATTTTCCAGAGTTTGGTGATTTTCAAGTTCTGTGCTTGAAAGTCAAATGGTATAAAATTTCATATGCATTTAATTTGGTAAATAAGAAATTAAAAATAATTTATTTATTGATGTGGCTACTCATGATAACTTATTGTTTTAAGGCAATATTGGTCGCTTTTTGTGGAATATAAATAGTAAAAATTGGCGGAAAATACACTATAACTAACAAAGAAAAATGAAGAAATCACTACAACACATCATGCTTTTTTTGAGGGAATTTTTACCCTGAATCCTAAAAAATGGGGTTCTTTTTGACGGATTTTGTCCCTCCAGTCTAAAGGTTTTATTTTTGTCTCAAGTTTGAATTTGTGTCACAAGATCAAATAAGGACCCAGGCCACTTAAACAAATATAAACTTAACTTTTGACCGTTTTTAGAAAAAAATTGAATATTTTATCAATATATTTTATGAAAATAAAAAATTTAGAATAATATTTTATAGATTCTTTTGACGGAAATTTTGTCAAAATATGATTCTTAAAATATACAGATCTTGACCACCGTACGGTTGGATCATTCTTTAATATTTTTAAAAATATCGAATCATCAATATGGGATTAAACACTAGTTAAAAGTACGGGTCAAATTACTAGTTAACTATTAAAAAAGCAAACCAAATATATTTATTTTTTTCAAAAAAATTTGTCATATCACTAAATTATACTGATCTTGACATCCCTATGTTTGGATCATTCATTAATATTTTTAAATATATCGAAACATCAATATGAGATTAAACAGTAGTTAGAAGTACTGATCAAAATACTCTTTGACTATTAGAAAGGCAAATCGAATATATTTATTTTTTTCTAAAATTTTTGTCATATGACTAAAATAAACAGATCTTGACATCCGTACGGTTGGATCAATTATTAATATTTTTAAAAATATAGAAACATCAATACCAGATTAAACACTAATTAGAAGTACTGGTCAAACTACTCTTTGACTATTAAAAAGGAAAACTAGATATATTTTTATTTTTCTAAAATTTTTGTCATATCACTAAAATATACAGATCTTGACATCCGTATGGTTGGATCATTCATTAAAATTTTCAAAAATATCGAATCATTAATATGAGATTAAACACTAGTTAGAAGTACGGGTCAAATTACTAGTTGACTGTTAAAATAGCAAACCAAATATATTTATTTTTTTCAAAAAAATGTGTCATATCACTAAAATATACTGATCTTGACATCCGTACGGTTGGATCATTCATTAATATTTTTAAAAATATCGAAACTTCAATATGAGATTAAACACTAGTTAGAAGTACTGGTCAAAGTACTCTTTGACTATTGAAAAGGCAATCCAAATATATTTATTTTTTCTAAAAATTTTGTTATATCACTAAAATATACAAATCTTGACATCCGTACGGTCGGATCATTCATTAAAATTTTTCAAAATTACGAATCATCAATATGGGATTAAACACTAGTTAGAAGTACGAGTCAAATTAGTAGTTGACTGTTAAAAAAGCAAACCAGCTATATTTATTTTTTTCAAAAAATTTTGTCATATCACTAAAATATACTGATCTTAACATCCGTACGGTTGGATTATTCATTAATATTTTTAAAAATATCGAAACATCAATATGAGATTAAACACTAGTTAGAAGTCCTGGTCAAAGTACTCTTTGACTATTAAAAAGGCAAACCAAATATATTTAATTTTTTAAATTTTTTTGTCATATCACTAAAATATACAGATCTTGACATTTGTATGGTTGGATCATCCATTAATATTTTTAAAAATATCGAATCATCAATATGGGATTAAATACTAGTTAGAAGTAAGAGTCAAATTACTAGTTGACTATTAAAAAAACAAACCAAGTACATTTTTTTTTCAAAAATTTTTGTCATATCACTAAAATATACTGATTTTGACATCCGTATGGTTGGATCATTCATTCATATTTTTAAAAATATCGAAACATCAATATGAGATTAAACACTAGTTAGAAGTATTGGTCAAACTACACTTTGACTATTAAAATGGCAAACCGAATATATTTATTTTTTTCTAAAATTTTTATCATATCAATATAATATATAAATCTTGATATTTTAGTGATATGATAATTTTTTTGGAAAAGATAATAGAATTAGTCATTAGATATCAATTATTTTAACATATAATATATAATTAAACATAATTCTAAATTTCACCGCACATGCTTTTTCATAGAATTTATCATAAAATTGATAAAAATCATAATTTCAATTTTTTTATTATAATAGTGAGTTGTTAAAATGAATTATAAAATTAAAATATTTTAAGAAAAAAATTAACAAATTACATTACTTTTTATAGAATTTATCTGTATTTTAATTTTCATAACAAAAAATACGCAATATATGAAGTGAATTTATAAATTGACACTCCTAAATTCAATTGATTGCGGTCGTATTTAGCTTGGCACGTCAGCAATCCGCGTGATTTAGATCCAACGTACCAAATTTAAGTATCAAAAGATAATCCAACGGTGAGTATTATATTTTATAAATAAACAAAAAAATAATATTTTTCTAACTTAAAACCCAACGGCCCCTGTCCTCCCCTGTTGTCGCCGTCCACCTCTCCCCCCCTTTCCATCTTTTCTCAAACCCTTCGAACGCCTTCTTCATCCTCATCAAATCACAACAAACACCTACACAAATAAATATACACACAAATAGAAAATATTTATTACTACAAACCAACATGTCTTCTTCTATGTACCCATGTATAGGCACCAAGGAAGTTGTAATTCAATTGAGTTGGGTCGTAAGCTTTATGGGAGTTTGCATATGTTGGGTGATGTCGATTCATTTATTGAGACTAAATTGGTTGGAATGTTTGCAAAATGTGGGTTTATTGATGATGCACGGAAGGTGTTTGATGAATTACGTGAGAGGGATTTGTTTACTTGGCCTGCTATGATTGGTGGGGTTTCGAGGGAGAAGAGGTGGGGTGAAGTTTTGGAGCTTTTTTGTGAGATGGAGGAGGGTGTTGTTCTGGATGAGTTTTTGTTTGTGAAGATTTTGGATGCGTGTGGGAATTGTGGGGATTTGAGGACGACGAAGGTGATGCATTCGAGAGTGGTGAAATGTGGGATGGATTTTGGATGTTCGGTTTAATAATATGATGTTGACTGCTTACCGGAAACTGAAAATTTTCCGGTGAGATTTTTTTTTAAATCTGATGCTCGTTAATTCGACCGCATTAGGTCGAATTTATAACAATGTTTTCAACCGTATACAGTCGAATTTATAGTTTAGGCGGACTTTTTAAATTTTTTCAAAAATTCAATTTTTTGGGCGGGATTTTCAAAATTTAGGTGAAAAACAAATTTGACCGCTTTCGGTCGAATTTAAGCGGTCGTATTTAGCCGCTCCTATACTAAATACGACCGGTCTACTAATTATGACTCGAGCATTTAGTACCGGCCCAAAAAATGGTTGTAATTACTTAAATACAACCGGATCTGGTTGTATTTAACTAAATACAACCGTTTTTTGGGCGGTTGTATTTAGCCATTTTTTTTGTAGTAATTGTTATATTTAAAGTTAAATTTGGTAAGTTAGATGTAATTCAATGGCTCAAGTGGCACTAAATTCAACGGTTTCATGTCGTATTTAAGAGTGTTAATTTATATATTCAACTGAGTTCCATTGAATTTATCACTCATTTTATGTTATAAATATTAAATTTTCTTATAATTTTTAGGAAATAAATATAACAATTAACTATTGTCTTTCTTACAAATATTATAATGTTATAAATTCATAAATTATTTTTAACATCTCATTATTTTAATAAAACTTTAAAATTGTTATTTTGGTCAACTTTATTATAAATTCCACCAATAAGAGTATGCAAAGAGAAGTGAGAATTTTAGAGTCACATAATCTTGCTTAAAAATATTTTACAAGAAAGAGAGGTGGAGATCACATTTTCTAGTTTTCATTTAAATACATATTAAATTATGTTTAGTCATTTATTTCACTAATATTATGTTCTTTTGAGTATGTGTGAGGATTGAGAAGTATATTTTGATAATTTTTTAGTGATAATACCATTAAAATGCTGGAAGTATATATACTTTTAAGCTAGATTAGTTATTTGTCCTTTTGTAATGATTAAAAAGTTTAAGAAAGACAAAAAACATTATAAAATATGGATTGTTTCTACAACACGAGTGTTCTTTTTTTGATTACTACTTGCTCTAAAAAAATTCAATTTACACAATGGTCTAACATCTAACATTTAGCGATACTATTTCATAAACAATAAAAAATAGATTGTTCATTCTGGTTGTTGTTGATTTCTTTTGAACTCTTGGCAACTGATGAATCTCTGGTCACCATGAATTTCCTATAGCTCTCCAAGAGCCCTTGATGGATTGTGATTGGAAAGCCCTTGATCACAATTAAGGCAGCATCACGTCCTGTCATTTAAACATATATCACAAAACATCAAAAAGCTGTGTGACAACAATCCAAAACGTCTGATTTATTCCCTTTAAATTCTCATATTAGTTTTTGGTGACCACAAGACACAAGATTTATGTAAATATATAAAAAGAAAATAATAACACACGTATACATATATACGGATGACCTTACTTGCGCTTCCTTGAAGTCTTCCCCTGTGATCGACTAAGAGCCCTCTAATTTGATGTATCATGAATAATCCTTTTATATAGCCTATTCATGATATATACAAACAGGAAAAAGAAATTAATAAGGATTAGAAGTCACTCTTCTGTAACACAATAGACTGATATGATAATAAATATAAATTCCTTGCCTTATATATCTATTTGTATACCTTTTGGCACAAGAACTAGGAGATCATCTTCTCATGTGCTTTCCCGGCCATCATTGGAACTCAACTCGGCCGCCATGAATTAAGATCTACGATCCGATCAGCTTTGTTAACCACCTGAACCTTGAAAGCCTAAAAAACTATAGGAAAGTAAGATCTCTATATATATACCCTAAGTTTTTATCTAGCTTATGTGTTTCATCTTCTTTGACTACAAAAGCTGCCGCATCTCCCGTATATGTAGGGCTGGGAGGTAGGGTGCACCCTCATGACCTGTTTCTAGAAGATGGGCCTTTACTGCATCTAGAACCTTCTTACATATGGACATGTCCAATTTAAATGTGAAGCCCAAATTAATTTTTCTTATAATAAGCCTCTCTATTTCAACTTTGAAATCCACATTAATTAGGGTTAATTTTCTCACTTATTTATAATTTTCTTTTTTCTTTAAAATCCATTTAAATCGCTACTTTTTATAATTCATAATATATTTTTATATTTATTTACAATTATATCGTTGACAAAGCTACCTTCCATTTGAAAAATCTGATTACACATATTTATTTGTTAAAATATGATAAAAAATATCAGTGTTTGTTAGATTTATTTTCTCAATTATTATTGGTTAAATGTCTAATTTAAAATGAATTAGACTTTAAAATTTGATTATTCTTGAAGGTGATAAATGGCAACTAGCTATCTTTCATGTTCTATCATATAATACTAGCTTCTTTACTTTCTTAGAATGGTTAGAACTGAACTTTAATGTCCAATAAGTGCAATCTTATAAATTTTGCAATATTCTCAATATTGAATAAATGATGCAATCTCATGATAATAGAAAGTAACGTAATATTTTTCGTTGGATCTTTCTACTTTTTAGGATCTATTTGCACTTTATACCCATCTCCATTGCACATGTCACATTTTGTCCTGTTATTTTTCTTGTAAAATAACATGCGATCTTTCTCGCAAGTATGAATCTTTCACACTTCATATTCAATAATTTAATCATCTTTGGCGTATTGTAGTACTTCACAAGTAATTTAATATTATCAAGCAATACAAATCCTATAAGCTGAGACACGTCATCCACTGTTACTACAGTTCTGGTTATTTTTTCAATGAAACGGCTTCATACGAACTTCGATGCATTGTTTTGATAAATTGATTCAAAAGTAGTATTCACCATCTTATAAAACAAAATTATTATTTCATTTTGTTCTTCATCAAAAGTCTCACAATTTACTAAATCTTCGTGCTTAGTGGTATTGCTTTGGGAGAGGATCCCTCGAAAATCCCATTAACAACTGTGAATTTCTGGATTCAAATCCATGATTTGCCAATTGGGTTTATGTCGGAATCCATTGGTAGATAGCTTGGGAATTTTTTTGGTACATTAATCGAATATGATCCTAATAACAACAGGGGAATATGGAAGGATTATATGCATGTCAGAATTCAGGTGGACGTCAGGAAACCTCTCAAGAGAAGGAAGAAGGTGACTAGGAAAAATGCAGCAGATTTCATTGTCCAATGTAAGTATGAAAAACTTGGTGACATTTGTTTCAGATGTAGCATGCTATCACACACGGAGCGATTTTTCCGGAGGAAATTTAGTTGTCAGAAAGGTGCGGAAGAGAAGGAATGGGGAGCTTGGTTGCGAGCTCAGTCACGTAGGGTGGCCGGAAAAAGTAAATGGCTTCCAGAGGAGGGAGATGATGACTGGGGGAAAGGTTTGGAAATGATAACAAATTCCAGGCTTTTCCGGAAGATCAGGTGTGCAATTTTGGGAAGCTGGTTATTTATGAGTGCAAAAATCGGAAAAACAAAAAATGAAAGTCTATTATTAAGGATGTTTTGAATTCAAGTGATATCAATGTGATATTAAAAATGTCAATGGGCCTGTGGATGAGGAACTTATTAGGATGGACTTGGAGGAAAGAAAATGTAGAAGATTTGGGTCATTTTGTACTAATACTATGGATGCTAATAACTTTGGGCTTTATCGTACATAATATGTTCTTTCTAATGGTGATTGTATAGACTCTAACAAAATCTTATTGGCTAAGTTTGCGAAGTAAGCTAGCCATGGATTATGAATTTATTAGGATGGAACTTTAGGAGGTTGGAGAACCCTCGGACAGTACGAGTTTTACGCGATCTCGTTAAGGATCGTACACCTGATGTTCTATTTCTTTCAGAAACGATTTCTACAGCTAGTAGAATAGAGAGTCTTCGTATTCAGGTAGGGTTTTCTCAGTGCTTTTCGGTGGATAGAGTGGATCACGGTAGTGGTTTAGCAGTATTCTGGAAATATCATGCTACGTGTCAAGTGTCAGGTTTCTCTCAAAATCACGTCGACATTGAATTCCTAGACAATAATGGCGTATCTTGGAGATTGACATGCTTTTATGGTTATCCTGAAAGACATAACCGGAAGAAATCTTGGGATTTAATCAGAAGGTTGGCTAACTCTCTTAAGTGCCTTGGGTTATATTCGGGGATTTTAAAGATTTGCTTTATAAGAAGGATAAATGGGGTAGAACTGATCACCCTTGGAGTCTCATGGAGGGGTTTGGCTTAGCTTTGGAGGACTGTGATTTCACATAAATTGATTTACGTGGAGGAAAGTATACATGGGAGAAGTGTTGAGGTAAGTAGGATTGGGTCCGTGAAAAATTGGATCGTACTTTTAGCACGGTAAGTTGGCTAAACAAATTTTTCATTGTATAATATATATGTTCATCATACTACAAGGTCTGATCATGAGCCAATTCAGCTAGAGCTTGTATGTTCAACAATGTCGCATAGGCGGTTCCAGTTTAAATTCAAAAATGTTTGGTTGAAGGATCCAGATTTTAAAAAAGAAGTGTAGAGCTAATGGTCTAAAATCCCTCCAATTCATTTACTTCCTAAACTGCATGGGGTCTCTACGTTTATGGCTCAATAGGGGAAGAATTTTTTCAATAAGTTCTAAGAAAAAGTAAGAAGACAGAAGGAGATCATAGCTGATCTGGTCAATCAAACTTACACACCTGGGGTGAATCTTTATTTGGAGGAAGAAGAGTGTCTTAATAATTTCTTGTTGTAGGAGGAAACATATTGGAAAAAGCGTGCCAAGCTTTTCTGGTTAGAAGGAGATGCCATTACTATACTCTTCCACGCATCAGCAACAAGTAGAAAGAAGATGAATTATATTAATTATTTAATGAATGATGCCGGTGAAAGAATGGAGAATGATGAAGGTATGAAATCTATTATACAAGATAATTACCAGACTATTTTTGAAGCTTCAGATGAGGTGAGGATGGAGGAAGGTATTCCACAAAATCGAGTTTCATGAGAACAAAATAATAAGCTTGTTCAAGAGATGTCATTTGAGGAATTCTCTGCAGTTATGAAACAAATGCATCCTGACAAAGTGTCAGGACCGGATAGTTTGAATCCAGCTTTCTTCAAAACTTCTGGGAAAGCTTGGGAAAAGAGGTATATGAATGTTGTAACTCATGGCTGGCTAAATGTTCTTTTCCTAGCTGAAATTAATCACATAAATCTAGTGCTAATTCCAAAAAAGGTAGATGCTAATAATATGAAAGATTTTAGGCCTATAACATTATGCAATGTGCTCTACAAAATTTTGGCCAAAGTCTTGGCGAACCGTCTTAAGGTGCTTCTTTCTGGCTTAATATTGGAGAACCAATCTGCATTTATCTCAGGACGTAGTATAACAGAGAACGTTCTTATTGCTTTTGAGGTGCTCCACCATATGAAATGGAAAAAAACAGGACAGGAAGGAGAGGTAGCTTTAAAACTCGACATAAGCAAAGCGTATGACAGGGTGGATTGGAATTTTTTTAAAAAATGTATGATAAGTCTTGGTTTCTGCAGTAAATAGATTAGTTGGGTCATGTTATGTGTTACGACAGTGTCTTAAGAAGTATGTTTAAACGGCTCCTCGATTAGCCCCATAAACCCTAAACGGGGGCTTCGTCAAGGATATCCTCTTTCTCCGCATCTTTTTCTATTGTGTGTTGAACGTCTTTCGGATGCCTTGAATCTAGAAGCCACAAACGGTGTCATCCACGGGTATAAGGTAAGTCCTACAGCTCCAGTTATTACTCACCTAATGTTTGCGGACGATAGTTTCTTGTTTTTCAGAGCCGACATGGCAGAAGCTAATGCTGTTAAAGGGATTTTGAATATCTATGAACAATAGTCAAGTCAATCAGTGAACTTTCAAAAGTATGGTGTGATTTTTAGCTCGAATGTGAGACCGGAAAAGCAGCGAGAGTTAGTAGAAATATTGGGAGTATCGGAAGCACTTGGAGACAACAAATACCTAGGACTTCCTTCGTTAGTGGGGATATTAAAAAAGAAGGTCTTTGGCTTTATTAAAGATAGGGTGTGGAAACGTATTTAAGGATGAAAGGGTATGCCGATTTCTAGAGGAGGTAAATTGGTTCTTATTAAGAATGTTATTTAATCGATTCTAGCATATTGTATGGCATGTTTCCTGCTACCAAAAACTCTATGTACGGAGATCGAGCACTAATCAACAATTTTTTTGTGGGAATCGGGTAATTCTGATAACACAGGCGTGAAGTGGATATCCTGGGAGGGTATGCGCAGTATCAAGTGTCAATGAGGACTAGGATTTCGGACTCTACATGGTTTTAACATTGCTATTTTAGGAAAGCACTGTTGGAAATTTATGCATCACCCCCAATCTTTGGTTTCTCGAGTGTTCAAAGCTTGATATTTCGTAGATGTGCATTTCCTGAAATCTATTAAAGGCACAGGATCAAGCTTCATTTGGACCGGAATCCATACAACAAAAGAAGCGCTATGTAATGGTTTCAGATGGGTCATTGGAGATGAAAATGAGGTGGTGGCAGTTCAGGATCCTTGGCTCCATAGAAAACAAAACTACCGTGTGGAAAATAGCCATATTTACCAAGGAAGGAATGAAAAAGTTGTGGATTTATTCATTCAAGGCAGAAAGCAATATGAGTAGTAGCACTAGAATCTACCCACCAAGTATCCTTAGGTAGAGAAGCCAAATTAATTTCAGAATAAACAAAGATAGAAGTCTTACCCTTCTTCACACACCAAGCATTATATTTGGAACACTCTTTCTTCATATGTCCAGCCTTCTTACAAAAGTAGCAGGTTGTTCCCTTATCCTGCTTCTCTTGCAATTGATGCTTGGGTTTTCCACTTACAATATCCTTACCTCTCATTCTCTTCTTATCATGAGAGCTTGATGCTAAGTGAGCACTCTCAGTCTTCTCTCACACAACCCTCTATTCCTCTTGCACACAGTGTGAAATGAGCTCATTCAGAGTCCATTTTTCCTGTTGAGTATTATAACTCACCACAAAGTGTCCGAACTGAGGAGGCGGAGATATAGGAACCAAATGAACAAGTAACACATCCGAAAGTTCTAACTTGAGTTGCTTGAGTTTGCCAGAAAAAATTAGACATCACAATGATGTAATCCCTTATGTTCCCCTTTCCTTTATAATTCATGGTCACGAGTTTTGACAAAAGATTACTCGTTTTCGCTTTCTAATTTTTAGCAAAATATTGCTCAATCTCAGAGAGGAACTTCTTGGAACTTGTGCTCTTAGCAATAGAGCCCCGAAAGCCAGTAGGAATCGTTCGCTTCATGATCGCCAGACACATGCGATAAGAGCGTTCCCATTTCTTTATTTGATCCGTTTTGGGATCATCCATAGTGGGAACTGGTTGCTCTTTCCTTAGCGCAAGGTCGAGATCCATACAACCAAAAACGATCTCAACAATCTCTTTCCACGTGACATAATTTATCCCATTCAACATTGGAATTGCTCAATTGAGCGGAAGCAGAATTAACAGAAGCAGTAACTGTAATAGAAAAAAATTTACAACATAATGCTAAAAAACTAGTATATACCATAATGTGATAAAATTTTAAATATTGAAGATTCCGTAAATATTTCATTCTAAAAATTGAAAGTTCGAAACAATTGGGATTTTTTTTGGAAATTGGATGCAGCAACACCATCACAAGATACCTAGTGCAACATTAAATTTTAGTTTTTGGACAGAAAATTTAATTTACAATTGGTACTCTCCTCGAAATAATCAAGTATTAATAATTAATTTCTGTCAAATAATATGTCTTTCTTTTGACCGGCTTATAATTCACATGAAAAACTTAATATTGTTACATACTTATTATCACAAGAATATTTTAATTTTGGCCAAACGTTACCTTCCTTTGGACAGATAAAATTTTCATAAAATTAAATATTCTATCGGCATAATAATAATTTTAAATTAATCAATCTACACAAAAGAGGTCACTTTGGCGATATATTGCTTCAATTAATTAACTTAAAAAATATTTGTCCACTTAAATAAATAATTTATTTTAATTTGCCAATAATTAAATTTACTTTTAAACATATATTCTTAATTTATAGTCAAACACTGCAGATATTAACCTCTAACTAATTACGTTAGACCACCGAAAATCCAAAAAAAAGAATATAATATGGTCTAACTTGTCAAACAGTACACTCGAAACAAAAAAATGTGCACATGAATCCATGACCCTTTAGTACTTGTTTGAAGGAACTTAATTCATAGACACAATATGTCATGTAATTCCTATCCCCAACAGTAGCATGGCATAATACTCAACATCATAGAATAACATGTAATAGCACATGATGTTAATAAAATTTAGTAATAAACTATAACACAAAAGTTTATTCATGGTCATATATATTAATCTGAATTGCTAATCAATTAATAACCACACTACACTAGATCAACTCATTAGTATGTGCTCGAGTATCACACAATATAAATTAAAACTCATGAAATCATTTAATGATATTAATTTCTAAACTGTACTAATATTAGAAATTTTGTTTCTGTGTCAGGTTCAAAATTCATATGATCGGACTTTGGATGTGCTTAATATACCAGCTTGTGCAGCATCTCTTGTTCTAGCTGAAGCAACCATTTCTAATTGCTCCTCTTTTTTAGATCCCATGGATGAAAAAATACATACATAAACATTGCATACAAAAACAGGATTTTTAACTAAGTCGATTGCTGATTTATTATCGATATATAACACCACAGGACCAATACGTTCACCTGTAATCATGGATAGCAGATTCTTTAACCATATGGCTTGGCAGCCTGCAGCAGTTGCCGCAATGAACTCAGCTTCACACGAACTAAGAGCAACACTTCTCTGCTTTTGAGATACCCATGTTATTAAGCTTTTATTTAAATAGAATGCCATACCTCCCGTGCTCTTTCGATCAACAAGGTTCCCTGCCAAGTCACTGTCTGTATACCCTGTCAAAATAATGTTGCCACTATCATTTGTATGCGTGAGCCCAAAATTCAGAGTTCCATGCACATATCGTAACACTCGCTTTGCAGCATTCAGGTGCATCAGAGTTGGCCTTTCCATGAACCTACTGACGATTCCCACAGAGTACACAATATCTGGTCTGATATGAACCAGATATAGCAGACCACCAATTAAGCTGTTAAAGAATGTCACATCTACCTCCTTTCCCATTTCGTCCTTAGTAATAACCTCCTTTGGGTCCATAGGATACTTAGTCGAGTTACATTCAGATAGGCCTGCCTTCTCCAATATTTTCCTCGCATATGCAGTTTGCTTTATCACTATATGCCCTTTGTGTTGCTTTACTTCGAGACCCAAGTAGTGTGACAACAAACCTAAATCGCTCATATCAAACTTCAGACTCGTTTGTGCCTTAAACCTTTCAATGACTAAAATGTTTGTACCAGTGATTAGCAAATCATCGACGTACACTGCAATTATCAGCGTTTCTCCTCCAAATTTCTTGGTGTAGACGGCATGCTCATAGGGACATTTGCTAAAACCAAGCTCCTCCAGACATCTATTTAATTTCGAGTACCAGGCCCTTGGGGCTTGTCGAAGCCCATAGAGCGCCTTATGAAGTCTGTATACCAAGTGTTCTTCTCCTTCTTTGACAAACCCTTCAGGCTGAAACACGTACATCTCCTCCTTGATTTCACCATTCAAGAACGCTGTTTTTACGTCAAGATGATGTACCTCCCAGCTGTGTTTTGCAGCAAGTGGAAGCAATAAGCGTACTGTTTCAAGGCGCATTACTGGGGCAAAAATCTCCTCAAAATCTACTCCCTTACATTGCACATAACCTTTTGCAACGATTTCCACTTTGTGTTTCACTATGTTTCCATCTGTATCCTTCTTTAGTTTGAAAATCCACTTCAAATCTATAGCTTTCTGTCGAGGTGGTAGTGTACATAAACTCCGTGTTTTATTTTGCTCAACTGCCTCTATCTCTCTCTCCATGGCTTGTCTCCACAATCGGTCTTTGGAAGCTTTTTTATAGTTTACAGGCTCATTAGCAGCCACTAGAAGCAATTCTTCATCATTTAAATCGACCCTTTCAGCATATGCACACACCTCCAAAAGTGTTTTGTACCTTAATGGTTCTTCACTACTAGCTTCAGAGTTTGGGTTTGCTTCAGAGTTTGTGTTTGACACAAACAAATTCTCTGCAGGTGGGGACTCTTGGTGAGATTCTGAGTTTGATCCATATCCAGACTCCTGAACACTTCCTTTCTCAGTACTTTTGGAATGATTGCTTACCAAGGATCTTGTTCTTGCGAACACCGCCAACAGCCTTCACCCACAGCTCCAAACTAGTCGTTGCGGGATCAATGTTCTTATCAGCACAAATCTTCTCATAGTGACCCTGTTCAACAGATTAAAGTAGACATATATATGTAAAATGTAAAAGCATATGTAACAACTTATTTCTACGTGTATTTGAGCAACATAACTTGAAAAGTAAAAATAAAAGCATTTACCATAATGTTCTTTGCCTCAGGGGAAGTCAAAGCACCATTCTCATGGAGTGAATGCAATTCCTTGAAATGTTCTAGGACCGAAGGTTCCTTTTTGTTTTAAGCATAATATATAATTCTATGTTCCTCTTGACATGGCTTGAGCTTGACCACTAAAATGTTCATCTTAATTATAAATAGATGTTAGTATACTTTAATTCATTTTAAGTGAAAATTCAAGAGGACGGTTAAAATAAGATACACATTGACGTCGCTCAAATGAGTGGGATCCAGAAGTATGAGGGATTCTGATTTAACCTCGATAACCCCTTGTAGCAACAGACCTCTTACGAAACTGGTCGGTCCTCCACCATTCACAAAACTTTTTCCAAACCCCCTCCCTCAAATAAGCAGGCCTGTAGTTCTCATATGTGCCCGTGTGTTCCCTAATCTTTTTATCAGCCCTTGTTTTTTCACAATTGATGATTTTGTGAACATTATTTCGCATATGATGCATAATTGAATCCCGGGCATTCTCTTGAGTAGCATAATCAGGATTAAACCCATAGTATCGCTGTAAGAAAAAATGGATTAAAATAAATTAATGAAAGCAGAATCTGCTATATGATCTTTTTTGAATATTCTTTTACAACAAGGGCTGAGTTACTGTTATTCAGATCCCACATATAAATTCAACTCACCTAAAACTCAGTTAGAACAAGATTCCACCATCTAGGGTGCATCTGGTCAATATCCGTTTGCGATACGACACCCTCTCGCCAGAACCTACGCATAATAGCCAATAGTGTGCGAGATGCCGGACCAGACTCTATCCTGAAATTACAACAGAATTATTGAAAAATGAGAAAATTATTAACAAGGTAGAAAGAAAGTTTTAGTGAAATGTGAAGACATTTGTGAGGTGCACCAATTAAAACTCATTTTTACATAAATTTTCTTGGCATGTTCTAGTCATGAAAACAAGACGAACGACTGCAATTATGATTTATTATGTCACACACAAACATATAATCTGGACATGAAAACTTAGCTCACAATGATTCTTATAATATTTTAGATAAATGTTAGATAATAAAGCAGTCTTATACTAATAACTACCTAAGTAAAGATGCAGTTAATTTAATCATTTTAATACAATGTACTTGCTCATTATTTGCTATCCTGGTGACGATCGGCTGATTTGGTAAACTACCGAACAAGCCCGGTGAATAACCGCGTCCTCTATAATTCTGAGGGAGGACAACCTGACCCTCTATGATTTGGTCATTTTGATCTTGAGCTTGGTCATGATCCTCATCCATCGTATCTTAATTGCGATCTTCATCGTGTCCATGGCCTTCATTGCCCCTTAAAAAAATTAGACAGGTCACAAAGTGCTTTGTGGATATCATTCGGAAGAAGCTCACGAAGAGAAGAAGGCTACAACTTCTGCATGAATACATGACAATCATGTGACTTTATTCCGTGAAACTTTAATTGTGATACCTTACAACACCTAGCAATATTTGAAGAACATCCATCCGGTAATTTTTATTGAACCACCTAGTTATATAAGAGTTTTAGCCGATCTCGAGTGAGAGTGTATTTAGCCTTAGGCTTACGAGAACCATTTAACCATAACTCAGGCATGATGTTCAGGGCTTCAAAATCCTTTCTTGCAGCTATTGTGCCTTTTGATTTAAAATTACCTATCACCGTGTGAAAGACATTTTCAAAAATATTCTTCTATGTGTGCATCACATCAATGCAATGACGCAAAAGAAATATATCCCAGTATGGTAGATCAAAGAAACTGGTGACGTGTGTCCAATTATGTGTAACCCCATATCCATCAGCCCTTTCTTTGCTGTGCAGCTTCCCAAGTAGCGGAAAATGTATTCTCGCAAACTTCCTGCGCACTGTGAAACCTGTTGGAAGCCGTGGACGTTTATTCAAGAACCCTTTATGCAATAAATAAAAACTACTCTTCCTGCTGTGCATCAACTATTTGGCCTTGACTCCTCCCATACAAACATGACAACATAGCTTGCCCTTTCGTTGACCACCCGCTAACCATTGCTAAACCCGGGTAGTCACTAATAGTCCAAAATAAAGTTGCACTCAATATAAAATTAGTCTTTGTAGAAGCATCATACGTCTCCATACCACACTGCCACAACTGAATCAACTCATCAATTATAGGCTTGCGATAAATATTTAATTTTTTTCGAGGATCATTAGGCCCAAGTACTAGTAAAGTCATGAGCATGTATGGATCCTTCATGCACATTGAAGGAGGAAGATTATACACAAAAATTACAACATGCCAGACCAAGAAGATTCCTGAAGTACCATTGCTATTCAAAGGAAATCCATCTGTTGCAAGGCCAAGTCTGACGTTGTGAATATCCTGTGAAAAATCTGGATATATTTATCAAATTCTTTCCATTCCTCTCCATCCGCAGGGTGAGTAAGAAACCCTTCAGTGACAACTCGATTCTTATACCATTTCATATGTTCAGCAGTGTGGGCAGACATATACAATCGCTGTAGACGCGTTGTGAGAGGAAAATATCTTAAAACCTTTCTCGGATGGTATTGCTCCCTCCTTCTTTGGCATCTTGTATCGACTTATTCTGCAATATCTGCAACAAGAATTATCCTTATCATCACCAAAATATAACATACAATCGTTCTCATATGCGTGTATTTTTTCATAGCCCAAATTAATCTTCTTGACCATTTTCTTAATATCTCGGTACTTTGATGGAAGTGTGTGCTCTTCAGGCAACACATCAGCAATCAGGCTAAGCAACTCATCAAACCCCGTGTCACTGCAATTATTTTTACTTTTGAAGTGCACTAATCTCATGACAAACGTGAGCTTGGTGAACTTGGTATTTCCCGGATATATAGGGGCATCAAGATTGTGCATATTAATGTAAAATCTGCTTGCTTCAAAGTTCGGCTCCTTATGAGTATGATCTTGGTCACCAAAATCTTCAGGATTTGTATAATCTTGTTCACCAAAAGCATCCCTCAACATTTCATATTGATCGAACACATCTTCATGATCAATATTCATATGTTCATTACTTGACCGTCTACCTTCACCATGATGATGCCACACGGTGTAACTCTCAAGAAATACGGTAGCAAACAAGTCAAACTCGACATCTCTAATACTTTTGAAGTATCTATTTCTACATGTATTACATGGACAACTAATTTCCCCATTCAATTGCTCACAATTTTTTTTTGCAAATTTTAAAAAATATTTCACACCTTCACAATATTCTTTCGTCCAGCCATATCCGGTGGGATTAGTTCTTCGATTTATCCAACTCTGATTATTAAACATCTACAATATAACATAAAATAAAGAGTATCTATAAAATCAGATATTTTACTTTAAAAATGTACACTTATATAACAAACTTATAAATCGAACACATCATTTCGTAATAAGAATATAAAATTGAAATGGCTATAGTCATAAGCAATGATGTGCGAGTATGTGTTCAGATTTGTGCATATATATAAACACATCTTATTCAAGAAACATAAACATTTAAATTGGCATAAAATTGCAGAATACTGAAAAAATTAGATTGCAAAAGAATGCTTACATTGATGAATGATACGGTATGGTCAAAAGCAGGAGTGAAAAAAAGAAGAGCATGAGCGAAGAAAAGAGACAAAAGCTAGGAAGAAAGTTTGAGAAGCAGGGGAATGGGAATTCAGTGAGTCGGTAAAGCTACTTTACCAAATAAACTGATTCAGTCCTTTAGACGGATAAAACCATTCCTCAAAAGTATGATTTAATTTTATAATTTAAAAATTGGATTATAATTATTAAATATATGAACTTTTGACTAACTGCTACATCTGTCACAACGTAAGTCCTCCAAAAAATTTGGCGCCAAAAAATAATAATAATAAACTGATGAGCGCCAAATAATAATAATAAAATAAAAATGTTTGGACTGATTTTACTATTCGTCAAAAGCTAGAGGTCCAAAGTTAAAATTCCGTCACAAGCTCCTACTTATGTAGAATCCGTCAAAAGATTGCCGTCAAAAAATGGCTTATGTGTTGTAGTGAATTTTTTTCAAAATTTTTTCTCTAGAGTTTTTGTTTCGTAAATACTCAATCAAGAAGATAATAAACATGGATACTATAACTTATGTCTGTCTCACAAGCAAAAGCAATCAAATTTATATCAATACAGACACGTAACAAGTAACTTTATCCACCAATAGTGTTCATTATTACTACATAATAGTGTTTATGAGTGCATTAAATGCACCTACCATGTATTTACAACAATCATATTCCAACCAAGTTCACTTGTTTTTATATGGTAATATATATGTCCAACCGATTTTAGTCGCCTTTTAATCACATAACCGTTGTGCCCTCAAACGGGACCTGAAAAAAACATAACCAATCAAAATAGGTTGACTATGATAGTATTTACAACCAATGCTTTGGTGGGCTGGTACTTGATTGGTTTTGATAATAATAGCGAGCAACCATATTGGTTCGTTATGCTTCATTGAAAATGAGGATCAAACCAATGGACACGTGATAATCATATGGTTATAAGTTAATTACTTACACCAATATATAATGTTCAATATAAAATTCATAGATATAGAGAAAAGATCTATTGAGACCACAATTTTATCAGAGATCTCGGAGACCACCTATATTGTGCATTCAAAACACTATGAAATATATATTTTGTTGTGAAGTATATTCTACGAATATCAGTAATTAAAATTGTTGAAGATCTTTTAAGTTTAATAAATATAATGTGTATGTTCTGCAATTTGAACAAAAGTTCTGTAAACTAAATATATTTCACGGAATAAAACATTTTATAATGTTCTGCATGCAGTATATGCATAAAAATTCAAGATTTTCAATAAAATAATGATCTTTGTAGAACATAATTCGCAAAATATTACGTTTTGTAATGTTTTTATGCAAGATTTTAGTTGCAGAACATAAGTGATCTCCAAGGTCCCCAACAAAAACAAGGTCTCCATAAAACTTGACTCATATATATATATATATATATATATATCTTAAAATTAAATTATATGGAATCATTTAATGATATTAATTGCTAAACCACACTAATATTAGAAATATTATTTTTATGTCACGTTCAATATTTATGTAATTCGTCTTTGGATCTCTTGAAAGGCATGCTGAAGCAACCATTTCTAATTACTCTGTTTGTACGATCCTTTTTAGATCCTATGCAGCAAATATATGCAGCAAATACGGACATTTTTCAGAAGGATCTGTATAAATTATGCATATAAACAGCTGGGACGTTGCCCTTTTTGTAGTGATAATATTAATACAAGGACGGACACGCTAAGGATTTAGCTTTTCCATCAATGAGTTTGGTGATTTTCAATTTATGTTGTTTATAATTAAATGGTATGATTTTATATTCATTTCGTTTGGTAACTAACTAATTAAAAAGGATTTACTTATTGATGTGGCTATTCATGACTGGTCCCTTATAGGGTATTTATACTGATCCATTATTTTTCCAAAAGAGCGAAATTTAAAGAAAAAATATTTGAAGGAGAATCCAAGTGAAATGTCATTAGTTGATCAAGCAATTTCTTTACTAATTTCTTTAAATTTTCATTTATTTTATTATTTTCATTCATTGAAAGGCAACTTACTCCTTAAAGTGATGAAAATGATATATATGGGGTGTTAATTGCAAACTTATTGTCTATTGAAGATATTGTAATGTTAATATTATAATAACATTAATGAATCATGATTCTTTTATAGTTTTACATTTGTTTCTTTTTTTTCCATTGAGAAATTCATCCACTGCTAATGAGTTCATGTAAGATGAAAGTGTTGAAAACTTATTGGCATAGCCGTAAACAATTGTAAACTTTAATTAGTAGATTGAACAAAATTTTGTGAGAAAAGAATGGGAGATAATAATTATATGCTGGATCAATCTTATTTGGAAGTTTTTCTGAAATAAATAAATTAATTACTAGAATTGCATTTTGCACCCCTTTTTTGGCCAAAATTTAATTTTGTGTACCAATTTTCATAAATTACAGTTTGTATCCCCCTACTTTTAAATCCGCTTCGAGTTGTACACTTTTTGCCAAGTTGGATACAAGAAACTATTTTCGATCTCACAAGGATGCTGACCATTACACCAATGAGTACTGATAGTTGAAAGACGAGATTGAGTTCCTTATTCGAAAAGGAAGATTGAGTATGTATACTGGAGATGGTGAGTGGGTAGAAATGAACAATAATGAGAGAGAAAAAATTGATGAACGAAGGAAGGATCAAGATGATCAGGGGCGAAACCACCAACAACGAGGCCCGGTGATCAACATGATCTTTGCAGGACCAACTTAATTAGAATTACATTACATCATATATATACAATTAGTCATCCAATTCCCGTTTTTCTATTGAGTCATCATGATCTCTAAATAAATAACACCATCACTATCTATCACAAGAGTCTCATAAAAATGTTATGAAAATCTCATCAGTTGATTGACTACTCGTTCAATAGCCATCCCTTAGGTTGATTAGCCATTGAAAGCTTCAAAGATACTTATCAAAATTATGTTATATGTTTTGCTAATTATCAAGATACATGTATAATTTCTAACAGTGCCTTTAAACACTTTAAAATCATAAAATAATATCTCCCAAAAAAGATCACAAGTAAATCGAAAAATTACATGCTTCCTCTGAGCACAATCATAATTTATACTACAGAGAGAGAGGGATGGAGTGGGAGAGAGTTGCACTATATGAGAAAGAAATGAGATGAGTGGATAAAATACAATGAAGGAAAAAAATTAGGATATTATAATTTGTATATGATTATGTTTGGATGTAAAAAATTAGATAAGTCAGAAAATATTCTACGTACACCAATCAAACCTGTTAAACAATTGCATCAGTGCAGAACTATGTAGTTTTTATTGATAATATTGCATGATATTATACTACAATACAAAGTACGTAATTGTAGTACAATACAAGTAGTTTAAGGTTTAATATTTGTTTGGTCTATAATGTAGACAACACTAGATGAGTAAAGTAAGGATCAACACTTTGATGTCTCATCTACAGACACTAAAAGTGTTCGTGCATGGTGGCCACCTATAATTGCGAAAGGAAAGGCTACGCGCTTCTGGGTATGAAATGAGTAAAAAGACAATGATGTAAATATAAATATTAGATTTATGAGGGAGATTCATCTTTTTTAGAGATGGAGATCGGTTTGTAATTTTCTTATTAATAATTAATTAAATTATGTTTAGTTTTAGTGTTTCATTTCACTATAATTATGTTTTTTTTGAGTATGAGTGAGGATGGAGAAGTATATTTTGATTTTTAGTGTTAATAAGATAAAAATGTTGGTATAATCATATTTAACGGTGTAGTAGAATATTTTCAACCATCGTCAATCAAAAATGAGTCTGCTACTTCTTAATAGTAGTAAAGACACTCTACCTTCCTATTTTTGTCAATGATTACTCAAACCATTCAACCTCTTTAAACTTTAGACCTAGAATTATAAAATTATAAATGTCCAATCACTAGAATTTTCTTTATAGTATATTTTTATTTTCTTTACCAATTTATTACGGATTTTCACTTTATAACTACTATATAAAATAATTTTAAAAAGACATGACATAAATTTGTATAAGAATTTAGTTCCAAAATAATGAGATCGGGACTTTGGTGTAGTAATATATTTTATGGAAAGATTGGTGTCATAGTTAAATATAATATGGATTCTAGGAGTGAAATATATTACGATATCGATAATCGAAAGAAGAAATATGATTGTATCTCAAAATTACTTATTGGGTAAAAAAAGTTAGTTAGGGTCTATCCATGTGATCAAGTCATTAAGTCTTTACCAGAACATTAATAATGGAAGTATTTTTTAACCGAGTACCCGTATAATAAGTTTTCCTGGGTTCGCCAAGAAATTCTGGTGAAAGTACATGGTAATTCAAGTATGGGTCAATATATATATATACACACCTCCTATATAAGTTGTACGACACTTACTTTACCGTGTCTTTTCACCATCAGAAAAGGAACGAATAAAAACTACTTCCATGAGTGCATAGTTTAAAAATACTTCTATTTTGACCAATCTAGTAACGATCAACTGAATTGATTATAGTGAACCTAAAAAGTTTTTTAACAAAATTAAGTGATTCCGAGATACACTTACGCTTCCTCTTTTCATTACAAACATATCACCATCGATGATGATTCTCAGAATCTATATCACAATTGTGGAAAACCCTTTTGTTTTCATCAAATTTATTTATATGCACAAAACTTTATCTTAACACATTGTTTTGGCATTGATCATTTCCTAATTATGTTTTCTAGAAAGTATTTGTACCTAAGTGTTATTTTTCTTCACTGTACCAATTTTGGCTTCCATGACCTTGTTTGACTTACTTTATTCTAAATTTTTTTTAAAAAAAAGAATAATCAAAGGTATGTGTACTATTGAATCAAAGTTATTATCTGGACGTCGTATTTTTTTGTGCTTATTTAGAAATATTATTATTTACGCTACTTTATTAATGGTGTCGACCTGGGAATTTATTGATTTTTTGTTGAAAAGTTAAACTATATTTTCAACTATTATTAGACATACAAATGAACCGAGCCGAGTCAAGTTTTGTCTGAACCGAGACGAGGTTAGGTTTTTTAAGATGAGCTGAGCCGAGACGAGTTTACGAACATACCAGTTTTATTATTTTAAATTATTGAGACATTTATAATTTTAAAAATCCTATATTACTTTTTTTAATTTTTTATGTCGAAATTTTATTAAGTTCAGATGTTTTTACTTAAATTTGGTTTTTGAAAATTACAAATTACCTTATGGTGTTTATGAAAATGTGAGTTGTAGGCAAAGATCATGATAAAAATGTTGAATAGTTTCCTTGGGGAAAAACTAGGTATTTAATTTAGAAATATACTCTTTTTTTGAATTAATTAAATTATTAATAAATGGCGGTATTATGTCTATACATTTTCTCTGGATCTTCATCTCTGATCTGGAATAATGGAATCAGATTGATTAATATTCGTGAATTCTCTCACGGTATCAGAGCAAGTCGGTAATGATCTTGTTGTTACTGTTGAAATTTCTTCCATATCGATGTATAATCGACTCAAAACCCGAATTTATATCATTTAGCTCACATTTGACCATGGGAAATTCGCCTAATGATAATGATACTGTAAGAGCTAATATACCATTATTTGAGGGTTTTAGGGAGTTGTTGAGTTTCTAGATTAGGTAATTGATGTTGATAATATTTCAATATCGATAATTTTATTAATGTCATGGGTCTTCCTAAAAATATGCAGACTGTGACAACTCGGGTCAAATCCCGAGCATTTTTCAAAATCGGGTCCTGTACCGATTGCGAGTCCGAAATAATTAGAAGCTTGTTATCCTAATTACAACCAACTTGGATAAACAACAAGTCCACCAAAAGATCATGATTTATTGGTGCATATAGTAGTAGTACTTTCCCATATAAATTGAACAGAAGTCTCAAATCTTATTGATGTGGGATTGGGATGTTACAAGCTCCCCTGCCTAAACTTTTGACATTCTCATAGGGTTTAAATGAATAGCCCATGGGAACAAGATTATACATCTCTACCCATTATGGGATAATACCGATTGGCGTCGTGTCCCCACCTCAGAATCTCAATCCATTTTAGGATAATACCACCGGCCTTTATCTTCCCACCTTCGATAACTTAACGAATCAAGATTTAGAGAGTCAGCTCTTTTACCATATGTGACAACCTGGGTCAAATCTTGAGTATTTTTCAAAATTGGGTCCAATCATGATTCTGAGTCTGAAATAAGTCGAAGACTACTATCACAAATGCAGCCAATTTGGGTAAACAACAAGCCCACCACAGGATCCCAGAAGATCATAATTTGTTATTGCACATAGTAATAATACTTTGCCTTATAAACTGAACAACAAATTTTAATCTTATTGCTGTGGGACTGGGATATTACACTTGCTAAGATTTTTATAATATAACAATATTTAGTGATATTTTAAAATTATTCAACTTAATGTCACATAATAATATAAGTTATTGGCGAAAAGTTTTATTTACAAGAATCAAATAATTAAGCTGCATTTCTGAAAAACTATTAATGCTATTTTGTAGTTTCCAAATAAACTCTTTAGTCCTGGTTTATTGTTTGATGTAACTTTTGATGTTAGTGAAGGTAAAATACAGATTTAGCCAAAAATAAGGGTTTTTTAACTTTTGGAAATAATGATTATAAATATATCTAGTTCTAGATCGTGAATATGAACGAAAACATGATTTAGCCTAATTTAATTTAATACAGGGTTAATTAGAATTTCATAACCAATTCATTTCTCTTGATAATTTTATACAACAGGTCTAACATCTGCTATGTATTATTCATCAAATTAGCGGACAACAAAATTAACTTATGCTATGTGGATTTATACTTGGGTACCACCTTCAATCACATAGTTCAAGGCCGGGCTTGTATCAAAGAATGGTCCAAACAAGAAAAAGAGATATGCCCAACACTCTTCCTGTAGAATAATATCAAAAACAACACCAAGGAAAATACCAAACATTCAACGTCCAAGAAGGACAGTCTCAGGCCAAGAATAAAATCTGCAGCAAGTTCAAGGGCAAATGTAAGAAAATAGTATTCATTTATGTTTTATATTCATTTTTTAATTTCTTCATTACCATATTATTTACGTGTTTTCACCTTAGGTTTAATAAGAAAGTTTCATGACGTGGATACATAATTATGATAAATTACATTCATCACTTGGACACATGTCCATCATAATTTTAGCAGTACATAGAATACCATAAATACTATTTTTTTTGACAGGGTACCATAAATACTATGTATGCTTTATTTTCACACTATATATGTCATTCATGATATTTTGTTTATTTTATTTTCACAAATAATATAATGGAAACTAGGACTTTGTTTCTTCCACCAATAAAACATTATGTTCAATGTTTAGCTTATTTATTTTAGACCAAGAACTTCAAATAAATTCTCACTTCAAGAAAAAAGTGTCATAAATAACCGAAAAAATTGGTCGCAATTTGCCCTTGTACGTTGGAAATGAGTGCAAAACTGACACTCGAATGACCGATATAATCGGTCGTTTAAAACGGGGTTGGTTTTGACCCATTGGTTGGAAATAAAACGTAAACCGACTTGATCGACCAAACTTTTTAATTGTTTAAAATATTTGGATATCTTAACATGTGACCCCAGATACCGCGGTGGAAATCCACTTCACAACTATTTCCCACTATCTGACCTATATTTTGGTTGGAAAAGGTTGGTGAGAAATATAGAATTATTTATGACCAATTTGCGGTGGTTTATAGACACAAAAAAGCTATATATTATATTTGATCGTGTATATAACAGTAGGCCGAAAATGAATAATCAAATCTATTGTGCAAAATCGACCATGTTGAAGCAGACGTTAGTGAATGACTTAGATTTTGGGCACTTATTGTGAAAATGGTGGCTAAAACTTAAATTTGGTCACTTTAAAGAAAAGTATGGTAAAATCGGTTCAATAATTTGATTATTTACAAAAAAATATATCAAAATCAAATTCTTTTAAATGCAAATAACATAATCATAGAATTATTTTTCATTATCATCATTAAATAATAAGTGACGTACAATTAGTTAAAATTAAAATACTTTATTACAAAAAAATTAAAATGAATTACAATAGAACTAAATTAAACACGAAATAGTATAATTCTTTTATCGATAAAATCATCACATTGTTCACAAGTGAACCATCTTCTTCTTCACCATTATTGTTTTCAAAATTTTGTTTGAACAAAGTGATTTTTTCATTTGCCCAAATTAACCCATCATTGACTAGTATATACAAACATACATATAATATTAAGATATTTGAATACAAATTCACATATGTAAAAATATAAAGTTAAATATCTTTACATGAAAAAACTAGACCCATATAATCAAACACCCACTCACGATGAAGTTGATTACACCAAAAATTGGTTATTATAATGATATGATAGATCGATTAGAAGATATACAAATAAAGGAAATTAGAAAGAAAACATATTAACATGCCAATTGGATTAAATCCAACTGAATGATTCAAAAAATCAGTTGATTATATAACTACCGGTTAAATAAAATTTTCACGAAAATTCAAATTTTACAGGATAAACTAAAATAACTATTTCTGGTCAGTTACAATCACTATGAGATTTATTTTGTAATAACGGCTAATTTAATTTTTCAGCCAAAAAAATTCATGAAAATTCAAAATTTTCACGCTAAACTAAAACTAACAGAATTGGGTTGCTTTTCGTCATTAAGTGGTTGGTTTTGTAATGATGGATTATTCAAATTTTTAAGAAAATTTAAATTCTCCCCTAAAAATTTGATGAAAGATAAAACTTTTTTTGCAGCTAAACTAAAATCGTTTGAATGCACATGGTTATAGTCTCCTAAACTCATACTCTAACACAAAATATAATCGATATTTTTAAATTTCTGTTTACTTTTTATAATCATCTTTCCATTTAATATGTGACCTTTCGTAACAAAAATAATTTTTTCATAATAATATTTTATTTTTTTCATAATATTTTTTAGAAGGTTTTATCACAATTTAGTGAAATATTAACTTATTATAAAATAAAATTTCTTTTTATATATTTTTTACATTACTTTAATATATTTGAGAGGACTTATTGTATTTTATAATATTTTTTATGTTTTATATAATTAAACAAAAAATTGAAAAAAATAATATCCACTCTCTTATTTATAGACCACTTTGGTCACTTAGATGAGTGGCTTTTGAAATCATAAATAACCAATTGGAGCCTAGCTGTTGATTTTGGGTAGTTGCTTTTGAAATATGGGTTGATTCTCATCTAATCATTTTAATTGGTTGGTTTTAGAGAAGAACGTTCTAAAATTCAAAATAAATCTTATTTCCAACTGATGGAAAAATGATTAAATATTAGAAAAATATAGTCCTTTAGGCCATACAGTCAATTTTGCTTTGAATGTTTTTTTCTAGAATATAAATGGTAAAAATTGGTGTAAAATACACTATATCCCACGGCCACCAAGGATTTTTTTTCAAAATTTCCTTTCTAGAATGTATGTTTTGAAATTACTCAACCAAGGAGATAATAAACATAGGTACTATAACTTATTTATGTTAGAAGCCAAACAAAATGAATCTGTATTAAAACATACTTCTTTTGTTATTTTTGGGCTCCAACCTGACATCTGTTGGGAAATTAATCTAAACTTGTTTTATTGTGTTAAAGTTTTATTTTATTTGTTTTAGATGAGTTTGTACATGTATGACTAGGTCATGCATTTACTAGAGAATAAGTAGTGGTCTCAATAATAAACACAAGTACCGGATAAAAACGAGGAGTAGTTGCTATTTTATAGGTTTAGTTGTTTGATTTATATTTACTTGTAATCATTCATTTTATCATTAGTGGAATACATTATTCAATATATACACCATGAGTTTTTGTCACAGGAAGTTGTGTCACTGATATACTTATATATATAGACACATAAACAAGTCTCATGCAATTCTCACATCCCGTATGGCTTTCAAACTGAGCCCGTATGGCTAATAAACTGAGCCCGTATGGCTATTAAATTGTTGAGCCCGTATGGCTAATAAACTGAGCCGTATGGCTAATAAACTGAGCCCGCATGGCTAATGTTTTCCTTCTAACACTCTTCCTGTAGATATACTTATATATATAGACACATAAACAAGTCTCATGCAATCCTCCCAGCCCGTATGGCTTTCAAACTGAGCCCGTATGGCCAATAAACTGAGCCCATATGGCTAATAAATTGTTGAGCCCGTATGGCTAATAAACTAAGTCGTATGGCTAATAAACTGAGCCCGTATGGCTAATGTTTTCCCGTCTAACACTCTTCCTGCTCGTCGGCCCTTCAACTTATTTGCCCTTCTGGCACGTTCACCTCCAAGAAGTGTTCCATCTCGTTCTGCATGACATCATGCCAATGTATCACATTTTATGCTTTCTGCAGGCTTCTCCGGCACCGTCTCATCTTTCTCGGCAGCCACATACCACACATGCATCCCATACTACACATGCAGCTTTGCAACCATCCTTGTGCAACGCCTACCTCAAGCAAAAGACAAAGCATCATATCGGGTATGGCTATTTCTTTTCCACATTTAACACCAGCAGGTCACCATTAAGAACCCTAAGCTCGGATACCAAATGTTTATGTGTCTATATATATAAGTATATCAGTGATAAAAACTTATGGTGTATATATTAAATAATGTATTTTACTAATGATAAAATGAATGATTACAAGTAAATATAAAGCAGCTAGTGTGCAACGTGCATAAAAAACTGCTGGTTTTCTACAACATCTCACTTTTTCTATCAATAGTGTGGCGCCACATGCACCTACCATGCATTTCCAACTAGGGGTTTTTAACCAATTTTAGTTTCCTTTTAATCTGATGTGTACTACCATATGACTGTTTTGACATAATATGGGATCTACAAAAATCATATCCAACTGAAATCTGTGGATTATGATAGTACTTCCAACCCATGCTTCCATTGGTTTATGTCTATAGGGAAAAAAATGACCAACGGTGGGTTTTTACTTGGTTGGTTATGATCATAATTCTGATCATCCATATTGGTTGGTTATACTTAATTAGAAATGAGGATCAAAATCAATGGAAGTGACAGTCACATTTGTGATGGTAGCCTATGGACCCTATTTCGTGTAGTGTCTTCCCATAAACCTCTCCATGGCTAAATATATACACGGAGATTTAAGGGGTACGGTGTAAAAGAAATCACCTGATACTCACTTACTTACTATAAGCTCTGAATGCAAGAAAATAAAACGGAAGTTCTTATTTTAAACTGGAAGAATACAAGGGATTTAAAAACAAAAGAAAAGAGTAGTTAGTACAAATCAGGAACTACTACACTACCAGACTCCTACATAACCTCTGCTACTGTTTATTTAGCTCCTAAACTGACGATGTACGAGAAGACTGGTCCCTGGATACACATGACAACAACTATACTTGAGAAACTAATAACCAAAAAAATAAATAGGTAAATATGTTTAGATTAAATCCAACATACGGGGTCCTTGGCCCCCTGAGATGGGAAGAAATACCAGGTAGTATAAAATTTAATAGTCATTGTTTCTTTAGCACACTTGTCAAGTGGGTTGTGTTTGGTAGCAGACAAGAGTTCGATCCAGGCTTGCCAAGAGGCCAGTGTTGCAAGCTTATTGATATTTCTCACTTTGTGAATGCGTGCTTTCATGAATACTTAATAATACATGTCATAATTTTGTTTTTTATTAAAACTCTTCCCATTGGATGTTCAAGTTTTTTTAAGGTATGTTGTTTTATATATGTTATTGGTGAATATATAGTTTTAACTTTTAAGCATATCAAAGAGAATTTGTGTACTAATACATGTATGATGGTGTTGCATTATAGTTGTTCACAAATACTGGTAGTGTTGGCTATTAAATATATATCTTGTGTGGTGGAATGATAAACGTTCAGATAAATTTTAATTTTATCCACTTGCAAGTTCAGGCTATTAAACTACTATAAGATAACATCTTGTTCAAGAGATGGACAATATATGTTATTGCATACCAGAGTTAAATTCTCTCTAACCTCTAAGCAAATTGGACCCCTTAAAATTATTTTCTGCCTCCGTCACGTGTATACATATGTTGACTAGATAATGATAGACATATATGGGTTTTTTTAATATGATTTCATTATTTCCACCAATATATATTGTTCAATACAAAAATTAAGCAGTGAAATTTTATTATATATATCTTTAAATTAAATTACATGGAATCATTTAATGATATTAATTGCTAAACTGTACTAATATTAGAAATTTTGTTTCTGTGTCAGGTTCAAAATTCATATGATCCGACTTTGGATGTGCTTAATATACCCCCTGTGCAACCATTTCTAATTGCTCCACTTTTTCAGATCCAATGGCTGAAAAAATACATACATAAATAATGTATATAAATAGCAGGCACGTTTCCCTTTTTGTAGTACGAGTATTAATACAAGAAGGGATAGGCTAAGGATTTACATTTTCCAGAGTTTGGTGATTTACAAGTTCTGTTGTTGATTGTCAAATGGTATGAAATTTCATATGCATTTAATTTGGTAAATAAGAAATTAAAAATGATTTATTTATTGATGTGGCTACTCATGATAACTTATTGTTTTAAGGCTACATTGGTCACTTTTTGTTGAATATAAATAGTAAAATACACTATATCTAACAAAGAAAAATGAAGAATTTTTTTTCAAAATTTTTTCTCTAAAATTTTTGTTTCGTAAATACTCAATCAAGAAGATAATAAACATGGATACTATAACTTATGTCTGTCTCACAAGCAAAACCAATCGAATTTATATCAATACACACACGTAACATGTAACTTTATCCACCAATAGTGTTTATTATTGTAACACAATAGTGTGTATGAGTGCATTAAATGCACCTACCATGCATTTACAACAATCCCATTCAAAACAAGTTCAGTTGTTTATATATGGTAATATATATATTTATTACCAATTTCAGTCGCCTTTTAATCACATGACCGTTGCGCCATAAGGCGGGACCTGCAAAAAAACATAACCAACCAAAATAGGTCGATTATGATAGTATTTAGAGCCAATACTTGCGTGGGATAGTACTTGATTGGTTATGATCATAATTGTGAGCAACCATATTGGTTCGTTATGCTCCATTGAAAATGAGGATCAAACCAATGGACATGTGACAGTCATATGGTTATAAGTTAATTACTTCCACCAATATATAATGTCCAATATAAAATTCATATATATGTAGGGATCATATCTATTATTGTATTCTTTTGTGCATATCATAGTATTGATCATTTAGTGACTCCTCAAATCTAGATCCTGAATTTGGAGGGCGTTGCAATAGTCGGTTGTAGGGAAGTGTAAGGCCACGTGTCGAGGAGCCCCATTACCATGTAGCACTGCCATGTCGGGTCATGGGACAATGATATGTCAGATGGGCCCCGTCACATGTCATGCACGCGTGAGGTAGTCCAGGTTAGTCGGCGAAAAATTTGGAAAAAATGTAAATAACTCTAAGGATAATCCAATCGGACGTTATTTTTTAATACAACTATACCAACTGAAATTCCTGTCGGTAAATGCCATATTTCTTGTAGTTGTTAGAACTACAGAGTAACTATATATATTACTATGTGTTTAGTTTGAAAAACTAAGAAAACAAGATGCACGTTGAACAACTTAAGTTTTATTCTGCAGAACAAGTACAAGATAAATACTACACCAAAAATAGTAGTTGCTAGAAAATAGGACCTGTAGAAACTAACTTTCCTGATACAAACCAAATACTAGACTTATTCTCCTATAACTCCTGAAAATACTCCATAGCTACAAAGACCACATCTAAGAAGTTGATCACGACTAACTAATGAATTCAGACGTAATTAAATAACAAAGATAAACAAACAAGTTTAGAATAAACTCCAACAAACTCTCCCTTAGTCTAAACTTGTTTCTGAACTTCCTTGACTCCCAAAAGTTGGCGCATCCTTTCATACTTGACTGTAGTTAAAGCTTTTGTCAAAACATATACGCGCTGCATATCAGTCCTGATGTGTTTAACAACAATCTCTTCCTTCTCCATACATTCACGAATAAAATGGTACCTAATATCTATATGTTTGTTGCGACCATGGAACACCAGATTCTTGGCAAAATCGATAGCTAATTTGTTATCGATAAAAATAACCACTAGACCTGCTTCATCACCAGTTACTTGAGATAACAGTTTCCGTAACCAAACTGCCTGACATGCAGCCGCCGTAGCCGCCATGAATTCTGCTTCACAGAAGGAAAGTGCAACGCACCTCTGTTTTTGTGAGACCCAAGTCACAAGACTTTCATTCAAATAAAAGACTATTGCACTGGTGCTTTTCATGTCCTTTATATGCCCTGCCAAGTCACTGTCTGAATACCCCCTTAAAACATTATTTCCACTTGTTTATGTGTATATCAGACCATATCCCAGAGTACCCTTCACATATCGAAGTATACGTTTCGTCGCATTCTGATACATCAGGGTAGGGTTCTCCATAAACCGGCTTACAATTGCCACCGAATAAGCAATATCCGGCCTTGTGTGTACCAAATAACGAAGTCCCCCAATCATGCTCTTAAACTGTGTGCAATCGACAGCAACTCCACCTTCATCCTTAGTGATGTATTTTTTAGGATCCATAGGATATTTTGTCGAGTTACAATCAGCCATTCCTGCTTTCTCCAAAAATTTTCTTGCATATCCCGATTGTTTCAACTTCATGTAGCCTTCCCCCTGGTTTACCTCAATACCCAAATAATAGGATAACTTACCCAGGTATGTCATATCAAACTTACTACTCATCTGTTTCTTAAAATCTTTTATCATCTCCGAATTAGAACCTGTAACCAAGATGTCATCTACGTAAACAGTTATAATGAAAACTTCTCCTCCCACTCGTCTTGTATACACCACGTGTTTATACGGGCACCGTGTGAAACAAAGCTCTTCCAAATACTGATTTAATGTCGCATACTAAGCACGGGGTGCTTGTTTTAAACCATACAAAGTTTTCAACAATCTATAAACCAAATGCTCATTGCCTCTTTTGACATAGCCCTCAGGTTGATTTACATAAATTTCCTCTTGAACCTCCCTATTCAGAAAAGTTGTTTTAACATCGAGGTGATGCACCTCCCAACTTTATTTCGCAGCAAGAGCAACAAGTAAGAGTACTGTTTCTATGCATGTGAATGGATCAAAAATCTCCTCGAAGTCGATACCCCTCTTCCGAACATACCCTTTCGGTACTATTCTCGCTTTATACTTTTATATCTCACCATTCGCATCACGTTTCAACTTATAAACCCACTTCAAATCTATGGATTTCCTTTCCGATAGTAACTCTGTCAATTTCCAAGTGTTGTTTTTTTCCACAGATTCGATCTCTTGACTCATAGCCTTTCTCCAATTAACATCCTTTGCTGCTTGACTATAATGCGTAGGTTCATCTATACCCATCAAGTAAAATTCTTCATCCTCCAATTCGATTACTTTTGTGTAGGCATAAATATCTGCAAGGCTTCTCATGTTTCTCGGCTCACTGTCGCTCCCAGACTCCAGATTATCTAATATTGAACCCAAGTCACGAACACGATCAGAATCTGTATCGTCACTTCCATCACTCGACTGTTGTGGTGTGATCAATTATCCTTCGTCTATATCTTCATTTGTCTGTGCTATGCCATTTATAATTACTATAAATGAAACAACCTTGTCATCCTCAAGATGTTTTTCTGCATTCCAAGTCCACATTTTCTTCTCCTCGAAAAGTATATCCATACTAACTCACACTTTCTTTATTTCAAGATCATATAGTCGAAATGCCTTTGTACCAGGCTTTTTGCAAAGATACACCACTTCTTTACTCCTATCGTCCAGTTTTTTTAAATTTGTACCTGCCACTCTCATATGAGCTTCACACCCAAACACCCTTATGTGCTCAACATGAGGCTTCACTCAGCATCACGCTTCATAAGGTGTGATCCCTGTAACAGCCCGGGTTAGTAACCTGTTCAGTATGTTTATTGAATGCCTGATCGCCTCTCCCCAGAAGTAATTTGGCATTTTAGCTTCCTTAAAGAAGCTTCTAGCCATCTCAATCATAGTCCGGTTACGCCTTTCAACGACCCCGTTTTGTTGGGGTGAGTATGGAGCCATAAAATATCGAACAATACCAGTTGCCTCACAATACGCCACAAAATCCTTAGACATTAATTAACCTCCTCTATTCGTCCTAAAAATTCATATCTTTCTTTCTCGAGTCTCAACTAGTGCACGAAATTTTTTAAATGCCTTGAATACGTTATCCTTGCTCTTTAGTAAGTATGCCAACATAACTCGACTCCAATCATCAACTAGTAAAAATACATACATGTTCCCTCCTGGTGTGCTTGGCGAAATCGGGCCATAAAGATCGCCATGGACAAGTTTCGGGGCTTCTTTCGAGCTGAACATTGACTATGACGGGAACGACTTCCTCGTTTGTTTCGAGACCAAGTATCCTGTACACATCTCCTTAGGATGTTCAATGTTGGGTAGACCATATACCATTTTCAGAGTTGACATTTGCTTCATGGCCTTGAAATTTATGTGGCTAAAACGAGAACGCCACAACCAACTCTCTTCCTCAATTTTTGACAGTAATCTTTTAGCATCATTGTTCTCTATAATTATTTTATACAGTCTATTTTCATAACATTTCACCTTCATAATTAATTCCTCTTCTGAATCTCGGAACCACAGGAAGTCACCTCTAAGAATCACATTATTCCCTTAAGAAGGCGTTCCTCCCCGTTCTTGCATTTTATAGCTATTGACCCTCTCCCCTTGATGAGAACAACTGACCCGTCTCCAAAATTCATACGCCCTGTCACATTCTCATCAAAGACGCTGAATTTTGATCGCTGGCCTGTCATGTGATTGCTTGTACCGTTGTCGAGGTACCACATGTTTGACACTACTTCTGCCTTTCCTTCCTTCAATTTTGGTGTCACACTCTCTTCGTTTATCAGCATCACAACATCTTATTTATCTTTAACAGCCTCTGTGAATAGTAAGGCTGGTTCATTGTCTGGTATTTGTGCAATATTAGCTTCCTCTCTGTTCTCACTTTCACATTTTAGCTTTTGACAGTCCGCAACAAAATGTGCGTAGGCACTACAATTAAAGCATCTCACTTTACTTTTATCTCGTACTCCCCGTGGACTCTCCCTACCTCGATACCTTGACCCATATTGGGTCTCATGTCCTCCCTTGTTTGAGCATTTCAACCATTCATCCCATGTCAGCAACAATTTCTTGTCTTCTTTCCCTCTTTTGTTCCACTCTTCTTCTGTTAGAAGCAGCTGTCCATAATCGCTTTCAACTTGACCACGAAGCCTCTCCTCATGAGCTTTTAACGAACCAATGGTTTCTTCAATCTACATCTCCTCGATGTTACCAAATTATTCGATGGTAGAAGCTCTCTGGAGGAATTTTGTTGGTACAACTCTCAGGAGTTTTTTAACCACATATGATTCTGCTACTTATTCACCAAGGGCCTGTATCTTAGTTATAAGCCCACTCATCTTTAAGTAGAAATCATCCAGAGTGTCTGTATCCTTCATAATTATGGGTTCAAACCCTGCTTTCAGAGTTTGTACCTTTGCTACTTTCACACATTCTGCACCCTGACACACGGTTTTCACAGCCTCTCATGCGTCTTTTACAGTCTTCTTTTTGGCGAGGGATAGCAGATTGTCTTCCGGGATGCCCTGGTATATTGCTGCTAGGGCTATCGTATCTGTTCTATCATCGGTGGTCGTATTTGGATCAATCGGTTCTATAGCTACCCAAACACCATGAGCTTGCATATAAATCTTCATTTTCATGGCCCAAGCCATGTAATTTTCTCGTGATAGCATGGGATAACTCAAGCTTACTGTTCCATCTTTCAATTTTCCCGTTTCTACGGCCGTCATTCTTGTTGTTCCTGTGTTTCAGTATATGATATATGTATGATTCAAATATTGTAGAATATGGAACAGTGCTAGAACTTTGTTATCTTACTTTTTTTTTACCTTAAAATGATAATACATGCTTCTCCATTTATAGTAGGGGAATTCAAACCATCATACATGAATCTAAATATATCCTTTGAGTTTCATGGTTCACATTTAATGTGACTTTACGTATTTCAGAAATCAGAATTTAGTTTATTTAACAAATTCCCCTCTTAAACTAACTCCTTTCGATCCTTCATGCCCATCAACCTTTTGAAATTATCAAATAGAGTTTTTGACAATGGTTTGGTCAACACATCTGCTATCTGATCTTTGCTTGCAACATGACATAAATGCACACTTTTTCCTTTTACATGCTCCCGAATGAAATGAAATCTGACATCGATGTGTTTGCTCCTTTCGTGATGAACTGGATTCTTTGCTAGCTCAATCGCAGACTTGTTATCAATTCTGATCTCAGTTGACAGAGGTTGTGGGATCTTTAGCTCATGAACTAACCTCCTTAACCATATGGCATGAAAAACACAGTAAGAGGCTACTACATACTCTGCCTCACATGTAGATAATGAAACTATAGGCTGGTTCTTGGAGTACCATGTGAATGCAGTTTCTCCCATAAAAAACATATATCCATACGTACTCTTGCGATCATCCACGTCTCCACACCAATCACTGTCATAATATCCCAGCAACTTGTAATCTTGTGTACTAGAATAAAATAATCCCATGGATTTTGTTCCTTGAAAATATCACAGAATTCTTTTATTTGCTTTCCAGTGTGTCTGTTTTGGGTCTTCCATAAATCTGCTCATAATTCCAACACTGTACCGTAAATCAGGTCTTGTGCATGTGAGATACCTCAAGCTCCCAACTAGACTTTGGTACAAGTTTGCATCCACTGACGCTCCTTCATCAAATTTTGAGAGTTTTGTACCCAATTCCATGGGTGTTACAGCTAGATTGTAGTGTTTCATGTGAAATTTCTTTAGAACACTGTTAGCATATGATTCTTGTGATATAAAAATTCCAGACTCATCTTGCTTCACATCAATTCCAAGAAAAAATCTCATCAAACCCAAGTCTGTCATCTCAAACTCTTTGGTCATCTCCTTTTTAAATTCCTTAACCAGGTCTTCATTGTTACCCATAAAAATAAGATCATCAACATAGAGTGCAACAATTAATAAATTATCTTGCCTTACTTTGACATACACTGCAGGTTCAAATGGACATTGGATAAATCCATTCTTCTTGAAATAAGCATCAATATGGGTGTTCCATGCGCGTGGCGCCTGTTTTAAACCATATAACGCCTTGTATAGTTTTAACACCATTCTTTCTTGCCCTACCCTTACATAACCGGGTGGCTGGTTCACATACACTTCCTCTTCTATTTTTCCATTCAAAAAAGCTGATTTTACGTCCATCTGGTAGATAGGCCATTTACATTGAGCTGCTTGAGAGATTAGAAGCCGTATTGTCTCCATTCTTGTAACGGGGGCAAAAACCTCATCATAATCTATTCCAGCCTTTTGTCGGTACCCCTTTGCGACTAACTGCGCCTTGTATATCTCTATTTCTCCTTGGGCATTCATTTTCTTCTTATAGACCCATTTAACATCTATGGGCTTACAACCTTTTGGAGGTTCCACTAGTTCCCAGGTTTTGTTCTTTTCAATAGCCCTGATTTCCTCATCCATTGCAGCCTGCCACCTTTTTATGTTACTGCTTCTTCAAAAATTATGTTTGTCTGTGTCAGCTACCAAACACACCAGATGCACTTCATCTGTTGTTTGATATATTTCTTGCAAATTCCTCATTCTAGGATTCTGGGGCTCCTCCTCAGCATCTTTTGGTACATCATGGCTTGGTGATTTTTCTGATATTGGAAAAACATTTTCCTGAGCTTCCTTCTCTAGTGTTAAATTCCAGTTCCATGCATCATCTTCTTGTATGTACACATCTCGACTTATATCCACCTTCATTCGAACTGGATCAAGTAATCTGTAAGCTTTTGATTTTTCATCATATCCAATAAAAATATACCTCCTGCTTTTGTCGTCCAACTTTGTTCTCTTCTGATCTGGGACATGTGTGTACGCCAGGCTCCCAAAAATCATTAGGTGTGATACAGTGGGCTTGGTAGCACTCCACAGTTCTTGAGGTGTTTTAATTCCCAAATTTGAATGTGGACATCGATTCTGGATGTATACAACACACTGGACTGCTTCTGCCCAGAGTTCTTTTGGCAATTCCTTACTCTTTAACATTGATTGTACCATGTCTAGAATAGTCCGATTTTTACGTTCAGCAATGCCATTCTGTTGTGGTGAATATGGAGCTGTTAAAAAATGTCTTATTCCCTGTTCTTCACAGTATTCTGCAAAAACTTTTGAAGTATATTCTCCGCCTCTATCTGAACATAAAGCCATGATATGCATTTCTTCCTTCTTTTCTACCGAGGCTTTAAATTTCTTGAATACTTGTAATGCCTCACATTTTTCTTTTAAGAAATAAACCCCTGTTCTTCGTTAATAATCATCTATAAAAGTAACAAAATACCTCTTGGAACCATATGACTTGGGTGTGATTGGACCACATATATCTGTATGTACCAACTCTAGAGGCTTTGTAGCACGATAAATTGCCTTCTTTTGAAATGAATTTCTTGTTTGTTTTCCCACCACACATTCTTCACAAAAATCTTCTGTGAAAAGCATACTTGGTATTCCATGAACCATTCTTTTATTTGCCAACTCCTTCAAACCGCCATAGTGTAAGTGTCCAAATCTCGTGTGCCATAAAGTCGCTTTGTTCTCTGACCTTGCTTGTAGACAAGTCTCCTGTATATTCTTCAAATTCAACTTGAACATCTGATTTTGGGACATTTCAATTTTAGCAATTGTCTTGCCAAATTTATCCTTTAAAAATATTGCTTTGTTTTCCATAAAAACAGAGTATCCTTTCTCAAGTAATTGACCAAGGCTTAGGATATTATTCTTCATATCAGGAACGTAATACACATCTTCAATGCTTCCTGGTTTGCCATCCTTTCTAGTAAAATGTATTTTGCCCTTTCCTTTCACTTCTATTATTGATGAGTCTCCAAATGATACAACTCCAGAGTTTATTTCTTCTAAATCACTGAAAAGATGTTTGAGGCCAGACATATGGTTGATGGCCCCACTATCAAGATACCACATAATGTTATCTTCAAGAGCCATACCTTGGCATGCCATTAGTAGAATACCTTTGTCTTGTTGCTCCCCCGTCTCAGCAAAATTTGCATTGTCCTCAACCTTCTTGTTAAACCAGCAATCTTTGGCAAAGTGTCCAAGTTTTCCATAATTATAACATTCAACAGGTCTATTACCTCTTCCAGGATTTGTTCTTCCAATTCTGCCACGACCACGTCCTCGGCCACGCCAATTTTGTTGATTATTTGTTTGTATGTTTTCTTCATATCTGCTGCTTCCAGAGACACGTCCTCTGCCTCGAGTAAAATTTTGATTTGAACGTCCACGTCCTCTTCCTGTTCCTTTGGTGTATTGTGTGTACAACGCCTTGTCCTTGTCTTCGATTGTGACACTACTCTTCAGTGCTTGTGATTTCGCCTCTCCTGTATTTAACAACCTCTCTGAATATGCTTGCAAAGATCCCATAAGTTGATTTACAGTCATAGTTTATGTATTATTTGATTCTTCAATGGAGATGCCAACAAGTTGTAGTTTTGTATTCAACGACCTCAATATTTTTCATTTACACCGGCATCTTCAAGATTTTCTCCATAATTTTTCATTTGATTTACAACAGAAGAAACCTTTGTAAAATAGTCTGGAACTGACTCTGATTCTTTCATGCGTAATGCTTCAAATTCTCCCCGTAGGGTTTGTAAACGTACCTTTTTTATTTTATCAATTCCTTTAAAATTATTCTGGAGAATCTCTCAGGCTTCCTTTGTTTTTCCTGCACTTGCAACCTTTTCAAACATAGCTTCATCCAAACCCATATGTATAATTGATAAAGCTTGTTGATCTTGTTTTCTTGATTTTGCTAGATTATTTTTCTGAGACTGATTTAGAGCTCCCTCATTTTCTGGTTCATCATAGCCCTTCTCGACAATTTCCCATGCTTCATGTGATCCCAGCAAGGCTTTCATCCGGATACACCAGTGGCCATAATTTTCTTTTGTCAGTTTCGAAACAGTGAGAAAATTGCTCATTTTAATTTCGATGGTAGCTCTGATACCAATCTGTTGTTCCTGTGTTTCAGTATATGATATATGTATGATTCAAATATTGTAGAATATGAAACAGTGCTAAAACTTTGTTCTCTTACTTCTTTTTTTTTACCTTAAAATGATAATACATGCTTCTCCATTTATAGTAGGAGAATTCAAACCATCATACATGAATCTAAATATATCCTTTGAGTTCCATGGTTCACATTTAATGTGACTTTACATATTTAAATCAGAATTTAGTTTATTTAACAATTCTGGGCATGTACTTGGGCATTCACCAAGAACTCCCGAGTGCTTTGATACCAAAAATGTTGGAACTACAGAGTAACAATATATATTACTATGTATTTAGTTTGAAAAATTAAGAAAACAAGATGCACGCTGAACAACTTAAGTTTTATTCTGCAGATCAAGTACAAGATAAATACCACACCAAAAATAGTAGTGGCTAGAAAATAGGACCTAAAGATACTAACTCTCCTGATACAAACCAAATACTAGGCTTATTCTCTTATAACTCCTGAAAATACTCCACAGCTACAAAGACCACGTCTAAGAAGCTGATCACCATTAACTAAAGAATTCAGACATAATTAAATAACAAAGATAAACAAACAAGTTTAGAATAAACTTCAACAGTAGTAACCCACCAATATTGATCAAAATATCCTACCTTATGTAAGATAGACAATCCAAGTGAAATCTATAGTAAATGATATAAATATAAAACTTTGAAGTATAACAATTATAATTTTTTTCTCAAACATTAGGGTACCAAATTGATACTGGTAAGTTAGATGATAAAGATACAACTCACCCTTGTACAACAAATACGACCTTATATAAAATACACAATTCTAATGAAATTTTTATTAAGTTACAAAAATAATAAAAATTTGATCTATAACAATATTATTTATTAATTTGTTAAAAGCCATACAAAACTGTTATACTTATACCAAACTGTTATGTTATACTACCTAACCATAGTAAGCAAGATAATAATAGATATGACAATCAACTAGAATCTATAATAAATAACAAAAATAATAAAAATTTGAAAATGAAAAATATAGGAGCCTGCAAAATGTTATATATATATCACAATATGTCATGAGAAATTGCTAACATTTCAACTGAAAGTAAACAACAATCCATTTCAGCTATCTAAATATTCTACTACAATAATATTCTAATACAATAATGGCTTCTCCAACAAGTGCTGCTTTTGCTTTTTAAAGAAAGAAGAGGAACTCTCCGGGAAAGCCATGAAAGATATGTTGTACATCTGCCCAGAACGCAGTTGTGACTTTCACCATCCTCCAAGAGCTCTCGGAGATTTGACTGGTATGAAGATGCACTTCTCCAAGAGCTCACAACAAGATCTGTGGTACAAAGGAGTATAAATATGACTATGGAAAAACCACTCCTCTGCCTCGCTGCCTTAGCAACCCTTTTGATGTAAGATGAACAATCCTTGATAAAACTATGAATATTTGAAACAAAAAAAATAATCAAAGATTAGAATTGACAACTTCTAAAAAATCAAATCAAAATTGAATGCATTAGAAACTACTGTTACCTTTAGCACATGGAGAATGAAGTCATCTCCAGATCCGCTCTCCTCATCATCTTCGCAGCTCAATTGATTTGCCATTTACTGAATTAAGAGTTCTTAAATATGGTACGATGGGGGCGGTGATCTTGGGTTTATGCGGTATGTGCAACACCCCCCAACTTATATAGGCCGCTGGTAAAATATGGGAAATTTCTTGGAAATTTCTTATTCTTAGAGGGGGTGTAATATATTGGAATTTTAAAGGATTTTTTTGGATTTAGAAAATTCTAGTGTATTCAATTTGGATTCTAAAATATCCTTTAAAATATGATGGTATTCAATATCGATTGAAAAAATTCTTTTAAAATCCCGGTTATTAAATTTAGATTTTAAAAAATCCATTAAAATCGGGTAGTATATTCAAATTTGGATTTTAAAAAATTCATTAATATCTGTTGGTTTTCAAAAGTCGATGCATTTTTTGTATTTTTTAAAATCTTAGATTTTGATGGATTTGCTAGTGTATTTTATATTTTCAGAAATTTTAGCAAAATTCAAGAGATTTTGACGCATTTGTAGAAATCAATATTCAAATCAACAAATCAGCAAGACACTACTAGATTTATTTACCAACTCCGCTAAAATCCGCATAGAAAATAAAATCAGCCAAAATCAACAACAATAATTCAAAATCAATGCATTGTTATAAATCCTCTAAAATCTGAATTGAATACACCCGCTTAATTTTCATTAGTCAAGTGATTTTTTATATTTCTTCAATTTGTTTGTTATTTTTCTTCACTCATATATTTTTAATGTTTAAAAAGAATTCTTTTGTTTGTTATCTCTGTTTAAAAAGTGCCGTTGTAAAAATCAGATATCTGTTTGGTTAATATGTATATGTTTTGATGCAAAAAATTAAAAATCATAATGCTTTTGTTATGGGTTGATGGTGAAATTTGATGGTGAAATCAGCATATGCTTCCCGCAAAAGCTGAAAAGAGGCTTTTCCCAAAAGTATGGGGGACTTGCTTTCTCTAACAGCAGTTTTTAGGTCAAAAACACTTTTCCGGAGAGAACCTTTTGAATTTTACCAAATAGTTATGTCAACAACAACAATACCAAAGACACCCCTAATTAGGTTCACTATTTTATTTAGTTATCTAAAAATACAATTCAAATGATAAATTTTGAATATGAGTCATTTCAAGATGTAATGAGTGCAACTGATTGTTAAAAGTCAACAAGAGTCATTAAAAGTTTGAACTTCGATACCTAATTTAAATTCTAATTTTTTATAAAATATGCATTTTTAGGAAATTAAATTAAACATATAATTTAATTTTTTAGAAACACAAGATGTAATTTATAAAAAAAGATGCTTAGTGTAGATATATATATATATATATAATTATATATATAAATATATATAAATATAAATATATATATATATATATTTAAAGAATTGAAGCAAAGAATCAACTTTCTGCATTCCAAGACTCCAAAGTCCAATCTAAGTATGAGACTTGTTCACCAAGTCTCCTAACTCTAACCGAATTCAAGGTTAGCCAAGTCAATATATGGTGTCTCACTCCACAAATGAGAACTACGTTTTTGAGTTGATCGTTGGCATAGAGCAATGTATGCATCTTGTGAAGTCTGATTTGAGTCACGAAACACGAGAACAATCAATCAAGAGCCTAGAGCTCATGAACCCTAGCATTAATTACAACCTAGTTTTTACCTTCATCCATGGTAACCACATAAAGCGGAAATAACATTCCTTAAGCAGCATCAATTGGAACTACTCAAACAATCTCATCCGTCATTGAGATTCCACCACACCCACTCTACGGGTGAACCCTAAAAACTGGATTTTGAACGTTGCATTGGTTGCACAAGCTACGGGTTTTGAGATGTCAACTGTGGTACACCATAGGCCAATAAACCCCACATATGGGATGCCATTATACTCTGAGACTGTAATTGTTAAAAGTCAACAAGAATCATTCAAAGTTTGAACTTTATATCTAATTTATATTCTATTTTTTATGAAATAAGCAATTTCAAGAAATTAAATTAAACATTTTATAGCAATTTTAAGAAATTAAATTAAACATTTTATAGAAATAAATAATAAAATTTAATTTTTTAGAAACACAATATGTAATTTATAAAAAAAATTCTTAGTGTGTATATATATATATGTATTGATAAGGAATAAAATAAACCTGAATTGCGTAATTAATATCGTATTAATTAGACTTAATATGGTCCATAAGAAAAGCACATTAAATAAGGTCTGAAACCTTAAATATTTATTATTTTGTAAATAATAAATATTGTGAAAATCAACTATTAAATAATATTCTATTGAGGGTATAATTTCTTGGAGTTTGGCCTCCAGGAAACATGAAAGGACAAAGAATCAACTTCCTGTATTCTAGGAGTCCAAAGTCCAATCTAAGTCTGAGACTTATTGACCAAGTCTCCTAGTCCGAACCTAATTCAGGATTATCCATGCCTATATAAGGGGTCTCACCGCATAGATTAAAACTATTTTTTTGACTTGATCTTGGCATAGAGTAAGGTGCGCCTCTTGTGAAGGCAGATTTGAGTCACGAACTATGAGAGCAGTCAATCAAGGGCCTTGAGCTCAGGAAGCCTAGAATTAATTACGAACTAGTTTTTACCCATAAAATTTGGCATCATCTGTGAGAAGAAGACAACAACCATGGTAACCATACGAAGCAGAAATAACGTTCCTGAAAAAGCCTCAACTGGAACTACTCAAACAATCTCATCTTCCATTAAGATTCCACCTCAGCCACCTACTTTTGAAGGGACGGCGAATCCTATCATACCCCAATATGGATCTCAGCCAATCCTGACTCTAGGGCGAACCCTCAAAAATGAACTCTCAATGCTCATTTGGGGTACAATCTACGGGTTTTGAGATATCAACTGTTGTGCACCGTAGGATAATAAACACCACCTATGGGATGCCATTATACTTTGAGACTGGAGGAAATAGGCTGCCCCTGATGCCTCAACCATGGAATGATCCTAATTATAATAGAGGTCCTCCACCAATCAATAATGAACGAGATGTTCCTAGACCCTATACAATTGAGGATAGCGGAGAATCAACTGACGAGGATGCTCATCATAGGAGGAGATGTAGAGACAAAGAGCCCGTTGGATGTAGGCGCCCCGAGCCCGTTATAGGTAGGCGCCCTGAGCTTTAGAAAACTCAAGGGGTAACATCCCAGACTTTTGATAAAAGGATACGTGCTCATGAAGTAGAAATCCTAAGGCTTAAGAGAGATATGCAGATTAGTCAGGCTAAACAGCCACCTTGAACAAATCAAGCTAGAGGAACTAGAGGAGTTACTTAAGTCATCGACTTGGAGGACACTCTCAGAAGAAAAATGACGAATTTCTCTCGAGGAAATGCCACCTTTTACAGCGGAGATCATGAATACCAATATCACAAGGAAGTCCAAGATGCTCACCATAAAAGCCTATGATGGGACTGGGGATCCGGCAAATCATGTTAGCACTTTCTCTAATTCACTGATGTTGCAACCCGTGAATGATGCTATTAAATATCGGGTTTTTCCTCAAACCTTATCGGGGATGGCCCAAAGGTAGTATAACTATTTTCCCCTGAATTTGATTAGACCCTCCAGAGAATTAAATCAGGCTTTCATCCAATAATTCATCAGCAAGAAGGTGCAAACGAAAAGTTCGGCTTCTCTTATGTGCATTGTGAATGGAGCAAAGGAATCCCTTAGGGACTACTTGAATCATTTCATAGAAGAGGCTTAAAGGTCCCAGATCTTGATAATAAGATGGCCAAGATTACTTTGCACCAAGGGACCAATGATATGTTCTTTAAAATGTCTCTAGCAAAACGTCCACCAGAGAACACGCTACAACTCCAATGTAGAGAAGGAAAGTATATCCAAGTTGAGGAAAGTATGAACAAGACAGTGGTAAATAACGAGCCCGCTGGTGGAAAGAAGCATAAAACATACCAGAAATGTAACGTAAAGGATAAGTATCCTTGGGTTAACACAGATTCTGATTCATCACCAAAGAAGGGTGGACCCAGGAAAAAATTCACTAAATATGCTAGACTGAATTCTCCTAAGAGTCAGATCCTGATTGAAATTGAAAGGGATAGAGATGTTCGTGGCCAAAGCCTTTGAAGGATGATTCTGCCAAGTTGGATACAAGAAACTATTTTCGATCTCACAAGGATGCTGGCCATTACACCAATGAGTACCGATAGTTGAAAGACGATATTGAGTTCCTTATTCGAAAAGGAAGATTGAGTATGTATACTGGAGATGGTGAGTGGGTAGAAATAAAAAATAATGAGAGAGAAAAAATTGATGAACGAAGGAAGGATCAAGATGATCAGGGGCGAAACCACCAACAATGAGGCCCGATGATCAATATGATCTTTGCAGGACCAACTTAATTAGAATTACATTACATCATATATTTATAATTAGTCATCCAATTCCCGATTTTCTATTGAGTCATCATGATCTCTAAATGAATAAGACCATCACTATCTATCTTAAGAATCTCATAAAAAATGTTACGAAAATATCATCAGTTGATTGACTACTCATTCAACAGCCATCCCTTAGGTTGATTAGCCATTGAAGGCTACAAAGATACTTAACAAAATTATGTTATATGTTTTGCTAATTATGAAGATACATGTATGATTTCTAAGAGTGCCTATAAACACTTTAAAATCATAAAATAATATCTCCCAAATATAGATCACAAGTTAATCGCAAAATCTCATGCTTCCTCTGAGCACAATCATAATTTATAAGTTCTCTCTCTCTCTTCATTCCTCTCTCTCATAAGCATGCGTATGTATATACACTGTGATTCTCTGATCATATTTACCTGACCTTATTTAATTATATCCATTATAATGTCGATATGTAAAATATATGTAGGCACACAGAGAGAGATATATGGAGGGAGTGGGAGAGAGATGCACTATATGAGAAGAGTGGATAAAATACAATGAAGGAAAAAAATTAGGATATTATAATTTGTATATGATTATGTTTGGATGTAAAAAATTAGATAAGTCAGCAAATATTCTACGTACACCAATCAAACCTGTTAAACAATTTATCAGTGCAGAACTATGTATTTTTTATTGATAATATTGCATGATATTATACTACAAGACAAAGTATTTGTTTGGTCTATAATGTAGACAACATAAGATGAGTAAAGAAAGGATCAACACTTTAATGTCTCATCTATAGCCACTACAAGTGTTCGTGCACGGTGGCCACCTATAATTGCGAAAGAAAAGGCTACGCGCTTCTGGGTATGAAATGAGTAAAAAGACAATGATGTAAATATAAATATTAGATTTATGAGGGAGATTCATCTTTTTTTAGAGATGGGGATCGGTTTATAATTTTCTTATTAATAAATAATTAAATTATGTTTAGTTTTAGTGTTTCATTTCACTATTATTTTTTTTTAGTATGAGTGAGGATGGAGAAGTATATTTTGATGATTTTTAGTGTTAATAAGATAAGAATGCTATTATAATCATATTTAACGGTGTAGTAGAATATTTTCAACCACCGTCAATCAAAAATGAGTCTGCTACTTCTTAATAGTAGTAAAAACACTCTACTTTCCTATTTTTCTTAATGATTACTCAAACCATTCAACCTCTTTAAATTTAGACCTAGAATTATAAAATTATAAATGTCCAATCACTAGAATTTTCCTTATAGTATATTTTTATTTTCTTTAACAGTTTATTACGAATTTTCACTTTATAACTACTGTATAAAATAATTTTATAAAGACATGACATAAATTTGTATAAGAATTTAGTTCCAAAATAATGAGATCGGGACTTTTGTGTAGTAATATATTTTATGGAAAGATTAGTGTCATAGTTAAATATAATATGGATTCTAGGAGTAAAATATATAATGATATCGATAATCGAAAGAAGAAATATGAGTATATCTCAAAATTACTTATTGTGTAAAAAAAAGTTGCTTAGGGTCTATCCATGTGATCAAGTCATTAAGTCTTTACCAGAACATTAATAATGGAAGTATTTTTTAACCGAGTACCCGTGTAATAAGTTTTCCTGGGATCGCCAAGAAATTCTGGTGAAAGTACATGGTAATTCAAGTCTAGGTCAATATATATATACACACCACCTATATAAGTTGTACGACACTTACTTTACCGTGTCTTTTTACCATCAGAAAGGGAACGAATAAAAACTACTTCCATGAGCACATAGTTTAAAAATACTTCTATTTTGACCAATCTACTAACAATCCACTGGATTGATTATAATGATCCTAAAAAGTTTTTTTAACAAAATTAAGTGATTCCGAGATACACTTACACTTCCTCTTTTGATTACAAACATATCACCATCGATGATGATTCTCAGAATCTAATCACAATTGTGGAAAACCATTTTATTTTCATCAAATTTATTTATATGCACAAAACTTTAGCTTAACACATTGTTTTGGCATTGATCATTTCCTAATTATGTTTTCTAGAAAGTATTTGTACCTAAGTGTTATTTTCCTTCAGTGTACCAATTTTGGCTTCCATGACCTTGTTCGACTTACTTTATTCTAAAGTTTTTTTTAAAAAAAGAATAATCAAAGGTATGTGTACTATTGAATCAAAGTTATTATCTGGACGTCACATTTTTTGGTGCTTATTTAGAATTATTATTATTTACGCTACTTTATCAATAGTGTCGACCTGGGAATTTATTGATTTTTTGTTGAAAAGTTAAACTATCTTTTCAACTATTATTAGACATACAAATGAACCGAGCCGAGTCAAGTTTTGTTCGAACCGAGACGAGGTTAGGTTTTTTAAGACGAGCTGAGCCAAGTCGAGCCGAGTTTAAGAACATACCAGTTTTATTATTTTAAATTATTGAGACATTTATAATTTTAAAAATCCTATATTACTTTTTAAAATTTTGATGTCAAAATTTTATTAAGTTCAAATGTTTTTACATAAATTTGGTTTTTGAAAATTATAAATTACCTCGTGATAAAAATGTTGAATAGTTTCCTTGGGGAAAAACTAGGTATTTAATTTAGAAACATACTCTTTTTTTGAATTAATTAAATTATTAATAAATGGTGATAAAAATATGTATTTTATGATTAATAATTTTTTATTATTTTTATCTGAGTTGAGGTAGTCGAGTTTGAGTAGATCGTCCGAGCCAATTCCAACCTAAATCAGCTGAGTCCGAACCGAACAAAGAGAAAGAGCGTTTCAGCTCATTTACTCATCTGAACTTGATTTCATGTTCAAGATCATCTCTTTTACGGAAATGAATTGAATTGAGTTTCATTTAAATAGGTTGATCCCGAATTTTGTTCATGAACCATTATGTTGATTTGCAACCCTAACTATATTGTGTGAGGAGTTATTATCTTCAATATTAGAATGATAGAATAGAAGAATAGAACCGCTGTACTCCATCTTTAAAAAAATATTTCATCAATCTCTAAATTACGTTAACCGATTAAATTCTTTGTTACTAGATTATCGAGTCAAAAGGCCTTCCCCTTTTTTCATTGACATTGATTCCATGTGCCACATATAAGCCTTTAAATAAGCTTGAAGTATAGCGGTTCCCTTTTCTCTCAACTACTTATCTACAAAATACTAGCCACTTTTTTCATCATTAATTTAAATTTCATGAACTCATCTAGAGGCTTTGAATTTTCTTTCAAAATAAATAAATTAAATACCCCAATTTTCCTATTAAAATCATAAATAAATGTTCGATAAAATATGTGATTGCCAAGTGCTTAGAACTTGAATTTTTAAGTATGTATAGTAATATTTTATACCCAATAAAAATCATTCAAATTATGAATATAATAAATATTATTGATTATGCAATATTTAAATCTAAAATATGCGATTCTTGGTTATAGTTACACAATAACTTTTTTTTTGTACTTATGGATTATACTTCTCGAATAAAAATGTTGAGTACTTTAAAATAGTATTATCAAGATATACATGAGTAGAGTATGTGAAGTTGTTCCAATAGCATGATAATGGTAACCAATGACTCCCCCTCTGTTTCATTCATCTCAGTTTCTGCTTCTATTTCCATGAAACTCAAATCATTCAATTGTTGATTGGAGTCTTTAAGCAACTATGGTATATTAAAACTTTTATTTACAATTACCTCTTTATGAAAAATTATTCACTAGGCTAAAATGGCAGAGTCTATATATATTTCAACATATTATGGAGAAATAAAATGAAAGAATTGTTTGTCCCATGTAATTTCATAATCACTTAGAGGCTACTCGTCTTCTAAAAAAATAGTGTGTTTACTTAATTCTTTTCCAAAGAATTCTATCTCTTCATATAGATCCATTTCCATGGTCAAGGTATTTTCAGTGTATCTTAACAAAAAATACTATAAAGCATAAAATCTGACGTAAGAGAGTTGTTGTTGTGATTCGAGGTCGCAAAGAATGGCAAGAAGGCTAAGCTAGAATTAAAGCATGATCATGTCAGTGACCGTGGGGTAATTATAAACAATTAATGACAATAATAGCACAACGAGAACAATATTGTAGCATTGGGTGATCATGTTGCTTTTGGACTGTATGCTCATATAAAACTAAAGAAATACAACATGTTTTGGCATGTAGCATTTAGAGACTTTGAAGGTTAATGTTGATGACCACATTATCTTCCTTTTTTATTTAATATTCAATTCTAATTTAGATTTTTTTATTTTATTTTATGGTTTTGCATCCGGATATAAAACTAAAAGATTTTTCTCTTTTCTTTCTTGTGGATTTAAGAATTCTTTCTTGTGGATTCAATGTCTTCTAGACTTTAAGGTGTGTAAGGATTCCCAATGTAATAGTTATTTTGAGAATTAGCTCTTATTTTTTCTAGGATTTTGTGGTGTGTCAATTAGAATTATGGAAGGGTTTTTCCTGTCTTTTTTTATTACCTAATTTACTTTGGAAGATCCAATTAAGAAAGAAGATCTTCGAGAGTTTACGATAACTTTAACAACGGTTTTGGAGGTTTTTACGATACAGTAATATCCAAAATGAATAACAAAAAACAAGCACTATAGAAGTAAAAGAGATAAAAATAGAGTCTTTCGAGGCAGAAAATATCATTTGGGTGAGCCAGTCAACCCATGATTATTTTCTAAAATTTTCTTCTCTTATTCTATAAAGGCTGAAGATTGACAAGAATGCTTAAAAAGAGTTGCACCATATCCCATCCCATTTAGCCTAATAGTCTGTAAAGTTAATAATAAATACATTACATACTTGACTTTATTTGTATTGGAATAAATGAATATATTTAAATTACAATTACACATTTTAGAGTTGGTTATTTTGGCAGGAAACTTAGTTTAACAAACTAAGTTTTGTATATAGATACGATCAGATTGTACAGTGAGACTCAATTGACTTCTTTTCTGATTAATGACTTTCATATTATAAATATACATACAACATATTATGTCTATACATTTTCTCTGGATCTTCATCTCTGATCTGCAATAATGGAACCAGATTGATTAATATTCGTGAATTCTCTCATGGTATCAGAGCAAGTCGGTAACGATCTTGCTGTTACTGTTGAAATTTCTTCCATATCGATGTATAATCGACTCAAAACCCTAATTTATATCATTTAGCTCACATTCGACCATGGGAAATTCGCCTAATGACAATGATACTATAAGAGCTAATATACCATTATTTGAGGGTCTCAGGGAGTTGTTGAGTTTCTAGATTAGGTAATTGATGTTGATAATTTTTCAATATCGATAATTTTATTAATGTCATGGGTCTTCCTAAAAATATGCAGACTGTGACAACTCGGGTCAAATCCCGAGCATTTTTCAAAATCGGGTCCCGTCCCGATTGCGAGTCTGAAATAATTAGAAGCTTGTTATCCTAATTACAACCAACTTGCATAAACAAGAAGTCCACCATAGGCCACCAAAAGATCACGATTTATTGGTGCATATAGTAGTAGTACTTTACCATATAAATTGAACAGAAGTCCCAAATCTTATTGATGTGGGATTGGGATGTTACAAGCTCCCCTACCTAAACTTTTAACATTCTCATAAGGTTTAAATGAATAGCCCATGGGAACAAGATTATACATCTCTACCCATTATGGGATAATACCGACTGGCGTCATGTCCCCACCTCAGAATCTCAATCCATTTTAAGATAATACCACCAGCCTTTGTCTTCCCACCTTCGATAACCTAACGAATCAAGATTTAGAGAGTCAGCTCTTTTACCATATGTGACAACCTCGGTCAAATCTTGAGTATTTTTCAAAACTGGGTCCAATCCTGATTCTGAGTCTGAAATAAGTCGAAGACTGCTATCACAAATGCAGCCAATTTGGGTAAACAACAAGCCCACCACAGGATCCCAGAAGATCATAATTTGTTGTTGCACATAGTAATAATACTTTGCCTTATAAACTGAACAACAAATTTTAATCTTATTGCTGTGGGACTGGGATGTTACACTTGCTAAGATGGTACAGTTTTGTTTGAAAGACGTTGGTTGTAGATGGTGAGAAAAAAATTTCTCCAAGGGCAGCAGTAGTACGGAATCATCCCCAAAGATCTCAGTCAGAGCAAATAGTACTAGAACTTTCCTTGAAGCAAATGCTAGATGCCAGTGAAGAAGAATAGTCACTCTACATTATGAACATCTCCGGATGGTTTCAGATTTTTATAATATAACAATATTTAGGGATATTTTAAAATTATTCAACTTTAATGTCACATAATAATATAAGTTATGGGCGAAATATTTTATTTACAAGAATTAAATAATTAAGGTGCATTTCTGAAAAACTATTAATGCTATTTTGTAGTTTCCAAATAAACTCTTTAGTCATGGTTTATTGTTTGATGTAACTTATGATGTTAGTGAAGGTAAAATACAGATTTAGTCAAAAATAAGGGTTTTTTAACTTTTGGAAATAATGATTATATGTAGGTATTGTTAGTAATTTAGTTAAATGAATGTTAACTTATAAATATATCTAGTTCTAGATCGTGAATATGAACGAAAACTTTATTTAGCATAATTTAATTTAATACAGGGTTATTTAGAATTTCATAACCAATTCATTTCTCTTGATAATTTTATACAACTGGTCTAACATCTGCTATGTATTATTCATCAAATTAGCGGAATACAAAATTAATTTATGCTATGTGGATTTATACTTGGTTACCACCTTAAATCACATATTGAACAATAATCGAGCCCAGTGACATCATTCATCCTGCAAGAAAGATAGTCACAAGTTCAAGGCCGGGCTTGTATCGAAGAATGGTCTAAACAAGAAAAAGGGATACGCCCAACACTCTTCCTGTAGAACAATATCAAAAACAACAAGGAAAATACCAAACATTCAACGTCTAAGAAGGACAGTCTCAAGGCCAAGAATAAAATCTGCAGCAAGTTCAAGGGCAAATATAAGAAAATTGTATTTATTTATGTTTTATATTCATTTGTTAATTTCTTAATTACCATATTATTTACGTGTTTTCACTTAGGTTTAATAAGAAAGTTTCATGACGTGGATACATAATTATGATAAACTACATTCTTCACTTGGACACATGTCCATCATAATTTTAGTAGTACATAGCATACCATAAATACTATTTTTTGACAGGGTACCATAAATACTTGTATGCTTTATTTTCACACTATATATGTCATTCATGATATTTTGTTTATTTTATTTTCACAAATAATATCATGGAAACTAGGACTTTGTTTCTTCCGCCAACAATACATTATGTTCAATGTCTAGTTTATTAATTTTAGACGAAGAACTTCAAATAAATTCTCACTGCAAGAAAAAAGTGTTATAAATAACCGAAAAAATTGGTCGCAATTTGCCCTTGTACGTTGGAAATGAGTGCAAAACTGACCCTCGAATGACCAATATAATCGGTCTTTTAAAACGGGGTTTGTTTTGACCCAATGGTTGGAAATAAAACGTAAACCGACGTTCATTGACAAAACTTTTTAATTGTTTAAAAGATTTGGATATCTTAACTTGTGACCCCAAATAACGCGGTGGAAATCCACTTCATAACTATTTCCCACTAACCGACCTATATTTTGGTTGGAAAAGGTTGGTCAGAAATGTAGAATTATTTATGACCAATTTGCGATGGTTTATAGACACAAAAAAGCTATTTATTATGGGACTGTTTGGCACGCTACTTATAAGCCACTTATGGTTTATAAGCCCTTAACAGCTTATCGACGAGTATTTGTCGACCCAACTTATAAGCTGAATTTACAACTTATAAGCTGATAAGTTGAAAGTTGGCAGTGACGTACTTTTTTCCAACTTATTTTCATTTTTTCACTTTTTTCTAAAGTTTTGATTTTAAAATATAAATTTTTAAATATTTTCTAATTTAAGATTCATGAACTAAGATAATTATATTTAATAATTATTTGTTTTAATTCATTTAAGTAAAAAAAATTCTGACTTATAAGTAAATTTATCCAAACACTTATAGAACTTATAAGTATTTATCAACTTATCACTTATTTCGCACTTAATCATTTTAAGTCATAAGTTACTTATTTTAAGATTTCCCAAACGGGCACTATATTTGATCATGTATATAACAGTAGGCCGAAAATGAATAATCAAATCTATTGTGCAAAATCGACCGATGTTGAAGCAGATGGTAGTGAATGACTTAGATTTTGGGCCCTTATGGTGAAAATGGTTGCTAAAACTTAAAATTGGTCACTTTAAAGAAAAGTATGGTAAAATCGGTTCAACAAGAAATCAACAAGGAATCAAACCACTCAATAAAATCAGGATCACAGTTTCCTAAAAAGCCGTTGTTTTTATGGATGCTAGGAGATAGACCACTCTAAGAGGAAAATTTAGCAATCAAATACATAATATGCATAATCGAATTACGGGATCCATGAGAGAAAAAGAGAATGCCATCAACAAAAAATAGGTGCGTGGGGCCTATTTCTTTGCAACGCCAATGATATTTGAAATCCTGAGGGACTTCGTTGAGGATGTTGGACAATATTTGCATACACATGGCGAAGGTATAAGGAGACATTGGATCCCCTTGGCGAATGCCCTTAGACCCTGGAAAATACCCGTGAATAACACCATTGAGATTTACAGAAAAGCGAGTAGTGCAAAGACACGCTTTGATCCACATGATAACAATATCTGGGAAATGAAGCCTAGACAAAACAACCATAATAAAGTCCCAGTTTAAAGAATCAAATGCCTTATGAAGGTCAATCTTGAGTGCACACTTAGAGGAGCATGTGTCCCTATCATAGCCACAGAATAATTCTTGAGCAAGCAATATGTTGTCAGATATAGACCTCCCCGGAATAAATGCAGATTGAGCAATATCAATGTAGAAGGGATGATTAATTTGAGCCTTGCTGCTATGATTTTGGATATGCATTTATACATAACAGTGCAAAGGGAGATAGGGCGAAAATCACTCATAATAGTGGGCGAATCTACTTTAGGATTAAGGGAGATGAATGTTGAGTTTATACCTGAGGGAAGAAACCCAGTCTCAAAAAAATTCTTTACTCAAGCACAGAAATCAGACCATGTGGTGCTCCAGGTATCAAAAAAAATTGACATTAAATCCATCAGGCCCGGGCGCCTTATTTTTCTTCAATTTCTTCAAGGTATCAAGAATAATAGCATCTGTAACTTGAGCACAAATAAAAGTAGCATGGGCCTCAGTAAGGACCTTGCAATCAACAGGCTCCAAATCAATACGAGAGTAAACAATCTCAGGCCCCAACATGTTTTTGAAGTAATTGATTGCTAAGTTAGCACACGGTAACTGGCCCTGCATCATGGTTCCCGAATCCTCAAGAGCTAGCACCTTGTTATGATTAAAGTTTGCTTTACATTGTTTGAGGAAATAAGAGTTATTTCCATCTGCAAGCCCCATCCACTTCACTCTAGATTTTTGAAGAAATAAAGATTCCTCCTCGACAAGAGCCATATTGAGCTTGATAATGAGGTCTTTTTCCAAAGTAAAAAGGGTGGGATCTCCATTATTGATTATACATATTTGGATATCCTCTAGATTAGCTCTTGCTCTCAGGACATTAGAAGATACATTTCCATGATCCCTATTAAGCTGTCTAAGAAAAACTTTGGTTTCTTTTAACGTGGAAGCAAAACGATTATAGCAAGGGCCTGAGCATTGTAAAGACCAGGCTTTTTCAATAACATCATGAAACCCTGGAATATCGGCCATGAAGTTAAAGAACTGAAAAGGTTTGTTGAGCTTTTGAAGTTGCATTGGCTCTTCAAAAAAGATGGAATTGTGGTCCATGATGCCACGAGGTTTGACAAAAACATTTCCCTCGGTAAAAGAATTGAACCAATGACCATTAGCTATCATTCTAACTAAGCGTTTTAGCACAAGATTATTTTGACGCTTGTTGGTCCAAGTAAAAATATCCCCCATTATACGCACATTATCAAGGCCACAGTTAGCAAGACAATCTTTGAATGCTTGCATTGCTGGCATCCAATGTTCCCTGCTACTAGAAATTTCACCAAGACTAGTAACACAATTGAAATCACCAAGGAGGCACCAAGGTGATGTAGTATTACTCAAAGCCAAGTAATAATCCCATAGAGGAACTCAGTCTATTGCATTATTAAAAGCATACACAAACGATACTAAAAAAGAGATGTTATTTTCTAGAAAAATAACATTACAAGTAATAACCTGGCTAGACAACGAGTGAATAGAAATATCCCACACACTGGGATTCCAACCAGCCCATACATGACCATTGTAATGATGATTATAGTTAAATAACCATTTCCAGTCCCTACGAATTTTCTTCAAAATACCCATAGCATTACCACTCTTGACTTTAGTTTCTAAAACTCCCATGAGGTTAACTTTATTAGATAGAATAAAATTTTACAATCTTTTTTATGAGAGGCTTTGTTGATACCCCTTACGTTCCAAGCTGCAAAATTCATTTCAAACGTCCAAGGCTATGGGGCTGAACAGCCAGTGCAGGACTCTTTTTTTGTGCTGAACTTTTCCTGTTTACCACCTTTGTAAACCCATCTTCATCGATTAAATCAGACTTTGGAGCTTTAAGTTCAATGACAATGTGTGCTTTTGGTGCAACAACTACTACAGGTGCAGATGTTGTGCATACTGCAGGTGCTGCGGGTGCTGCAAGTATAGTTCTCACTCGTGTAGCATCCTTGCTACGACCTCTTCTTCTTTTTTAACCTGGTGATTTTGCCGCAATATTGTCAACAATTGTGCCCTCATTATTGGTAGTGGATTCTACTACAAGAGTTCCCACTGTTTGTTCCTCCAACTGAGTCGAAGTATTTACCAAATCATTGGTGTCAATTTATTTTCCAGATTCCCTGTCAAATTCCTCTAAGTTGTCAACATTATCTGTGTTTCCTTCCTATTGCTGAACATCCTCAAGAGTCTGATCACCATCCAAAACCAGATCACAGCCCAAGAATTCACCAAAAACCACAGGGTTAATATCTTCATTGTTTACATTAGTAGTAGCACTAGGACCATCATATTATACTTGGGCTAATTTATTGGAAGGCTGAATTTTCTTTGCCAATTTTGAAGCACCCTGAGTAGTTCCCCCCGGTCTTGGTCTAGGATACGGTTCGACAACATTAGGGTTATGAGGACACCTCGAGAAGGAGTTCCCAAATGCTTTGCAGTGGCTGCAAGAGTAAGGTTACTGTGGGTAAACTATGTAAACCTTGACTAATTCCTCCTCACCAAACTCATTTTGAACTGGCACCCAAACAAAGTCCGACCTTGGGCTAGAATAGGACAACATCACCTGAATAGATGAATACTTAGTGGGTCCAAATCTTACAGTTGTTTCATCAAATTTCAATGGCAAACCCACTGCTTTTGCAATGTGAGTAAGACCATCCCGAGACCAATATGAATGTGGAACATCTTCCAGTTTCAACCAACAAGGAACTAATTCTATGACATTTTTCTTGAATTTGTTAGCATCCATCCAAGGTAGTAAGTAGAGAGTTCAACCCCCCATAACAACTGAATTTAAGTTAAGAACATCATGCTTCTCCTTCTCAGAATTGAATTTGAATGTTAAATAGCCCTTGGAGCTATAAAACACTCTGCTCAAGCCATGATTTTTCCAATACTTGAAAGCTTGCTCACGTACAAAATGAAAATTGAAACTTCCCCCAATGAAATGCCCTATGATACTAGTACTCCAATTTTTACGAGCATTGGAAAGAAAATCCTTAGGTGGTCTAACTGTTGCCGAACCATCCTCATTAACAGTAATTTTTGCATCATCATTAGGTGTGGGGTCCTTAGAAGGAATGCTCTTAGTTACAATAGAACTCCTGGTATTCTTATTTCCAGTATTAGCATCATAATTTGGTAAAGGTTCCGTGCTTACACCAGACTCAAACACAGTCTCCTTTGGAACATAAAATGTAAGTATACCATTTTGCACAGAGACACTATCATGTAAATCTTCCAAGGTAGGGGGGCTTGTAAGAACTGTACCTGGATTCTTAGTTGCCATAAAGGCTGAAAATTTAGTGGAACCCTTTGGGGAGTTATCCTTGCTAGGGCCAGAGTCATTCCTGGTAGTATCACCATCCAAGATTATTCTAGTTTCTCCATAAATTCTTTGAGCCGTAGTAGGTGACCACTCACTATTCCGAGTAGCTTCTGCCAAGAATACTTGATGATCAATTGCTGGAAGAGCTAGCAAAGGGGGAGCCACGTAGTTGTGTCCAATGAAATTAGAAAATTCCTCCGAGTTCACGCTACCGGAGTTTTCAGAATTCCGGGACCCCATGAAGAATCAAGAAGATATGAAATATGGGTGTTGAAATGTAGGTAATGAGGAGGGGAAGCAGAAAGTACAGAGCGTGTATAGAGTAAGTGAATAAAGGGACCGAGAAGAAGGTTGGAAGAAAATTCAGGTTGAAGAAAAGGAAGGAAGGACTGCTGGATAATAGCATGCACTGGATATTAGATCTGTGTAATAGCTAGGCGGGAAATTGAAATTCTATAGAGAAGGAAGAGCTTCTCACTCTAGAACTCATCCTTCTGATTCCTTTTGTTTTATTTTTATTACTATCAACCTCAATTTATAGTGTTGTATACTTTTTTTTTTCCTACTACAATCTTTGGTTCATTAGAAATAAAGTTTCAATAGAAATGAATATTTAGAAATAATAAAATACAATAACATAACACACACCCTGTACACACTTACACAACTAGGTACCTGCAGTAAGCACTTTCATGGTATATGCTTAACTTTTTATCTAATCTTGACCGTTAAGTAGATGATCGACAATTTCTCCGGTTCCATTTAAACACGAGTAGATACGACAATTTCTTATTGCTCTGTTTGGTCGAATCCTTTTTGAGATCCGACGGCAGCAAAATGTGGGCATGTTGCTGTAAGATTTGTATAAATAATGCATAAATCACAGGGATTTTGATTTTGACCTTTGTATTAATCCAAGAGGGGGCCTCTCAAACCTTTAGCTGTTGGAGGAACACCAAATACTATGAATAAAATAATGAATTTATTGTACTACAACATGGCACAGGTTTATTTCTTGTCATGCTAATTATTAGTCATTATAACAACTACAAATTTGTATCAAATCAAGTAAATAAAAATTTTCATAAAATTATCTACGGGAGGGGAGAGGGGGGAGAAGAAGTGGATTTTTTGCCCCTAAAATATAACAAAAGAGAGGGGTTTGGTGAAGGTGAGAGAAATAGAAAGGGCAACCTATGTGAGTGAAAGAAGGGGGTGGGGTAGGGTGGGGGTTATTGATTATATTTTTATTTTCTTATAAAATGCGAACACATTTTTTGGATTCACTACAAGAAAACAAGGTTAAATACAATCGTACAAATACAACCAACATCAAATTCAACCATTTCCGGTTGAAACTAAGGGCGCGGCTAAATACAACCGCATGTGGTCATATTTATATATGGTCGTATTTACGCGGTTGAATTTAGTACTAATTACAACCGAATAAATACAACTGTATTTATATACAACAGTGTACGGTTGAGTTTAGATGTGCTCCTAAATTCAACCGCATTCGGTTGAATTTAGCCTTAGTAATTACAACTGAACAAATACAGTCGTATTTATATGCAACCGTATATGGTTGAGTTTAGCCGTGCTCCTAAATTCAACCGTATTCGGTCGAATTTAGCCTTGCTAAAAAATGGAGGGAATTTTCCCGCCAACAAATTTTGTACTAAATTCAACCGATTTCGGTCGAATTATTTTTAAAAATGGCGAAAAATTACTGGTCAAACTACTCTTCGACTATTAAAAAGGCAAACCAAATATATTTATTTTTTCAAAAATTTTTATCATATCACTAAAATATACAGATCTTGACCTCCGTACGGTTGGATCATTCATTAATATTTTTAAAAATATCGAATCATCAATATGGGATTAATCACTAGTTAAAAGTACGTGTCAAATTACTAGTTGACTGTTAAAAAAGCAAACCAAATATATATATTTTTTTCAAAAAATTTTGTCATATCACTAAAATATACTGATCTTGACATCCGTATGTTTGGATCATTCATTAATATTTTTAAAAATATCGAAACATCAATATAAGATTAAATAGTAGTTAGAAGTACTGATCAAACTACTCTTTGACTATTAAAAAAGCAAATCGAATATATTTATTTTTTTCTAAAATTTTTGTCATATGACTAAAATATACAGATCTTGACATCCGTATGGTTGGATCAACTATTAATATTTTTAAAAATATAGAAACATCAATACGAGATTAAACACTAATTAGAAGTACTAGTCAAACTACTCTTTCACTATTAAAGAGTAGTTTTTCAAGATCTGTATATTTTAGTGATATGACAAAAATTTCCGTATGGTTGGATCATTCATTAAATTTTTTAAAAATATAGAATCATCAATATGAGATTAAACACTAGTTAGAAGTACGGGTCAAATTACTAGTTGACTTTTAAAATAGCAAACCAAATATATTTATTTTTTTCAAAAAAATGTGTCATATCACTAAAATATACTGATCTTGACATCCGTACGGTTGGATCATTCATTAATGTTTTTAAAAATATTAAAACTTCAATATGAGATTAAATACTAGTTAGAAATACTGATCAAACTACTCTTTGACTATTAAAAAGGCAATCCAAATATATTTATTTTTTCTAAAAATTTTGTCATATCATTAAAATATACAAATCTTGACATTCGTACGGTTGTATCATTCATTAATAATTTTCAAAATTACGAATCATCAATATGGGATTAAACACTAGTTAGAAGGATGGGTCAAATTACTAGTTGACTGTTAAAAAAGCAAACCAGATATATTTATTTTTTTCAAAATTTTTTGTCAAATCACTAAAATATACTGATTTTGACATCCATACGGTTGCATCATTCATTCATATTTTTAAAAATATCGAAACATCAATATGAGATTAAACACTAGTTAGAAGTACTGGTCAAACTACACTTTGACTATTAAAAAGGCAAACCGAATATATTTATTTTTTTCTAAAATTTTTATCATATCAATATAATATATAAATCTTGAAATTTTAGTGATATGATAATTTTTTTTGAAAAGTTAAAAGAATTAGTCATTAGATATCAATTATTTTAACATATAATATATAATTAAACATAATTCTAAATTTCACCGCACATTCTTTTTAATAGAATTTATCATAAAATTGATAAAAATCATAATTTCAATTTTTTTATTATAATAGTGAGTTGTTAAAATGAATTATAAAATTAAAATATTTTAAGAAAAAAATTAACAAATTACATTACTTTTTATAGAATTTATCCATATTTTAATTTTCATAACAAAAAATATGCAATATATGAAGTGAATTTATAAATTGACACTCCTAAATTCAATTGATTGTGGTCGTATTTAGCTTGGCACGTTAGCAATCCGCGTGATTTAGATCCAACGTACCAAATTTAAGTATCAAAAGATAATCCAACGGTGAGTATTATATTTTATAAATAAACTAAAAAATAATATTTTTCTAACTTAAAACCGTACGACCCGTGTCCTCCCCTATTGTCGCCGTCCACCTCCCCCCCCATTTCCATCTTTTCTCAAACCCTTCAAACGCCTTCTTCATCCTCATCAAATCACAACAAACACCTATACAAATAAATATACACACAAATAGAAAATATTTATTACTCCAAACCAACATGTCTTCTTCTATGTACCCATCTATAGGCACCAAGGAAGTTGTAATTCAATTGAGTTGGGTCGTAAGCTTTATGGGAGTTTGCATTTGTTGGGTGATGTCGATTCATTTATTGAGACTAAATTGGTTGGTATGTTTGCAAAATGTGGGTTTATTGATGATGCACGGAAGGTGTTTGATGAATTACGTGAGAGGGGTTTGTTTACTTGGCCTGCTATGATTGGTGGGGTTTTGAGGGAGAAGAGGTGGGGTGAAGTTTTGGAGCTTTTTTGTGAGATGGATGAGGGTGTTGTTTAGGATGAGTTTTTGTTTGTGAAGATTTTGGATGCGTGTGGGAATTGTGGGGATTTGAGGACGACGAAGGTGATGCATTTGAGAGTGGTGAAATGTGGGATGGATTTTGGATGTTCGGTTTAATAATATGATGTTGGCTGCTTATGGAAAGTGTGGGGATTAGAGGAGGAAGGGTGAAGTTAAAGAGGGGAATAGGTTGTTGGGATGATGTATAGTCGATTTAGTGTTAAGGAAGTTAAGGGGGATGTGGTTTGGGGGAAATTGGGAATGAAGTGTCACCGAAGGAGTTGGCGGTGGATGGAGTGAAAAAGGAGGAAATGGAAAGGAATTTAAGTTTGAGTTGCTGCTAGAGGTGAAGAAGAAGCCACTGAAAAGAAAATAGTAAATGAACAATGGCGGTGATCGAAGCTCACCGGAAACTGAAAATTTTCCGGTGAGATTTTTTTTCTAAAATTTGATGCTCGTTAATTCGACCGCAATAGGTCGAATTTATAACAATGTTTTCAACCGTATACAGTCAAATTTATAGTTTAGGCGGACTTTTTAATTATTTTCAAAAATTCAATTTTTTGGGCGGGATTTTCAAAATTTAGGTGAAAAACAAATTTGACCGCTTTCGATCGAATTTAAGCGGTCATATTTAGCCGCTCCTATAATAAATACGACCGGTCTACTGATTATGACTCGAGCATTTACTACCGGCCCAAAAAATGGTTGTAATTACTTAAATACAACCGGATCCGGTTGTATTTAACTAAATACAACCGTTTTTTGGGCGGTTGTATTTAGCCATTTTTTTGTAGTGATTGTTATATTTAAAGTTAAATTTGGTAAGTCAGATATAATTCAATGGCTCAAGTGGCACTAAATTCAACGGTTTCATGTCGTATTTAAGAGTGTTAATTTATATATTCAACTGAGTTCGATTGAATTTATCACTCATTTTATGTTATAAATATTAAATTTTCTTATAATTTTTAGGAAATAAATATAACAATTAACTATTCTCTTTCTTACAAATATTATAATGTTATAAATTCATAATTTATTTTTAACATGTCATTATTTTAATAAAACTTTAAAATCGTTATTTTGGTCGACTTTATTATAAATTCCACCAATAAGAGTATGCAAAGAGAAGTGCTAATTTTAGAGTCAGATAATCTTGCTTAAAAATATTTTACAAGAAAGAGAGGTGGAGATCACAGTTTCTAGTTTTCATTTAAATACATATTAAATTATGTTTAGTCATTCATTTCACTAATATTATATTCTTTTGAGTATGTGTGAGGATTGAGAAGTATATTTTGATAATTTTTTAGTGATAGTACCATTAAAGCTAGATTAGTTATTTGTCCTTTTGTAATGATTAAAAAGTTTAAGAAAGACAAAAAACATCATAAAATATGGATTGTTTCTACAACACCAGTGTTCTTTTTTGATAACTACTTGGTGTAAAAAAATTCAATTTACACAATGGTCTAACATCTAACATTTAGCGATACTATTTCATAAACAATAAAAAATAGATTGTTGATTCTGGTTGTTGATTTCTTTTGAACTCTTGGCAGCTGATGAATCTCTGGTCACCATGAATTTCCTATAGCTCTCCAAGAGCCCTTGATGGATTGTGATTGGAAAGCCCTTGATCACAATTAAGGCAGCATCACGTCCTGTCATTTAAACATATATCACAAAACATCAAAAAGCTGTGTGACAACAATCCAAAACGTCTGATTTATTCCCTTTAAATTCTCATATTAGTTTTTGGTGACCACAAGACACAAGATTTATGTAAATATATAAAAAGAAAATAATAACACACGTATACATATATACGGATGACCTTACTTGCGCTTCCTTGAAGTCTTCCCCTGTGATCGACTAAGAGCCCTCTAATTTGATGTATCATGAATAATCTTTTTATATAGCCTATTCATGATATATACAAACAGGAAAAAGAAATTAATAAGAATTAGAAGTCACTCTTCTGTAACACAATAGACTGATATGATAATAAATATAAATTCCTTGCGTTATCTATCTATTTGTATACCTTTTGGCACAATAACTAGGAGATCATCTTCTGATGTGCTATTCCCGCCATCATCGGAACTCAACTCGCCATGAATTAAGATCTACGATCCGATCGGCTTTGTTAACCGCGTGAACCTTGAAAGCCTAAAAAACTATAGGAAAGTAAGATGTGTATATATATACCCTAAGTTTTTATCTAGCTTATGTGTTTCATCTTCTTTGACTACAAATGCTGCCGCATTTCCCTTATATGTAGGGCTGGGAGGTAGGGTGCACCCTCATGACCTGTTTCTAGAAGATGGGCCTTTACTGCATCTAGAACCTTCTTACATATGGACATGTCCAATTTAAATGTGAAGCCCAAATTAATTTTTCTTATAGATAAGCCTCTCTATTTCAACTATGAAATCCACATTAATTATGGTTAATTTTCTCACTTATTTATAATTTTCTTTTTTCTTTAAAATCCTTTTAAATCGCTACTTTTTATAATTCACAATATGTTTTAATATTTATTTACAATTATATCGTTGACAAAGCCACCTTCCATTTGAAAAATCTGATTACACATATTTATTTGTTAAAATATGAAAAACAATATCAGTGTTTGTTAGATTTATTTTCTCAATTATTATTGGTTAAATGTCTAATTTAAAATGAATTAGACTTTAAAATTTGATCATTCTTGAAGGTGATAAATGGCAACTAGCTATATTTCATGTTCTATCATATAATACTAGCTTCTTTACTTTCTTAGAATGGTTAGAACTGAACTTTAATGTCCAATAAGTGCAATCTTATAAATTTTGCAATATTCTCAATATTGAATAAATGATGAAATCTCATGATAATAGAAAGTAAGGTAATATTTTTTGTTGGATCTTTATACTTTTTAGGATTTATTTGCACTTTATACCCATCTCCATTGCACATGTCACATTTTGTCCTGTTATTTTTCTTGTAACATAACATGCGATCTTTCTCGCAAGTATGAATCTTTCACACTTCATATTCAATAATTTAATCATCTTTGGCGTATTGTAGTACTTCACAAGTAATTTAAGATTATCAAGCAATACAAATCCAATAAGCTGAGACAAGTCATCCACTGTTACTACAGTTATGGTTATTTTTTCAATGAAACGGCTTCATACGAACTTAGATGCATTGTTTTGATAAATTGATTCAAAAGTAGTATTTACCATCTTATAAAACAAAATTATTATTTCATTTTGTTCTTCATCAAAATTCTAACAATTTACTAAATCTTCGTGCTTAGTGGTATTGCTTTCGGAGAGGATCCCTCGAAAATCCCATTAACAACTGTGAATTTCTCGATTCAAATCCATGATTTGCCAATTGGGTTTATGTCGGAATCCATTGGTAGATAGCTTGGGAATTTTTTTGGTACATTAATCGAATATGATCCTAATAACAACAGGGAATATGGAAGGATTATATGCATGTCAGAATTCAGGTGGACGTTAGGAAACCTCTCAAGAGAAGGAAGAAGGTGACTAGGAAAAATGCAGCAGACTTCATTGTCCAATATAAGTATCAAAAACTTGGTGACTTTTGTTTCAGATGTAGCATGCTATCACACGCTGAGCGATTTTTCCAGAGGAAATTTAGTTGTTAGGAAGGTGTAAGAGAAGGAATGGGGAGCGTGGTTGCGAGCTCAGCCACGTAGGGTGACCGGAAAAAGTAAATGGCTCCGAGAGGAGGGAGATGATGACTGGGGGGAAAGGATTGGAAAGGATAACAAATTCCAGGCTTTTCCGGAAGATCAGGTGTGGAATTTTGGGAAGCTGGTTATTTATGAGCGCAAAAATCGGAAAAAAAATAAATGTTCTATTTCAAAAAGTTTAAATGTCACCTGTGGATGAGGAACTTATTGGGCTGGACTTGGAGGAAAGAAAACGTAGAAGATTTGGGTCATTTTGTACTGATACTATGGATGCTAATAACTTTGGGCTTTATCGTACATAATCTGTTCTTTCTAATGGTGATTGTATAGACTATAGATGTTAATAACTTTGGGCAGGAGGTTGGAGAACCCTCGGACAGTGTGAGTTTTACGCGATCTCGTTAAGGATCGTACACCTGATGTTCTATTTCTTTCAGAAACGATTTCTACAGCTAGTAGAATAGAGAGTCTTCGTATTCATTTAGGGTTTTCTCAGTGCTTTTCGGTGGATAGAGTGGGTCACGGTAGTGGTTTAGCAGTATTCTGGAAATATCATGCTACGTGTCAAGTGTCAGGTTTCTCTCAAAATCACGTCGACATTGAATTCCTAGACAACAATGACGTATCTTGGAGACTGACATGCTTTTATGGTTATCCTGAAAGACATAACCGGAAGAAATCTTGGGATTTAATCAGAAGGTTGGCTAACTCTCTTAAGTGCCTTGGGTTATATTCGGGGATTTTAAAGATTTGCTTTATAAGGAGGATAAATGGGGTAGAACTGATCACCCTTGGAGTCTCATGGAGGGGTTTGGCTTAGCTTTGGAGGACTGTGATTTCACATAAATTGATTTACGTGGAGGAAAGTATACATGGGAGAAGTGTTGAGGTAAGTAGGATTGGGTTCGTGAAAAATTGGATCGTGCTTTTAGGACAGTAAGCTGGCTAAACAAATTTTTCATTGTGTAACATATCTGTTCATCATACTATAAGGTCTGATCACGAGCCAATTCAGCTAGAGCTTGTATGTTCAACAATGTCGCATATGCGGTTCCAGTTTAAATTCAAAAATGTTTGGTTGAAGGATCCAGATTTTAAAAAAGAAGTGTAGAGCTAATGGTCTAAAATCCCTCCAATTCATTTACTTCCTAAACTGCATGGGGTCTCTACGTTTATGGCTAAATAGGGGAAGCATTTTTTCAATAAGTTCTGAGAAAAAGTAAGAAGGCAGAAGGAGATCATAGCTGATCTGGTCAATCAAACTGATACACCTGGGGTGAATCTTTATTTGGAGGAAGAAGAGTGTCTTAATAATTTCTTGTTGCAGGAGGAAACATATTGGAAGCAGCGTGCCAAGCTTTTCTGGTTAGAAGGGGATGCCATTACTATACTCTTCCACGCATCAGCAACAAGCAGAAAGAAGATGAATTATATTAATTATTTAATGAATGATGCCGGTGAAAAAATGGAGAATGATGAAGGTATGCAATCTATTATACAAGATTATTACCAGACTATTTTTGAAGCTTCAGATGAGGTGAGGATGGAGGAAGGTATTCCACAAAATTGAGTTTCACGAGAACAAAATAATAAGCTTGTTCAAGAGAAGTCATTTGAGGAATTCTCTGCAGTTATGAAACTAATGCCTCCTGACATAGTGTCAGGACCGAATGGTTTGAATCCAGCTTTCTTCTAAACTTCTGGGAAAGCTTGGGAAAAGAGGTATATGAATGTTGTAACTCATGGCTGGCTAAATGTTCTTTTCCTAGCTGAGATTAATCACATAAATCTAGTGCTAATTCCAAAAAAGTTAGATGATAATAATATGAAAGATTTTAGGCCTATAGCATTATGCAATGTGCTCTATAAAATTTTGGCAAAAGTCTTGGCGAACCGTCTTAAGGTGCTTCTTTCTGGCTTAATATTGGAGAACCAATCTGCGTTTGTCTCAGGACGTAGTATAACAGAGAACGTTCTTATTGCTTTTGAGGTGCTCCACCATATGAAATGAAAAAAAACAGGACAGGAAGGAGAGGTAGCTTTAAAACTCAACATAAGCAAAGCGTATGACAGGGTGGATTGGAATTTCTTAAAAAATTGTATGAAAAGTCTTGGTTTCTACAGTAAATATATTAGTTGGGTCATGTTATGTGTTATGACGGTGTCTTATAAAGTATGTGTAAACGGCTCCTCGATTGGCCCCATAAACCCTAAACGGGGGCTTCGTCAAGGATCTCCTCTTTATCCGTATCTTTTTCTATTGTGTGTTGAAGGTCTTTCGGATGCCTTAAATCTAGAAGCCACAAACGGTGTCATCCACGGGTATAAGGTAAGTCCTACAGCTCCAGTTATTACTCACCTAATGTTTGCGGATGATAGTTTCTTGTTTTTTCAGAGCCGACATGGCATAAGCTAATGCTGTTAAAGGGATTTTGAATATCTATGAACAATAGTCAAGTCAATCAGTGAACTTTCAAAAGTATGGTGTGATTTTTAGCTCGAATGTGAGACCGGAAAAGCAGCGAGAGTTAGTAGAAATTTTGGGAGTATCGGAAGCACTTGGAGACAGCAAATATCTAGGACTTCCTTCGTTAGTGGGGAGATTAAAAAAGAAGGTCTTTGGCTTTATTAAAGATAGGGTGTGGAAACGTATTCAAGGATGGAAGGGAATGCCGATTTCTAGAGGAGGTAAATTGGTTCTTATTAAGAATATTATTTAATCGATTCCAGCATATTGTATGGCATGCTTCCTGCTACCAAAAACTCTATGTATGGAGATCGAGCACTTAATCAACAATTTTTTTGTGGCAATCGGGTAATTCCGATAACACAGGCGTGAAGTGGATATCTTCGGAGGGTATGAGCAGTACCAAGTGTCAATGAGGACTAGGATTTCGGACTCTACATGGTTTTAACATTGCTATTTTAGGAAAGCACTGTTGGAAATTTATGCATCACCCCCAATCTTTGGTTTCTCAAATGTTCAAAGCTTGATATTTCGTAGATGTGCATTTCCTGAAATCTATTAAATGCACAGGATCAAGCTTCATTTGGACCGGAATCCATACAGCAAAAGAAGCACTATGTAATGGCTTCAGATGGGTCATTGGAGATGAAAATGAGGTGGTGGCAGTTCAGGATCCTTGGCTCCATAGAAAATAAAACTACCGTGTGGAAAATAGCCATATTTACTAAGGAAGGGATGAAAAAGTTGCGGATTTATTCATTCAAGGCAGAAAGCAATATGAGTAGTAGCACCAGAATCTACCCACCAAGTATCCTTAGGTACAGAAGCCAAATTAACTTCAGAATAAACAAAGATAGAAGTCTTACCCTTCTTCACACACCTAGCATTATATTTGGAACACTCTTTCTTCATATGTCCGGCCTTCTTACAAAAGTATCAGGTTGTTCCCTTATCCTGCTTCTCTTGCAATTGATGCTTGGGTTTTCCACTTACAATATCCTTACCTCTCATTCTCTTCTTATCATGAGAGCTTGATGCCAAGTGAGCACTCTCAGTCTTCTCTCACACAACCCTCTATTCCTCTTGCACACAGTGCGAAATGAGCTCATTAAGAGTCCATTTTTCCTTTTGAGTATTATAACTCACCACAAACTGTCCGAACTGAGGAGGCAGAGACATAAGAACCAAATGAACAAGTAACACATCTGAAAGTTCTAACTTGAGTTGCTTGAGTTTGCCAGCAAAATTAGACATCACAATAATGTAATCCCTTCTGTTCCCCTTTCCTTTATACTTCATGGTCATCAGTTTTGACAAAAGATTACTTATTTTCGCTTTCTCATTTTTAGCAAAATATTGCTCAATCTCGGAGAGGAACTTCTTGGAACTTGTGCTCTCAACAATAGAGCCCCGAAAGCCAGTAGGAATCGTTCGCTTCAAGATCACCAGACACATGCGATAAGAGCGTTCCCATTTCTTTATTTGATTCATTTTGGGATCATCCATAGTGGGAACTGGTTGCTCTTTCCTTTGCGCAAGGTCGAGATCCATACAACCAAGAACGATCTCAACATTCTCTTTCCACGTGATATAATTTATCCCATTCAACATTGGAATTGCTCAATTGAGCGGAAGCAGAATTAAGAGAAGCAGTAATTGTAATATAAAACAAATATACAACATAATGCTAAAAAATTAGTATATACAATAATGTGATAAAATTTTAAATATTGAAGATTCCGTAAATATTCCATTCTAAAAATTGAAAGTTCGAAACAATTGGGATTTTTTTTGGAAATTGGATGCAGCAACACCATCACAAGATACCTAGTGCAACATTAAATTTTAGTCTTTGGACATAAAATTTAATTTATAATTGGTACTCTCCACGAAATAATCAAGTATTAATAATTAATTTCTGTCAAATAATATGCCTTTCTTTTGACCGACTTATAATTCACATGAAAAACTTAATATTGTTACATACTTATTATCACAAGAATATTTTAATTTTGGCCAAACGTTACCTTCCTTTGGACAGATAAAATTTTCATAAAATTAAATATTCTATCGACATAATAATAATTTTAAATTAATCAATCTATACAAAAGAGGTCACTTTGGTGACATATTGCTTCAATCAATTAACTTAAAAAATATTTGTCCACTTAAATAAATAATTTATTTTAATTTGCCAATAATTAAATTTACTTTTAAACATATATTCTTAATTTATAGTCAAACACCGCAGATATTAACCTCTGACTAATTATGTTAGACCACCGAAAATCCAAAAAAAAGAATATAATAAGGTCTAACTTGTCAAACAGTACACTCGAAACAAAAAAATATGCACATGAATCCATGACTCTCTAGTACTTGTTTGAAGGCACTTAATTCATAGACACAATATGTCAAGTAATTCCTATCCCCAACAGTAGCATTGCATAATACTCAACATCATAGACTAACATGTAATAGCACATGATGTTAATAAATTTTAGTAATAAACTATAACACAAAAGTTTAGTCATGGTCATATATATTAATCTGAATTGCTAATCAATTAATAACCACACTACACTAGATCAAATCATTACTACGTGCTCGAGTATCACACAATATAAATTAAAACTCATGAAATCATTTAATGATATTAATTGCTAAACTGTACTAATATTAGAAATTTTGTTTCTGTGTCAGGTTCAAAATTCACATGATTGGACTTTGGAAGTGCTTAATATACCAGCTTGTGCAGCATCTCTTGTTCTAGCTGAAGCAACCATTTCTAATTGCTCCTCTTTTTTAGATCCCATGGATGAAAAAATACATACATAAAAATTGCATACAAATAGTAGGGACGTTGCCCTTTTTGTAGTAGGAGTATTAATACAAGAAGGGATAGGCTAAGGATTTACATTTTCCAGAGTTTGGTGATTTTTGTTGCAGACCAAAGTATAACTGTATTATGCAGACAATATAAACACAGAGAAGAATAAATCTTTTAGGGAACTCACTTGTTTATTAACTGAACTACACCCTATATAAAAAGTGCATACAAAGTAAACAACAAAGAACTAGGAACTGGAAACAACTACTTTCCTAAACACTTGGACTACTACACATTTATTTTGTTCAACTCTCCTAAACCCATGCCACTACTGCAAGACCAAGTCTAGCTCGACTTAACAGACAACTGAGACACCAATTAAATTCAAAACAACTAGATAAACAAACACACGCTTGGATTAATATGCTAATATATTCCCCCCTAATCTAAGCTTGCTCAGACAGGTTCACTACATCAAGTAATTTCTGCATCTTCTCAAATTTGACTGTTGAAAGTGACTTAGTCAGGACGTCTGCTCGTTGCATCTTCTCAAATTTGACTGTTGAAAGTGGTAGCTTATATCAATGTGTTCGCTCTTTCCATGAAAAACAGGATTTTTAACTAAGTCGATTGCTGATTTATTATCGATATATAACACCACAGGACCAATACGTTCACCTGTAATCATGGATAGCAGATTCTTTAACCATATGGCTTGGCAGGCTGCAGCAGTTGCCGCAATGAACTCAGCTTCACACGAACTAAGAGCAACACTTCTCTGCTTTTGAGATACCCATGTTATTAAGCTTTTATTTAAATAGAATGCCATACCTCCCGTGCTCTTTCGATCAATAAGGTTCCCTGCCAAGTCACTGTCTGTATACCCTGTCAAAATACTGTTGCCACTATCATTTGTATACGTGAGCCCAAAATTCAGAGTTCCACGCACATATCGTAACACTCGCTTTGCAGCATTCAGGTGCATCAGAGTTGGCCTTTCCATGAACCTACTGACGATTCCCACAGAGTACGCAATATCTGGTCTGATATGAACCAGATATAGCAGACCACCAATTAAGCTGTTAAAGAATGTCACATCTACCTCCTTTCCCATTTCGTCCTTAGTAATAACCTCCTTTGGGTCCATAGGATACTTAGTCGAGTTACATTCAGATAGGCCTGCCTTCTCCAATATTTTCCTTGCATATGCAGTTTGCTTTATCACTATATGCCCTTTGTGTTGCTTTACTTCGAGACCCAAGTAGTGTGACAACAAACCTAAATCGCTCATATCAAACTTCAGACTCGTTTGTGCCTTAAACCCTTCAATGACTAAAATGTTTGTACCAGTGATTAGCAAATCATCGACGTACACTGCAATTATCAGCGTTTCTCCTCCAAATTTCTTGGTGTAGACGGCATGCTCATAGGGCCATTTGCTAAAACCAAGCTCCTCCAGACATCTATTTAATTTCGAGTACCAGGCCCTTGGGGCTTGTCGAAGCCCATAGAGCGCCTTGTGAAGTCTGTATACCAAGTGTTCTTCTCCTTCTTTGACAAACCCTTCAGGCTGAAACATGTACACCTTCTCCTTGATTTCACCATTCAAGAACGCTGTTTTTACGTCAAGATGGTGTACCTCCCAGCTGTGTTTTACAGCAAGTGCAAGCAATAAGCGTACTGTTTCGAGGCGCATTACTGGGGCAAAAATCTCCTCAAAATCTACTCCCTTTCGTTGCACATAACCTTTTGCAACGATTTTCACTTTGTGTTTCACTATGTTTCCATCCGTATCCTTCTTTAGTTTGAAAATCCACTTTAAATCTATAGCTTTCTGTCGAGGGGGTAGTGTACACAAACTCCGTGTTTTATTTTGCTCAACTGCCTCTATCTCTCTCTCCATGGATTGTCTCCACAATCGGTGTTTGGAAGCTTTTTTATAGTTTGCAGGCTCATTAGCAGCCACTAGAAGCAATTCTTCATCATTTAAATCGACTCTTTCAGCATATGCACACACCTCCGAAAGTGTTTTATACCTTAATGGTTCTTCACTACTAGCTTCAGAGTTTTGGTTTGCTTCAGAGTTTGTGTTTGACACAAACGAATTCTCTGCAGGTGGGGACTCTTGGTGAGATTCTGCGTTTGATCCATATCCAAACTCCTGAACACTTCCTTTCTCAGTACTTTTGGAATGATTGCTTGCCAAGGATCTTGTTCTTGCGAACACCACCAACAGCCTTCACCCACAGCTCCAAACTAGTCGTTGTGGGATCAATGTTCTTATCAGCACAAATCTTCTCATAGCTATCCTGTTCAACAGATTAAAGTAGACATATATATGTAAAATGTAAAAGCATATGTAACAACTTATTTCTATGTGTATTTAAGCAACATAACTTGAAAAGTAAAAATAAAGTCATTTACCAAAATGTTCTTTGCCTCAGGGGAAGTCAAAGCACCATTCTCACGGAGTGAATGCAATTCCTTGAAATGTTCTAGGACCGAAGGTTCCTTTTTGTTTTTAACCACATAGTCCTGTACACAAAATTTTATTAATGTTTTAAGCATAATATATAATTCTATGTTCCTCTTGACATGGCTTGAGCTTGACCACTAAAATGTTCATCTTAATTATAAATAGATGTTAGTCTACTTTAATTCATTTTAAGTGAAAATTCAAGAGGACGGTTAAAATAAGATACACATCGACGTCGCTCAAATGAGTGGGATCCAGAAGTATGAGGGATTCTGATTTCCCTCGACAACCCCTTGTAGCGACAGACCTCTTACGAAACTGTTCGGTCCTCCACCATTCACAAAACTTTTTCCAAACCCCCTCCCTCAAATAAGCAGGCATGTAGTTCTCATATGTGCCCGCGTGTTCCCTAATCTTTTTGTCAGCTTTCACAATTGATGATTTTATGAACATTATTTCGCATATGATGCATAATTGAATCCCGGGCATTCTCTTGAGTAGCATAATAAGGATTAACTGCATAGTATCGCTGTAAGAAAAAATGGATTAAAATAAATTAATGAAAGCAGAATCTTCTATATGATCTTTTCTGAATATTCTTTTATAACAAGGGCTGAGTTACTGTTATTCAGATCCCACATATAAATTCAACTCACCTAAAACTCAGTTAGAACAAGATTCCACCATCAACATCCGTTTGCGATACGACACCCTCTCGCCAGAACCTACGCATAATAGCCAGTAGTGTGCGATATGCCGGACCAGACTCTATCCTGAAATTACTACAGAATTATTGAAAAATGAGAAAATTGTTAACAAGGTAGAAAAAAAAGTTTTAGTGAAATGTTAAGACATTTGTGAGGTGCACCAATTAAAACTCATTTTTACATAAATTTTCTTTCCATGTTCTAGTCATGAAAACAAGACTAACGACTACAATTATGATTTATTATGTCACACACAAACATATAATCTGGACATGAAAACTTAGCTCACAATGATTCTTATAATATTTTAGATAAATGTTAGATAATAAAGCAGTCTTATACTAATAACTAACCAAGTAAAGATGCAGTTAATTTAATCATTTTAATACAAAGTACTTACTCATTATTTGCTATCCTGGTAACGATCGGCTGATTTGGTAAACTACCGAACAAGCCCGGTGAATAACCGCATCCTCTATAATTCTGAGGGAGAACAACCTGAACCACCTGCTCTATATTCTCCTCCTGATTACCATTTTCATGACCCTCATTTTTACCGTCACCTTGATCTTGAGCTTGGTCATGATCCTCATCCATCGTATCTTAATTACGATCTTCATCGTGTCCATGGCCTTCATTGCCCCTTAAAAAAATTAGACAGGTCACAAAGTGCTTTGTGGATATCATTCGGAAGAAGCTCATGAAGAGAAGAAGGCTACAACTTCTGCATGAATACATGACAATCATGTGACTTCATTCCGTGAAACTTTAATTGTGATACCTTACAACACCTAGCAATATTTGAAGAACATCCATCGGGTAATTTTTATTGAACCACCTAGTTATATAAGAGTTTTAGTTGATCTCGAGTGAGAGTGTATTTAGCCTTAGGCTTACGAGAACCATTTAACCATAACTCAGGCATGATGTTCAGGACTTCTAAATCCTTTCTTGCAGCTATTGTCCCTTTTGATTTAAAATTACCTATCACGGTGTGAAAGACATTTTCAAAAACATTCTTCTATGTGTGCATCACATCAATGCAATGGCGCAAAAGAAATATATCCCAATATGGTAGATTAAAGAAATTGGTGACGTGTGTCCAATTATGTGTAACCCCATATCCATCAGCCCTTTCTTTGTTATGCACCTTCCCAAGTAGCGGAAAATGTATTCTCGCAAACTTCCTGCGCACTGTGAAACCTGTTGGAAGCCGTGGACGTTTATTCAAGAACCCTTTATGCAATATATAAAAACTACTCTGCCTGCTGTGCAACAACTATTTGGCCTTGACTTCTCCCATACAAACATGACAACATAGCTTGCCCTTTCATTGACCACCCGCTAACCATTGCTAAACCCGGGTAGTCACTAATAATCTAAAATAAAGCCGCCCTCAATATAAAATTAGTCTTTGTAGAAGCATCATACGTCTCCACACCACACTGCCACAACTGAATCAACTCATCAATTAAAGGCTTGAGATAAAGATTTAATTTTTTTTCCAGGATCATTAGGCCCAAGTACTAGTAAATTCTTGAACATGTATGGATCCTTCATGCACATTGAAGGAGGAAGATTATACACAAAAATTACAACAGGCCAGACCAAGAAGATTCCTGAAGTACCATTGCTATTCAAAGGAAATCCATCTGTTGTAAGGCCAAGTCTGACGTTGTGAATATCCTATGAAAATCTGGATATATTTATCAAATTCTTTCCATTCCTCTCCATCCGCAGGGTGAGTAAAAACCCCTTCAGTGACAACTCGATTCTTATACCATTTCATATATTCCGCAGTGCGGGCAGACATATACAATCGCTGTAGACGCGTTGTGAGAGGAAAATATCTTAAAACCTTTCTCGGATGGTATTGTCTCACCTTCTTTGGCATCTTTGTATCGACTTATTCCGTAATATATGCAACAAGAATTATCCTTATCATCACCAAAATATAACATACAGTCATTCTCACATGCGTGTATTTTTTCATAGCCCAAATTAATCTTCTTGACCATTTTCTTAAGATCTTGGTACTTTGATGGAAGTGTGTGCTCTTCAGGCAACACATCAGCAATCAGGCTAAGCAACTCATCAAACTCCGTGTCACTGCAATTATTTTGACTTTTGAAGTGCACTGATCTCATGACAAACGTGAGCTTGGTGAACTTGGTATTTCCCGGATATATAGGGGCATCAAGATTGTGCATATTAGTGTAAAATCTGCTTGCTTCAAAGTTCGGCTACTTATGAGTATGATCTTGGTCACTATTGAGCATAAGGAGCACGTGGTTACACCACCTGTCAACTTGACCCAGCCTGGCAATTCGTGACAGCACATCACCAGCAACACCAGCAAGTTGTTGCTTCATTTTCTTTCTATTTATAGAAATGTAACAAACTCTAGGCTTGGTTGGAATCTGTATATATAGAGAATTAGTTAGGCTTGTTTTTCCATCTAGTTTTTTTTACATAATCTGAAAATACAATGTATAGTCTTCTTCTTCTGATTGAATGTAAAATCTAATTTCTCCATTGTTGTTCTTGAGCATTTGAGATGCATTCTACTAAAAACTAACATGGTATCAGAGCTTGTGATGAAGATCTCGACGTTCATCAACGATTAATTCTATATTTTCTCTCCGTCTTTTCATCGAACACCTGCAGATCCAAGGTGTTTTCTGTTCTAAACTCCTAAAAATTGTTTGATTCAGTGAAATTAGTTGCAAATCTGTTTAGAAAAGTAATTGTTGCTCCGATTTGTCCTGATTACTTGATTGATAGAGATAGTTTGCTGATTGATTCGCTGCCTTTGCTCGATATAATTTTTTTTTTCTCTGCATCTAAAATGGCTGAAACTGAGACTACTGTTGTTCAATCAAATCTAGATCCATCAAGTGTGTATTACATTCATCCTTCTGATGCTAATACAACTCAACTTGTTTCTGTTAAGTTCAATGGAAACAACTTTAATAACTGGAAAAGATCGATGATGTTGATTTTATCTGCAAAGAACAAGTTAAGTTTTGTTAATGGAACACTCATTCCACCTGAGATAACCTCTACTGATTATAGCGCTTGGGAACGATGCAACTCTCTAGTTATTTCATGGATTTTGTTCAATCTTGACGAAACAATTGCGAGAAGTGTCTTGTTTCTTAAAACTGCAAGATCGATCTGGAAAGACCTAGAGGAAAGGTTTGGAACATCTTCAATTACAGAATTGTACTCTTTGGAGCAAGAACTGATTGAGATTTCTCAGAATACACAATCTGTCTCTGAGTTTTACACAAGACTCAAAACAGTGTGGGATAGTATAGATGATGTTGATCCTACTCCTGTTTGCACTTGTGAGAAATGCACCTGTGAATTGGGGCAGAAAATCTTGAAGAAGCAGCAAGAACGAAGGCTGTTACAGTTTCTGCTCAAGCTGAATGATAAATATAGTGGTGTTCGAGGCCACATCATGATGATGAATCCACTACCAACAGTATCTCAAGCCTACAGGCTAGTAGCTCAGGAAGAAAATCACAAAGATTTATCTCAATTATCTTTTCAATCAGAGAGTGTAGCATTTGTTGCTGATAAGAGGAACTATATCTCATACAACTCTCAAAGGTTTCGTCCTCAGAATTCTCAGAATTTTCAGAATTCACAGAGCTCTCAGAATATGTCACAGAATAATCAGAAATTTCGACCTCAAAGTTTTATGTCAAAACAACCATCTAAGCCAGGAGCAAACTACTTCTGTACTCATTGTAAAGTCCAGGGTCATAGCATTGATAGATGCTTTCAGGTTCATGGCTTCCCACCAGGATTTAAAGGATTCAAAGAGAGAAGACCTACTTCTGCTGCTGCTGCAGTCATGACTCAGAATTTTACTGATATTCAGGATTTTGATAATCCACAGGAGACATCAGGCCCTGTTAACAATGGTCAACAAAATCCTCTTACTGATGTCCAGTACAACCAATTGATGAGCCTTTTGCACAAGCAATTTCCATCAAATGATCATTCCAGTGATACTTCTACTGGCCATACTCTCTTAGCAGGTAATATCTGTCTAATGAGTACCTCTAAATCTGGATGGTTAGTGGACAGTGGTGCCACTGACCACATCTGTCCTGACTTGAATAAATTTACAGAATACAAATGTGTAATGGATACTAAAATGACAATTACTATTCCAGATGGCAGTAAGATACCAGTATTACATAGAGGAACTATAGTTCTAAATGCCAATATAACCTTGAGAGATGTTCTTCATGTTCCTGAGTTTCACTTCCACCTGATATCTGTTAGCAAACTATGCAGAGATATGGAGTGCAAAATGATTTTTTCTGATACAGACTGTGCTCTACAGGTCCATTTGAAGAAAGAACAGCTGATGCATCTTGGTAATTTGGTTGATGGACTCTACAGTGTTAGCAATTCAAATTCTTCTGCTCAAACTCCAACTCAGACATTTTTCAATGCATTTCTATCTCAAAGCTCAGATGAAGCAAAGCTATGGCACATGAGATTAGGCCACCTTCCTTTTCCTCAATTAAAGCTCTTGAAACCTGAATGTAGCATATCAAATACTGTTAGTTCTATGATTTGTCAAATATGCCCTGCAGCAAGACAATGTAGAATTTCATTTCCACATAGTTCCATCAAGACAAAACAAGCTTTTGAACTATTACATATTGACATTTGGGGTCCCTATAAGACTAAGACTTATACGAATTGTCAATTCTTCCTGACCATAGTAGACGATTTTAGTCGTTATACTTGGATTCACCTTTTGCAGCATAAATCAGAAGTATGTTTTGTGCTTGAATCATTTGTGAGTTATGTAGAGAGACAGTTTCAAACCAAGGTGCTTACTATTCGTTCTGATAACGCTTTAGAATTGACAGAAGGAGCTTTGAAACAATTTTATCTTAAACGAGGAATTGTCAATCAAACAACATGTGTCCACACCCCTCAACAAAACGGGGTGGTGGAACGCAAACATCGTCATTTATTAGAGACTGCTCGTGCTCTATTTCTTCAATCTCAAGTCCCAACAAGGTTCTGGGGAGATAGCATTCTTTCTGCAGCATATCTAATCAATCGAATGCCTCTCTCTAGCATCGGTAATTCTTCACCTTATTTCAAACTTTACAATTCTGTTCCTTCTCTTGATCACCTTAGAAGCTTTGGTTGTTTATGCTATGTTTCTGTACCTAAAGTCCATCGTTCTAAGTTCAATTCTAGAGTAGAGCCTGGAGTTTTTCTTGGTTATCCCCCTAACAAGAAGGCTTATAAAGTTTTCAGTCTTACCACTAAACAAATTGTGATCTCTCGAGACGTTAAGTTTCATGAATTCCACTTCCCTTTTCATTTGCTTTCCAATATTTCTGATAAACAATATTCATCATCCATCTTTCTTCCTAGCACTACTGTTCAGTCTAATATTTATCAGGAAGATTTTCCCATTATATCATCCACTAATAATGATGCTATCTCTAGTACTACTGATCCTCCAGAATTTTCATCTGCCAATACTGAAACTAATACTACTGATATCATTGTTTTTTCTCATGATAATACTCAAACTGATGCCCCAATTGTTCCACCTACAAGAACTTCATCACGACAACGCACTACACCTTCTTACTTAAAAGATTACCACTGTAACATTGCCACTCTTTCTACTTCTTCTCACCATTGCAATTTTGTTTCCTCTGCCATGTTTAGTAAAACACATAAATCTCTTCTTTCTACAATTGACAACATCACTGAACCATCATCATATGCTGAGGCTGCTCGTGACCCAATTTGGGTGGATGCCATGAATAAGGAATTGCAGGCCCTTGCATCCAATCATACATGGGATTTAGTGCCCCTTCCACCTGGTAAAAAACCCATCGGATGTAAATGGGTTTACAGAGTTAAACTAAAGTCTGATGGTTCTCTAGAACGTTGTAAAGCCAGGTTGGTTGCGAAAGGATTTACTCAGCAGTACGGTATTGACTATGAGGAAACATTTTCCCCTGTTATTAAGATGGTTACTGTCCGTTGCCTTATTGCTTTAGCTGCTAGTCGTCAATGGGATCTTTTCCAACTCGACGTTAATAACGCATTTCTTCACGGGGACCTCAAAGAAGAAGTTTATATGAGGCCCCCTCCTGGATTACATGTGAGCAATAACCTTGTTTGTCGTTTAATAAAGTCTCTATACGGTCTTAAGCAAGCTTCCCGAGAGTGGTTCTCTAAACTTCTGCACGAGCTTACTGCTCAAGGGTTTATTCAGTCAAAAAACGACTACAGTCTCTTCATTAAACGTACTGGTTCCCTCATTACAATAATGGCAGTTTATGTTGACGATATTATTGTCACAGGCAATGATCTTTCTTCCATTAATCATATCAAGGCCCATCTGCATACAGTTTTTAGCATCAAAGATTTGGGACGTTTGCATTACTTTCTCGGAATTGAAGTTGGTTATTATAATAATGGGATCACTTTGAGTCAATCCAAGTTTACCAAGGAATTAATCACAGCTTGTCCATTTGAGCTTCCTCGTAAAGCTTCTACCCCATTACCCCTCAACCTTAAACTACTTTCTGATGATGGTACATTATTACCGGTTCCTGACATTTACAGGTCCTTGGTAGGCAAGCTCAATTATCTCACCAACACACGCCCTGACTTAAACTATGCTGTCCAAGTTTTAAGTCAGTTCATGCAAACTCCACGTTCTTCTCACCTTGATGCTCTATTGCATACCATCAAGTACATTTCCACCTCTCCCAGTCAAGGAATATTATTACGTGCTTCTAATACATTGACACTTCAAGCCTTTTCAGACAGTGACTGGGCTGCCTGCCCTATGTCACGTCGGTCTGTGACTGGTTATGTGTTACTCTTTGGTGATTCTCCTGTTTCCTGGAAATCAAAGAAGCAAGCAACCATTTCTCGATCTTCTTCAGAGTCCGAATATCGTGCTATGGCTTCTGCTGCAGCTGAAGTCACATGGACTGTCAGATTACTGGAGGAACTAGGTGTGCAAAACTTGACTCCTGTCACTCTTCACTGTGATAACCAGTCAGCCATCCACATTGCTAAGAACCCTGTCTTCCACGAGCGTACGAAGCACATAGATATTGATTGTCACTTTACTCGGGACAAGGTCTTAGAAGGCTTGCTGCAACTTACTTATTTACCCACACACAATCAGTTGGCTGATGCTTTTACTAAAATCATCCCTCTACCACAGTTTCAGAATCTCATTTCCAAGCTGGGAATGTATTCTACACCTCCCATCTTGAGGGGGGGTATTGAGCATAAGGAGCACGTGGTTACACCACCTGTCAACTTGACCCAGCCTGGCAATTCGTGACAGCACATCACCAGCAACACCAGCAAGTTGTTGCTTCATTTTCTTTCTATTTATAGAAATGTAACAAACTCTAGGTTTGGTTGGAATCTGTATATATAGAGAATTAGTTAGGCTTGTTTTTCCATCTAGTTTTTTTTACATAATCTGAAAATATAATGTATAGTCTTCTTCTTCTGATTGAATGTAAAATCTAATTTCTCCATTGTTGTTCTTGAGCATTTGAGATGCATTCTACTAAAAACTAACAGTCACCAAAATCTTCAGGATTTGTATAATCTTGTTCACCAAAAGCATCCCTCAACATTTCATATTGATCGAACACATCTTCATGATCAATATTCATATGTTCATTACTTGACCGTCTACCTTCACCATGATGATGCCACACGGTGTAACTCTCAAGAAATCCGGTAGCAAACAAGTCAAACTCGACATCTCTAATACTTTTGAAGTATCTATTTCTATATGTATTACATGGACAACTAATTTCCCCATTCAATTGCTCAAAATTTTTTTCTGCAAATTTTAAAAAATATTTCACACCTTCACAATATTCTTTCGTCCAGCCATATCCGGTGGGATTAGTTCTTCGATTTATCCAACTCCGATTATTAAACATCTACAATATAACATAAAAGAAAGAGTATCTAAAAAAATCAGATTTTTTAATTTAAAAATGTACACTTGTATAACAAACTTATAAATAGAACACATCATTTCGTTAAAAGAATATAAAATTGAAATGGCTATAGTCATAAGCAATGATGTGCGAGTATGTGTTCATATTTGTGCATATATATAAACATATCTTATTCAAGAAATATAAACATTTAAATTGGCATAAAAATGCAGAATACTGAAAAAATTAGATTGCAAAAGAATGCTTAGAAAATGCTTACATTGATGAATGATACGGTATGGTCAAGAGCAGGAGTGAAAAAAAGAAGAGCATGAGCGAAGAAAAGAGACAAAAGCTAGGAAGAAAGTTTGAGAAGCAGGGGAATGGGAATTCAGTGAGTCAGTAAAGCTACTTTACCAAATAAACTGATTCAGTCCTTTAGACGGATAATACCATTCCTCAAAAGTATGATTTAATTTTATAATTTAAAAATTGGATTATAATTATTAAATATATGAACTTTTGACTGATTGCTACATCTGTCACAACGTAAGTCCTCCAAAAAATTTGGCGCCAAAAATAGTAATAATAAACTGATAAGCGCCAAATAATAATAATAAAATAAAAATATTTGGACTGATTTTACTGTTCGTCGAAAGCTAGAGGTCCAAAGTTAAAATTCCGTCACAAGCTCCTACTTATGTAGAATCCGTCAAAAGTATTACTCTTTCATTTTAACATATATGCCCACATTTTTTTACTATAATCATCAACAAATAACAGGAAATAGCGGTTACCTCCCTGAGTCACAGGCGAGATAGGTCCATAAATATCCGCGTGCACCAGCTCGAGTGGCTTCCTTGACTCAAGAGTGGATTGAGATGGAAATGGTTTCCTGGCTTGTTTTGACATTAGGCATCCTTCATATTTCTTGAGTGGTTGTACTAGTTTTGGCAATCTGTATGCCATTCCTTCTCTTGACTTGAGTTCCAAGGCCTGGAAATTGACATGCCCGAGTCTAGTGTGCCACACCCAAGCGTCCTCTTCTGCCTTAGACATGAAACAAGTGGCTTTACTTTCTTCGAGGCTTATTTTATACAGCCGATTTTCAGTCCGTTTCATTTTCATCAATAGCTTGCCACTGTCTTCGTATACCCACATGTACTCACCATCCAATATGACTCTGTTCCCTGCTTCAGATAGTTGTCCCAAACTTATGATATTATTACATAAGTTAGGGATGTAATACACATCTGTCAGGATTCTTTCTTCGCCATTTTTGCATTAAAATCCAATTCTCCCTTTCCCCATTATATTTACTGTGGACCCATCACCGAAACGTACCTTTCCTGTCACTCGTTCATCAAGATCTTTGAACTTTCCCCGTGCTCCAGTCATATTATTGCTGGCGCCATTATCCAAGTACCAAACATGTGATTCTCTTCGTTTCTCTTTACTCGTATGCAATTTTGGCACTACTGACTCCTCCTTCAATAGCATGGATACGATCTCCGTTTATCCAACTTTAGCTATTAACAAAGCTAGCTCGTCCTCTTGAATGAGAGTGAGGTTTGCCTCCTTCTGCACTTCTCGATCTCTGCGAGGTTTGCGACATTCTGACGTGAAATGCCCATATGCTTGACAGTTAAAACAACGTACTTTGCTACTGTCACCTCTCACTCTCATGCTGTTGTTTTATTCTCTCTCTTTACTAGTTCTCCTCAACCATTCATCTCGGGTTAACAGTAGATGACCTTCACTGTTTTCTTTCTTCCTCCACTCTTCCTCTATGAAGAGGAGTTGTCCTTGGCTTGTCTCTGTTACGCCCTTCACCCGTTCCTCATGGGCCTTGAGAGAACCAACAACTTCCTCTACCGACATCTCCTCCAGGTTGCCAAATTGTTCGATAGCGGACGCAATTTGCAGGAACCTAGTGGGAACAGCTCCGAGTATCTTCTTAACAACGTAAACTTCCTCTATTTTCTCTCCCAAAGCCCTGATATTAGTGACCAGATTATTGAGTTTCAGATAAAAATCGTCAAACTGATCGGTGTCCTTCATGCTCAATATTTCGAATTCACATTTGAGAGTCTGTGCATTTGCCATTCGCACCTTGTCTACCCCTAGTGACATTGTTTTGACTGCATCCCAAGCTTGCTTGGACGTCTTCCTTTCTAATAACGATAGCAACACATCTTCAGGGATACCTTGGTATATTACAGCCAATGCCCGTTTATCAATTTTATCCTCCACCGTGCCCTTAGGATCCTTGGGTTCTATGGCTTCCCACACCCCATGAGCTTACATAAAAACTTTCATTTTCATTGCCTATGTAGTGTAATTTGTTTTCGTTAGCATTGGGTAATTGAGGCCAAATGATCTTTCTTTGGGTTTACTAGTAGTCTCTATCTGCTCTGAATTTTCCCTAAGCTCTGATACTAAGTGTAAAAGAAATCACCTGATACTCACTTACTTTGTATAAGCTCTGAATGGAAGAAAATAAAACAGAAGTTCTTATTTTAAACTGGAAGAATACAAGGGATTTAAAAACAAAAGAAAAGAGTAGTTAGTACAAATCAGGAACCACTACACTACCAGACTCCAACATAACCTCTGCTACTGTTTATTTAGCTCCTAAACTCACGATGTACCAGAAGACTGGTCCCTGGATACACATGACAACAGCTATACTTGAGAAACTAATAATCAAAAAAATAAATAGGTAAATATGTTTAGATTAAATCCAACATACGGGGTCCTTGGCCCCCTGAGATGGGAAGAAATACCAGGTAGTATAAAATTTAATAGTCATTGTTTCTTTAGCACACTTGTCATGTGGGTTATGTGTTTGGTAGCAGACAACAGTTCGATCCAGGCTTGCCAAGAGGCCAGTGTTGCAAGCTTATTGATATTTCTCACTTTGTGAATGCGTGCTTTCATGAATACTTAATAATACATGTCATAATTTTGTTTTTTATTAAAACTCTTCACATTGGATGTTCAAGTTTTTTTAAGGTATGTTGTTTTATATATGTTATTGGTGAATATATAGTTTTAACTTTTAAGCATATCAAAGAGAATTTGTGTACTAATACATGTATGATGGTGTTGCATTATAGTTGTTCACAAATACCGGTAGTGTTGGCTATTAAATATATATCTTGTGTGGTGCAATGATAAACGTTCAGATAAATTTTAATTTTATCCACTTGCAAGTTCAGGCTATTAAACTACTATAAGATAACATCTTGTTCAAGAGATGGACAATATATGTCCAGAGTTAAATTCTCTCTAACCTCTAAGCAAATTGGACCCCTTAAAATTATTTTCTGCCTCCGCCACGTGTATACATATGTTGACTAGATAATGATAGACATATATGGGTTTTTTTAATATGATTTCATTATTTCCACCAATATATATTGTTCAATACAAAAATTAAGCACTGAAATTTTATTATATATATCTTTAACTTAAATTACATGGAATCATTTAATGATATTAATTGCTAAACTGTACTAATATTAGAAATTTTGTTTTTGTGTCACGTTCAAAATTCATATGATCCGACTTTGGATGTGCTTAATATACCCCCTGTGCAACCATTTCTAATTGCTCCACTTTTTCAGATCCAATGGCTGAAAAAATACATACATAAATAATGCATATAAATAGCAGGGACGTTTCCCTTTTTGTAGTACGAGTATTAATACAAGAAGGGCTTGGCTAAGGATTTACATTTTCCAGAGTTTGGTGATTTACAAGTTCTGTTGTTGATTGTCAAATGGTATGAAATTTCATATGCATTTAATTTGGTAAATAAGAAATTAAAAATGATTTATTTATTGATGTGGCTACTCATGATAACTTATTGTTTTAAGGCTATATTGGTCACTTTTTGTTGAATATAAATAGTAAAAATTGGCCGAAAATACACTATATCTAACAAAGAAAAATGAAGATTTTTTTTTTAAAATTTTTTCTCTAAAATTTTTGTTTCATAAATACTCAATCAAGAAGATAATAAACATGGATACTATAACTTATGTCTGTCTCACAAGCAAAACCAATCGAATTTATATCAATACACACACGTAACATGTAACTTTATCCACCAATAGTGTTTATTATTGCAACACAATAGTGTTTATGAGTGCATTAAATGCACCTACCATGCATTTACAACAATCCCATTCGAAACAAGTTCAGTTGTTTATATATGGTAATATATATTTATTACCAATTTCAGTCGCCTTTTAATCACATGACCGTTGCGCCATAAGACGGGACCTGCAAAAAAACATAACCAACCAAAATAGGTCGATTATGATAGTATTTAGAGCCAATGCTTGCGTGGTATTGTACTTGATTGGTTATGATCATTATTGTGAGCAACCATATTGGTTCGTTATGCTCGATTGAAAATGAGGATCAAACCAATGGACATGTGATAGTCATATGGTTATAAGTTAATTACTTCCACCAATATATAATGTCCAATATAAAATTCATATATATGTAGGGATCATATCTATTATTGTATTCTTTTGTGCATATCATAGTATTGATCATTTAGTGACTCCTCAAATCTAGATCCTGAATTTGGAGGGCGTTGCAATAGTCGGTTGTAGGGAAGTGTAAGGCCACGTGTCGAGGAGCCCCATTACCATGTAGCACTACCATGTCAGGTAATGGGACAATGATATGTCAGATGGGCCCCGTCACATGTCATGCACGCGTGAGGTAGTCCAGGTTAGTCGGCGAAAAATTTGGAAAAAATGTAAATAACTCTAAGGATAATCCAATCGGACGTTATTTCTGAATACAGCTATACCAATTGAAATTCCTGTCGGTAAATGCCATATTTCTTGTAGTTGTTAGAACTACAGAGTAACTATATATATTACTATGTGTTTAGTTTGAAAAACTAAGAAAACAAGATGCACGTTGAACAGCTTAAGTTTTATTCTGCAAAACAAGTACAAGATAAATACTACACCAAAAATAGTAGTGGCTAGAAAATAGGACCTCTAGAAACTAACTTTCCCCATACAAACCAAATACTAGACTTATTCTCCTATAACTCCTGAAAATATTCCATAGCTACAAAGACCACATCTAAGAAGCTGATCACGACTAACTAATGAATTCAGACATAATTAAATAACAAAGATAAACAAACAAGTTTAGAATAAACTCCAACAAACTCTCCCTTAGTCTAAACTTGTTTCTGAACTTCCTTGACTCCCAAAAGCTGGCGCATCCTTTCGTACTTGACTGTAGTTAAAGCTTTTGTCAAAACATATGTGCACTGCTTATCAGTCCTGATGTGTTTAACAACAATCTCTTCCTTCTCCATAAATTCATGAATAAAATGGTACCTAATATCTATATGTTTGTTGCGACCATGGAACACCAGATTATTGGCAAAATCGATAGCTGATTTGTTATCGATAAAAATAACCACTAGACCTGCTTCATCACCAGTTACTTGAGATAACAGTTTCCGTAACCAAACTGCCTGACATGCAGCCGCCGTAGCCGCCATGAATTCTGCTTCACAGAAGGAAAGTGCAATGCACCTCTGTTTTGTGAGACCCAATTCACAAGACTTTCATTCAAATAAAACACTATTGCACTGGTGCTTTTCATGTCCTTTATATGCCCTGCCAAGTCACTGTCTGAATACCCCATTAAAACATTATTTCCACTGGTTTACGTGTATATCAGACCATATCCCAGAGTACCCTTCACATATCGAAGTATACGTTTCGTCGCATTCTGATACATCAGGGTAGGCTTCTCCATAAACCGGCTTACAATTGCCACCGAATAAGCAATATCCGGCCTTGTGTGTACCAAATAACGAAGTCCCCCAATCATGCTCTTAAACTGTGTGCAATCGACAACAACTCCACCTTCATCCTTGGTGATGTATTTTTTAGGATCCATAGGATATTTTGTCGAGTTACAATCAGCCATTCCTGCTTTCTCCAAAAATTTTCTTGCATATCCCGATTGTTTCAACTTTATGTAGCCTTCCCCCTGGTTTACCTCAATACCCAAATAATAGGATAACTTATCCAGGTATGTCATATCGAACTTACCACTCATCTATTTCTTAAAATCTTTTATCATCTCCGAATTAGAACCTGTAACCAAGATGTCATCTACGTAAACAGTTATAATGAAAACTTCTCCTCCCACTCATCTTGTATACACCACGTGTTTATACGGGCACCGTGTGAAACAAAGCTCTTCCAAATACTGATTTAGTGTCGCATACCAAGCACGGGGTGCTTGTTTCAAACCGTACAAAGTTTTCAACAATCTATAAACCAAATGCTCATTGCCTCTTTTGACAAAGCCCTCAGGTTGATTTACATAAATTTCCTCTCGAACCTCCCTATTCAGAAAAGTTGTTTTAACATCGAGGTGATGCACCTCCCAACCTTATTTCGCAGCAAGAGCAACAAGTAAGAGTACTTTTTCTATACATTTGAATGGATCAAAAATCTCCTCGAAGTCGATACCCCTCTTCGGAACATACCATTTCGGTACTATTCTCGCTTTATACTTTTATATCTCATCATTCGCATCACGTTTCAACTTATAAACCCACTTCAAATCTATGGATTTCCTTTCCGATAGTAACTCTGTCAATTTCTAAGTGTTGTTTTTCTCCACAGATTCGATCTCTTGACTCATAGCCTTTCTCCAATTAACATCCTTTGCTGTTTGACTATAATGCGTAGGTTCATCTATACCCATCAAGTAAAATTCTTCATCCTCCAATTCGATTACTTTTGTGTTGGCATAAATATCTGTAAGGCTTCTCATGTTTCTCGGCTCACTGTCGCTCCCAGACTCCAGATTATCTAATATTGAACCCAAGTCACGAACACGATCAGAATCTGTATCGTCACTTCCATCACTCGACTGTTGTGGTGTGATCAATTCTCCTTCGTCTATATCTTCATTTGACTGTGCTATGCCATTTATAATTACTATAAATGAAACAACCTTGTCATCCTCAAGATGTTTTTCTGCATTCCAAGTCCATATTTTCTTCTCCTCGAAAAGTACATCCATACTAACTCACACTTTCTTTATTTCAAGATCATATAGTCGAAATGCCTTTGTACCAGGCTTTTTGCAAAGATACACCACTTCTTTACTCCTATGAGCTACACACCCAAACACCCTTATGTGCTCAACATGAGGCTTCACTCAGCACCACGCTTCATAAGGTGTGATCCCTGTAACAGCCCGGGTTAGTAACCTGTTCAGTATGTATATTGAATGCCTGATCGCCTCTCCCCAGAAGTAATTTGGCATTTTAGCTTCCTTAAAGAAGCTTCTAGCCATCTCAATCATAGTCCGGTTACGCCTTTCAACGACCCCGTTTTGTTGGGGTGAGTTTGGAGCCATAAAATATCGAACAATACCAGCTGCCTCACAATACGCCACAAAATCCTTAGACATTAATTAACCTCCTCTATTCGTCCTAAAAATTCGTATCTTTCTTTCTCGAGTCTCAACTAGTGCACGGAATTTTTTAAATGCCTTGAATGCGTTATCCTTGCTCTTTAGTAAGTATGCCCACATAACTCAACTCCAATCATCAACTAGTAAAAATACATACATGTTCCCACCTGGTGTGCTTGGCGAAATCGGGCCATAAAGATCGCCATGGACAAGTTTCGGGGCTTCTTTCGAGCTGAACATTGACTATGACGGGAAAGACTTCCTCGTTTGTTTCGAGACCAAGTATCCTGTACACATCTCCTTAGGATGTTCAATGTTGGGTAGACCATATACCATTTTCAGAGTTAACATTTGCTTCATGGCCTTGAAATTTATGTGGCTAAAACGAGAATGCCACAACCGACTCTCTTCCTCAATTTTTGACAGTAATCTTTTAGCATCATTGTTCTCTATAATTATTTTATATAGTCTATTTTCATAACGTTTCACCTTCATAATTAATTCCTCTTCTGAATCTCGGAACCACAGGAAGTCACCTCTAAGAATCACATTATTCCCTTAAGAAGGCGTTCCTCCCCGTTCTTGCATTTTATAGCTATTGACCCTCTCCCCTTGATGAGAACAACTGACCCGTCACTAAATTTTATACGCCCTGTCACATTCTCATCAAAGACGCTGAATTTTGATCGTTGGCCTGTCATGTGATTGCTCGCACCGTTGTCGAGGTACCACATGTTTGACACTACTTCTGCCTTTCCTTCCTTCAATTTTGGTGTCACACTCTCTTCGTTTATCAGCATCACAACATCTTATTATCTTTAACAGCCTCTGTGAATAGTAAGGCTGGTTCATTGTCTGGTATTTGGGCAATATTAGCTTCCTCTCTGTTCTCACTTTCACGTTTTAGCTTTCGACAGTCCACAACAAAATGCGCGTAGGCACTACAATTAAAGCATCTCACTTTACTTTTATCTCGTACTCCCCGTGGACTCTCCCTACCTCGATACCTTGACCCATATTGGGTCTCATGTCCTCCCTTGTTTGAGCATTTCAACCATTCACCCTATGTCAGCAACAATTTCTTGTCTTCTTTCTCTCTTTTATTCCACTCTTCTTCTGTTAGAAGCAGCTGTCCACAATCGCTTTCAACTTGACCATGAAGCCTCTCCTCATGAGCTTTTAACGAACCAATGGTTTCTTCAATCGACATCTCCTCGATGTTACCAAATTATTCGATGGTAGAAGCTCTCTGGAGGAATTTTGTTGGTACAACTCTCAGGAGTTTTTTAACCACATATGATTCTGCTACTTATTCACCAAGGGCCTGTATCTTAGTTATAAGCCCACTCATCTTTAAGTAGAAATCATCCAGAGTGTCTGTATCCTTCATAATTATGGGTTCAAACCCTGCTTTTAGAGTTTGTACCTTTGCTACTTTCACACGTTTTACACCCTGACACACGGTTTTCACAGCCTCTCATGCGTCTTTTACAGTCTTCTTTTCGGTGAGGGATAGCAGAATGTCTTCCGGGATGCCCTAATATATTGCTGCTAGGGCTATCTTATCTGTTCTATCATCGGTTGCAGTATTTGGATCAATCGGTTCTATAGCTACCCAAACACCATGAGCTTGCATATAAATCTTCATTTTCTTGGCCCACGCCATGTAATTTTCTCGTGATAGCATGGGATAACTCAAGCTTACTGTTCCATCTTTCAATTTTCCCGTTTCTACGGCCGTCATTCTTGTTGTTCCTGTGTTTCAGTATATGATATATGTATGATTCAAATATTGTAGAATATGGAACAGTGCTAGAATTTGTTCTCTTATTTTTTTTTTACCTTAAAATGATAATACATGCTTCTCCATTTATAGTAGGAGAATTCAAACCATCATACATGAATCTAAATATATCCTTTGAGTTCCATGGTTCACATTTAATGTGACTTTACATATTTCAAAAATCAGAATTTAGTTTATTTAACAAATTCCCCTCATAAACTAACTCCTTTCGATCCTTCATGCCCATCAACCTTTTGAAATTATCAAATAGAGTTTTTGATAATGGTTTGGTCAACACATCTGCTATCTGATCTTTGCTTGCAACATGACATAAATGCACACTTTTTCCTTTTACGTGCTCCCGAATGAAATGAAATCTGACATCGATGTGTTTGCTCCTTTCGTGATGAACTGGATTCTTTGCTAGCTCAATCGCAGACTTGTTATCAATTCTGATCTCAGTTGACATAGGTTGTGGGATCTTTAGCTCATGAACTAACCTCCTTAACCATATGGCATGACAAACACAGTAAGGGGCTACTACATACTCTGCCTCACATGTAGATAATAAAATTATAGGCTGCTTCTTGGAGTACCATGTGAATGCAGTTTCTCCCATAAAAAGCATATATCCAGGCGTACTCCTGCGATCATCCACGTCTCCACACCAATCACTGTCATAATATCCCAGCAACTTATAATCTTGTGTACTAGAATAAAATAATCCCATGGATTTTGTTCCTTGAAAATATCACAGAATTCTTTTATTTGCTTTCCAGTGTGTCTGTTTTGGGTCTTCCATAAATCTGCTCATAATTCGAACACTGTACCCTAAATCAGGTCTTGTGCATGTGAGATACCTCAATCTCCCAACTAGACTTTGGTACAAGTTTGCATCCACTGACGCTCCTTCATCAAATTTTGAGAGTTTTGTACCCAATTCCATGGGTGTTACAGCTAGATTGCAGTGTTCCATGTGAAATTTCTGTAGAACACTGTTAGCATATGATTCTTGTAATATAAAAATTCCAGACTCATCCTGCTTCACATCAATTCCAAGAAAAAATCTCATCAAACCCAAGTCTGTCATCTCAAACTCTTTGGTCATCTCCTTTTTAAATTCCTTAACCAGGTCTTCATTGTTACCCATAAAAATAAGATCATCAACATAGAGTGCAACAATTAATAAATTATCTTGCCTTACTTTGACATACACTGCAGGTTGAAATGGACATTGGATAAATCCATTCTTCCTGAAATAAGCATCAATATGGGTGTTCCATGCGCGTGGCGCCTGTTTTAAACCATATAACGCCTTGTATAGTTTTAACACCATTCTTTCTTGCCCTACCCTTACATAACTGGGTGGCTGGTTCACGTACACTTCCTCTTCTATTTTTCCACTCAAATAAGTTGATTTTACGTCCATCTGGTAGATAGGCCATTTACATTGAGCTGCTTGAGAGATTAGAAGCCGTATTGTCTCCATTCTTGTAACGGGGGCAAAAACCTCATCATAATCTATTCCAGCCTTTTGTTGGTACCCCTTTGCGACTAACTGCGCCTTGTATATCTCTATTTCTCCTTGGGCATTCATTTTCTTCTTATAGACCCATTTAACATCTATGGGCTTACAACCTTTTGGAGGTTCCACTAGTTCCCAGGTTTTGTTCTTTTCAATAGCCCTGATTTCCTCATCCATTGCAGCCTGCCACCTTTTTCTTTTACTGCTTCTTCAAAAATTATGTTTGTCTGTGTCAGCTACCAAACACACCAGATGCACTTCATCTGTTGTTTGATATATTTCTTGCAAATTCCTCATTCTAGGATTCCGGGGCTCCTCCTTAGCATCTTTTGGTACATCATGGCTTGGTGATTTTTCTGATATTGGAAAAACATTTTCCTGAGCTTCCTTCTCTAGTGTTAAATTCCAGTTCCATGCATCATCTTCTTGTATGTACACATCTCGACTTATATCCACCTTCATTGTAACTGGATCAAGTAATCTGTAAGCTTTTGATTTTTCATCATATCCAATAAAAATATACCTCCTGCTTTTGTCGTCCAACTTTGTTCTCTTCTGATCTGGGACATGTGTGTACGCCAGGCTCCCAAAAATCTTTAGGTGTGATACAGTGGGCTTGGTAGCACTCCACAGTTCTTGAGGTGTTTTAATTCCCAAATTTGAATGTGGACATCAATTCTGGATGTATACAGCACACTGGACTGCTTCTGCCCAGAGTTCTTTTGGCAATTCCTTACTCTTTAACATTTATCGTACCATGTCCAGAATAGTCCGTTTTTTACGTTCAGCAACGCCATTCTGCTGTGGTGAATATGGAGCTGTTAAAAAATGTCTTATTCTCTGTTCTTCACAGTATTCTACAAAAACTTTTGAAGTATATTCTCCGCCTCTATCTGAACGTAAAGCCATGATATGCATTCCTTCCTTCTTTTCTACCAAGGCTTTAAATTTCTTGAATACTTGTAATGCCTCAGATTTTTCTTTTAAGAAATAAACCCATATTCTTCGAGAATAATCATCTATAAAAGTAAGAAAATACCTCTTGGAACCATATGACTTGGGTGTGATTGGACCACATATATCCGTATGTACCAACTCTAGAGGCTTTGTAGCACGATAAATTGCCTTCTTTTGAAATGAATTTCTTGTTTGTTTTCCCAGCACACATTCTTCACAAAAATCTTCTGTGAAAACCATACTTGGTATTCCATGAACCATTCTTTTATTTGCCAACTCCTTCAAACCGCCATAGTGTAAGTGTCCAAATCTCATGTGCCATAAAGTCGCTTTGTTCTCTGACCTTGCTTGCAGACAAGTCTCCTGTATATTCTTCAAATTCAACTTGAACATCCGATTTTGGGACATTTCAATTTTATAATTGTCTTGCCAAATTTATCCTTTAAAAACATTGCTTTGTTTTCTATAAAAATAGAGTATCCTTTCTCAAGTAATTGACCAAGGCTTAGGATATTATTCTTCATGTCAGGAACGTAATAAACATCTTCAATGCTTCCTGGTTTGCCATCCTTTCTAGTAAAATGTATTTTGCCCTTTCCTTTCACTTCTATTCTTGATGAGTCTCCAAATGATACAACTCCAGAGTTTATTTCTTCTAAATCACTGAAAAGATGTTTGAGGCCATACATATGGTTGATGGCCCCACTATCAAGATACCACATAATATTATCTTCAGGAGCCATACCTTGGCATGCCATTAGTAGAATACCTTTATCTTGTTGCTCCCCCGTCTCAGCAAAATTTGCATTTTCCTCAACCTTCTTGTTAAACCAGCAATCTTTGGCAAAGTGTCCAAGTTTTCCACAATTATAACATTCAACTGGTCTATTACCTCTTCCAGGATTTGTTCTTCCAATTCTGCCACGACCACGTCCTCGGCCACGCCAATTTTGTTGATTATTTGTTTGTATGTTTTCTTCATATCTGCTGCTTCCAGAGACACGTCCTCTGCCTCGAGTAAAATTTTGATTTGAACGTCCACATCCTCTTCCTGTTCCTCTTGTGTATTGTGTGTACAACGCCTTGTCCTTGTCTTCGATTGTGACACTACTCTTCAGTGCTTGTGATTCCGCCTCTCCTGTATTTAACAACTTCTCTGAATATGCTTGCAAAGATCCCATAAGTTGATTTACAGTCATAGTTTATGTATTATTTGATTCTTCAATGGAGATGCCAACAAGTTGCAGTTTTGTATTCAACGACCTCAATATTTTTTCATTTACACGGGCATCTTCAAGATTTTCTCCATAATTTTTCATTTAATTTACAACAGAAGAAACCTTTGTAAAATAGTCTGGAACTGACTCTGATTCTTTCATGCGTAATGCTTAAAATTCTCCCCGTAGGGTTTGTAAACGTACCTTTTTTATTTTATCAATTCCTTTAAAATTATACTGGAGAATCTCCCAGGCTTCCTTTGTTTTTCCTGCACTTGCAACCTTTTCAAACATAGCTTCATCCAAGCCCATATGTATAATTGATAAAGCCTGTTGATCTTGTTTTCTTGATTTTGCTAGATTATTTTTCTGAGACTGATTTAGAGCTCCCTCATTTTCTGGTTCATCATAGCCCTTCTCGACAACTTCCCATGCTTCCTGTGATCCCAGCAAGGCTTTCATCCGGATACACCAGTGGCCATAATTTTCTTTTGTCGGTTTCGAAACAGTGAGAAAATTGCTCATTTTAATTTCGATGGTAGCTCTGATACCAATCTGTTGTTCCTGTGTTTCAGTATATGATATATGTATGATTCAAATATTGTAGAATATGGAACAGTGCTAGAACTTTGTTCTCTTACTTCTTTTTTTTACCTTAAAATGATAATACATGCTTCTCCATTTATAGTAGGAGAATTCAAACCATCATACATGAATCTAAATATATCCTTTGAGTTCCATGGTTCACATTTAATGTGACTTTACATATTTCAGAAATCAGAATTTAGTTTATTTAACAATTCTGGGCTTGTACTTGGGCATTCACCAAGAACTCCCGAGTGCTTTGATACCAAAAATTTTGGAACTACAGAGTAACTATATATATTACTATGTATTTAGTTTGAAAAATTAAGAAAACAAGATGCACGCTGAACAACTTAAGTTTTATTCTGCAGATCAAGTACAAGATAAATACCACACCAAAAATAGTAGTGGCTAGAAAATAGGACCTAAAGATACTAACTCTCGTGATACAAACCAAATACTAGGCTTATTCTCTTATAACTCCTGAAAATACTCCACAGCTACAAAGACCACGTCTAAGAAGCTGATCACCATTAACTAAAGAATTCAGACATAATTAAATAACAAAGATAAACAAACAAGTTTAGAATAAACTTCAACAGTAGTAACCCACCAATATTGATCAAAATATCCTACCTTATGTAAGATAGACAATCCAAGTGAAATCTATAGTAAATGATATAAATATAAAACTTTGAAGTATAACAATTATAATTTTTTTCTCAAACATTAGGGTACCAAATTGATACTGGTAAGTTAGATGATAAAGATACAACTCACCCTTGTACAACAAATACGACCTTATATAAAATACACAATTCTAATGAAATTTTTATTAAGTTACAAAAATAATAAAAATTTGATCTATAACAATATTATTTATTAATTTGTTAAAAGCCATACAAAATTGTTATACTTATACCAAACTGTTATGTTATACTACCTAACCAGTAGTAAGCAAGATAATAATAGATATGACAATCAACTAGAATCTATAATAAATAACAAAAATAATAAAAAATTGAAAATGAAAAATATAGGAGCCTGCAAAATGTTATATATATATCACAATATGTCATGAGAAATTGCTAACATTTCAACTGAAAGTAAACAACAATCCATTTCAGCTATCTAAATATTCTACTACAATAATATTCTAATACAATAATGGCTTCTCCAACAAGTGCTGCTTTTGCTTTTTAAAGAAAGAAGAGGAAGTCTCCGGGAAATCCATGAAAGATATGCTGTACATCTGCCCAGAACGCAGTTGTGACTTTCACCATCCTCCAAGAGCTCTCGGAGATTTGACTGGTATGAAAATGCACTTCTCTCGAAAACAAGGAAAGAAAAAATTCAACTGTGATAAGTGTAACAAAAAGTATGCTGTGCATTAGGACCTAAAAGCTCACAACAAGATCTGTGGTACAAAGGAGTATAAATATGACTATGGAAAAACCACTCCTCTGCCTCGCTGCCTTAGCAACCCTTTTGATGTAAGATGAACAATCCTTGATAAAACTATGAATATTTGAAACAAAAAAAATAATCAAAGATTAGAATTGACAACTTCTAAAAAATCAAATCAAAATTGAATGCATTAGAAACTACTGTTACCTTTAGCACATGGACAATGAAGTCATCTCCAGATCCGCTCTCCTCATCATCTTCGCAGCACAATTGATTTGCCATTTACTGAATTAAGAAGTTCTTAAATATGGTATGATGGGGGCGGTGATCTTGGGTTTATGCGGTATGTGCAACACCCCCGAACTTATATAGGCCGCTGGTAAAATATGGGAAATTTCTTGGAAATTTCTTATTCTTATAGGGGGTGTAATATATTGGAATTTTAAAGGATTTTTTTGGATTTAGAAAATTCTAGTGTATTCAATTTGGATTCTAAAATATCCTTTAAAATATGATGGTATTCAATATCGATTGAAAAAATTCTTTTAAAATCTGGGTTATTAAATTTAGATTTTAAAAAATCCATTAAAATCCGGTAGTATATTCAAATTTGGATTTTAAAAAATTCATTAATATCTGTTGATTTTCAAAAGTCGATGCATTTTTTGTATTTTTTAAAATCGCAGATTTTGATGGATTTGCTAGTGTATTTTATATTTTCAGAAATTTTAGCAAAATTCAAGAGATTTTGACGCGTTTGTAGAAATCAATATTCAAATCAACAAATCAGCAAGACTCTACTAGATTTATTTACCAACTCCGCTAAAATCCGCATAGAAAATAAAATCAGCCAAAATCAACAACAATAATTCAAAATCAATGCATTGTTATAAATCCTCTAAAATCTGAATAGAATACACCTGCTTAATTTTCATTAGTCAAGTGATTTTTTATATTTTTTCAATTTGTTTGTTATTTTTCTTCACTCATATATTTTTAATGTTTAAAAAGAATTCTTTTGTTTGTTATCTCTGTTTCAAAAGTGCCATTGTAAAAATCAGATATCTGTTTGATTAATATGTATATATTTTGATGCAAAAAATTAAAAATCATAATGCTTTTGTTATGGGTTGATGGTGAAATCAGCATATGCTTCCCCCAAAAGCTGAAAAAAGACTTTCCCCAAAAGTATGGGGGATTTGTTTTCTCTAACAGCAGTTTTTAGGTCAAAAACACTTTTCCCAAAAGAACCTTTTGAATTTTACCAAATAGTTCTGTCAGCAACAACAATACCAAAGACACCCCTAATTAGGTTCATTATTTTATTTAGTTATCTAAAAACACAATTCAAATGATAAATTTTGAATATGAGTCATTTCAAGATGTAATGAGTGCAACTGATTGTTAAAAGTCAACAAGAGTCATTAAAAGTTTGAACTTCGATACCTAATTTAAATTCTAATTTTTAATAAAATATGCATTTTTAGGAAATTAAATTAAACATATAATTTAATTTTTTAGAAACACAAGATGTAATTTATAAAAAAAGTTGCTTAGTGTAAATATATATATATATATAATTATATATATAAATATATATAAATATAAATATATATATATAAGGAATTGAAGCAAAGAATCAACTTTCTACATTCCAAGACTCCAAAGTCCAATCTAAGTATCAGACTTGTTCACCAAGTCTCCTAACTCTAACCGAATTCAAGGTTAGCCAAGTCAATATAAGGTGTCTCACTCCACAAATGAGAACTACGTTTTTGAGTTGATCGTTGGCATAGAGCAATGTATGCATCTTGTGAAGTCCGATTTGAGTCACGAAACACCTAAACAATCAATCAAGAGTCTAGAGCTCATGAACCCTAGTATTAATTACAACCTAGTTTTTACCCTCAACCATGGTAACCACATAAAGCGGAAATAACGTTCTTGAAGGAGCATCAATTGGAACTACTCAAACAATCTCATCCGCCATTGAGATTCCACCACACCCACTCTAGGGGTGAACCCTAAAAACTGGGTTCTGAACGTTGCATTCGTTGCACAATCTACGGGTTTTGAGATGTCAATTGTGGTACACCATAGGCCAATAAACCCCACATATGGGATGTCATTATACTCTGAGACTGTAATTGTTAAAAGTCAACAAGAATCATTCAAAGTTTGAACTTTATAACTAATTTATATTCTATTTTTTATGAAATAAGCAATTTCAAGAAATTAAATTAAACATTTTATAGCAATTTTAAGAAATTAAATTAAACATTTTATAGAAATAAATAATAAAATTTAATTTTTTAGAAACACAATATGTAATTTATAAAAAAAATTCTTAGTGTATATATATATATATGTATTGATAAGGAATAAAATAAACCAGAATTGCGTAATTAATATTGTATTAATTAGACTTAATATGGTCCATAAGTAAAGCACATTAAATAAGGTCTGAAACCTTAAATATTTATTATTTTGTAAATAATAAATATTGTGAAAATCAACTATTAAATAATATTCTATTGAGGGTATAATTTCTTGGAGTTTGGCGTCCAGGAAACATGAAAGGACAAAGAATCAACTTCCTGTATTCTAGGACTCCAAAGTTCAATCTAAGTCTGAGACTTATTGACCAAGTCTCTTAGCCCGAACCTAATTCAGGATTATCCATGCCTATATAAGGGGTCTCACCGCATAGATTAAAACTATTTTTTTGACTTGATCTTGGCATAGAGTAAGGTGCGCCTCTTGTGAAGGCAGATTTGAGTCACGAACTATGAGAGCAGTCAATCAAGGGCCTTGAGCTCAGGAAGCCTAGAATTAATTACGAACTAGTTTTTACCCATAAAATTTGGCATCATCTGTGAGAAGAAGACAACAACCATGGTAACCATACGAAGCAGAAATAATGTTGCTGAAAAAGCATCAACTGGAACTACTCAAACAATCTCATCTTCCATTAAGATTCCACGTCACCCACCTACTTTCAAGGGACGGCGAATCCTATCATACCCCAATATGGATCTCAGCCAATCCCGACTCTAGGGCGAACCCTCAAAACTGAACTCTGAATGCTCATTTGGGGTACAATCTACGGGTTTTGAGATGTCAACTGTTGTGCACCGTAGGACAATAAACACCACCTATGGGATGCCATTATACTTTGAGACTGGAGGAAGTAGGCTGCCCCTGATGCCTCAACTGCAACCATGGAATGATCCTAATTATAATAGAGGTCCTCCACCAATCAATAATGAACGAGATGTTCCTAGACCCTATACAATTGAGGATAGCGGAGAATCAACTAACGAGGATGCTCATCATAGGAGGAGATGTAGAGACAAAGAGCCCGTTGGATGTAGGCGCCCCACGCCCGTTATAGGTAGGCGCCCTGAGCTTTAGAAAACTCAAGGGGTAACATCCCAGAATTTTAATAAAAGGATACGTGCTCATGAAGCAGAAATCCTAAGGCTTAAGAGAGATATGCAGATTAGTCAGGCTAAATAGCCACCTTGAACAAATCAAGCTAGAGTAACTAGAGGAGTTACTGAAGTCATCGACTTGGAGGACACTCTCAGAAGAAAAATGACGAATTTCTCTCGAGGAAATGCCACCTTTTACAGCGGAGATCATGAATACCAGTATCACAAGGAAGTCCAAGATGGTCACCATAAAAGCCTATGATGGGACTGGGGATCCGGCAAATCATGTCAGCACTTTCTCTAATTCACTGATGTTGCAACCCGTGAATGATGCTATTAAATATCGGGTTATTCCTCAAACCTTATCGGGGATGGCCCAAAGGTAGTATAACTATTTTCCCCTGAATTTGATTAGATCCTCCAGAGAATTAAATCAGGCTTTCATCCAATAATACATCAGCAAGAAGGTACAAACGAAAAGTTCGGCTTCTCTTATGTGCATTGTGAATGGAGCAAAGGAATCCCTTAGGGACTACTTGAATCATTTCACAGAGGAGGCTTAAAGGTCCCAGATCTTGATAATAAGATGGCCAAGATTACTTTGCACCAAGGGACCCATGATATGTTCTTTAAAATGTCTCTAGCAAAACGTCCACCAGAGAACACGCTACAACTCCAACGTAGAGAAGGAAAGTATATCCAAGTTGAGGAATGTATGAACAAGACAGTGGTAAATAACGAGTCCGCTGGTGGAAAGAAGCATAAAACATACCAGAAATGTAACATAAAGGATAAGTATCCTTGGGTTAACACAGATTCTGATTCATCACCAAAGAAGGGTGGACCCAGGAAAAAATTCACTAAATATCCTTTCTCAAGTAATTGACCAAGGCTTAGGATATTATTCTTCATGTCAGGAACGTAATACACATCTTCAATGCTTCCTGGTTTGCCATCCTTTCTAGTAAAATGTATTTTGCCCTTTCCTTTCACTTCTATTCTTGATGAGTCTCCAAATGATACAACTCCAGAGTTTATTTCTTCTAAATCACTGAAAAGATGTTTGAGGCCAGACATATGGTTGATGGCCCCACTATCAAGATACCACATAATGTTATCTTCAGGAGCCATACCTTGGCATGCCATTAGTAGAATACCTTTGTCTTGTTGCTCCCCCGTCTCAGCAAAATTTGTATTTTCCTCAACCTTCTTGTTAAACCAGCAATCTTTGGCAAAGTGTCCAAGTTTTCCACAATTATAATATTTAACTGGTCTATTACCTCTTCCAGGATTTGTTCTTCCAATTCTGCCACGACAACGTCCTCGGCCACGCCAATTTTGTTGATTATTTGTTTGTATGTTTTCTTCATATATGCTGCTTCCAGAGACACGTCCTCTGCCTCGAGTAAAATTTTGATTTGAACGTCCACGTCCTCTTGCTGTTCCTCTGGTGTATTGTGTGTACAACGCCTTGTCCTTGTCTTCGATTGTGACACTACTCTTCAGTGCTTGTGATTCCGCCTCTCCTGTATTTAACAACCTCTCTGAATATGCTTGCAAAGATCCCATAAGTTGATTTACAGTCATAGTTTATGTATTATTTGATTCTTCAATGGAGATGCCAATAAGTTGCAGTTTTGTATTCAACGACCTCAATATTTTTTCATTTACACGGGCATCTTCAAGATTTTCTCCATAATTTTTCATTTAATTTACAACAGAAGAAACCTTTGTAAAATAGTCTGGAACTGACTCTGATTCTTTCATGCGTAATGCTTCAAATTCTCCCCGTAGGGTTTGTAAACGTACCTTTTTTATTTTATCAATTCCTTTAAAATTATTCTGGAGAATCTCCCAGGCTTCCTTTGTTTTTCCTGCACTTGCAACCTTTTCAAACATAGCTTCATCCAAACCCATATGTATAATTGATAAAGCCTGTTGATCTTGTTTTCTTGATTTTGCTAGATTATTTTTCTGAGACTGATTTAGAGCTCCCTCATTTTCTGGTTCATCATAGCCCTTCTCGACAACTTCTCATGCTTCCTGTGATCCCAGCAAGGCTTTCATCCGGATACACCAGTGGCCATAATTTTCTTTTGTCAGTTTCGAAACAGTGAGAAAATTGCTCATTTTAATTTCGATGGTAGCTCTGATACCAATCTGTTGTTCCTGTGTTTCAGTATATGATATATGTATGATTCAAATATTGTAGAATATGGAACAGTGCTAGAACTTTGTTCTCTTACTTCTTTTTTTTACCTTAAAATGATAATACATGCTTCTCCATTTATAGTAGGAGAATTCAAACCATCATACATGAATCTAAATATATCCTTCGAGTTCCATGGTTCACATTTAATGTGACTTTACATATTTCAGAAATCAGAATTTAGTTTATTTAACAATTCTGGGCATGTACTTGGGCATTCACCAAGAACTCGCGAGTGTTTTGATACCAAAAATGTTGGAACTACAGAGTAACTATATTACTATGTGTTTAGTTTGAAAAATTAAGAAAACAAGATGCACGCTGAACAACTTAAGTTTTATTCTGCAGATCAAGTACAAGATAAATACCACACCAAAAATAGTAGTGGCTAGAAAATAGGACCTAAAGATACTAACTCTCCTCATACAAACCAAATACTAGGCTTATTCTCTTATAACTCCTGAAAATACTCCACAGCTACAAAGACCACGTCTAAGAAGCTGATCACCATTAACTAAAGAATTCAGACATAATTAAATAACAAAGATAAACAAACAAGTTTAGAATAAACTTCAACAGTAGTAACCCACCAATATTGATCAAAATATCCTACCTTAAGTAAGATAGACAATCCAAGTAAAATCTATAGTAAATGATATAAATACAAAACTTTGAAGTATAACAATTATAATTTTTTTTCTCAAACATTAGGGTACCAAATTGATACTGGTAAGTTAGATGATAAAGATACAACTCACCCTTGTACAACAAATGCGACCTAATATAAAATACACAATTCAAATGAAATTTTTATTAAGTTACAAAAATAATAAAAATTTGATCTATAACAATATTATTTATTAATTTGTTAAAAGCCATACAAAACTGTTATACTTATATCAAACTGTTATGTTATACTACCTAACCAGTAGTAAGCAAGATAATAATAGATATGACAATCAACTAGAATCTATAATAAATAACAAAAATAATAAAAATTTGAAAATGAAAAATATAGGAGCCTGCAAAATGTTATATATATATATCACAATATGTCATGAGAAATTGCTAACATTTCAACTGAAAGTAAACAACAATCCATTTCAGCTATCTAAATATTCTACTACAATAATATTCTAATACAATAATGGCTTCTCCAACAAGTGCTGCTTTTGCTTTTTAAAGAAAGAAGAGGAACTCTCCGGGAAATCCATGAAAGATATGCTGTACATCTGCCCAGAACGCAGTTGTGACTTTCACCATCCTCCAAGAGCTCTCGGAGATTTGATTGGTATGAAGATGCACTTCTCTCGAAAACAAGGAAAGAAAAAATTCAACTGTGATAAGTGTAACAAAAAGTATGCTGTGCATTAGGACCTAAAAGCTCACAACAAGATCTGTGGTACAAAGGAGTATAAATATGACTATGGAAAAACCACTCCTCTGCCTCTCTGCCTTAGCAACCCTTTTGATGTAAGATGAACAATCCTTGATAAAACTATGAATATTTGAAACAAAAAAAATAATCAAAGATTAGAATTGACAACTTCTAAAAAATCAAATCAAAATTGAATGCATTAGAAACTACTGTTACCTTTAGCACATGGACAATGAAGTCATCTCCAGATCCGCTCTCCTCATCATCTTTGCAGCACAATTGATTTGCCATTTACTGAATTAAGAAGTTCTTAAATATGGTACGATGGGGGCGGTGATCTTGGGTTTATGCGGTATGTGCAACTCTTATTCTTAGAGTGGGGTGTAATATATTGGAATTTTAAAGGATTTTTTTGGATTTAGAAAATTCTAGTGTATTCAATTTGGATTCTAAAATATCCTTTAAAATATGATGGTATTCTTTTAAAATCCGGGTTATTAAATTTAGATTTTAAAAAATCCATTAAAATCCGGTAGTATATTCAAATTTAGATTTTAAAAAATTCATTAATATCTCTTGGTTTTCAAAAGTCGATGCATTTTTTGTATTTTTTAAAATCGTAGATTTTGATGGATTTGCTAGTGTATTTTATATTTTCAGAAATTTTAGCAAAATTCAAGAGATTTTGACGCATTTCTAGAAATCAATATTCAAATCAACAAATCAGCAAGACTCTACTAGATTTATTTACCAACTCCGCTAAAATCCGCATAGAAAATAAAATCAGCCAAAATCAACAACAATAATTCAAAATCAATGCATTGTTATAAATCCTCTAACACCCGCTTAATTTTCATTAGTCAAGTGATTTTTTATATTTTTTCAATTTGTTTGTTATTTTTCTTCACTCATATATTTTTAATGTTTAAAAAGAATTCTTTTGTTTGTTATCTCTGTTTAAAAAGTGCCATTGTAAAAATCAGATATCTGTTTGGTTAATATGTATATGTTTTGATGCAAAAAATTAAAAATCATAATGCTTTTGTTATGGGTTGATGGTGAAATCAGCATATGCTTCCCGCAAAAGCTGAAAAGAGGCTTTTCCCAAAAGTATGGGGGACTGCTTTCTCTAACGGCAGTTTTTAGGTCCAAAACACTTTTCCCAAAAGAACCTTTTGAATTTTACCAAATAGTTGTGTCAGCAACAACAATACCAAAGACACCCCTAATTAGGTTCATTATTTTATTTAGTTATCTAAAAACACAATTCAAATGATAAATTTTGAATATGAGTCATTTCAAGATGTAATGAGTGCAACTAATTGTTAAAAGTCAACAAGAGTCATTAAAAGTTTGAAATTCGATACCTAATTTAAATTCTAATTTTTTATAAAATATGCAATTTTAGGAAATTAAATTAAACATATAATTTAATTTTTTAGAAACACAAGATATAATTTATAAAAAAAGCTGCTTAGTGTAAATATATATATATAATTATATATATAAATATATATAAATATAAATATATATATATATATATTTAAGGAATTGAAGCAAAGAATCAACTTTCTGTATTCCAAGACTCCAAAGTCCAATCTAAGTATGAGACTTGTTCACCAAGTCTCCTAACTCTAACCGAATTCAAGGTTAGCCAAGTCAATATAAGGTGTCTCACTCCACAAATGAGAACTACGTTTTTGAGTTGATCGTTGGCATAGAGCAATGTATGCATCTTGTGAAGTCCGATTTGAGTCACGAAACACCAGAACAATCAATCAAGAGCCTAGAGCTCATGAACCCTAGCATTAATTATAACCTAGTTTTTACCCTCAAACATGGTAGCCACATAAAGCGGAAATAACGTTCCTGAAGGAGCATCAATTGGAACTACTCAAACAATCTCATCCGCCATTGAGATTCCACCACACCCACTCTAGGGGTCAACCCTAAAAACTGGATTCTGAACGTTGCATTGGTTGCACAATCTACGGGTTTTGAGATGTCAATTGTGGTACACCATAGGCCAATAAACCTCACATATTGGATGCCATTATACTCTGAGACTGTAATTGTTAAAAGTCAACAAGAATCATTCAAAGTTTGAACTTTATAACTAATTTATATTCTATTTTTTATGAAATAAGCAATTTCAAGAAATTAAATTAAACATTTTATAGCAATTTTAAGAAATTAAATTAAACATTTTATAGAAATAAATAATAAAATTTAATTTTTTAGAAACACAATATGTAATATATAAAAAAAATTCTTAGTGTATATATATATATATGTATTGATAAGGAATAAAATAAACCAGAATTGCGTAATTAATATTGTATTAATTAGACTTAATATGGTCCATAAGTAAAGCACATTAAATAAGGTCTGAAACCTTAAATATTTATTATTTTGTAAATAATAAATATTGTGAAAATCAACTATTAAATAATATTCTATTGAGGGTATAATTTCTTGGAGTTTGGCGTCCAGGAAACATGAAAGGACAAAGAATCAACTTCCTGTATTCTAGGACTCCAAAGTCCAATCTAGGTCTGAGACTTATTGACCAAGTCTCCTAGCCCGAACCTAATTCAAGATTATCCATGCCTATATAAGGGGTCTCACCGCATAGATTAAAACTATTTGTTTGACTTGATCTTGGCATAGAGTAAGGTGCGCCTCTTGTGAAGGCAGATTTGAGTCACGAACTATGAGAGCAGTCAATCAAGGGCCTTGAGCTCAAGAAGCCTAGAATTAATTACGAACTAGTTTTTACCCATAAAATTTGGCATCATCTGTGAGAAGAAGACAACAACCATGGTAACCATACGAAGCAGAAATAACGTTCCTGAAAAAGCATCAACTGGAACTACTCAAACAATCTCATCTTCCATTAAGATTCCACCTCACCCACCTACTTTCAAGGGACGGCGAATCCTATCATACCCCAATATGGATCTCAGCCAATCCCGACTCTAGGGCGAACCCTCAAAACTGAACTCTGAATGCTCATTTGGGGTACAATCTACGGGTTTTGAGATATCAACTGTTGTGCACCGTAGGACAATAAACACCACCTATGGGATGCCATTATACTTTGAGACTGGAGGAAGTAGGCTGCCCCTGATGCCTCAACTGCAACCATGGAATGATCCTAATTATAATAGAGGTCCTCCACCAATCAATAATGAACGAGATGTTCCTAGACCCTATATACTTGAGGATAGCGGAGAATCAACTAACGAGGATGCTCATCATAGGAGGAGATGTAGAGACAAAGAGCCCGTTGGATGTAGGCGCCCCGAGCCCGTTATAGGTAGGCGCCCTGAGCTTTAGAAAACTCAAGGGGTAACATCCCAGACTTTTGATAAAAGGATACATGCTCATGAAGCAGAAATCCTAAGGCTTAAGAGAGATATGCAGATTAGTCAGGCTAAACAGCCACCTTGAACAAATCAAGCTAGAGGAACTAAAGGAGTTACTCAAGTCATCGACTTGGAGGACACTCTCAGAAGAAAAATGACGAATTTCTCTCGAGGAAATGCCACCTTTTACAGCGGAGATCATGAATACCAATATCACAAGGAAGTCCAAGATGCTCACCATAAAAGCCTATGATGGGACTGGGGATCCGGCAAATCATGTCAGCACTTTCTCTAATTGACTGATGTTGCAACCCGTGAATGATGCTATTAAATATCGGGTTTTTCCTCAAACCTTATCGGGGATGGCCCAAAGGTAGTATACCTATTTTCCCCTGAATTTGATTAGATCCTCCAGAGAATTAAATCAGGCTTTCATCCAATGATTCATCAGCAAGAAGGTGCAAACGAAAAGTTCTGCTTCTCTTATGTGCATTGTGAATGGAGGAAAGGAATCCCTTAGGGACTACTTGAATCATATCACAGAGGAGGCTTAAAGGTCCCATATCTTGATAATAAGATGGCCAAGATTACTTTGCACCAAGGGACCAATGATATGTTCTTTAAAATGTCTCTAGCAAAACGTCCACCAGAGAACACGCTACAACTCCAACGTAGAGCAGGAAAGTATATCCAAGTTGAGGAAAGTATGAACAAGACAGTGGTAAATAACGAGCCCGCTGGTGGAAAGAAGCATAAAACATACCAGAAATGTAATGTAAAGGATAAGTATATTTGGGTTAACACAGATTCTGATTCATCACCAAAGAAGGGTGGACCCAGGAAAAGATTCACTAAATATGCTAGACTAAATTCTCCTAAGAGTCAGATCCTGATTGAAATTGAAAGGGATAGAGATGTTCCTGGCCAAAGCCTTTGAAGGATGATTCTGCCAAGTTGGATACAAGAAACTATTTTCGATCTCACAAGGATGCTGGCCATTACACCAATGAGTACCGATAGTTGAAAGACGAGATTGAGTTCCTTATTCGAAAAGGAAGATTGAGTATGTATACTGGAGATGGTGAGTGGGTAGAAATGAAAAATAATGAGAGAGAAAAAATTGATGAACGAAGGAAGGATCAAGATGATCAGGGGCGAAACCACCAATAATGAGGCCCGGTGATCAATATGATCTTTGCAGGACCAACTTAATTAGAATTACATTACATCATATATTTACAATTAGTCATCCAATTCCCGATTTTCTATCGAGTCATCATGATCTCTAAATGAATAACACCATCACTATCTATCTTAAGAATCTCATAAAAAATGTTACGAAAATCTCATCAGTTGATTGACTACTCATTCAACAGCCATCCCTTAGGTTGATTAGCCATTGAAGGCTACAAAGATACTTAACAAAATTATGTTATATGTTTTGCTAATTATCAAGATACATGTATGATTTCTAAGAGTGCCTATAAACACTTTAAAATCATAAAATAATATCTCCCAAAAATAGATCAGAAGTCAATCGCAAAATCTCATGCTTCCTCTGAGCACAATCATAATTTATAATCTCTCTCTCTCTTCATTCCTCTCTCTCTCATAAGCATGTGTATGTATATACACTGTGATTCTCTGATCATACTTACCTGACCTTATTTAATTATATCCATTATAATGTCGATATGTAAAATATATGTAGGCACACAGAGAGATATATATGGAGGGAGTGGGAGAGAGATGCACTATATGAGAAGAGTGGATAAAATACAATGAAGGAAAAAAATTAGGATATTATAATTTGTATATGATTATGTTTGGATGTAAAAAATTAGATAAGTCAGCAAATATTCTATGTACACCAATCAAACCTGTTAAACAATTTATCAGTGCAGAACTATGTATTTTTTATTGATAATATTGCATGATATTATACTACATGACAAAGTATGTAATTGTAGTACAATACAAGTAGTTTAAGGTTTAATATTTGATTGGTCTATAATGTAGACAACACAAGATGAGTAAAGTAAGGATCAACACTTTAATGTCTCATCTACAGCCACTAAAAGTGTTCGTGCACGGTGGCCACCTATAATTGCGAAAGAAAAGGCTACGCGCTTCTGGGTATGAAATGAGTAAAAAGACAATGATGTAAATATAAATATTAGATTTATGAGGGAGATTCATCTTTTTTTAGAGATGGGGATCGGTTTATAATTTTCTTATTAATAAATAATTAAATTATGTTTAGTTTTAGTGTTTCATTTCACTATTATTATTTTTTTTAGTATGAGTGAGGATGGAGAAGTATATTTTGATGATTTTTAGTGTTAATAAGATAAGAATGCTATTATAATCATATTTAACGGTGTAGTAGAATATTTTCAACCACCGTCAATCAAAAATGAGTCTGCTACTTCTTAATAGTAGTAAAAACACTCTACTTTCCTATTTTCTCAATGATTACTCAAACCATTCAACCTCTTTAAACTTTAGACCTAGAATTATAAAATTATAAATGTCCAATCACTAGAATTTTCATTATAGTATATTTTTATTTTTTTCACAGTTTATTACGAATTTTCACTTTATAACTACTATATAAAATAATTTTATAAAGACATGACATAAATTTGTATAAGAATTTAGTTCCAAAATAATGAGATCGGGACTTTTGTGTAGTAATATATTTTATGGAAAGATTGGTGTCATAGTTAAATATAATATGGATTCTAGGAGTGAAATATATAATGATATCGATAATCGAAAGAAGAAATATGAGTGTATCTCAAAATTACTTATTGGGTAAAAAAAAGTTGCTTAGGGTCTATCCATGTGATCAAGTCATTAAGTCTTTACCAGAACATTAATAATGGAAGTATTTTTTAACCGAGTACCCGTGTAATAAGTTTTCCTGGGTTCGCCAAGAAATTCTGGTGAAAGTACATGGTAATTCAAGTCTGGGTCAATATATATATATACACCTCCTATATAAGTTGTACGACACTTACTTTACCGTGTCTTTTCACCATCAGAAAGGGAAGGGAACGAATAAAAACTACTTCCATGAGTACATAGTTTAAAAATACTTCTATTTTGACCAATCTAGTAACAATCCACTGGATTGATTATAATGATCCTAAAAAGTTTTTTAACAAAATTAAGTGATTCCGAGATACACTTACACTTCCTCTTTTGATTACAAACATATCACCATCGATGATGATTCTCAGAATCTATATCACAATTGTGGAAAACCCTTTTATTTTCATCAAATTTATTTATATGCACAAAACTTTAGCTTAACACATTGTTTTGGCATTGATCATTTCCTAATTATGTTTTCTAGAAAGTATTTGTACCTAAGTGTTATTTTCCTTCACTGTACCAATTTTGGCTTCCATGACCTTGTTCGACTTAATTTATTCTAAAGTTTTTTTTAAAAAAAAGAATAATCAAAGGTATGTGTACTATTGAATCAAAGTTATTATCTGGACGTCACATTTTTTGGTGCTTATTTAGAATTATTATTATTTACGCTACTTTATCAATAGTGTCGACCTGGGAATTTATTGATTTATTTGTTGAAAAGTTAAACTATCTTTTCAACTATTATTAGACATAAAAATGAACCGAGCCGAGTCAAGTTTTCTTCGAACCGAGACGAGGTTAGGTTTTTTAAGACGAGCTGAGCCGAGTCGGACCGAGTTTAAGAACATACCAGTTTTATTATTTTAAATTATTGAGACATTTATAATTTTAAAAATCCTATATTACTTTTTAAAATTTTGATGTCGAAATTTTATTAAGTTCAAATGTTTTTACATAAATTTGGTTTTTAAAAATTATAAATTACCTCGTGATAAAAATGTTGAATAGTTACCTTGGGGAAAAGCTAGGTATTTAATTTAGAAACATACTCTTTTTTTGAATTAATTAAATTATTAATAAATGGTGATAAAAATATGTATTTTATGATTAATAATTTTTTATTATTTTTATCTGAGTTGAGTTAGTCGAGTTCGAGTAGATCGTCCGAGCCAATTCCAAGCTAAATCAGCTGAGTCCGAACCGAACAAAGAGAAAGAGCGTCTCAGCTCATTTACTCATCTCTGAACTTGATTTCATGTTCAAGATCATCTCTTTTACGGAAATGAATTGAACTGAGTTTCATTTAAATAGGTTGATCCCGAATTTTGTTCATGAACCATTATGTTGATTTGCAACCCTAACTATATTGTGTGAGGAGTTATTATCTTCAATATTAGAATGATAGAATAGAAGAATAACGGATTAAATTCTTTGTTACTAGATTATCGAGTGAAAAGGCCTTCCCCTTTTTTCTTTGACATTGATTCCATGTGCCACATATAAGCCTTTAAATAAGCTTGAAGTATAGCGGTTCCCTTTTCTCTCAACTACTTATCTACAAAATTCTAGCCACTTTTTTCATCATTAATTTAAATTTCATGAACTCATCTAGAGGCCTTGAATTTTCTTTCAAAATAAATAAATTAAATTCCCCAATTTTCCTATTAAAATCATAAATAAATGTTCGATAAAATATGTGATTGCCAAGTGCTTAGAACTTGAATTTTTAAGTATGTATAGTAATATTTTATACCCAATAAAAATCATTCAAATTATGAATATAATAAATATTATTGACTATGCAATATTTAAATCTAAAATATGTGATTCTCGGTTATAGTTACACAATAACTTTTTTTTTGTACTTATGGATTATACTTCTCGAATAAAAATGTTGAGTACTTTAAAATAGTATTATCAAGATATACATGAGTAGAGTATGTGAAGTTGTTCTAATAGCATGATACTGGTAACCAATGACTCCCCCTCTATTTCATTCATCTCAGTTTGTGCTTCTATTTCCATGAAACTCAAATCATTCAATTGTTGATTGGAGTCTTTAAGCAACTAGGGTATATTAAAACTTCTATTTACAATTACCTCTTTATGAAAAATTATTCACTAGGCTAAAATGGCAGAGTCTATATATATTTCAACATATTAAGGAGAAATAAAATGAAAGAATTGTTTATCCCATGTAATTTCATAATCACTTAGAGGCTATTCGTCTTCTAAAAAAATAGTGTTTACTTAATTCTTTTCCAAAGAATTCTATCTCTTCATATAGATGCATTTCCATGGTCAAGGTATTGTCAGTGTATCTTAACAAAAAATACTATAAAGCATAAAATCTGACGTAACATAGTTGTTGTTGTGATTCGAGGTCGCAAAGAATGGCAAGAAGGCTAAGCTAGAATTAAAGCATGATCATGTCAGTGACCGTGGGGTAATTATAAACAATTAATGACAATAATAGCACAACGAGAACAATATAGTAGCACTGGGTGATCATGTTGTTTTTGGACTGTATGCTCATATAAAACTAAAGAAATACAACATGTTTTGGCATGTAGCATTTAGAGACTTTGAAGGTTAATGTTGATGACCATATTATCTTCCTTTTTTATTTAATATTCAATTCTAATTTAGATTTTTTTATTTTATTTTATGGTTTTGCATCCGGACATTAAACTAAAAGATTTTTCTCTTTTCTTTCTTGTGGATTTAAGAATTCTTCCTTGTGGATTCAATGTCTTCTAGACTTTAAGGTGTGTAAGGATTCCCAATGTAATAGTTATTTTGAGAATTAGCTCTTATTTTTTCTAGGATTTTGTGGTGTGTCAATAAGAATTATGGAAGGGTTTTTCCTGTCTTTTTTTATTACCTAATTTACTTTGGAAGATCCAATTAAGAAAGAAGATCTTCGAGAGTTTACGATAACTTTAATAACGGTTTTGGAGGTTTTCACGATACATTAATATCCAAAATGAATAACAAAAAACAAGCACTATAGAAGTAAAAGAGATAAAAATAGAGTCTTTCGAGGCAGAAAATATCATTTGGGTTAGCCAGTTAACCCATGATTATTTTCTAAAATTTTCTTCTCTTATTCTATAAAGGCTGAAGATTGACAAGAATGCTTAGAATGAGTTGCACCATATCCCATCCCATTTTTATTTTTTTTGCTAAAAATATCCCATCCCATTTAGCCTAATAGTCTGTAAAGTTAATATGAAATACATTGCATACTTGACTTTAGTTGTATTGGAATAAATGAATATATTTAAATTACAATTACACATTTTAGAGTTGGTTATTTTGGCGGGAAACTTAGTTTAACAAACTAAGTTTTGTATATAGATAAGATTAGATTGTACAGTGAGACTCAATTGACTTCTCTTCTGATTAATGACTTTCATATTATAAATATACATACAACATATTATGTCTATACATTATCTCTGGATCTTCATCTCTGATCTGCAATTATGAAACCAGATTGATTAATATTCGTGAATTCTCTCATGGTATCAGAGCAAGTCGGTAACGATCTTGCTGTTACTGTTGAAATTTCTTCCATATCGATGTATAATCGACTCAAAACCCTAATTTATATCATTTAGCTCACATTCGACCATGGGAAATTCGCCTAATGACAATGATACTGTAAGAGCTAATATACCATTATTTGAGGGTCTCAGGGAGTTGTTGAGTTTCTAGATTAGGTAATTGATGTTGATAATTTTTCAATATCGATAATTTTATTAATGTCACGGGTCTTCCTAAAAATATGCAGACTGTGACAACTCGGGTTAAATCCCGAGCATTTTTCAAAACCGGGTCCCGTCCCGATTGCGAGTCTGAAATAATTAGAAGCTTGTTATCCTAATTACAACCAACTTGGATAAACAACAAGTCCACCATAGGCCACCAAAAGATCACGATTTATTGGTGCATATAGTAGTAGTACTTTACCATATAAATTGAACAAAAGTCCCAAATCTTATTGATGTGGGATTAGGATGTTACAAGCTCCCCTACCAAAACTTTTAACATTCTCATAAGGTTTAAATGAATAGCCCATAGAAACAAGATTATACATCTCGATCCATTATGGGATAATACCGACTGGCGTCATGTCCCCACCTCAGAATCTCAATCCATTTTAAGATAATACCACCAGCCTTTGTCTTCCCACCTTCGATAACCTAACGAATCAAGATTTAGAGAGTCAGCTCTTTTACCATATGTGACAACCTCGGTCAAATCTTGAGTATTTTTGAAAACTAGGTCCAATCCTGATTCTGAGTCTGAAATAAGTCGAAGACTGCTATCACAAATGCAGCCAATTTGGGTAAACAGCAATCCCACCACAGGATCCCAGAAGATCATAATTTGTTGTTGCACATAGTAATAATACTTTGCCTTATAAACTGAACAACAAATTTTAATCTTATTGCTGTGGGACTGGGATGTTACACTAGATAAGATGGTACAGTTTTGTTTGAAAGACGTTGGTTGTAGATGATGAGAAAAAAATTTCTCCAAGGGCAGCAGTAGTACGGAATCATCCCCAAAGATCTCGGTCAGAGGAAATAGTACTAGAACTTTTCCATGAAGCAAATGCTAGATGTCAGTGAAGAAGAATAGTCACTCTACATTATGAACATCTCCGCATGGTTTCAGATTTTTATAATATAACAATATTTAGTGATATTTTAAAATTATTCAACTTTAATGTCACATAATAATATAAGTTATGGGTGAAATTTTTTTTTGACAATAATCAAATAATTAAGGTGCATTTCTGAAAAACTATTAATGCTATTTTGTAGTTTCCAAATAAACTCTTTAGTCATGGTTTATTGTTTGATGTAACTTATGATGTTAGTGAAGGTAAAATACAGATCTAGTAAAAAATATGGGTTTTTTAACTTTTGGAAATAATGATTATATGTAGGTATTGTTAGTAATTTAGTTAAATGAATGTTAACTTATAAATATATCTAGTTCTAGATCGTGAATATGAACAAAAACTTTATTTAGCATAATTTAATTTAATACAGGGTTATTTAGAATTTCAAAACCAATTCATTTCTCTTGATAATTTTATATAACTGGTCTAACATCTGCTATGTATTATTCATCAAATTAGCGGACAACAAAATTAATTTATGCTATGTGGATTTATACATGGGTACCACCTTAAATCACATACTGAACAATAATCGAGCCCAGTGACATCATTCATCCTGCAAGAAAGATAGTCACAAGTTCAAGGTCGGGCTTGTATCAAAGAATGGTCTAAACAAGAAAAAGAGATATGCCCAACACTCTTCCTGTAGAACAATATCAAAAACAACACCAAGGAAAATACCAAACATTCAACGTCCAAGAAGGACAGTCTCAAGGCCAAGAATAAAATCTGCAGCAAGTTCAAGGGCAAATATAAGAAAATAGTATTCATTTATGTTTTATATTCATTTCTTAATTTCTTAATTACCATATTATTTACGTGTTTTCACCTTAGGTTTAATAAGAAAGTTTCATGACGTGGATACATAATTATGATAAACTACATTCATCACTTGGACACATGTCCATCATAATTTTAGCAGTACATAGAATACCATAAATACTATTTTTTGACAGGGTACCATAAATACTATGTATGCTTTATTTTCACGCTATATGTCATTCATGATATTTTGTTTATTTTATTTTCACAAATAATATCATGGAAACTAGGACTTTGTTTCTTCCGCCAACAATACATTATGTTCAATGTTTAGTTTATTAATTTTAGACGAAGAACTTCAAATAAATTCTCACTCCAAGAAAAAAGTGTCATAAATAACCGAAAAAATTGGTCGCAATTTGCCCTTGTACGTTGGAAATGAGTGCAAAACTGACCGTCGAATGACCAATATAATCGGTCTTTTAAAACGGGGTTTGTTTTGACCCAATGGGTGGAAATAAAACGTAAAGTGACCTTGATTGACAATACTTTTTAATTGTTTAAAAGATTTGGATATCTTAACATGTGACCCCAAATACCGCGGTGGAAATCCACTTCACAACTATTTCCCACTAACCGACCTATATTTTGGTTGGAAAAGGTTGGTCAGAAATGTAGAATTATTTATGACCAATTTGCAATGGTTTATAGACATAAAAAGGCTATATATTATATTTGATCATGTATATAACAGTAGGCCGAAAATGAATAATCAAATCTATTGTGCAAAATCGACCGATGTTGAAGCAGACGGTAGTGAATGACTTAGATTTTGGGCACTTATGGTGAAAATGGTTGTTAAAACTTTAATTTGGTCACTTTAAAGAAAAGTATGGTAACATCGGTTCAACAAGAAATCAACAAGGAATCAAACCACTCAATAAAATCAGGATCACAGTTGCCTAAAAAGCCGTTGTTTTTATGGATGCTAGGAGATAGACCACTCTAAGAGGAAAATTTAGCAATCAAATACATAATATGCATAACCAAATTACGGGATCCAAGAGAGAAAAAGAGAATGCCATCAACAAAAAATAGGTGCGTGGGGCCTATTTCTTTGCAACACCAATGATATTTGGATGGCGAAGTTATAAGGAGACATTGGATCCCCTTGGCGAATGCCCTTAGACCCTGGAAAATACTCGTGAATAACACCATTGAGCTTTACAGAAAAGCGAGTAGTGCAAAGACACGCTTTGATCCACATGATAATAATATCTGGGAAATGAAGCCTAGACAAAACAACCATAATAAAGTCCCAGTTTAAAGAATCAAATGCCTTATGAAGGTAAATCTTGAGTGCACACTTAGAGGAGCATGTGTCCCTATCATAGCGACATAATAATTCTTGAGCAAGCAATATGTTGTCAGATATAGACCTCCCCGGAATAAATGCAGATTGAGCAATATCAATGTAGAAGGCATGATTAATTTGAGCCTTGCTGCTATGATTTTGGATATGCATTTATACATAATAGTGCAAAGGGAGATAGGGCGAAAATCATTCATAATAGTGGGCGAATCTACTTTAGGATTAAGGGAGATGAATGTTGAGTTTATACCTGAGGGAAGAAACCCAGTCTCAAAAAAATTCTTTACTCAAGCACAGAAATCAGGCCCTGTGGTGCTCCAAGTATCAAAAAAAAATTGACATTAAATCCATCAGGCCCGGGAGCCTTATTTTTCTTCAATTTCTTCAAGGTATCAAGAATAATATCATCTGTAACTTGAGCACAAAGAAAAGTAGCATGGGCCTCAGTAAGGACCTTGCAATCCACAGGCTCCAAATCAATACGAGAGTGACCAATCTCGGGCCCCAACATGTTTTTGAAGTAATTGATTGCTAAGTTAGCACACGGTAACTGGCCCTGCATCATGGTTCCCGAATCCTCAAGAGCTAGCACCTTGTTATAATTCAACTTTGTTTTACATTGTTTGAGGAAACAAGAGTTATTTCCATCTGCAAGCCCCATCCACTTCACTCTAGATTTTTGAAGAAATAAAGATTCCTCCTCGACAAGAGCCATATTGAGCTTGATAATGAGGTCTTTTTCCAAAGTAAGAAGGGTGGGATCTCCATTATTGATCATACACATTTGGATATCCTCTAGATTAGCTCTTGCTATCAGGACATTAGAAGATACATTTCCATGATCCCTATTAAGCTGTCTAAGAAAAACTGGTTTCTTTTAACCTGGAAGCAAAACGATTATAGCAAGGGCCTGAGCATTGTAAAGACCAGGCTTTTTCAATAACATCATGAAACCCAGGAATATCGGCCATGAAGTTAAAGAACTGAAAATGTTTGTTGAGCTTTTGAAGTTGCATTGGATCTTCAAAAAAGATGGAATTGTGGTCCATGATGCCACGAGGTTTGACAAAAACATTTCCCTCGGTGAAAGAATTGAACCAATGACCATTAGCTATCATTCTAACTAAGCATTTTAGCACAGGGTTATTTTGACGCTTGTTGGTCCAAGTAAAAATATCCCCCATTATACGCACATTATCAAGGCCACAGTTAGCAAGACAATCTTTGAATGCTTGCATTGCTGGCATCCAATGTTCCCTGCTACTAGAAATTTCACCAAGACTAGTAACATAATTGAAATTACCAAGGAGGCACCAAAGTGATGTAGTATTACTCAAAGCCAAGTAATAATCCCATAGAGGAACTCAGTCTATTGCATTATTAAAAGCATACACAAACGATACTAAAAAGGAGATGTTCTTTTCTAGAAAAATAACATTACAAGTAATAACCTTGCTAGACATCGAGTGAATAGAAATATCCCACACACTGGGATTCCAACCAGCCCATACACGACCATTGTAATGATGATTATAGTTAAATAACCATTTCCAGTCCCTACGAATTTTCTTCGAAATACCCATAGCATTACCACTCTTGACTTTAGTTTCTAAAACTCCCAGGAGGTTAACTTTATTAGATAGAATAAAATTTTACAATCTTTTTTATGAGAGGCTTTGTTGATGCCCCTTACGTTCCAAGCTACAAAATTCATTTCAAACGTCTAAGGCTATGGGGCTGAACAGCCAGTGCAGGACTCTTTTTTTGTGCTGAAATTTTCCTGTTTACCACCTTTGTAAATCCATCTTCATCGATTAAATCAGACTTTGGAGCTTTAAGTTCAATGACAATGTGTACTTTTGGTGCAACAACTACTACAGGTGCAGGTGCTGTGCATACTGCAGATGCTGCGGGTGCTGCAAGTATAGTTATCACTCGTGTAGCATCCTTGCTACGACCTCTTCTTCTTTTTTAACCTGGTGATTTTGCTGCAATATTGGCAACAATTGTGCCCTCATTATTGGTAGTAGATTCTAATACAAGAGTTCCCACCGTTTGTTCCTCCAACTGAGTCGAAGTATTTACCAAATCATTGGTGTCAATTTATTTGCCAGATTCCCTGTCAAATTCCTCTAAGTTGTCAACATTATCTATGTTTCCTTCCTGTTGCTGAACATCTTCAAGAGTCTGATCACCATCCAAAACCAGATCACAGCCCAAGAATTCACCAAAAACCACAGGGTTAATATCTTCATTGTTTATATTAGTAGTAGCACTAGGACCATCATGTTGTACTTGGGCTAATTTATTAGAAGGCTGAATTTTCTTTGCCAATTTTGAAGCACCCTAAGTAGCTCCCCCCGGTCTTGGTCTAGGATACGGTTCGACAACATTAGGGTTATGAGGACACCTCGAGAAGGAGTTCCCAAATGCTTTACAGTGGCTGCAAGAGTAAGGTTACTGTGGGTAAACTATGTAAACCTTGACTAATTCCTCCTCACCAAACTCATTTTGAACTGGCACCCAAACAAAGTCTGACCTTGGGCTAGAATAGGACAACATCACCTGAATAGATGAATACTTAGTGGGTCCAAATCTTGAAGTTATTTCATCAAATTTCAATGGCAAACCCACTGCCTTTGCAATGTGAGTAAGACCATTCCGAGACCAATATGAATGTGGAACATCTTCCAGTTTCAACAAACAAGGAACTAATTCTATGACATTTTTCTTGAATTTGTTAGCATCCGTCCAAGGTAGTAAGTAAAGAGTTCAACCCCCCATAACAACTGAATTTAGGTTAAGAACATCATGCTCCTCCTTCTCAGAATTGAATTTGAATGTTAAATAGCCCTTGGAGCTATAAAACACTCTGCTCAAGCCATGATTTTTCCAATACTTGAAAGCTTGCTCACGTACAAAATGAAAATCGAAACTTCCCCCAATGAGATGCCCTATGATACTAGTACTCCAATTTTTACGAGAATTGGCAAGAAAATCCTTATGTGGTCTAACTGTTGCCGAACCATCCTCATGAACAGTAATTTTTGCATCATCATTAGGTGTGGGTTCCTTAGAAGGAATGCTCTTAGTTACAATAGAACTCCTGGTATTCTTATTTTTAGTATTAGCATCATAATTTGGTAAAGGTTCCGTGCTTGCACCAGACTCAAACACAATCTCCTTTGGAACATAAAATGTAAGTATACCATTTTGCACAGAGACACTATCATGTAAATCTTCCAAGGTAGGGGGGTTAGTAAGAACTGTACCTGGATTCTTAGTTGCCATAAAGGCTGAAAATTTAGTGGAACCCTTTGGGGAGTTATCCTTGCTAGGGCCAGAGTCATTCCTGGTAGAACCACCATCCAAGATTAATCTAGTTTCACCATAAATTCTTTGAGCCGTAGTAGTGACCACTCACTATTTCGAGCAGCTTCTACCAAGAATACTTGATGATCAATTGCTGGAAGAGCTAGCAAAGGGGGAGCCACGTAGTTGTGTCCAATGAAATTAGAAAATTCCTCCGAGTTCATGCTACCGGAGTTTTCAGAATTCCGGGACCCCATGAAGAATCAAGAAGATATGAAATATGGGTGTTGAAATGTAGGTAATGAGGGGGGGAAGCAGAAAGTACAGAGCGTGTATAGAGTTGAAGAAAATTCAGGTTAGAAGAAAATTCAGGTTGAAGAAAAGGAAGGAAGGACTGCTGGATAATAACATGCACTGGATATTAGATCTGTGTAATAGCTAGGCGGAAAATTGAAATTCTATAGAGAAGGAGGAGCTTCTCACTCTAGAACTCATCCTTCTGATTCCTTTTGTTTTATTCTTATTACTATCAACCTCAATTTATAGTGTTGTATACTTTTTTTTCCTCCTACAATCTTTGGTTCATTAGAAATAAAGTTTCAACAGAAATGAATATTTAGAAATAATAAAATACACATAACATAACACATACCCTGTATACACTTACACAACTAGGTACCTGCAGTAAGCACTTTCATCGTATATGCTTAACTTTTTATCTAATCTTGACCGTTAAGTGGATGATCGACAATTTCTCCGGTTCCATCTAAACACAAGTAGAAGCGACAATTTCTTATTGCTCTGTTTGGTCGAATCCTTTTTGAGATCCGACGGCAGCAAAATGTGGGCATGTTGCTGGTCAAACTACTCTTTGACTATTAAAAAGGAAAACCAGATATATTTATATTTTTCTAAAATTTTTGTCATATCACTAAATATACAGATCTTGACATCCGTGTGATTGGATCATTCATTAAAATTTTTAAAAATATAGAATCATGAATATGAGATTAAACACTAGTTAGAAGTACGGGTCAAATCACTAGTTAACTGTTAAAATAGCAAACCAAATATATTTATTTTTTTCAAAAAAATGTGTCATATCACTAAAATATACCGATCTTGACATCCGTACGGTTGGATCATTCATTAATGTTTTTAAAAATATCGAAACTTCAATATGAGATTAAACACTAGTTAGAAGTACTGATCAAACTACTCTTTGACTATTAAAAAGGCAATCCAAATATATTTATTTTTTCTAAAAAAATTTGTCATATCATTAAAATATACAAATCTTAACATTCGTACGGTTGGATCATTCATTAATATTTTTCAAAATTATGAATCATCAATATGGGATTAAACACTAGTTAGAAGTACGAGTCAAATTACTAGTTCACTGTTAAAAAAGCAAACCAGATATATTTATTTTTTTCAAAATTTTTTGTCATATCACTAAAATATACTGATTTTGACATCCGTACGGTTGGATCATTCATTCATATTTTTAAAAATATCGAAACATCAATATGAGATTAAACACTAGTTAGAAGTACTGGTAAAACTATACTTTGACTATTAAAAAGGCAAACCGAATATATTTATTTTTTTCTAAAATTTTAATCATATCAATATAATATATAAATCTTGAAATTTTAGTGATATGATAATTTTTTTGAAAAGATAAAAGAATTAGTCATTAGATATCAATTATTTTAACATATAATATATAATTAAACATAATTCTAAATTTCACCGCACATTCTTTTTAATAGAATTTATCATAAAATTGATAAAAATCATAATTTCAATTTTTTTATTATAATAGTGAGTTGTTAAAATGAATTATAAAATTAAAATATTTTAAGAAAAAAATTAACAAATTACATTACTTTTTATAGAATTTATCCATATTTTAATTTTCATAACAAAAAATATGCAATATATGAAGTGAATTTATAAATTGACACTCCTAAATTCAATTGATTGCGGTCGTATTTAGCTTGGCACGTCAGCAATCCGCGTGATTTAGATCTAACGTACCAAATTTAATTATCAAAAGATAATCCAACGGTGAGTATTATATTTTATAAATAAACTAAAAAATAATATTTTTCTAACTTAAAACCGTACGGCCCCTGTCATCCCCTGTTGTCGCCGTCCACCTCTCCCCCCTTTCCATCTTTTCTCAAACCCTTCAAACGCCTTCTTCATCCTCATCAAATCACAACAAAAACCTACACAAATAAATATACACACAAATAGAAAATATTTATTACTACAAACCAACATGTCTTCTTCTATGTACCCATCTATAGGCACCAAGGAAGTTGTAATTCAATTGAGTTGGGTCGTAAGCTTTATGGGAGTTTGCATTTGTTGGGTGATGTCGATTCATTTATTGAGACTAAATTGGTTGGTATGTTTGCAAAATGTGGGTTTATTGATGATGCACGGAAGATGTTTGATGAATTACGTGAGAGGGGTTTGTTTACTTAGCGTGCTATGATTGGTGGGGTTTCGAAGGAGAAGAGGTGGGGTGAAGTTTTGGAGCTTTTTTGTGAGATGGAGGAGGGTGTTGTTCAGGATGAGTTTTTGTTTGTGAAGATTTTGGATGCGTGTGGGAATTGTGGGGATTTGAGGACGACGAAGGTGATGCATTCGAGAGTGGTGAAATGTGGGATGGATTTTGGATGTTCGGTTTAATAATATGATGTTGGCTGCTTATGGAATGTGTGGGGATTAGAGGAGGAAGGGTGAAGTTAAAGAGCGGAATAGGTTGTTGGGATGATGTATAGTCGGTTTAGTGTTAAGGAAGTTAAGGGGGATGTGGTTTGGGGGAAATTGGGAATGAAGTGTCACCGAAGGAGATGGCGGTGGATGGAGTGAAAAAGGAGGAAATGGAGAGGAATTTAAGTTTGAGTTGCTGCTAGAGGTGAAGAAGAAGCCACTGAAAAGAAAATAGTAAATGAACAATGGCGGTGATCGAAGCTCACCGGAAACTGAAAATTTTCCGGTGAGATTTTTTTTTTAAAATCTGATGCTCGTTAATTCGACCGCAATAGGTCGAATTTATAACAATGTTTTCAACCGTATACAGTCGAATTTATAGTTTAGGCGGACTTTTTAAATTTTTTCAAAAATTCAATTTTTTGGGCGGGATTTTCAAAATTTAGGTGAAAAAAAATTTGACCGCTTTCGGTCGAATTTAAGAGGTCATATTTAACCGCTCCTATACTAAATACGACCGGTCTACTGATTATGACTCGAGCATTTACTACCGGCCCAAAAAATGGTTGTAATTACTTAAATACAACCGGATCCGGTTGTATTTAACTAAATACAACCGTTTTTTGGGCGGTTGTATTTAGCCATTTTTTTTGTAGTGATTGTTATATTTAAAGTTAAATTTGGTAAGTCAGATATAATTCAATGGCTCAAGTGGCACTAAATTCAACGGTTTCATGTCATATTTAAGAGTGTTAATTTATATATTCAACTGAGTTCCATTGAATTTATCACTCATTTTATGTTATAAATATTAAATTTTCTTATAATTTTTAGGAAATAAATATAACAATTAACTCTTCTCTTTCTTACAAATATTATAATGTTATAAATTCATAATTTATTTTTAACATCTCATTATTTTAATAAAACTTTAAAATCATTATTTTGGTCGACTTTATTATAAATTTCACCAATAAGAGTATGCAAAGAGAAGTGCTAATTTTAGAGTCAGATAATCTTACCTAAAAATATTTTACAAGAAAGAGAGGTGGAGATCACAGTTTCTAGTTTTCATTTAAATACATATTAAATTATGTTTAGTCATTCATTTCACTAATATTATGTTCTTTTGAGTATGTGTGAGGATTAAGAAGTATATTTTGTTAATTTTTTAGTGATAATACCATTAAAATGCTGGAAGTATATATACTTTTAAGCTAGATTAGTTATTTGTCCTTTTGTAATGATTAAAAAGTTTAAGAAAGACAAAAAACATTATAAAATATGGATTGTTTCTATAACACCAGTGTTCTTTTTTTGATAACTACTTGCTCTAAAAAAATTCAATTTACACAATGGTCTAACATCTAACATTTAGCGATACTATTTCATAAACAATAAAAAATAGATTGTTGATTCTGGTTGTTATTGATTTCTTTTGAACTCTTGGCAGCTGATGAATCTCTGGTCACCATGAATTTCCTATAGCTCTCCAAGAGCCCTTGATGGATTGTGATTGGAAAGCCCTTGATCACAATTAAGGCAGCATCACGTCCTGTCATTTAAACATATATCACAAAACATCAAAAAGCTGTGTGACAACAATCCAAAACGTCTGATTTATTCCCTTTAAATTCTCATATTAGTTTTTGGTGACCACAAGACAGAAGATTTACGCAAATATATAAAAAGAAAATAATAACACACGTATGGATGACCTTACTTGCGCTTCCTTGAAGTCTTCCCCTGTGATCGACTAAGAGCCCTCTAATTTGATGTATCATGAATAATCTTTTTATATAGCCTATTCATGATATATACAAACAGGAAAAAGAAATTAATAAGAATTAGAAGTCACTCTTCTGTAACACAATAGACTGATATGATAATAAATATAAATTTCTTGAGTTATCTATCTATTTGTATACCTTTTGGCACAATAACTAGGAGATCATCTTCTGATGTGCTATCCCCGCCATCATCAGAACTCAACTGGCCATGAATTAAGATCTACGATCCGATCGGCTTTGTTAACCGCCTGAACCTTGAAAGCCTAAAAAACTATAGGAAAGTAAGATGTGTATATATATACCCTAAGTTTTTATCTAGCTTATGTGTTTCATCTTCTTTGACTACAAAAGCTGCCGCATTTCCCTTATATGTAGGGCTGGGAGGTAGGGTGCACCCTCATGACCTGTTTCTAGAAGATGGGCCTTTACTGCATCTAGAACCTTCTTACATATGGACATGTCCAATTTAAATGTGAAGCCCAAATTAATTTTTCTTATAGATAAGCCTCTCTATTTCAACTATGAAATCCACATTAATTATGGTTTATTTTCTCACTTATTTATAATTTTCTTTTTTCTTCAAAATCCTTTTAAATCGCTACTTTTTATAATTCACAATATGTTTTAATATTTATTTACAATTATATCGTTGACAAATCCACCTTCCATTTGAAAAATCTAATTACACATATTTATTTGTCAAAATATGATAAAAATATCAGTGTTTGTTAGATTTATTTTCTCAATTATTATTGGTTAAATGTCTAATTTAAAATGAATTAGACTTTAAAATTTGATCATTCTTGAAGGTGATAAATGGAAACTAGCTATATTTCATGTTCTATCATATAATACTAGCTTCTTTACTTTCTTAGAATGGTTAGAACTGAACTTTAATGTCCAATAAGTGCAATCTTATAAATTTTACAATATTCTCAATATTGAATAAATGATGCAATCTCATGATAATAGAAAGTAACGTAATATTTTTCGTAGGATCTTTCTACTTTTTAGAATTTATTTGCACTTTATACCCATCTTCATTGCACATGTCACATTTTGTCCTGTTATTTTTCTTGTAACATAACATGCGATCTTTCTCGCAAGTATGAATCTTTCACACTTCATATTCAATAATTCAATCGTCTTTGGCGTATTGTAGTACTTCACAAGTAATTTAAGATTATCAAGCAATACAAATCCAATAAGCTGAGACAAGTCATCCACTGTTACTACAGTTATGGTTATTTTTTCAATGAAACGGCTTCATACGAACTTTGATGCATTGTTTTGATAAATTGATTCAAAAGTAGTATTCACCATCTTATAAAACAAAATTATTATTTCATTTTATTCTTCATCAAAATTCTAACAATTTACTAAATCTTCGTGCTTAGTGGTATTGCTTTCAGAGAGGATCCCTCGAACATCCCATTAACAACTGTGAATTTCTGGATTCAAATCCAGGATTTGCCAATTGGGTTTATGTCGGAATCCATTGGTAGATAGCTTGGGAATTTTTTTGGTACATTAATCGAATATGATCCTAATAACAACAGGGAATATGGAAGGATTTTATGCATGTCAGAATTCAGGTGGACGTTAGGAAACCTCTCAAGAGAAGGAAGAAGGTGACTAGGAAAAATGCAGCAGACTTCATTGTCCATTATAAGGGAAAAATGCAGCAGACTTCATTGTCCATTATAAGTATGAAAAACTTGGTGACTTTTGTTTCAGATGTAGCATGCTATCACACACTGAGCGATTTTTCCAAAGGAAATTTAGTTGTTAGGAAGGTGCGGAAGAGAAGGAATGGGGAGCGTGGTTGCCAGCTCAGCCACGTAGGGTGGCCGAAAAAAGTAAATGGCTCTGAGAGGAGGGAGATGATGACTGGGGGGAAAGGTTTGGAAAGGATAACAAATTCCAGGCTTTTCCGGAACATCAGGTGTGGAATTTTGGGAAGCTGGTTATTTATGAGCGCAAAAATCGAAAAAACAATAAATAAAAGTCTATTATTAAGGAAGTTTGGAATTCAAGTGATATCACTCAGGTAGTGGGATATAATTCAAAAAGTTTAAATGTCACCTGTGGATGAGGAACTTATTGGGCTGGACTTGGAGGAAAGAAAACATAGAAGATTTGGGTCATTTTGTACTGATACTATGGATGCTAATAACTTTGGGCTTTATCATACATAATCTGTTCTTTCTAATGGTGATTTTATAGACTATGGATGCTAATAACTTTGGGCAGGAGGTTGGAGAACCCTCGGACAGTGCGAGTTTTACGCGATCTCGTTAAGGATCGTACACCTGATGTTCTATTTCTTTCAGAAACAATTTCTACAGCTAGTAGAATAGAGAGTCTTCGTATTCAGTTAGGGTTTTCTCAGTGCTTTTCGGTGGATAGAGTGGGTCACGGTAGTGGTTTAGCAGTATTCTGGAAATATTATGCTACGTGTCAAGTGTCAGGTTTCTCTCAAAATCACGTCGACATTGAATTCCTAGACAACAATGGCGTATGTTGGAGACTGACATGCTTTTATGGTTATCCTGAAAGACATAACCGGAAGAAGTCTTGGGATTTAATCAGAAGGTTGGCTAACTCTCTTAAGTGCCTTGGGTTATATTCGGGGATTTTAAAGATTTGATTTATAAGGAGGACAAATGGGGTAGAACTGATCACCCTTGGAGTCTCATGGAGGGGTTTGGCTTAGCTTTGGAGGACTGTTATTTCACATAAATTGATTTACATGGAGGAAAGTATACATGGGAGAAGTGTTGAGGTAAGTAGGATTGGGTCCGTGAAAAATTGGATCGTGCTTTTAGGACGGTAAGCTGGCTAAACAAATTTTTCATTGTGTAACATATCTGTTCATCATACTACAAGGTCTGATCACGAGCCAATTCAGCTAGAGCTTGTATGTTCAACAATGTCGCATAGGCGGTTCCAGTTTAAATTCAAAAATGTTCCTGAAGGAGCATCAATTGGAACTACTCAAACAATCTCATCCGCCATTGAGATTCCACCACACCCACTCTAGGGGTCAACCCTAAAAACTGGATTCTGAACGTTGCATTGGTTGCACAATCTACGGGTTTTGAGATGTCAATTGTGGTACACCATAGGCCAATAAACCTCACATATTGGATGCCATTATACTCTGAGACTGTAATTGTTAAAAGTCAACAAGAATCATTCAAAGTTTGAACTTTATAACTAATTTATATTCTATTTTTTATGAAATAAGCAATTTCAAGAAATTAAATTAAACATTTTATAGCAATTTTAAGAAATTAAATTAAACATTTTATAGAAATAAATAATAAAATTTAATTTTTTAGAAACACAATATGTAATATATAAAAAAAATTCTTAGTGTATATATATATATATGTATTGATAAGGAATAAAATAAACCAGAATTGCGTAATTAATATTGTATTAATTAGACTTAATATGGTCCATAAGTAAAGCACATTAAATAAGGTCTGAAACCTTAAATATTTATTATTTTGTAAATAATAAATATTGTGAAAATCAACTATTAAATAATATTCTATTGAGGGTATAATTTCTTGGAGTTTGGCGTCCAGGAAACATGAAAGGACAAAGAATCAACTTCCTGTATTCTAGGACTCCAAAGTCCAATCTAGGTCTGAGACTTATTGACCAAGTCTCCTAGCCCGAACCTAATTCAAGATTATCCATGCCTATATAAGGGGTCTCACCGCATAGATTAAAACTATTTGTTTGACTTGATCTTGGCATAGAGTAAGGTGCGCCTCTTGTGAAGGCAGATTTGAGTCACGAACTATGAGAGCAGTCAATCAAGGGCCTTGAGCTCAAGAAGCCTAGAATTAATTACGAACTAGTTTTTACCCATAAAATTTGGCATCATCTGTGAGAAGAAGACAACAACCATGGTAACCATACGAAGCAGAAATAACGTTCCTGAAAAAGCATCAACTGGAACTACTCAAACAATCTCATCTTCCATTAAGATTCCACCTCACCCACCTACTTTCAAGGGACGGCGAATCCTATCATACCCCAATATGGATCTCAGCCAATCCCGACTCTAGGGCGAACCCTCAAAACTGAACTCTGAATGCTCATTTGGGGTACAATCTACGGGTTTTGAGATATCAACTGTTGTGCACCGTAGGACAATAAACACCACCTATGGGATGCCATTATACTTTGAGACTGGAGGAAGTAGGCTGCCCCTGATGCCTCAACTGCAACCATGGAATGATCCTAATTATAATAGAGGTCCTCCACCAATCAATAATGAACGAGATGTTCCTAGACCCTATATAATTGAGGATAGCGGAGAATCAACTAACGAGGATGCTCATCATAGGAGGAGATGTAGAGACAAAGAGCCCGTTGGATGTAGGCGCCCCGAGCCCGTTATAGGTAGGCGCCCTGAGCTTTAGAAAACTCAAGGGGTAACATCCCAGACTTTTGATAAAAGGATACATGCTCATGAAGCAGAAATCCTAAGGCTTAAGAGAGATATGCAGATTAGTCAGGCTAAACAGCCACCTTGAACAAATCAAGCTAGAGGAACTAAAGGAGTTACTCAAGTCATCGACTTGGAGGACACTCTCAGAAGAAAAATGACGAATTTCTCTCGAGGAAATGCCACCTTTTACAGCGGAGATCATGAATACCAATATCACAAGGAAGTCCAAGATGCTCACCATAAAAGCCTATGATGGGACTGGGGATCCGGCAAATCATGTCAGCACTTTCTCTAATTGACTGATGTTGCAACCCGTGAATGATGCTATTAAATATCGGGTTTTTCCTCAAACCTTATCGGGGATGGCCCAAAGGTAGTATACCTATTTTCCCCTGAATTTGATTAGATCCTCCAGAGAATTAAATCAGGCTTTCATCCAATGATTCATCAGCAAGAAGGTGCAAACGAAAAGTTCTGCTTCTCTTATGTGCATTGTGAATGGAGGAAAGGAATCCCTTAGGGACTACTTGAATCATATCACAGAGGAGGCTTAAAGGTCCCATATCTTGATAATAAGATGGCCAAGATTACTTTGCACCAAGGGACCAATGATATGTTCTTTAAAATGTCTCTAGCAAAACGTCCACCAGAGAACACGCTACAACTCCAACGTAGAGCAGGAAAGTATATCCAAGTTGAGGAAAGTATGAACAAGACAGTGGTAAATAACGAGCCCGCTGGTGGAAAGAAGCATAAAACATACCAGAAATGTAATGTAAAGGATAAGTATATTTGGGTTAACACAGATTCTGATTCATCACCAAAGAAGGGTGGACCCAGGAAAAGATTCACTAAATATGCTAGACTAAATTCTCCTAAGAGTCAGATCCTGATTGAAATTGAAAGGGATAGAGATGTTCCTGGCCAAAGCCTTTGAAGGATGATTCTGCCAAGTTGGATACAAGAAACTATTTTCGATCTCACAAGGATGCTGGCCATTACACCAATGAGTACCGATAGTTGAAAGACGAGATTGAGTTCCTTATTCGAAAAGGAAGATTGAGTATGTATACTGGAGATGGTGAGTGGGTAGAAATGAAAAATAATGAGAGAGAAAAAATTGATGAACGAAGGAAGGATCAAGATGATCAGGGGCGAAACCACCAATAATGAGGCCCGGTGATCAATATGATCTTTGCAGGACCAACTTAATTAGAATTACATTACATCATATATTTACAATTAGTCATCCAATTCCCGATTTTCTATCGAGTCATCATGATCTCTAAATGAATAACACCATCACTATCTATCTTAAGAATCTCATAAAAATGTTACGAAAATCTCATCAGTTGATTGACTACTCATTCAACAGCCATCCCTTAGGTTGATTAGCCATTGAAGGCTACAAAGATACTTAACAAAATTATGTTATATGTTTTGCTAATTATCAAGATACATGTATGATTTCTAAGAGTGCCTATAAACACTTTAAAATCATAAAATAATATCTCCCAAAAATAGATCAGAAGTCAATCGCAAAATCTCATGCTTCCTCTGAGCACAATCATAATTTATAATCTCTCTCTCTCTTCATTCCTCTCTCTCTCATAAGCATGTGTATGTATATACACTGTGATTCTCTGATCATACTTACCTGACCTTATTTAATTATATCCATTATAATGTCGATATGTAAAATATATGTAGGCACACAGAGAGATATATATGGAGGGAGTGGGAGAGAGATGCACTATATGAGAAGAGTGGATAAAATACAATGAAGGAAAAAAATTAGGATATTATAATTTGTATATGATTATGTTTGGATGTAAAAAATTAGATAAGTCAGCAAATATTCTATGTACACCAATCAAACCTGTTAAACAATTTATCAGTGCAGAACTATGTATTTTTTATTGATAATATTGCATGATATTATACTACATGACAAAGTATGTAATTGTAGTACAATACAAGTAGTTTAAGGTTTAATATTTGATTGGTCTATAATGTAGACAACACAAGATGAGTAAAGTAAGGATCAACACTTTAATGTCTCATCTACAGCCACTAAAAGTGTTCGTGCACGGTGGCCACCTATAATTGCGAAAGAAAAGGCTACGCGCTTCTGGGTATGAAATGAGTAAAAAGACAATGATGTAAATATAAATATTAGATTTATGAGGGAGATTCATCTTTTTTTAGAGATGGGGATCGGTTTATAATTTTCTTATTAATAAATAATTAAATTATGTTTAGTTTTAGTGTTTCATTTCACTATTATTATTTTTTTTAGTATGAGTGAGGATGGAGAAGTATATTTTGATGATTTTTAGTGTTAATAAGATAAGAATGCTATTATAATCATATTTAACGGTGTAGTAGAATATTTTCAACCACCGTCAATCAAAAATGAGTCTGCTACTTCTTAATAGTAGTAAAAACACTCTACTTTCCTATTTTCTCAATGATTACTCAAACCATTCAACCTCTTTAAACTTTAGACCTAGAATTATAAAATTATAAATGTCCAATCACTAGAATTTTCATTATAGTATATTTTTATTTTTTTCACAGTTTATTACGAATTTTCACTTTATAACTACTATATAAAATAATTTTATAAAGACATGACATAAATTTGTATAAGAATTTAGTTCCAAAATAATGAGATCGGGACTTTTGTGTAGTAATATATTTTATGGAAAGATTGGTGTCATAGTTAAATATAATATGGATTCTAGGAGTGAAATATATAATGATATCGATAATCGAAAGAAGAAATATGAGTGTATCTCAAAATTACTTATTGGGTAAAAAAAAGTTGCTTAGGGTCTATCCATGTGATCAAGTCATTAAGTCTTTACCAGAACATTAATAATGGAAGTATTTTTTAACCGAGTACCCGTGTAATAAGTTTTCCTGGGTTCGCCAAGAAATTCTGGTGAAAGTACATGGTAATTCAAGTCTGGGTCAATATATATATATACACCTCCTATATAAGTTGTACGACACTTACTTTACCGTGTCTTTTCACCATCAGAAAGGGAAGGGAACGAATAAAAACTACTTCCATGAGTACATAGTTTAAAAATACTTCTATTTTGACCAATCTAGTAACAATCCACTGGATTGATTATAATGATCCTAAAAAGTTTTTTAACAAAATTAAGTGATTCCGAGATACACTTACACTTCCTCTTTTGATTACAAACATATCACCATCGATGATGATTCTCAGAATCTATATCACAATTGTGGAAAACCCTTTTATTTTCATCAAATTTATTTATATGCACAAAACTTTAGCTTAACACATTGTTTTGGCATTGATCATTTCCTAATTATGTTTTCTAGAAAGTATTTGTACCTAAGTGTTATTTTCCTTCACTGTACCAATTTTGGCTTCCATGACCTTGTTCGACTTAATTTATTCTAAAGTTTTTTTTAAAAAAAAGAATAATCAAAGGTATGTGTACTATTGAATCAAAGTTATTATCTGGACGTCACATTTTTTGGTGCTTATTTAGAATTATTATTATTTACGCTACTTTATCAATAGTGTCGACCTGGGAATTTATTGATTTATTTGTTGAAAAGTTAAACTATCTTTTCAACTATTATTAGACATAAAAATGAACCGAGCCGAGTCAAGTTTTCTTCGAACCGAGACGAGGTTAGGTTTTTTAAGACGAGCTGAGCCGAGTCGGACCGAGTTTAAGAACATACCAGTTTTATTATTTTAAATTATTGAGACATTTATAATTTTAAAAATCCTATATTACTTTTTAAAATTTTGATGTCGAAATTTTATTAAGTTCAAATGTTTTTACATAAATTTGGTTTTTAAAAATTATAAATTACCTCGTGATAAAAATGTTGAATAGTTACCTTGGGGAAAAGCTAGGTATTTAATTTAGAAACATACTCTTTTTTTGAATTAATTAAATTATTAATAAATGGTGATAAAAATATGTATTTTATGATTAATAATTTTTTATTATTTTTATCTGAGTTGAGTTAGTCGAGTTCGAGTAGATCGTCCGAGCCAATTCCAAGCTAAATCAGCTGAGTCCGAACCGAACAAAGAGAAAGAGCGTCTCAGCTCATTTACTCATCTCTGAACTTGATTTCATGTTCAAGATCATCTCTTTTACGGAAATGAATTGAACTGAGTTTCATTTAAATAGGTTGATCCCGAATTTTGTTCATGAACCATTATGTTGATTTGCAACCCTAACTATATTGTGTGAGGAGTTATTATCTTCAATATTAGAATGATAGAATAGAAGAATAACGGATTAAATTCTTTGTTACTAGATTATCGAGTGAAAAGGCCTTCCCCTTTTTTCTTTGACATTGATTCCATGTGCCACATATAAGCCTTTAAATAAGCTTGAAGTATAGCGGTTCCCTTTTCTCTCAACTACTTATCTACAAAATTCTAGCCACTTTTTTCATCATTAATTTAAATTTCATGAACTCATCTAGAGGCCTTGAATTTTCTTTCAAAATAAATAAATTAAATTCCCCAATTTTCCTATTAAAATCATAAATAAATGTTCGATAAAATATGTGATTGCCAAGTGCTTAGAACTTGAATTTTTAAGTATGTATAGTAATATTTTATACCCAATAAAAATCATTCAAATTATGAATATAATAAATATTATTGACTATGCAATATTTAAATCTAAAATATGTGATTCTCGGTTATAGTTACACAATAACTTTTTTTTTGTACTTATGGATTATACTTCTCGAATAAAAATGTTGAGTACTTTAAAATAGTATTATCAAGATATACATGAGTAGAGTATGTGAAGTTGTTCTAATAGCATGATACTGGTAACCAATGACTCCCCCTCTATTTCATTCATCTCAGTTTGTGCTTCTATTTCCATGAAACTCAAATCATTCAATTGTTGATTGGAGTCTTTAAGCAACTAGGGTATATTAAAACTTCTATTTACAATTACCTCTTTATGAAAAATTATTCACTAGGCTAAAATGGCAGAGTCTATATATATTTCAACATATTAAGGAGAAATAAAATGAAAGAATTGTTTATCCCATGTAATTTCATAATCACTTAGAGGCTATTCGTCTTCTAAAAAAATAGTGTTTACTTAATTCTTTTCCAAAGAATTCTATCTCTTCATATAGATGCATTTCCATGGTCAAGGTATTGTCAGTGTATCTTAACAAAAAATACTATAAAGCATAAAATCTGACGTAACATAGTTGTTGTTGTGATTCGAGGTCGCAAAGAATGGCAAGAAGGCTAAGCTAGAATTAAAGCATGATCATGTCAGTGACCGTGGGGTAATTATAAACAATTAATGACAATAATAGCACAACGAGAACAATATAGTAGCACTGGGTGATCATGTTGTTTTTGGACTGTATGCTCATATAAAACTAAAGAAATACAACATGTTTTGGCATGTAGCATTTAGAGACTTTGAAGGTTAATGTTGATGACCATATTATCTTCCTTTTTTATTTAATATTCAATTCTAATTTAGATTTTTTTATTTTATTTTATGGTTTTGCATCCGGACATTAAACTAAAAGATTTTTCTCTTTTCTTTCTTGTGGATTTAAGAATTCTTCCTTGTGGATTCAATGTCTTCTAGACTTTAAGGTGTGTAAGGATTCCCAATGTAATAGTTATTTTGAGAATTAGCTCTTATTTTTTCTAGGATTTTGTGGTGTGTCAATAAGAATTATGGAAGGGTTTTTCCTGTCTTTTTTTATTACCTAATTTACTTTGGAAGATCCAATTAAGAAAGAAGATCTTCGAGAGTTTACGATAACTTTAATAACGGTTTTGGAGGTTTTCACGATACATTAATATCCAAAATGAATAACAAAAAACAAGCACTATAGAAGTAAAAGAGATAAAAATAGAGTCTTTCGAGGCAGAAAATATCATTTGGGTTAGCCAGTTAACCCATGATTATTTTCTAAAATTTTCTTCTCTTATTCTATAAAGGCTGAAGATTGACAAGAATGCTTAGAATGAGTTGCACCATATCCCATCCCATTTTTATTTTTTTTGCTAAAAATATCCCATCCCATTTAGCCTAATAGTCTGTAAAGTTAATATGAAATACATTGCATACTTGACTTTAGTTGTATTGGAATAAATGAATATATTTAAATTACAATTACACATTTTAGAGTTGGTTATTTTGGCGGGAAACTTAGTTTAACAAACTAAGTTTTGTATATAGATAAGATTAGATTGTACAGTGAGACTCAATTGACTTCTCTTCTGATTAATGACTTTCATATTATAAATATACATACAACATATTATGTCTATACATTATCTCTGGATCTTCATCTCTGATCTGCAATTATGAAACCAGATTGATTAATATTCGTGAATTCTCTCATGGTATCAGAGCAAGTCGGTAACGATCTTGCTGTTACTGTTGAAATTTCTTCCATATCGATGTATAATCGACTCAAAACCCTAATTTATATCATTTAGCTCACATTCGACCATGGGAAATTCGCCTAATGACAATGATACTGTAAGAGCTAATATACCATTATTTGAGGGTCTCAGGGAGTTGTTGAGTTTCTAGATTAGGTAATTGATGTTGATAATTTTTCAATATCGATAATTTTATTAATGTCACGGGTCTTCCTAAAAATATGCAGACTGTGACAACTCGGGTTAAATCCCGAGCATTTTTCAAAACCGGGTCCCGTCCCGATTGCGAGTCTGAAATAATTAGAAGCTTGTTATCCTAATTACAACCAACTTGGATAAACAACAAGTCCACCATAGGCCACCAAAAGATCACGATTTATTGGTGCATATAGTAGTAGTACTTTACCATATAAATTGAACAAAAGTCCCAAATCTTATTGATGTGGGATTAGGATGTTACAAGCTCCCCTACCAAAACTTTTAACATTCTCATAAGGTTTAAATGAATAGCCCATAGAAACAAGATTATACATCTCGATCCATTATGGGATAATACCGACTGGCGTCATGTCCCCACCTCAGAATCTCAATCCATTTTAAGATAATACCACCAGCCTTTGTCTTCCCACCTTCGATAACCTAACGAATCAAGATTTAGAGAGTCAGCTCTTTTACCATATGTGACAACCTCGGTCAAATCTTGAGTATTTTTGAAAACTAGGTCCAATCCTGATTCTGAGTCTGAAATAAGTCGAAGACTGCTATCACAAATGCAGCCAATTTGGGTAAACAACAATCCCACCACAGGATCCCAGAAGATCATAATTTGTTGTTGCACATAGTAATAATACTTTGCCTTATAAACTGAACAACAAATTTTAATCTTATTGCTGTGGGACTGGGATGTTACACTAGATAAGATGGTACAGTTTTGTTTGAAAGACGTTGGTTGTAGATGATGAGAAAAAAATTTCTCCAAGGGCAGCAGTAGTACGGAATCATCCCCAAAGATCTCGGTCAGAGGAAATAGTACTAGAACTTTTCCATGAAGCAAATGCTAGATGTCAGTGAAGAAGAATAGTCACTCTACATTATGAACATCTCCGCATGGTTTCAGATTTTTATAATATAACAATATTTAGTGATATTTTAAAATTATTCAACTTTAATGTCACATAATAATATAAGTTATGGGTGAAAATTTTTTTTTGACAATAATCAAATAATTAAGGTGCATTTCTGAAAAACTATTAATGCTATTTTGTAGTTTCCAAATAAACTCTTTAGTCATGGTTTATTGTTTGATGTAACTTATGATGTTAGTGAAGGTAAAATACAGATCTAGTAAAAAATATGGGTTTTTTAACTTTTGGAAATAATGATTATATGTAGGTATTGTTAGTAATTTAGTTAAATGAATGTTAACTTATAAATATATCTAGTTCTAGATCGTGAATATGAACAAAAACTTTATTTAGCATAATTTAATTTAATACAGGGTTATTTAGAATTTCAAAACCAATTCATTTCTCTTGATAATTTTATATAACTGGTCTAACATCTGCTATGTATTATTCATCAAATTAGCGGACAACAAAATTAATTTATGCTATGTGGATTTATACATGGGTACCACCTTAAATCACATACTGAACAATAATCGAGCCCAGTGACATCATTCATCCTGCAAGAAAGATAGTCACAAGTTCAAGGTCGGGCTTGTATCAAAGAATGGTCTAAACAAGAAAAAGAGATATGCCCAACACTCTTCCTGTAGAACAATATCAAAAACAACACCAAGGAAAATACCAAACATTCAACGTCCAAGAAGGACAGTCTCAAGGCCAAGAATAAAATCTGCAGCAAGTTCAAGGGCAAATATAAGAAAATAGTATTCATTTATGTTTTATATTCATTTCTTAATTTCTTAATTACCATATTATTTACGTGTTTTCACCTTAGGTTTAATAAGAAAGTTTCATGACGTGGATACATAATTATGATAAACTACATTCATCACTTGGACACATGTCCATCATAATTTTAGCAGTACATAGAATACCATAAATACTATTTTTTGACAGGGTACCATAAATACTATGTATGCTTTATTTTCACGCTATATGTCATTCATGATATTTTGTTTATTTTATTTTCACAAATAATATCATGGAAACTAGGACTTTGTTTCTTCCGCCAACAATACATTATGTTCAATGTTTAGTTTATTAATTTTAGACGAAGAACTTCAAATAAATTCTCACTCCAAGAAAAAAGTGTCATAAATAACCGAAAAAATTGGTCGCAATTTGCCCTTGTACGTTGGAAATGAGTGCAAAACTGACCGTCGAATGACCAATATAATCGGTCTTTTAAAACGGGGTTTGTTTTGACCCAATGGGTGGAAATAAAACGTAAAGTGACCTTGATTGACAATACTTTTTAATTGTTTAAAAGATTTGGATATCTTAACATGTGACCCCAAATACCGCGGTGGAAATCCACTTCACAACTATTTCCCACTAACCGACCTATATTTTGGTTGGAAAAGGTTGGTCAGAAATGTAGAATTATTTATGACCAATTTGCAATGGTTTATAGACATAAAAAGGCTATATATTATATTTGATCATGTATATAACAGTAGGCCGAAAATGAATAATCAAATCTATTGTGCAAAATCGACCGATGTTGAAGCAGACGGTAGTGAATGACTTAGATTTTGGGCACTTATGGTGAAAATGGTTGCTAAAACTTTAATTTGGTCACTTTAAAGAAAAGTATGGTAACATCGGTTCAACAAGAAATCAACAAGGAATCAAACCACTCAATAAATCAGGATCACAGTTGCCTAAAAAGCCGTTGTTTTTATGGATGCTAGGAGATAGACCACTCTAAGAGGAAAATTTAGCAATCAAATACATAATATGCATAACCAAATTACGGGATCCAAGAGAGAAAAAGAGAATGCCATCAACAAAAAATAGGTGCGTGGGGCCTATTTCTTTGCAACACCAATGATATTTGGATGGCGAAGTTATAAGGAGACATTGGATCCCCTTGGCGAATGCCCTTAGACCCTGGAAAATACTCGTGAATAACACCATTGAGCTTTACAGAAAAGCGAGTAGTGCAAAGACACGCTTTGATCCACATGATAATAATATCTGGGAAATGAAGCCTAGACAAAACAACCATAATAAAGTCCCAGTTTAAAGAATCAAATGCCTTATGAAGGTAAATCTTGAGTGCACACTTAGAGGAGCATGTGTCCCTATCATAGCGACATAATAATTCTTGAGCAAGCAATATGTTGTCAGATATAGACCTCCCCGGAATAAATGCAGATTGAGCAATATCAATGTAGAAGGCATGATTAATTTGAGCCTTGCTGCTATGATTTTGGATATGCATTTATACATAATAGTGCAAAGGGAGATAGGGCGAAAATCATTCATAATAGTGGGCGAATCTACTTTAGGATTAAGGGAGATGAATGTTGAGTTTATACCTGAGGGAAGAAACCCAGTCTCAAAAAAATTCTTTACTCAAGCACAGAAATCAGGCCCTGTGGTGCTCCAAGTATCAAAAAAAAATTGACATTAAATCCATCAGGCCCGGGAGCCTTATTTTTCTTCAATTTCTTCAAGGTATCAAGAATAATATCATCTGTAACTTGAGCACAAAGAAAAGTAGCATGGGCCTCAGTAAGGACCTTGCAATCCACAGGCTCCAAATCAATACGAGAGTGACCAATCTCGGGCCCCAACATGTTTTTGAAGTAATTGATTGCTAAGTTAGCACACGGTAACTGGCCCTGCATCATGGTTCCCGAATCCTCAAGAGCTAGCACCTTGTTATAATTCAACTTTGTTTTACATTGTTTGAGGAAACAAGAGTTATTTCCATCTGCAAGCCCCATCCACTTCACTCTAGATTTTTGAAGAAATAAAGATTCCTCCTCGACAAGAGCCATATTGAGCTTGATAATGAGGTCTTTTTCCAAAGTAAGAAGGGTGGGATCTCCATTATTGATCATACACATTTGGATATCCTCTAGATTAGCTCTTGCTATCAGGACATTAGAAGATACATTTCCATGATCCCTATTAAGCTGTCTAAGAAAAACTTGGTTTCTTTTAACCTGGAAGCAAAACGATTATAGCAAGGGCCTGAGCATTGTAAAGACCAGGCTTTTTCAATAACATCATGAAACCCAGGAATATCGGCCATGAAGTTAAAGAACTGAAAATGTTTGTTGAGCTTTTGAAGTTGCATTGGATCTTCAAAAAAGATGGAATTGTGGTCCATGATGCCACGAGGTTTGACAAAAACATTTCCCTCGGTGAAAGAATTGAACCAATGACCATTAGCTATCATTCTAACTAAGCATTTTAGCACAGGGTTATTTTGACGCTTGTTGGTCCAAGTAAAAATATCCCCCATTATACGCACATTATCAAGGCCACAGTTAGCAAGACAATCTTTGAATGCTTGCATTGCTGGCATCCAATGTTCTCTGCTACTAGAAATTTCACCAAGACTAGTAACATAATTGAAATCACCAAGGAGGCACCAAAGTGATGTAGTATTACTCAAAGCCAAGTAATAATCCCATAGAGGAACTCAGTCTATTGCATTATTAAAAGCATACACAAACGATACTAAAAAGGAGATGTTCTTTTCTAGAAAAATAACATTACAAGTAATAACCTTGCTAGACATCGAGTGAATAGAAATATCCCACACACTGGGATTCCAACCAGCCCATACACGACCATTGTAATGATGATTATAGTTAAATAACCATTTCCAGTCCCTACGAATTTTCTTCGAAATACCCATAGCATTACCACTCTTGACTTTAGTTTCTAAAACTCCCAGGAGGTTAACTTTATTAGATAGAATAAAATTTTACAATCTTTTTTATGAGAGGCTTTGTTGATGCCCCTTACGTTCCAAGCTACAAAATTCATTTCAAACGTCTAAGGCTATGGGGCTGAACAGCCAGTGCAGGACTCTTTTTTTGTGCTGAAATTTTCCTGTTTACCACCTTTGTAAATCCATCTTCATCGATTAAATCAGACTTTGGAGCTTTAAGTTCAATGACAATGTGTACTTTTGGTGCAACAACTACTACAGGTGCAGGTGCTGTGCATACTGCAGATGCTGCGGGTGCTGCAAGTATAGTTATCACTCGTGTAGCATCCTTGCTACGACCTCTTCTTCTTTTTTAACCTGGTGATTTTGCTGCAATATTGGCAACAATTGTGCCCTCATTATTGGTAGTAGATTCTAATACAAGAGTTCCCACCGTTTGTTCCTCCAACTGAGTCGAAGTATTTACCAAATCATTGGTGTCAATTTATTTGCCAGATTCCCTGTCAAATTCCTCTAAGTTGTCAACATTATCTATGTTTCCTTCCTGTTGCTGAACATCTTCAAGAGTCTGATCACCATCCAAAACCAGATCACAGCCCAAGAATTCACCAAAAACCACAGGGTTAATATCTTCATTGTTTACTATTAGTAGTAGCACTAGGACCATCATGTTGTACTTGGGCTAATTTATTAGAAGGCTGAATTTTCTTTGCCAATTTTGAAGCACCCTAAGTAGCTCCCCCCGGTCTTGGTCTAGGATACGGTTCGACAACATTAGGGTTATGAGGACACCTCGAGAAGGAGTTCCCAAATGCTTTACAGTGGCTGCAAGAGTAAGGTTACTGTGGGTAAACTATGTAAACCTTGACTAATTCCTCCTCACCAAACTCATTTTGAACTGGCACCCAAACAAAGTCTGACCTTGGGCTAGAATAGGACAACATCACCTGAATAGATGAATACTTAGTGGGTCCAAATCTTGAAGTTATTTCATCAAATTTCAATGGCAAACCCACTGCCTTTGCAATGTGAGTAAGACCATTCCGAGACCAATATGAATGTGGAACATCTTCCAGTTTCAACAAACAAGGAACTAATTCTATGACATTTTTCTTGAATTTGTTAGCATCCGTCCAAGGTAGTAAGTAAAGAGTTCAACCCCCCATAACAACTGAATTTAGGTTAAGAACATCATGCTCCTCCTTCTCAGAATTGAATTTGAATGTTAAATAGCCCTTGGAGCTATAAAACACTCTGCTCAAGCCATGATTTTTCCAATACTTGAAAGCTTGCTCACGTACAAAATGAAAATCGAAACTTCCCCCAATGAGATGCCCTATGATACTAGTACTCCAATTTTTACGAGAATTGGCAAGAAAATCCTTATGTGGTCTAACTGTTGCCGAACCATCCTCATGAACAGTAATTTTTGCATCATCATTAGGTGTGGGTTCCTTAGAAGGAATGCTCTTAGTTACAATAGAACTCCTGGTATTCTTATTTTTAGTATTAGCATCATAATTTGGTAAAGGTTCCGTGCTTGCACCAGACTCAAACACAATCTCCTTTGGAACATAAAATGTAAGTATACCATTTTGCACAGAGACACTATCATGTAAATCTTCCAAGGTAGGGGGGTTAGTAAGAACTGTACCTGGATTCTTAGTTGCCATAAAGGCTGAAAATTTAGTGGAACCCTTTGGGGAGTTATCCTTGCTAGGGCCAGAGTCATTCCTGGTAGAACCACCATCCAAGATTAATCTAGTTTCACCATAAATTCTTTGAGCCGTAGTAGTGACCACTCACTATTTCGAGCAGCTTCTACCAAGAATACTTGATGATCAATTGCTGGAAGAGCTAGCAAAGGGGGAGCCACGTAGTTGTGTCCAATGAAATTAGAAAATTCCTCCGAGTTCATGCTACCGGAGTTTTCAGAATTCCGGGACCCCATGAAGAATCAAGAAGATATGAAATATGGGTGTTGAAATGTAGGTAATGAGGGGGGGAAGCAGAAAGTACAGAGCGTGTATAGAGTTGAAGAAAATTCAGGTTAGAAGAAAATTCAGGTTGAAGAAAAGGAAGGAAGGACTGCTGGATAATAACATGCACTGGATATTAGATCTGTGTAATAGCTAGGCGGAAAATTGAAATTCTATAGAGAAGGAGGAGCTTCTCACTCTAGAACTCATCCTTCTGATTCCTTTTGTTTTATTCTTATTACTATCAACCTCAATTTATAGTGTTGTATACTTTTTTTTCCTCCTACAATCTTTGGTTCATTAGAAATAAAGTTTCAACAGAAATGAATATTTAGAAATAATAAAATACACATAACATAACACATACCCTGTATACACTTACACAACTAGGTACCTGCAGTAAGCACTTTCATCGTATATGCTTAACTTTTTATCTAATCTTGACCGTTAAGTGGATGATCGACAATTTCTCCGGTTCCATCTAAACACAAGTAGAAGCGACAATTTCTTATTGCTCTGTTTGGTCGAATCCTTTTTGAGATCCGACGGCAGCAAAATGTGGGCATGTTGCTGGTCAAACTACTCTTTGACTATTAAAAAGGAAAACCAGATATATTTATATTTTTCTAAAATTTTTGTCATATCACTAAATATACAGATCTTGACATCCGTGTGATTGGATCATTCATTAAAATTTTTAAAAATATAGAATCATGAATATGAGATTAAACACTAGTTAGAAGTACGGGTCAAATCACTAGTTAACTGTTAAAATAGCAAACCAAATATATTTATTTTTTTCAAAAAAATGTGTCATATCACTAAAATATACCGATCTTGACATCCGTACGGTTGGATCATTCATTAATGTTTTTAAAAATATCGAAACTTCAATATGAGATTAAACACTAGTTAGAAGTACTGATCAAACTACTCTTTGACTATTAAAAAGGCAATCCAAATATATTTATTTTTTCTAAAAAAATTTGTCATATCATTAAAATATACAAATCTTAACATTCGTACGGTTGGATCATTCATTAATATTTTTCAAAATTATGAATCATCAATATGGGATTAAACACTAGTTAGAAGTACGAGTCAAATTACTAGTTCACTGTTAAAAAAGCAAACCAGATATATTTATTTTTTTCAAAATTTTTTGTCATATCACTAAAATATACTGATTTTGACATCCGTACGGTTGGATCATTCATTCATATTTTTAAAAATATCGAAACATCAATATGAGATTAAACACTAGTTAGAAGTACTGGTAAAACTATACTTTGACTATTAAAAAGGCAAACCGAATATATTTATTTTTTTCTAAAATTTTAATCATATCAATATAATATATAAATCTTGAAATTTTAGTGATATGATAATTTTTTTGAAAAGATAAAAGAATTAGTCATTAGATATCAATTATTTTAACATATAATATATAATTAAACATAATTCTAAATTTCACCGCACATTCTTTTTAATAGAATTTATCATAAAATTGATAAAAATCATAATTTCAATTTTTTTATTATAATAGTGAGTTGTTAAAATGAATTATAAAATTAAAATATTTTAAGAAAAAAATTAACAAATTACATTACTTTTTATAGAATTTATCCATATTTTAATTTTCATAACAAAAAATATGCAATATATGAAGTGAATTTATAAATTGACACTCCTAAATTCAATTGATTGCGGTCGTATTTAGCTTGGCACGTCAGCAATCCGCGTGATTTAGATCTAACGTACCAAATTTAATTATCAAAAGATAATCCAACGGTGAGTATTATATTTTATAAATAAACTAAAAAATAATATTTTTCTAACTTAAAACCGTACGGCCCCTGTCATCCCCTGTTGTCGCCGTCCACCTCTCCCCCCTTTCCATCTTTTCTCAAACCCTTCAAACGCCTTCTTCATCCTCATCAAATCACAACAAAAACCTACACAAATAAATATACACACAAATAGAAAATATTTATTACTACAAACCAACATGTCTTCTTCTATGTACCCATCTATAGGCACCAAGGAAGTTGTAATTCAATTGAGTTGGGTCGTAAGCTTTATGGGAGTTTGCATTTGTTGGGTGATGTCGATTCATTTATTGAGACTAAATTGGTTGGTATGTTTGCAAAATGTGGGTTTATTGATGATGCACGGAAGATGTTTGATGAATTACGTGAGAGGGGTTTGTTTACTTAGCGTGCTATGATTGGTGGGGTTTCGAAGGAGAAGAGGTGGGGTGAAGTTTTGGAGCTTTTTTGTGAGATGGAGGAGGGTGTTGTTCAGGATGAGTTTTTGTTTGTGAAGATTTTGGATGCGTGTGGGAATTGTGGGGATTTGAGGACGACGAAGGTGATGCATTCGAGAGTGGTGAAATGTGGGATGGATTTTGGATGTTCGGTTTAATAATATGATGTTGGCTGCTTATGGAATGTGTGGGGATTAGAGGAGGAAGGGTGAAGTTAAAGAGCGGAATAGGTTGTTGGGATGATGTATAGTCGGTTTAGTGTTAAGGAAGTTAAGGGGGATGTGGTTTGGGGGAAATTGGGAATGAAGTGTCACCGAAGGAGATGGCGGTGGATGGAGTGAAAAAGGAGGAAATGGAGAGGAATTTAAGTTTGAGTTGCTGCTAGAGGTGAAGAAGAAGCCACTGAAAAGAAAATAGTAAATGAACAATGGCGGTGATCGAAGCTCACCGGAAACTGAAAATTTTCCGGTGAGATTTTTTTTTTAAAATCTGATGCTCGTTAATTCGACCGCAATAGGTCGAATTTATAACAATGTTTTCAACCGTATACAGTCGAATTTATAGTTTAGGCGGACTTTTTAAATTTTTTCAAAAATTCAATTTTTTGGGCGGGATTTTCAAAATTTAGGTGAAAAAAAATTTGACCGCTTTCGGTCGAATTTAAGAGGTCATATTTAACCGCTCCTATACTAAATACGACCGGTCTACTGATTATGACTCGAGCATTTACTACCGGCCCAAAAAATGGTTGTAATTACTTAAATACAACCGGATCCGGTTGTATTTAACTAAATACAACCGTTTTTTGGGCGGTTGTATTTAGCCATTTTTTTTGTAGTGATTGTTATATTTAAAGTTAAATTTGGTAAGTCAGATATAATTCAATGGCTCAAGTGGCACTAAATTCAACGGTTTCATGTCATATTTAAGAGTGTTAATTTATATATTCAACTGAGTTCCATTGAATTTATCACTCATTTTATGTTATAAATATTAAATTTTCTTATAATTTTTAGGAAATAAATATAACAATTAACTCTTCTCTTTCTTACAAATATTATAATGTTATAAATTCATAATTTATTTTTAACATCTCATTATTTTAATAAAACTTTAAAATCATTATTTTGGTCGACTTTATTATAAATTTCACCAATAAGAGTATGCAAAGAGAAGTGCTAATTTTAGAGTCAGATAATCTTACCTAAAAATATTTTACAAGAAAGAGAGGTGGAGATCACAGTTTCTAGTTTTCATTTAAATACATATTAAATTATGTTAGTCATTCATTTCACTAATATTATGTTCTTTTGAGTATGTGTGAGGATTAAGAAGTATATTTTGTTAATTTTTTAGTGATAATACCATTAAAATGCTGGAAGTATATATACTTTTAAGCTAGATTAGTTATTTGTCCTTTTGTAATGATTAAAAAGTTTAAGAAAGACAAAAAACATTATAAAATATGGATTGTTTCTATAACACCAGTGTTCTTTTTTTGATAACTACTTGCTCTAAAAAAATTCAATTTACACAATGGTCTAACATCTAACATTTAGCGATACTATTTCATAAACAATAAAAAATAGATTGTTGATTCTGGTTGTTATTGATTTCTTTTGAACTCTTGGCAGCTGATGAATCTCTGGTCACCATGAATTTCCTATAGCTCTCCAAGAGCCCTTGATGGATTGTGATTGGAAAGCCCTTGATCACAATTAAGGCAGCATCACGTCCTGTCATTTAAACATATATCACAAAACATCAAAAAGCTGTGTGACAACAATCCAAAACGTCTGATTTATTCCCTTTAAATTCTCATATTAGTTTTTGGTGACCACAAGACAGAAGATTTACGCAAATATATAAAAAGAAAATAATAACACACGTATGGATGACCTTACTTGCGCTTCCTTGAAGTCTTCCCCTGTGATCGACTAAGAGCCCTCTAATTTGATGTATCATGAATAATCTTTTTATATAGCCTATTCATGATATATACAAACAGGAAAAAGAAATTAATAAGAATTAGAAGTCACTCTTCTGTAACACAATAGACTGATATGATAATAAATATAAATTTCTTGAGTTATCTATCTATTTGTATACCTTTTGGCACAATAACTAGGAGATCATCTTTCTGATGTGCTATCCCCGCCATCATCAGAACTCAACTGGCCATGAATTAAGATCTACGATCCGATCGGCTTTGTTAACCGCCTGAACCTTGAAAGCCTAAAAAACTATAGGAAAGTAAGATGTGTATATATATACCCTAAGTTTTTATCTAGCTTATGTGTTTCATCTTCTTTGACTACAAAAGCTGCCGCATTTCCCTTATATGTAGGGCTGGGAGGTAGGGTGCACCCTCATGACCTGTTTCTAGAAGATGGGCCTTTACTGCATCTAGAACCTTCTTACATATGGACATGTCCAATTTAAATGTGAAGCCCAAATTAATTTTTCTTATAGATAAGCCTCTCTATTTCAACTATGAAATCCACATTAATTATGGTTTATTTTCTCACTTATTTATAATTTTCTTTTTTCTTCAAAATCCTTTTAAATCGCTACTTTTTATAATTCACAATATGTTTTAATATTTATTTACAATTATATCGTTGACAAATCCACCTTCCATTTGAAAAATCTAATTACACATATTTATTTGTCAAAATATGATAAAAATATCAGTGTTTGTTAGATTTATTTTCTCAATTATTATTGGTTAAATGTCTAATTTAAAATGAATTAGACTTTAAAATTTGATCATTCTTGAAGGTGATAAATGGAAACTAGCTATATTTCATGTTCTATCATATAATACTAGCTTCTTTACTTTCTTAGAATGGTTAGAACTGAACTTTAATGTCCAATAAGTGCAATCTTATAAATTTACAATATTCTCAATATTGAATAAATGATGCAATCTCATGATAATAGAAAGTAACGTAATATTTTTCGTAGGATCTTTCTACTTTTTAGAATTTATTTGCACTTTATACCCATCTTCATTGCACATGTCACATTTTGTCCTGTTATTTTTCTTGTAACATAACATGCGATCTTTCTCGCAAGTATGAATCTTTCACACTTCATATTCAATAATTCAATCGTCTTTGGCGTATTGTAGTACTTCACAAGTAATTTAAGATTATCAAGCAATACAAATCCAATAAGCTGAGACAAGTCATCCACTGTTACTACAGTTATGGTTATTTTTTCAATGAAACGGCTTCATACGAACTTTGATGCATTGTTTTGATAAATTGATTCAAAAGTAGTATTCACCATCTTATAAACAAAATTATTATTTCATTTTATTCTTCATCAAAATTCTAACAATTTACTAAATCTTCGTGCTTAGTGGTATTGCTTTCAGAGAGGATCCCTCGAACATCCCATTAACAACTGTGAATTTCTGGATTCAAATCCAGGATTTGCCAATTGGGTTTATGTCGGAATCCATTGGTAGATAGCTTGGGAATTTTTTTGGTACATTAATCGAATATGATCCTAATAACAACAGGGAATATGGAAGGATTTTATGCATGTCAGAATTCAGGTGGACGTTAGGAAACCTCTCAAGAGAAGGAAGAAGGTGACTAGGAAAAATGCAGCAGACTTCATTGTCCATTATAAGGGAAAATGCAGCAGACTTCATTGTCCATTATAAGTATGAAAAACTTGGTGACTTTTGTTTCAGATGTAGCATGCTATCACACACTGAGCGATTTTTCCAAAGGAAATTTAGTTGTTAGGAAGGTGCGGAAGAGAAGGAATGGGGAGCGTGGTTGCCAGCTCAGCCACGTAGGGTGGCCGAAAAAAGTAAATGGCTCTGAGAGGAGGGAGATGATGACTGGGGGGAAAGGTTTGGAAAGGATAACAAATTCCAGGCTTTTCCGGAACATCAGGTGTGGAATTTTGGGAAGCTGGTTATTTATGAGCGCAAAAATCGAAAAAAACAATAAATAAAAGTCTATTATTAAGGAAGTTTGGAATTCAAGTGATATCACTCAGGTAGTGGGATATAATTCAAAAAGTTTAAATGTCACCTGTGGATGAGGAACTTATTGGGCTGGACTTGGAGGAAAGAACACATAGAAGATTTGGGTCATTTTGTACTGATACTATGGATGCTAATAACTTTGGGCTTTATCATACATAATCTGTTCTTTCTAATGGTGATTTTATAGACTATGGATGCTAATAACTTTGGGCAGGAGGTTGGAGAACCCTCGGACAGTGCGAGTTTTACGCGATCTCGTTAAGGATCGTACACCTGATGTTCTATTTCTTTCAGAAACAATTTCTACAGCTAGTAGAATAGAGAGTCTTCGTATTCAGTTAGGGTTTTCTCAGTGCTTTTCGGTGGATAGAGTGGGTCACGGTAGTGGTTTAGCAGTATTCTGGAAATATTATGCTACGTGTCAAGTGTCAGGTTTCTCTCAAAATCACGTCGACATTGAATTCCTAGACAACAATGGCGTATGTTGGAGACTGACATGCTTTTATGGTTTATCCTGAAAGACATAACCGGAAGCAAGTCTTGGGATTTAATCAGAAGGTTGGCTAACTCTCTTAAGTGCCTTGGGTTATATTCGGGGATTTTAAAGATTTGATTATAAGGAGGACAAATGGGGTAGAACTGATCACCCTTGGAGTCTCATGGAGGGGTTTGGCTTAGCTTTGGAGGACTGTTATTTCACAATAAATTGATTACATGGAGGAAAGTATACATGGGAGAAGTGTTGAGGTAAGTAGGATTGGGTCCGTGAAAAATTGGATCGTGCTTTTAGGACGGTAAGCTGGCTAAACAAATTTTTCATTGTGTAACTATCTGTTCATCATACTACAAGGTCTGATCACGAGCCAATTCAGCTAGAGCTTGTATGTTCAACAATGTCGCATAGGCGGTTCCAGTTTAAATTCAAAAATGTTCCTGAAGGAGCATCAATTGGACTACTCAACAATCTCATCCGCCATTGAGATTCCACCACACCCACTCTAGGGGTCACCCTAAAACTGGATTCTGAACGTTGCATTGGTTGCACAATCTACGGGTTTTGAGATGTCAATTGTGGTACACCATAGGCCAATAAACCTCACATATTGGATGCCATTATACTCTGAGACTGTAATTGTTAAAAGTCAACAAGAATCATTCAAAGTTTGAACTTTATAACTAATTTATATTCTATTTTTTATGAAATAAGCAATTTCAAGAAATTAAATTAAACATTTTATAGCAATTTTAAGAAATTAAATTAAACATTTTATAGAAATAAATAATAAAATTTAATTTTTTAGAAACACAATATGTAATATATAAAAAAAATTCTTAGTGTATATATATATATATGTATTGATAAGGAATAAAATAAACCAGAATTGCGTAATTAATATTGTATTAATTAGACTTAATATGGTCCATAAGTAAAGCACATTAAATAAGGTCTGAAACCTTAAATATTTATTATTTTGTAAATAATAAATATTGTGAAAATCAACTATTAAATATATTCTATTGAGGGTATAATTTCTTGGAGTTTGGCGTCCAGGAAACATGAAAGGACAAAGAATCAACTTCCTGTATTCTAGGACTCCAAAGTCCAATCTAGGTCTGAGACTTATTGACCAAGTCTCCTAGCCCGAACCTAATTCAAGATTATCCATGCCTATATAAGGGGTCTCACCGCATAGATTAAAACTATTGTTTGACTTGATCTTGGCATAGAGTAAGGTGCGCCTCTTGTGAAGGCAGATTTGAGTCACGAACTATGAGAGCAAGTCAATCAAGGGCCTTGAGCTCAAGAAGCCTAGAATTAATTACGAACTAGTTTTTACCCATAAAATTTGGCATCATCTGTGAGAAGAAGACAACAACCATGGTAACCATACGAAGCAGAAATAACGTTCCTGAAAAAGCATCAACTGGAACTACTCAAACAATCTCATCTTCCATTAAGATTCCACCTCACCCACCTACTTTCAAGGGACGGCGAATCCTATCATACCCCAATATGGATCTCAGCCAATCCCGACTCTAGGGCGAACCCTCAAAACTGAACTCTGAATGCTCATTTGGGGTACAATCTACGGGTTTTGAGATATCAACTGTTGTGCACCGTAGGACAATAAACACCACCTATGGGATGCCATTATACTTTGAGACTGGAGGAAGTAGGCTGCCCCTGATGCCTCAACTGCAACCATGGAATGATCCTAATTATAATAGAGGTCCTCCACCAATCAATAATGAACGAGATGTTCCTAGACCCTATATAATTGAGGATAGCGGAGAATCAACTAACGAGGATGCTCATCATAGGAGGAGATGTAGAGACAAAGAGCCCGTTGGATGTAGGCGCCCCGAGCCCGTTATAGGTAGGCGCCCTGAGCTTTAGAAAACTCAAGGGGTAACATCCCAGACTTTTGATAAAAGGATACATGCTCATGAAGCAGAAATCCTAAGGCTTAAGAGAGATATGCAGATTAGTCAGGCTAAACAGCCACCTTGAACAAATCAAGCTAGAGGAACTAAAGGAGTTACTCAAGTCATCGACTTGGAGGACACTCTCAGAAGAAAAATGACGAATTTCTCTCGAGGAAATGCCACCTTTTACAGCGGAGATCATGAATACCAATATCACAAGGAAGTCCAAGATGCTCACCATAAAGCCTATGATGGGACTGGGGATCCGGCAAATCATGTCAGCACTTTCTCTAATTGACTGATGTTGCAACCCGTGAATGATGCTATTAAATATCGGGTTTTTCCTCAAACCTTATCGGGGATGGCCCAAAGGTAGTATACCTATTTTCCCCTGAATTTGATTAGATCCTCCAGAGAATTAAATCAGGCTTTCATCCAATGATTCATCAGCAAGAAGGTGCAAACGAAAAGTTCTGCTTCTCTTATGTGCATTGTGAATGGAGGAAAGGAATCCCTTAGGGACTACTTGAATCATATCACAGAGGAGGCTTAAAGGTCCCATATCTTGATAATAAGATGGCCAAGATTACTTTGCACCAAGGGACCAATGATATGTTCTTTAAAATGTCTCTAGCAAAACGTCCACCAGAGAACACGCTACAACTCCAACGTAGAGCAGGAAAGTATATCCAAGTTGAGGAAAGTATGAACAAGACAGTGGTAAATAACGAGCCCGCTGGTGGAAAGAAGCATAAAACATACCAGAAATGTAATGTAAAGGATAAGTATATTTGGGTTAACACAGATTCTGATTCATCACCAAAGAAGGGTGGACCCAGGAAAAGATTCACTAAATATGCTAGACTAAATTCTCCTAAGAGTCAGATCCTGATTGAAATTGAAAGGGATAGAGATGTTCCTGGCCAAAGCCTTTGAAGGATGATTCTGCCAAGTTGGATACAAGAAACTATTTTCGATCTCACAAGGATGCTGGCCATTACACCAATGAGTACCGATAGTTGAAAGACGAGATTGAGTTCCTTATTCGAAAAGGAAGATTGAGTATGTATACTGGAGATGGTGAGTGGGTAGAAATGAAAAATAATGAGAGAGAAAAAATTGATGAACGAAGGAAGGATCAAGATGATCAGGGGCGAAACCACCAATAATGAGGCCCGGTGATCAATATGATCTTTGCAGGACCAACTTAATTAGAATTACATTACATCATATATTTACAATTAGTCATCCAATTCCCGATTTTCTATCGAGTCATCATGATCTCTAAATGAATAACACCATCACTATCTATCTTAAGAATCTCATAAAAAATGTTACGAAAATCTCATCAGTTGATTGACTACTCATTCAACAGCCATCCCTTAGGTTGATTAGCCATTGAAGGCTACAAAGATACTTAACAAAATTATGTTATATGTTTTGCTAATTATCAAGATACATGTATGATTTCTAAGAGTGCCTATAAACACTTTAAAATCATAAAATAATATCTCCCAAAAATAGATCAGAAGTCAATCGCAAAATCTCATGCTTCCTCTGAGCACAATCATAATTTATAATCTCTCTCTCTCTTCATTCCTCTCTCTCTCATAAGCATGTGTATGTATATACACTGTGATTCTCTGATCATACTTACCTGACCTTATTTAATTATATCCATTATAATGTCGATATGTAAAATATATGTAGGCACACAGAGAGATATATATGGAGGGAGTGGGAGAGAGATGCACTATATGAGAAGAGTGGATAAAATACAATGAAGGAAAAAAATTAGGATATTATAATTTGTATATGATTATGTTTGGATGTAAAAAATTAGATAAGTCAGCAAATATTCTATGTACACCAATCAAACCTGTTAAACAATTTATCAGTGCAGAACTATGTATTTTTATTGATAATATTGCATGATATTATACTACATGACAAAGTATGTAATTGTAGTACAATACAAGTAGTTTAAGGTTTAATATTTGATTGGTCTATAATGTAGACAACACAAGATGAGTAAAGTAAGGATCAACACTTTAATGTCTCATCTACAGCCACTAAAAGTGTTCGTGCACGGTGGCCACCTATAATTGCGAAAGAAAAGGCTACGCGCTTCTGGGTATGAAATGAGTAAAAAGACAATGATGTAATATAAATATTAGATTTATGAGGGAGATTCATCTTTTTTTAGAGATGGGGATCGGTTTATAATTTTCTTATTAATAAATAATTAAATTATGTTTAGTTTTAGTGTTTCATTTCACTATTATTATTTTTTTTAGTATGAGTGAGGATGGAGAAGTATATTTTGATGATTTTTAGTGTTAATAAGATAAGAATGCTATTATAATCATATTTAACGGTGTAGTAGAATATTTTCAACCACCGTCAATCAAAAATGAGTCTGCTACTTCTTAATAGTAGTAAAACACTCTACTTTCCTATTTTCTCAATGATTACTCAAACCATTCAACCTCTTTAAACTTTAGACCTAGAATTATAAAATTATAAATGTCCAATCACTAGAATTTTCATTATAGTATATTTTTATTTTTTTCACAGTTTATTACGAATTTTCACTTTATAACTACTATATAAAATAATTTTATAAAGACATGACATAAATTTGTATAAGAATTTAGTTCCAAAATAATGAGATCGGGACTTTTGTGTAGTAATATATTTTATGGAAAGATTGGTGTCATAGTTAAATATAATATGGATTCTAGGAGTGAAATATATAATGATATCGATAATCGAAAGAAGAAATATGAGTGTATCTCAAAATTACTTATTGGGTAAAAAAAAGTTGCTTAGGGTCTATCCATGTGATCAAGTCATTAAGTCTTTACCAGAACATTAATAATGGAAGTATTTTTTAACCGAGTACCCGTGTAATAAGTTTTCCTGGGTTCGCCAAGAAATTCTGGTGAAAGTACATGGTAATTCAAGTCTGGGTCAATATATATATATACACCTCCTATATAAGTTGTACGACACTTACTTTACCGTGTCTTTTCACCATCAGAAAGGGAAGGGAACGAATAAAAACTACTTCCATGAGTACATAGTTTAAAAATACTTCTATTTTGACCAATCTAGTAACAATCCACTGGATTGATTATAATGATCCTAAAAAGTTTTTTAACAAAATTAAGTGATTCCGAGATACACTTACACTTCCTCTTTTGATTACAAACATATCACCATCGATGATGATTCTCAGAATCTATATCACAATTGTGGAAAACCCTTTTATTTTCATCAAATTTATTTATATGCACAAAACTTTAGCTTAACACATTGTTTTGGCATTGATCATTTCCTAATTATGTTTTCTAGAAAGTATTTGTACCTAAGTGTTATTTTCCTTCACTGTACCAATTTTGGCTTCCATGACCTTGTTCGACTTAATTTATTCTAAAGTTTTTTTAAAAAAAAGAATAATCAAAGGTATGTGTACTATTGAATCAAAGTTATTATCTGGACGTCACATTTTTTGGTGCTTATTTAGAATTATTATTATTTACGCTACTTTATCAATAGTGTCGACCTGGGAATTTATTGATTTATTTGTTGAAAAGTTAAACTATCTTTTCAACTATTATTAGACATAAAAATGAACCGAGCCGAGTCAAGTTTTCTTCGAACCGAGACGAGGTTAGGTTTTTTAAGACGAGCTGAGCCGAGTCGGACCGAGTTTAAGAACATACCAGTTTTATTATTTTAAATTATTGAGACATTTATAATTTTAAAAATCCTATATTACTTTTTAAAATTTTGATGTCGAAATTTTATTAAGTTCAAATGTTTTTACATAAATTTGGTTTTTAAAAATTATAAATTACCTCGTGATAAAAATGTTGAATAGTTACCTTGGGGAAAAGCTAGGTATTTAATTTAGAAACATACTCTTTTTTTGAATTAATTAAATTATTAATAAATGGTGATAAAAATATGTATTTTATGATTAATAATTTTTTATTATTTTTATCTGAGTTGAGTTAGTCGAGTTCGAGTAGATCGTCCGAGCCAATTCCAAGCTAAATCAGCTGAGTCCGAACCGAACAAAGAGAAAGAGCGTCTCAGCTCATTTACTCATCTCTGAACTTGATTTCATGTTCAAGATCATCTCTTTTACGGAAATGAATTGAACTGAGTTTCATTTAAATAGGTTGATCCCGAATTTTGTTCATGAACCATTATGTTGATTTGCAACCCTAACTATATTGTGTGAGGAGTTATTATCTTCAATATTAGAATGATAGAATAGAAGAATAACGGATTAAATTCTTTGTTACTAGATTATCGAGTGAAAAGGCCTTCCCCTTTTTTCTTTGACATTGATTCCATGTGCCACATATAAGCCTTTAAATAAGCTTGAAGTATAGCGGTTCCCTTTTCTCTCAACTACTTATCTACAAAATTCTAGCCACTTTTTTCATCATTAATTTAAATTTCATGAACTCATCTAGAGGCCTTGAATTTTCTTTCAAAATAAATAAATTAAATTCCCCAATTTTCCTATTAAAATCATAAATAAATGTTCGATAAAATATGTGATTGCCAAGTGCTTAGAACTTGAATTTTTAAGTATGTATAGTAATATTTTATACCCAATAAAAATCATTCAAATTATGAATATAATAAATATTATTGACTATGCAATATTTAAATCTAAAATATGTGATTCTCGGTTATAGTTACACAATAACTTTTTTTTTGTACTTATGGATTATACTTCTCGAATAAAAATGTTGAGTACTTTAAAATAGTATTATCAAGATATACATGAGTAGAGTATGTGAAGTTGTTCTAATAGCATGATACTGGTAACCAATGACTCCCCCTCTATTTCATTCATCTCAGTTTGTGCTTCTATTTCCATGAAACTCAAATCATTCAATTGTTGATTGGAGTCTTTAAGCAACTAGGGTATATTAAAACTTCTATTTACAATTACCTCTTTATGAAAAATTATTCACTAGGCTAAAATGGCAGAGTCTATATATATTTCAACATATTAAGGAGAAATAAAATGAAAGAATTGTTTATCCCATGTAATTTCATAATCACTTAGAGGCTATTCGTCTTCTAAAAAATAGTGTTTACTTAATTCTTTTCCAAAGAATTCTATCTCTTCATATAGATGCATTTCCATGGTCAAGGTATTGTCAGTGTATCTTAACAAAAAATACTATAAAGCATAAAATCTGACGTAACATAGTTGTTGTTGTGATTCGAGGTCGCAAAGAATGGCAAGAAGGCTAAGCTAGAATTAAAGCATGATCATGTCAGTGACCGTGGGGTAATTATAAACAATTAATGACAATAATAGCACAACGAGAACAATATAGTAGCACTGGGTGATCATGTTGTTTTTGGACTGTATGCTCATATAAAACTAAAGAAATACAACATGTTTTGGCATGTAGCATTTAGAGACTTTGAAGGTTAATGTTGATGACCATATTATCTTCCTTTTTTATTTAATATTCAATTCTAATTTAGATTTTTTTATTTTATTTTATGGTTTTGCATCCGGACATTAAACTAAAAGATTTTTCTCTTTTCTTTCTTGTGGATTTAAGAATTCTTCCTTGTGGATTCAATGTCTTCTAGACTTTAAGGTGTGTAAGGATTCCCAATGTAATAGTTATTTTGAGAATTAGCTCTTATTTTTTCTAGGATTTTGTGGTGTGTCAATAAGAATTATGGAAGGGTTTTTCCTGTCTTTTTTTATTACCTAATTTACTTTGGAAGATCCAATTAAGAAAGAAGATCTTCGAGAGTTTACGATAACTTTAATAACGGTTTTGGAGGTTTTCACGATACATTAATATCCAAAATGAATAACAAAAAACAAGCACTATAGAAGTAAAAGAGATAAAAATAGAGTCTTTCGAGGCAGAAAAATATCATTTGGGTTAGCCAGTTAACCCATGATTATTTTCTAAAATTTTCTTCTCTTATTCTATAAAGGCTGAAGATTGACAAGAATGCTTAGAATGAGTTGCACCATATCCCATCCCATTTTTATTTTTTTTGCTAAAAATATCCCATCCCATTTAGCCTAATAGTCTGTAAAGTTAATATGAAATACATTGCATACTTGACTTTAGTTGTATTGGAATAAATGAATATATTTAAATTACAATTACACATTTTAGAGTTGGTTATTTTGGCGGGAAACTTAGTTTAACAAACTAAGTTTTGTATATAGATAAGATTAGATTGTACAGTGAGACTCAATTGACTTCTCTTCTGATTAATGACTTTCATATTATAAATATACATACAACATATTATGTCTATACATTATCTCTGGATCTTCATCTCTGATCTGCAATTATGAAACCAGATTGATTAATATTCGTGAATTCTCTCATGGTATCAGAGCAAGTCGGTAACGATCTTGCTGTTACTGTTGAAATTTCTTCCATATCGATGTATAATCGACTCAAAACCCTAATTTATATCATTTAGCTCACATTCGACCATGGGAAATTCGCCTAATGACAATGATACTGTAAGAGCTAATATACCATTATTTGAGGGTCTCAGGGAGTTGTTGAGTTTCTAGATTAGGTAATTGATGTTGATAATTTTTCAATATCGATAATTTTATTAATGTCACGGGTCTTCCTAAAAATATGCAGACTGTGACAACTCGGGTTAAATCCCGAGCATTTTTCAAAACCGGGTCCCGTCCCGATTGCGAGTCTGAAATAATTAGAAGCTTGTTATCCTAATTACAACCAACTTGGATAAACAACAAGTCCACCATAGGCCACCAAAAGATCACGATTTATTGGTGCATATAGTAGTAGTACTTTACCATATAAATTGAACAAAAGTCCCAAATCTTATTGATGTGGGATTAGGATGTTACAAGCTCCCCTACCAAAACTTTTAACATTCTCATAAGGTTTAAATGAATAGCCCATAGAAACAAGATTATACATCTCGATCCATTATGGGATAATACCGACTGGCGTCATGTCCCCACCTCAGAATCTCAATCCATTTTAAGATAATACCACCAGCCTTTGTCTTCCCACCTTCGATAACCTAACGAATCAAGATTTAGAGAGTCAGCTCTTTTACCATATGTGACAACCTCGGTCAAATCTTGAGTATTTTTGAAAACTAGGTCCAATCCTGATTCTGAGTCTGAAATAAGTCGAAGACTGCTATCACAAATGCAGCCAATTTGGGTAAACAACAATCCCACCACAGGATCCCAGAAGATCATAATTTGTTGTTGCACATAGTAATAATACTTTGCCTTATAAACTGAACAACAAATTTTAATCTTATTGCTGTGGGACTGGGATGTTACACTAGATAAGATGGTACAGTTTTGTTTGAAAGACGTTGGTTGTAGATGATGAGAAAAAAATTTCTCCAAGGGCAGCAGTAGTACGGAATCATCCCCAAAGATCTCGGTCAGAGGAAATAGTACTAGAACTTTTCCATGAAGCAAATGCTAGATGTCAGTGAAGAAGAATAGTCACTCTACATTATGAACATCTCCGCATGGTTTCAGATTTTTATAATATAACAATATTTAGTGATATTTTAAAATTATTCAACTTTAATGTCACATAATAATATAAGTTATGGGTGAAAATTTTTTTTTGACAATAATCAAATAATTAAGGTGCATTTCTGAAAAACTATTAATGCTATTTTGTAGTTTCCAAATAAACTCTTTAGTCATGGTTTATTGTTTGATGTAACTTATGATGTTAGTGAAGGTAAAATACAGATCTAGTAAAAAATATGGGTTTTTTAACTTTTGGAAATAATGATTATATGTAGGTATTGTTAGTAATTTAGTTAAATGAATGTTAACTTATAAATATATCTAGTTCTAGATCGTGAATATGAACAAAAACTTTATTTAGCATAATTTAATTTAATACAGGGTTATTTAGAATTTCAAAACCAATTCATTTCTCTTGATAATTTTATATAACTGGTCTAACATCTGCTATGTATTATTCATCAAATTAGCGGACAACAAAATTAATTTATGCTATGTGGATTTATACATGGGTACCACCTTAAATCACATACTGAACAATAATCGAGCCCAGTGACATCATTCATCCTGCAAGAAAGATAGTCACAAGTTCAAGGTCGGGCTTGTATCAAAGAATGGTCTAAACAAGAAAAAGAGATATGCCCAACACTCTTCCTGTAGAACAATATCAAAAACAACACCAAGGAAAATACCAAACATTCAACGTCCAAGAAGGACAGTCTCAAGGCCAAGAATAAAATCTGCAGCAAGTTCAAGGGCAAATATAAGAAAATAGTATTCATTTATGTTTTATATTCATTTCTTAATTTCTTAATTACCATATTATTTACGTGTTTTCACCTTAGGTTTAATAAGAAAGTTTCATGACGTGGATACATAATTATGATAAACTACATTCATCACTTGGACACATGTCCATCATAATTTTAGCAGTACATAGAATACCATAAATACTATTTTTTGACAGGGTACCATAAATACTATGTATGCTTTATTTTCACGCTATATGTCATTCATGATATTTTGTTTATTTTATTTTCACAAATAATATCATGGAAACTAGGACTTTGTTTCTTCCGCCAACAATACATTATGTTCAATGTTTAGTTTATTAATTTTAGACGAAGAACTTCAAATAAATTCTCACTCCAAGAAAAAAGTGTCATAAATAACCGAAAAAATTGGTCGCAATTTGCCCTTGTACGTTGGAAATGAGTGCAAAACTGACCGTCGAATGACCAATATAATCGGTCTTTTAAAACGGGGTTTGTTTTGACCCAATGGGTGGAAATAAAACGTAAAGTGACCTTGATTGACAATACTTTTTAATTGTTTAAAAGATTTGGATATCTTAACATGTGACCCCAAATACCGCGGTGGAAATCCACTTCACAACTATTTCCCACTAACCGACCTATATTTTGGTTGGAAAAGGTTGGTCAGAAATGTAGAATTATTTATGACCAATTTGCAATGGTTTATAGACATAAAAAGGCTATATATTATATTTGATCATGTATATAACAGTAGGCCGAAAATGAATAATCAAATCTATTGTGCAAAATCGACCGATGTTGAAGCAGACGGTAGTGAATGACTTAGATTTTGGGCACTTATGGTGAAAATGGTTGCTAAAACTTTAATTTGGTCACTTTAAAGAAAAGTATGGTAACATCGGTTCAACAAGAAATCAACAAGGAATCAAACCACTCAATAAAATCAGGATCACAGTTGCCTAAAAAGCCGTTGTTTTTATGGATGCTAGGAGATAGACCACTCTAAGAGGAAAATTTAGCAATCAAATACATAATATGCATAACCAAATTACGGGATCCAAGAGAGAAAAAGAGAATGCCATCAACAAAAAATAGGTGCGTGGGGCCTATTTCTTTGCAACACCAATGATATTTGGATGGCGAAGTTATAAGGAGACATTGGATCCCCTTGGCGAATGCCCTTAGACCCTGGAAAATACTCGTGAATAACACCATTGAGCTTTACAGAAAAGCGAGTAGTGCAAAGACACGCTTTGATCCACATGATAATAATATCTGGGAAATGAAGCCTAGACAAAACAACCATAATAAAGTCCCAGTTTAAAGAATCAAATGCCTTATGAAGGTAAATCTTGAGTGCACACTTAGAGGAGCATGTGTCCCTATCATAGCGACATAATAATTCTTGAGCAAGCAATATGTTGTCAGATATAGACCTCCCCGGAATAAATGCAGATTGAGCAATATCAATGTAGAAGGCATGATTAATTTGAGCCTTGCTGCTATGATTTTGGATATGCATTTATACATAATAGTGCAAAGGGAGATAGGGCGAAAATCATTCATAATAGTGGGCGAATCTACTTTAGGATTAAGGGAGATGAATGTTGAGTTTATACCTGAGGGAAGAAACCCAGTCTCAAAAAAATTCTTTACTCAAGCACAGAAATCAGGCCCTGTGGTGCTCCAAGTATCAAAAAAAAATTGACATTAAATCCATCAGGCCCGGGAGCCTTATTTTTCTTCAATTTCTTCAAGGTATCAAGAATAATATCATCTGTAACTTGAGCACAAAGAAAAGTAGCATGGGCCTCAGTAAGGACCTTGCAATCCACAGGCTCCAAATCAATACGAGAGTGACCAATCTCGGGCCCCAACATGTTTTTGAAGTAATTGATTGCTAAGTTAGCACACGGTAACTGGCCCTGCATCATGGTTCCCGAATCCTCAAGAGCTAGCACCTTGTTATAATTCAACTTTGTTTTACATTGTTTGAGGAAACAAGAGTTATTTCCATCTGCAAGCCCCATCCACTTCACTCTAGATTTTTGAAGAAATAAAGATTCCTCCTCGACAAGAGCCATATTGAGCTTGATAATGAGGTCTTTTTCCAAAGTAAGAAGGGTGGGATCTCCATTATTGATCATACACATTTGGATATCCTCTAGATTAGCTCTTGCTATCAGGACATTAGAAGATACATTTCCATGATCCCTATTAAGCTGTCTAAGAAAAACTTTGGTTTCTTTTAACCTGGAAGCAAAACGATTATAGCAAGGGCCTGAGCATTGTAAAGACCAGGCTTTTTCAATAACATCATGAAACCCAGGAATATCGGCCATGAAGTTAAAGAACTGAAAATGTTTGTTGAGCTTTTGAAGTTGCATTGGATCTTCAAAAAAGATGGAATTGTGGTCCATGATGCCACGAGGTTTGACAAAAACATTTCCCTCGGTGAAAGAATTGAACCAATGACCATTAGCTATCATTCTAACTAAGCATTTTAGCACAGGGTTATTTTGACGCTTGTTGGTCCAAGTAAAAATATCCCCCATTATACGCACATTATCAAGGCCACAGTTAGCAAGACAATCTTTGAATGCTTGCATTGCTGGCATCCAATGTTCTCTGCTACTAGAAATTTCACCAAGACTAGTAACATAATTGAAATCACCAAGGAGGCACCAAAGTGATGTAGTATTACTCAAAGCCAAGTAATAATCCCATAGAGGAACTCAGTCTATTGCATTATTAAAAGCATACACAAACGATACTAAAAAGGAGATGTTCTTTTCTAGAAAAATAACATTACAAGTAATAACCTTGCTAGACATCGAGTGAATAGAAATATCCCACACACTGGGATTCCAACCAGCCCATACACGACCATTGTAATGATGATTATAGTTAAATAACCATTTCCAGTCCCTACGAATTTTCTTCGAAATACCCATAGCATTACCACTCTTGACTTTAGTTTCTAAAACTCCCAGGAGGTTAACTTTATTAGATAGAATAAAATTTTACAATCTTTTTTATGAGAGGCTTTGTTGATGCCCCTTACGTTCCAAGCTACAAAATTCATTTCAAACGTCTAAGGCTATGGGGCTGAACAGCCAGTGCAGGACTCTTTTTTTGTGCTGAAATTTTCCTGTTTACCACCTTTGTAAATCCATCTTCATCGATTAAATCAGACTTTGGAGCTTTAAGTTCAATGACAATGTGTACTTTTGGTGCAACAACTACTACAGGTGCAGGTGCTGTGCATACTGCAGATGCTGCGGGTGCTGCAAGTATAGTTATCACTCGTGTAGCATCCTTGCTACGACCTCTTCTTCTTTTTTAACCTGGTGATTTTGCTGCAATATTGGCAACAATTGTGCCCTCATTATTGGTAGTAGATTCTAATACAAGAGTTCCCACCGTTTGTTCCTCCAACTGAGTCGAAGTATTTACCAAATCATTGGTGTCAATTTATTTGCCAGATTCCCTGTCAAATTCCTCTAAGTTGTCAACATTATCTATGTTTCCTTCCTGTTGCTGAACATCTTCAAGAGTCTGATCACCATCCAAAACCAGATCACAGCCCAAGAATTCACCAAAAACCACAGGGTTAATATCTTCATTGTTTACATTAGTAGTAGCACTAGGACCATCATGTTGTACTTGGGCTAATTTATTAGAAGGCTGAATTTTCTTTGCCAATTTTGAAGCACCCTAAGTAGCTCCCCCCGGTCTTGGTCTAGGATACGGTTCGACAACATTAGGGTTATGAGGACACCTCGAGAAGGAGTTCCCAAATGCTTTACAGTGGCTGCAAGAGTAAGGTTACTGTGGGTAAACTATGTAAACCTTGACTAATTCCTCCTCACCAAACTCATTTTGAACTGGCACCCAAACAAAGTCTGACCTTGGGCTAGAATAGGACAACATCACCTGAATAGATGAATACTTAGTGGGTCCAAATCTTGAAGTTATTTCATCAAATTTCAATGGCAAACCCACTGCCTTTGCAATGTGAGTAAGACCATTCCGAGACCAATATGAATGTGGAACATCTTCCAGTTTCAACCAACAAGGAACTAATTCTATGACATTTTTCTTGAATTTGTTAGCATCCGTCCAAGGTAGTAAGTAAAGAGTTCAACCCCCCATAACAACTGAATTTAGGTTAAGAACATCATGCTCCTCCTTCTCAGAATTGAATTTGAATGTTAAATAGCCCTTGGAGCTATAAAACACTCTGCTCAAGCCATGATTTTTCCAATACTTGAAAGCTTGCTCACGTACAAAATGAAAATCGAAACTTCCCCCAATGAAATGCCCTATGATACTAGTACTCCAATTTTTACGAGAATTGGCAAGAAAATCCTTATGTGGTCTAACTGTTGCCGAACCATCCTCATGAACAGTAATTTTTGCATCATCATTAGGTGTGGGTTCCTTAGAAGGAATGCTCTTAGTTACAATAGAACTCCTGGTATTCTTATTTTTAGTATTAGCATCATAATTTGGTAAAGGTTCCGTGCTTGCACCAGACTCAAACACAATCTCCTTTGGAACATAAAATGTAAGTATACCATTTTGCACAGAGACACTATCATGTAAATCTTCCAAGGTAGGGGGGTTAGTAAGAACTGTACCTGGATTCTTAGTTGCCATAAAGGCTGAAAATTTAGTGGAACCCTTTGGGGAGTTATCCTTGCTAGGGCCAGAGTCATTCCTGGTAGAACCACCATCCAAGATTAATCTAGTTTCACCATAAATTCTTTGAGCCGTAGTAGTGACCACTCACTATTTCGAGCAGCTTCTGCCAAGAATACTTGATGATCAATTGCTGGAAGAGCTAGCAAAGGGGGAGCCACGTAGTTGTGTCCAATGAAATTAGAAAATTCCTCCGAGTTCATGCTACCGGAGTTTTCAGAATTCCGGGACCCCATGAAGAATCAAGAAGATATGAAATATGGGTGTTGAAATGTAGGTAATGAGGGGGGGAAGCAGAAAGTACAGAGCGTGTATAGAGTTGAAGAAAATTCAGGTTAGAAGAAAATTCAGGTTGAAGAAAAGGAAGGAAGGACTGCTGGATAATAACATGCACTGGATATTAGATCTGTGTAATAGCTAGGCGGAAAATTGAAATTCTATAGAGAAGGAGGAGCTTCTCACTCTAGAACTCATCCTTCTGATTCCTTTTGTTTTATTCTTATTACTATCAACCTCAATTTATAGTGTTGTATACTTTTTTTTCCTCCTACAATCTTTGGTTCATTAGAAATAAAGTTTCAACAGAAATGAATATTTAGAAATAATAAAATACACATAACATAACACATACCCTGTATACACTTACACAACTAGGTACCTGCAGTAAGCACTTTCATCGTATATGCTTAACTTTTTATCTAATCTTGACCGTTAAGTGGATGATCGACAATTTCTCCGGTTCCATCTAAACACAAGTAGAAGCGACAATTTCTTATTGCTCTGTTTGGTCGAATCCTTTTTGAGATCCGACGGCAGCAAAATGTGGGCATGTTGCTGGTCAAACTACTCTTTGACTATTAAAAAGGAAAACCAGATATATTTATATTTTTCTAAAATTTTTGTCATATCACTAAATATACAGATCTTGACATCCGTGTGATTGGATCATTCATTAAAATTTTTAAAAATATAGAATCATGAATATGAGATTAAACACTAGTTAGAAGTACGGGTCAAATCACTAGTTAACTGTTAAAATAGCAAACCAAATATATTTATTTTTTTCAAAAAAATGTGTCATATCACTAAAATATACCGATCTTGACATCCGTACGGTTGGATCATTCATTAATGTTTTTAAAAATATCGAAACTTCAATATGAGATTAAACACTAGTTAGAAGTACTGATCAAACTACTCTTTGACTATTAAAAAGGCAATCCAAATATATTTATTTTTTCTAAAAAAATTTGTCATATCATTAAAATATACAAATCTTAACATTCGTACGGTTGGATCATTCATTAATATTTTTCAAAATTATGAATCATCAATATGGGATTAAACACTAGTTAGAAGTACGAGTCAAATTACTAGTTCACTGTTAAAAAAGCAAACCAGATATATTTATTTTTTTCAAAATTTTTTGTCATATCACTAAAATATACTGATTTTGACATCTGTACGGTTGGATCATTCATTCATATTTTTAAAAATATCGAAACATCAATATGAGATTAAACACTAGTTAGAAGTACTGGTAAAACTATACTTTGACTATTAAAAAGGCAAACCGAATATATTTATTTTTTTCTAAAATTTTAATCATATCAATATAATATATAAATCTTGAAATTTTAGTGATATGATAATTTTTTTGAAAAGATAAAAGAATTAGTCATTAGATATCAATTATTTTAACATATAATATATAATTAAACATAATTCTAAATTTCACCGCACATTCTTTTTAATAGAATTTATCATAAAATTGATAAAAATCATAATTTCAATTTTTTTATTATAATAGTGAGTTGTTAAAATGAATTATAAAATTAAAATATTTTAAGAAAAAAATTAACAAATTACATTACTTTTTATAGAATTTATCCATATTTTAATTTTCATAACAAAAAATATGCAATATATGAAGTGAATTTATAAATTGACACTCCTAAATTCAATTGATTGCGGTCGTATTTAGCTTGGCACGTCAGCAATCCGCGTGATTTAGATCTAACGTACCAAATTTAATTATCAAAAGATAATCCAACGGTGAGTATTATATTTTATAAATAAACTAAAAAATAATATTTTTCTAACTTAAAACCGTACGGCCCCTGTCATCCCCTGTTGTCGCCGTCCACCTCTCCCCCCTTTCCATCTTTTCTCAAACCCTTCAAACGCCTTCTTCATCCTCATCAAATCACAACAAAAACCTACACAAATAAATATACACACAAATAGAAAATATTTATTACTACAAACCAACATGTCTTCTTCTATGTACCCATCTATAGGCACCAAGGAAGTTGTAATTCAATTGAGTTGGGTCGTAAGCTTTATGGGAGTTTGCATTTGTTGGGTGATGTCGATTCATTTATTGAGACTAAATTGGTTGGTATGTTTGCAAAATGTGGGTTTATTGATGATGCACGGAAGATGTTTGATGAATTACGTGAGAGGGGTTTGTTTACTTAGCGTGCTATGATTGGTGGGGTTTCGAAGGAGAAGAGGTGGGGTGAAGTTTTGGAGCTTTTTTGTGAGATGGAGGAGGGTGTTGTTCAGGATGAGTTTTTGTTTGTGAAGATTTTGGATGCGTGTGGGAATTGTGGGGATTTGAGGACGACGAAGGTGATGCATTCGAGAGTGGTGAAATGTGGGATGGATTTTGGATGTTCGGTTTAATAATATGATGTTGGCTGCTTATGGAATGTGTGGGGATTAGAGGAGGAAGGGTGAAGTTAAAGAGCGGAATAGGTTGTTGGGATGATGTATAGTCGGTTTAGTGTTAAGGAAGTTAAGGGGGATGTGGTTTGGGGGAAATTGGGAATGAAGTGTCACCGAAGGAGATGGCGGTGGATGGAGTGAAAAAGGAGGAAATGGAGAGGAATTTAAGTTTGAGTTGCTGCTAGAGGTGAAGAAGAAGCCACTGAAAAGAAAATAGTAAATGAACAATGGCGGCGATCGAAGCTCACCGGAAACTGAAAATTTTCCGGTGAGATTTTTTTTTTAAAATCTGATGCTCGTTAATTCGACCGCAATAGGTCGAATTTATAACAATGTTTTCAACCGTATACAGTCGAATTTATAGTTTAGGCGGACTTTTTAAATTTTTTCAAAAATTCAATTTTTTGGGCGGAATTTTCAAAATTTAGGTGAAAAAAAATTTGACCGCTTTCGGTCGAATTTAAGAGGTCATATTTAACCGCTCCTATACTAAATACGACCGGTCTACTGATTATGACTCGAGCATTTACTACCGGCCCAAAAAATGGTTGTAATTACTTAAATACAACCGGATCCGGTTGTATTTAACTAAATACAACCGTTTTTTGGGCGGTTGTATTTAGCCATTTTTTTTGTAGTGATTGTTATATTTAAAGTTAAATTTGGTAAGTCAGATATAATTCAATGGCTCAAGTGGCACTAAATTCAACGGTTTCATGTCATATTTAAGAGTGTTAATTTATATATTCAACTGAGTTCCATTGAATTTATCACTCATTTTATGTTATAAATATTAAATTTTCTTATAATTTTTAGGAAATAAATATAACAATTAACTCTTCTCTTTCTTACAAATATTATAATGTTATAAATTCATAATTTATTTTTAACATCTCATTATTTTAATAAAACTTTAAAATCATTATTTTGGTCGACTTTATTATAAATTTCACCAATAAGAGTATGCAAAGAGAAGTGCTAATTTTAGAGTCAGATAATCTTACCTAAAAATATTTTACAAGAAAGAGAGGTGGAGATCACAGTTTCTAGTTTTCATTTAAATACATATTAAATTATGTTTAGTCATTCATTTCACTAATATTATGTTCTTTTGAGTATGTGTGAGGATTAAGAAGTATATTTTGTTAATTTTTTAGTGATAATACCATTAAAATGCTGGAAGTATATATACTTTTAAGCTAGATTAGTTATTTGTCCTTTTGTAATGATTAAAAAGTTTAAGAAAGACAAAAAACATTATAAAATATGGATTGTTTCTATAACACCAGTGTTCTTTTTTTGATAACTACTTGCTCTAAAAAAATTCAATTTACACAATGGTCTAACATCTAACATTTAGCGATACTATTTCATAAACAATAAAAAATAGATTGTTGATTCTGGTTGTTATTGATTTCTTTTGAACTCTTGGCAGCTGATGAATCTCTGGTCACCATGAATTTCCTATAGCTCTCCAAGAGCCCTTGATGGATTGTGATTGGAAAGCCCTTGATCACAATTAAGGCAGCATCACGTCCTGTCATTTAAACATATATCACAAAACATCAAAAAGCTGTGTGACAACAATCCAAAACGTCTGATTTATTCCCTTTAAATTCTCATATTAGTTTTTGGTGACCACAAGACAGAAGATTTACGCAAATATATAAAAAGAAAATAATAACACACGTATGGATGACCTTACTTGCGCTTCCTTGAAGTCTTCCCCTGTGATCGACTAAGAGCCCTCTAATTTGATGTATCATGAATAATCTTTTTATATAGCCTATTCATGATATATACAAACAGGAAAAAGAAATTAATAAGAATTAGAAGTCACTCTTCTGTAACACAATAGACTGATATGATAATAAATATAAATTTCTTGAGTTATCTATCTATTTGTATACCTTTTGGCACAATAACTAGGAGATCATCTTCTGATGTGCTATCCCCGCCATCATCAGAACTCAACTGGCCATGAATTAAGATCTACGATCCGATCGGCTTTGTTAACCGCCTGAACCTTGAAAGCCTAAAAAACTATAGGAAAGTAAGATGTGTATATATATACCCTAAGTTTTTATCTAGCTTATGTGTTTCATCTTCTTTGACTACAAAAGCTGCCGCATTTCCCTTATATGTAGGGCTGGGAGGTAGGGTGCACCCTCATGACCTGTTTCTAGAAGATGGGCCTTTACTGCATCTAGAACCTTCTTACATATGGACATGTCCAATTTAAATGTGAAGCCCAAATTAATTTTTCTTATAGATAAGCCTCTCTATTTCAACTATGAAATCCACATTAATTATGGTTTATTTTCTCACTTATTTATAATTTTCTTTTTTCTTCAAAATCCTTTTAAATCGCTACTTTTTATAATTCACAATATGTTTTAATATTTATTTACAATTATATCGTTGACAAATCCACCTTCCATTTGAAAAATCTAATTACACATATTTATTTGTCAAAATATGATAAAAATATCAGTGTTTGTTAGATTTATTTTCTCAATTATTATTGGTTAAATGTCTAATTTAAAATGAATTAGACTTTAAAATTTGATCATTCTTGAAGGTGATAAATGGAAACTAGCTATATTTCATGTTCTATCATATAATACTAGCTTCTTTACTTTCTTAGAATGGTTAGAACTGAACTTTAATGTCCAATAAGTGCAATCTTATAAATTTTACAATATTCTCAATATTGAATAAATGATGCAATCTCATGATAATAGAAAGTAACGTAATATTTTTCGTAGGATCTTTCTACTTTTTAGAATTTATTTGCACTTTATACCCATCTTCATTGCACATGTCACATTTTGTCCTGTTATTTTTCTTGTAACATAACATGCGATCTTTCTCGCAAGTATGAATCTTTCACACTTCATATTCAATAATTCAATCGTCTTTGGCGTATTGTAGTACTTCACAAGTAATTTAAGATTATCAAGCAATACAAATCCAATAAGCTGAGACAAGTCATCCACTGTTACTACAGTTATGGTTATTTTTTCAATGAAACGGCTTCATACGAACTTTGATGCATTGTTTTGATAAATTGATTCAAAAGTAGTATTCACCATCTTATAAAACAAAATTATTATTTCATTTTATTCTTCATCAAAATTCTAACAATTTACTAAATCTTCGTGCTTAGTGGTATTGCTTTCAGAGAGGATCCCTCGAACATCCCATTAACAACTGTGAATTTCTGGATTCAAATCCAGGATTTGCCAATTGGGTTTATGTCGGAATCCATTGGTAGATAGCTTGGGAATTTTTTTGGTACATTAATCGAATATGATCCTAATAACAACAGGGAATATGGAAGGATTTTATGCATGTCAGAATTCAGGTGGACGTTAGGAAACCTCTCAAGAGAAGGAAGAAGGTGACTAGGAAAAATGCAGCAGACTTCATTGTCCATTATAAGGGAAAAATGCAGCAGACTTCATTGTCCATTATAAGTATGAAAAACTTGGTGACTTTTGTTTCAGATGTAGCATGCTATCACACACTGAGCGATTTTTCCAAAGGAAATTTAGTTGTTAGGAAGGTGCGGAAGAGAAGGAATGGGGAGCGTGGTTGCCAGCTCAGCCACGTAGGGTGGCCGAAAAAAGTAAATGGCTCTGAGAGGAGGGAGATGATGACTGGGGGGAAAGGTTTGGAAAGGATAACAAATTCCAGGCTTTTCCGGAACATCAGGTGTGGAATTTTGGGAAGCTGGTTATTTATGAGCGCAAAAATCGAAAAAAACAATAAATAAAAGTCTATTATTAAGGAAGTTTGGAATTCAAGTGATATCACTCAGGTAGTGGGATATAATTCAAAAAGTTTAAATGTCACCTGTGGATGAGGAACTTATTGGGCTGGACTTGGAGGAAAGAAAACATAGAAGATTTGGGTCATTTTGTACTGATACTATGGATGCTAATAACTTTGGGCTTTATCATACATAATCTGTTCTTTCTAATGGTGATTTTATAGACTATGGATGCTAATAACTTTGGGCAGGAGGTTGGAGAACCCTCGGACAGTGCGAGTTTTACGCGATCTCGTTAAGGATCGTACACCTGATGTTCTATTTCTTTCAGAAACAATTTCTACAGCTAGTAGAATAGAGAGTCTTCGTATTCAGTTAGGGTTTTCTCAGTGCTTTTCGGTGGATAGAGTGGGTCACGGTAGTGGTTTAGCAGTATTCTGGAAATATTATGCTACGTGTCAAGTGTCAGGTTTCTCTCAAAATCACGTCGACTTTGAATTCCTAGACAACAATGGCGTATGTTGGAGACTGACATGCTTTTATGGTTATCCTGAAAGACATAACCGGAAGAAGTCTTGGGATTTAATCAGAAGGTTGGCTAACTCTCTTAAGTGCCTTGGGTTATATTCGGGGATTTTAAAGATTTGATTTATAAGGAGGACAAATGGGGTAGAACTGATCACCCTTGGAGTCTCATGGAGGGGTTTGGCTTAGCTTTGGAGGACTGTTATTTCACATAAATTGATTTACATGGAGGAAAGTATACATGGGAGAAGTGTTGAGGTAAGTAGGATTGGGTCCGTGAAAAATTGGATCGTGCTTTTAGGACGGTAAGCTGGCTAAACAAATTTTTCATTGTGTAACATATCTGTTCATCATACTACAAGGTCTGATCACGAGCCAATTCAGCTAGAGCTTGTATGTTCAACAATGTCGCATAGGCGGTTCCAGTTTAAATTCAAAAATGTTTGGTTGAAGGATCCAGATTTTAAAAAAGAAGTGTAGAGCTAATGGTCTAAAATCCCTCCAATTCATTTACTTCCTAAACTGCATGGGGTCTCTACGTTTATGGCTAAATAGGGGAAGCATTTTTTCAATAAGTTCTGAGAAAAAGTAAGAAGGCAGAAGGAGATCATAGCTGATCTGGTCAATCAAACTGACACACCTGGGGTGAATCTTTATTTGGAGGAAGAAGAGTGTCTTAATAATTTCTTGTTGCAGAAGGAAACATATTGGAAGCAGCGTGCCAAGCTTTTCTGGTTAGAAGGGGATGCCATTACTATACTCTTCCACGCATCAGCAACAAGCAGAAAGAAGATGAATTATATTAATTATTTAATGAATGATGCCGGTGAAAAAATGGAGAATGATGAAGGTATGCAATCTATTATACAAGATTATTACCAGACTATTTTTGAAGCTTCAGATGAGGTGAGGATGGAGGAAGGTATTCCACAAAATCGAGTTTCACGAGAACAAAATAATAAGCTTGTTCAAGAGATGTCATTTGAGGAATTCTCTGCAGTTATGAAACTAATGCATCCTGACAAAGTGTCAGGACCGGATGGTTTGAATCCAGCTTTCTTCAAAACTTCTGGGAAAGCTTGGGAAAAGAGGTATATGAATGTTGTAACTCATGGCTGGCTAAATGTTCTTTTCCTGGCTGAGATTAATCACATAAATCTAGTGCTAATTCCAAAAAAGTTAGATGCTAATAATATGAAAGATTTTAGGCCTATAGCATTATGCAATATGCTCTATAAAATTTTGGCCAAAGTCTTGGCGAACCGTCTTAAGGTGCTTCTTTCTTGCTTAATATTGGAGAACCAATCTGCGTTTGTCTCAGGACATAAAATAACAGAGAACGTTTTTATTGCTTTTGAGGTGCTCCACCATATGAAATGGAAAAAAATAGGACAGGAAGGAGAGGTAGCTTTAAAACTCGACATAAGCAAAGCGTATGACAGGGTGGATTGGAATTTTTTTAAAAATTGTATGAAAAGTCTTGGTTTCTACGGTAAATAGATTAGTTAGGTCATGTTATGTGTTACGACGGTGTCTTATAAAGTATGTTTAAACGGCTCCTCGATTGGCCCCATAAACCCTAAACGGGGGCTTCGTCAAGGATCTCCTCTTTCTCCGTATCTTTTTCTATTGTGTGTTGAAGGTCTTTCGGATGCCTTGAATCTAGAAGCCACAAACGGTGTCATCCACGGGTATAAGGTAAGTCCTACAGCTCCAGTTATTACTCACCTAATGTTTGCGGACGATAGTTTCTTATTTTTCAGAGCCGACATGGCATAAGCTAATGCTGTTAAAGGGATTTGAATATCTATGAACAATAGTCAAGTCAATCAGTGAACTTTCAAAAGTATGGTGTGATTTTTAGCTCGAATGTGAGACCGGAAAAGCAGCGAGAGTTAGTAGAAATTTTGGGAGTATCGGAAGCACTTGGAGACAGCAAATACCTAGGACTTCCTTCGTTAGTGGGGAGATTAAAAAAGAAGGTCTTTGGCTTTATTAAAGATAGGGTGTGGAAACGTATTCAAGGATGAAACGGTATGCCGATTTCTAGAGGAGGTAAATTGGTTCTTATTAAGAATGTTATTTAATCGATTCCATCATATTGTATGGCATGCTTCCTGCTACCAAAAACTCTATGTACGGAGATTGAGCATTTAATCAACAATTTTTTTGTGGCAATCGGGTAATTCTGATAATACAGGCGTGAAGTGGATATCTTCGGAGGGTATGAGCAGTACCAAGTGTCAATGAGGACTAGGATTTCGGACTCTACATGGTTTTAACTTTGCTATTTTAGGAAAGCACTGTTGGAAATTTATTCATCACCCCCAATCTTTGTTTTCTCGAATGTTCAAAGCTTGATATTTTGTAGATGTGCATTTCCTGAAATCTATTAAATGCACAGGATCAAGCTTCATTTGGACCGGAATCCATACACCAAAAGAAGCACTATATAATGGCTTCAGATGGGTCATTGGAGATGAAAATGAGGTGGTGGCAGTTCAGGATCCTTGGCTCCATAGAAAACAAAACTACCGTGTGGAAAATAGCCATATTTACTAAGGAAGGGACGAAAAAGTTGCGGATTTATTAATTCAAGGCAGAAAGCAATATGAGTAGTGGCACCAGAATCTACCCACCAAGTATCCTTAGGTACAGAAGCCAAATTAACTTCAGAATAAACAAAGATAGAAGTCTTACCCTTCTTCACACACCAACCATTATATTTGGAACACTCTTTCTTCATATGTCCAGCCTTCTTACAAAAGTAGCAGGTTGTTCCCTTATCCTGCTTCTCTTGCAATTGATGCTTGGGTTTTCCACTTACAATATCCTTACCTCTCATTCTCTTCTTATCATGAGAGCTTGATGCCAAGTGAGCACTCTCAGTCTTCTCTCACACAACCCTCTATTCCTCTTGCACACAGTGTGAAATGAGCTCATTAAGAGTCCATTTTTCCTTTTGAGTATTATAACTCACCACAAAGTGTCCGAACTGAGGAGGCGGAGACATAGGAACCAAATGAACAAGTAACACATCTAAAAGTTCTAACTTGAGTTGCTTGAGTTTGCCAGCAAAATTAGACATCACAATAATGTAATCCCTTCTGTTCCCCTTTCCTTTATACTTCATGGTCATGAGTTTTGACAAAAGATTACTCATTTTCGCTTTCTCATTTTTAGCAAAATATTGCTCAATCTCGGAGAGGAACTTCTTGGAACTTGTGCTCTCAACAATAGAGCCCCGAAAGCCAGTAGGAATCGTTCGCTTCAAGATCACCAGACACATGCGATAAGAGCGTTCCCATTTCTTTATTTGATCCGTTTTGGGATCATCCATAGTGGGAACTGGTTGCTCTTTCCTTAGCGCAAGGTCGAGATCCATACAACCAAGAACGATCTCAACATTCTCTTTCCACGTGATATAATTTATCCCATTCAACATTGGAATTGCTCAATTGAGCGGAAGCAGAATTAACAGAAGCAGTAATTGTAATAGAAAACAAATATACAACATAATGCTAAAAAACTAGTATATACAATAATGTGATAAAATTTTAAATATTGAAGATCCCGTAAATATTCCATTCTAAAAATTGAAAGTTCGAAACAATTGGGATTTTTTTTGGAAATTGGATGCAGCAACACCATCACAAGATACCTAGTGCAACATTAAATTTTAGTCTTTGGACAGAAAATTTAATTTATAATTGGTACTCTCCACGAAATAATCAAGTATTAATAATTAATTTCTGTCAAATAATATGCCTTTCTTTTGACCGGCTTATAATTCACATGAAAAACTTAATATTGTTACATACTTATTATCACAAGAATATTTTAATTTTGGCCAAACGTTACCTTCCTTTGGACAGATAAAATTTTCATAAAATTAAATATTTTATCGGCATAATAATAATTTTAAATTAATCAATTTACACAAAAGAGGTCACTTTGGCGACATATTGCTTCAATCAATTAACTTAAAAAATATTTGTCCACTTAAATAAATAATTTATTTTAATTTGCCAATAATTAAATTTACTTTTAAACATATATTCTTAATTTATAGTCAAACACCGCTGATATTAACCTCTGACTAATTACGTTAGACCACCGAAAATCCAAAAAAAAGAATATAATATGGTCTAACTTGTCAAACAGTACACTCGAAACAAAAAAATATGCACATGAATCCATGACTCTTTAGTACTTGTTTGAAGGCACTTAATTCATACACACAATATATCAAGTAATTCATATCCCCAACAGTAGCATTGCATAATACTCAACATCATAGACTAACATGTAATAGCACATGATGTTAATAAATTTTAGTAATAAACTATAACACAAAAGTTTAATCATGGTCATATATATTGATTTGAATTGCTAATCAATTAATAACCACACTACACTAGATCAAATCATTACTACGTGCAAGAGTATAACACAATATAAATTAAAACTCATGAAATCATTTAATGATATTAATTGCTAAACTGTACTAATATTAGAAATTTTGTTTATGTGTCAGGTTCAAAATTCATATGATTGGACTTTGGAAGTGCTTAATATACCAGCTTGTGCAGCATCTCTTGTTCTAGCTGAAGCAACCATTTCTAATTGCTCCTCTTTTTTAGATCCACTACAACAAATCTGGCCATTTACGACGGTCATTTACAACAAATCGGGAAGACCTTTTTAACCGAGGAAGAGAAGAAGATTCCCATAATCTTGGGAAGACCTTTATTGGCTACGGGTCGAACCTTGATTGATGTGCAGAAGGGTGAGCTCACTATGCGAGTGCTGGATCAGGATGTGACGTTCACTGTGTTCAATCACTACTAGAAAAAAGACCTTAGACATCGGTTAAAAACCGATGTCTATGTAAAAAATGTATGATATTTTCGTGACTGATGTTAAATGTATTTTCTCATAGACATCGGTTAAAAACCGATGTCTATGTAATATTACACATCATTTCTGGAAAATTTCTGATGTCTAATTCATATTGATGTTATATAATTGTGTAATGTCAAGTTCAGAAATATAATATTAGGACGATTAGGCCTATTTAAAACTATAACACACAAGCAATATTTATAAAATAACATCGATTACAAATAAAAAACCGATGTCTATAACCTATTAGACATCGGTTGTATTCAAAGAACCGATGTTAATTTGAATAATAGACATCGATTGTTTTCTAAATAACCGATGTCAATTTGAACAATATACATCGACTGTCTTTTAAATAACCGAAAGGAGAAAAATCGCACTGGGACATATTTGTGGTTGATCGCACGTCACCTTAGTTTCTAGTATATTTCTACTTAGCTATGTTAATTTTAATATTTACTTACTTATAATCTTCTAACCTTAATGCTGTTTTTTTATGAAGTGAATTCATAAAAAACAACAAGAAAAAAGGAAGCTGAGTAAATATCCACATCAAATATCTCGAAAAGGTTATGCTAATCTCGAGAATGAATAGGTTAGTGATAATCAAACAACATGCACATTTTTGGCTTCATACTAATTTTACAAGCATGTTTATATTATTACGAAGGTGATCCTCTATATTTAAATGCAGACTGAATCTCATCCAGATGCAGAGGAAGTAGATCGATCGGACATCTAGATCCCAGCAAGGATGGACGATGATGGTAATTTTTTAAATGACGAATTTCCATAAAAAGCTAAGGAAATTGTAAGTTATTTATTTATATTTGTATTCAACGTAATCAATTTCTCATGCTTTAAATATTTTTTTCTCAACTATAAGCAAACTTTCATTTTTTATCTTTGTTATTAAAACTATAGAAGTATGTTATGTACATAAAAAATGGACTTTTATCTGGGAACATCTACGATTCAAACATATTGTAAGAAAAATGTTACTCAAAATTTTTTTAGAAAAAGATGAAGGAGGAGGTTAAGGAAGGAAATCTCAAAGTTGAAGGTACTAATGATGTGTTAACAATGGTGCTCGGTAAGCCTGAGCCCGGAGGCAGAGTACATGATCAGGGAACTCGTGTGAAGCAGTCAGTTTACTTTGATCTTCCGAGGGAAAAGAAAGCGAAGACAGTGGAAGGAAGGGTACCCAGGGCAATGCAAAAGTACATGGCAGAGAGACTCCAAGAATTATTAAAGAGAGAGATGCATTTTGGGCTGCTAAATTTGAAAAATTAAATGCACATTCGTCGAAAAATGGTATACAACATGATGGTAGTCCGAAACCAAATTCCCAGCAGGCAAGCTGTCAGTCTAAGGGTTGGTCTGATGTAGATGTGAATGTAGGTGTTCATAAAAATATGAAATTGATAGATAATTTATTTGTGGATTAAGGGGTGGAGCTTGAGGATAATAAAAAGGTGGAAGGTGAGGATGATAATGGAAGGACCATTTTTGAAAAGAATACATGTAAGGAAATGAAAGTGGATTCTTTGGGTAGTTCTGCATGCCAATTGGTTTTTTGATCGTTGAGCAACGTTGTTATTTGTGCAACAATTAATGAAGTACACGTTCCCGAAGGAGATGAGCAGACTATACATGGAGTACGTCTTGGAGAAAAGAATGCAAAAGTTCCTATTACTAAAGTCATTCAAGGAGATGCTAAGATTCCTTCCCCGTCCGGGATGAAATTTTGATTGTACAAGAAGCCATGGGAACTTTATAGCATGATAGTTGTAGAAAACAATGCAAGTACTTCTTATATTTTGGCCTCGAAGGTCATATTGCTTTTTCATAATGGTTATTATATCTAGTATGTGTTCGTTTAATTTGTTCTTTTACTATTTTGATTTGCACTTTTCTCAGAAAACTAAGAAAGGCCCAACTAAGAAAATGAAGAAGACGTGTAAAGTAATTAAGGATGTTAAACTAAAGCTTGTTATTGAGATTGGTCCGAATTATCCTTCTGTAATGAAACGTTTGTGGACATGGACAAAGGAAGCCTTGAGTGGTGGCCCAACAATTACTTTTGAGCTAAGCAAAGAAGCATTTGGCTTTACAAAGAAGTAAATCATGTTTGATATATATGCAGTATGCTCTGGAGGTGAAATGGCAGGCTCTGTCAATTGCCTTTTTATTCAAAGATTTTTTTCGGAGTATATAGCGTAGGAATAAATATGGCAATCTTTACTCAAGACTGCATAATTTAATTTGTAAATTCTTGAATGAATATGTGAAGAAGCATAAGATAGTGAACATGATTAGCTTTGTAGATCCTGGAACAATTGGTTCTATTGGATGTGGCAGTGGGTGCGTGGATTGTATAAACGATTTAAAAATTCTAGGAAATGGCAACATTTTCTCTTTCCGTACAATGATGTGTGAGTATTTATACTATCCCAAGCTATTAAGCTATTAAGCCTTGCCAGTTTTTCATTAATTTTTTTCAAGAATTTAGGTTATATTTTTAAGAAATGGGTTCAATTGTACAGTTAAACTCGATAATATTTGATGTTGAAATTTATATTAATTGCATTGGTTCTGTATAAACGTAATCAAATGCCTTGACAGCTTTGAATTTAAAATAAACGTAATCAAATGACTTAACAGATTTAAATTGATTTTCTTACTAGATGTTAGGTTTGAACTAACTAGTCAAATGACTTATTTGATGTTAGTCAAGACGGTTTTTTTGAACTGAAATCGTCGTAATTGAGCCATTTACGACGGAAAAAAATCGTCGTTTTTGGTCGAGTAGTAAGTTTATTTTTTCGTCACAAGATAAAATTACGTCGCAAGTTAGGAAGTAGGGGCCCACATAATCAATAAAATAATAAATCTACTTACGACGAAATATATCGTCGTAAGATACCAAAATACGATGAAAAAACTTCGTAAATTATGTACTTACGACGGAAAAAACGTCGGTTATTACTTTACGTGACCTACTTTTAATAAGATAAAATATAATTTTATGAAGGAAAAATGTGTCGTAAATTAGTAACTTATGACGAAATATGTGATGAATAACCGTCATAAGTTTGTATTTTCAAAATAGCCAAATTTTGACTTTCTAGTTTCCAGCCATTTTTTAAATTCAATACAATGCTAAACAAAAAGCAATCAAAACTAGCGGAAGAACTCATATTATTTCACTATAATTGGAATAATATTCAAATATTATAAAGTACAAAAAAATATATAAAAATATTAAAAGTTAGCTAACAAAGTCATTTCAATTATACAATACATTACAAAACTTAAGTCGAAGCCACTAAATCCAACAAAATATAATGTCCTTGAGCAATTGGTTGTACGTTGTTCCACACAATTCTTTTCTTCTCAAAGCCAAATAAACAAACCCATCTTTCCATGATTCTGATTCAACAAAGATTAATACAAAATTCATTTACCCATTTTGTTGTTGAATACTTTGGTGCACCAGGTCTCTCAGTGTTTACATTGCTAAGTATTCCATTGATATGTGAACGTATAAAATATAGTATGTAATTAGTAACCATAATGATATAATGAGCTCATGATTGTTTTAACATTTAAATATGTAACAAATAAGTTTCAAAAGAGCGTAGGAAACCCACATAGGCATATACGCATACCACCCATAATCAATTTTAATTTCAAATTCTTCCTACAAAAATAAAATAAAATATATTACATTTGCCCCCGCGTAAAAGGCACCATCTTGCAAACATAAAAAACACTAACAAGTAAAAATATAAGCAAGACTTGTGTATTAACGAATTTAAGCATAGATGCTTGTATATCGTCCTCCGCATGTAGATTGATGATTTAAGAAACCAGCGGCCTCCACTGCAACTTCCAGAGGAGTCTAAAGGACTGGAATATTTTATTTTTCTTTTCAGGCCACAAGTATTAGACATACCATTTTGCACCTAAAAGTGTGCTTATCTAAATACTTTGGAAAGGCATTCCCTAACTGTCCTGGCAGTAAGCATAAGGGTAAACTGCTTACTGCCACATGGCTCCTAGATGAGTGCATTACCACCTTCAAAGGCCCCACGCTACTATACTTACAAGTGTGAATTTTTTTTTTGATATAAATACTTAGAATTTCCTCCAGCTACAGTAACGACAACAGTCCATGGACGCATTGAGTGCCGGCATTTCCCACGAAAAGCTCGATTTCATCTTTAGATTTCTTTCCTGCTGGAAATAGACTAGAGGAACCTTCAATTATTGCTCTTTTATTTGCATTATCCTATTCCACTTGTAAGCTAAGCATTCTTAATGCACCAAGCATATAATGGACATCATCACTGTTCAATAAGTTATCCACAACAGTGGTTCCCTATAAATTGGTAAAATAATAGTAGGCATTTCATATTGGTAACGGAAATAAAGCAAAAAATGGAAAAAGAGAAATATTTAGAACATATAGTACCCCAGAAAGCAAAACTAGCAAGGGCTCGTAACATATATTCCATTCATTCAAACTGGAATCTTAGTATGGCTAAAACTGAAATAAAAAGTAAAGATAATCAATGTGGTACACAAATCATGAGAAAAAAATAGAAGACATAGATGGATGACTCACTTTTATAACAATTTTCTATTTATGGCTGCTGCAAAAAAATGAGTATTAGGCTGTAAGTCTGCTCAAATGATATTCCACGAAATTCATATCTTTCAAAAAACTGTAATTTCCTGTCTCCTAACCGTATTAGATGACATAAACCAAATTTACAATAATGAATGTTTTGACCATTTGGTAACCATAACAAAGGTACCCTGACATAACAACAACATTGGCTTCATTAGAACTGTTCATCTTGTAGATTCATTTTAAAACAGTTTAAGATTCATTAGAACCTGTGAAATATTAAACATGTATTCTCTCTTGCAAATTAACAAAAGTTTCATGTCTAAAAACCTCTATCCCCAGTTCAAATAATTACTGACCAATGGCAATAAGTTCATGACTTCTATGTCAAGGTCAGCTTGGAGTGGGGAAAGTGCAATAAAAAATAAGTAAAAGAGGTGGAGATGGCTTGTATGAAAACAATTTATATACAAATTTCTAGCCTATCCTTTGAGTCTGTTGCTTACCAGTCGAGTTCAGTGTTTATGTGACTTAAAGCTCTGTATAGTCCATTATATATGATAAATGTCATATTAAGTAGGTTAACCTTTTACATTATACGTTTTACTAAAACAAGCTCGAATAACTACAAATTAAAGCTAAACACACACGCACAGATTCACAGACTCACACAATGAATCAATTCAAAATCATAAAATGAATCCTTTTACACAAAAACAACTATTGCAAAGAGAGGGGGGACAGAGAGAGATACAGAGGGAGAGATATAAGGAGACCGAAGAAAAGAAAATGAGACATGGAGTGATGAATAGAGGCGTGAAAAGAGATATACATATATACACATACATATATAAAAAATAACATACAAAAATTTGGTTCAACCAAAACACAAACTAAACCCCTAAATACAAATCGAAGTTAGAGGAGAACAACACCTTAAACCGTAATTGTTACTCGAAGCTTGAATCTAGATCGGCAAATCCCAGCCCAAGCTTGACCTAAATCAAAGCCTTAATTCAGCTTATAAATCAAAGCTCCAACCCTTCAACTCGAAACCCTAATTAATCTTGCGGCAATTGATAGAGTTTGGAAGAGGGAGAGCAACTTGAAGACTTTTCCAATATTTTCATCGAAGGTGGGGTTTTTGCCCATCATTTTTCCCTCTTCAATTATAATTTTTCTAATTTTATTTAATTTTTCTTTCAAAAAAAATTCAATTTTTTAAATGTATGTTTTTTTAAATATTTGTTGATCAATTTTAAATTTTATTTTTTATCATTTAACCCTGTTTTAAATAAGTACTTTTTAAAAAAGAATATACATAATTCTTTAATTTAAAAATAAAATAAATATTTAAATAAATAAATATATAAATAAATAAAAATCTAAAGATATTTTAATATTTCATGTACCGCAACACGCAACATTTGATCATGTATATGCTTTCGGGGATTATTTTTTCACAAAGCGGAACAACTCATTTTCAGAAAGTTGACATCGATTTTGTTTAAGAATTGGTGTTTCGATTATTTTAAAAATATTTTTCAACGGTCCAACCGTATGGATGTCAATAAATATATATTAGTGATATAACCAAAATTTCATATCAAAATAAATTTATTTGGTGTGCCATTTTAACAGTCAAGCATCAGTTTGACTAGTAAAGGTAACTAATGTTTAATCCTGAATTGGTGTTTCGATTATTTGAAAAATATTTATCAACGATCCAACCGTATAGATTTCAATATATATATATATATATATATATATATATATATATATTAGTGATATAACCAAAATTTCATATCAAAATAATTTTATTTGGTTTGTCATTTTAACAATTAAGCATTAGTTTGACTAGTACAGTGTTTAATCCTGAATTGGTGTTTGGTTTATTTTAAAAATATTTTTCAATTATTCAACCGTAAGAATTTCAACAGATAAATATTAGTGATATAACCAAACTTTCATATCAAAATAATTTTATTTGGTTTATCAATTTAATAGTCAAGCATGAGTTTGACTTGTACAGCTAACTAGTTTTTCATCCCGAACTGGTGTTTCGATTATTTTAAAAATATTTTTCAACGATCCAACATTATGGATTTCAATATAGATACATATATTAGTAATATAACCAAAATTTCATATCAAAATAATTTAATTTGGTTAGCCATTTTAATAGTCAAACATCAGTTTTACTTGTATAGCTAACTAGTGTTCAATCCTTAACTGACGTTTCGATTATTTTAAAAATATTTTTCAATGATCCAACCATATGGATTTCAATAGATAAATATATTAGTGACTTAATCAAAATTTCATATCAAAATAATTATATTTGATTTGCCATTTTAACAATCAAGCATTAGTTTGACTAGTACAGCTAACTAGCGTTTAATCCTGAATTGTTGTTTGGTTTATTTTAAAAATATTTTTCAACGATCCAACCATATGGATTTTAATAGATACATATATTAATGATATAACGAAAATTTCATATGAAAATAATTTTATTTGGTTTGTCATTTTAACAGTCAAGTATTAGTTTGACTTGTATAGCTAACTAGTGTTTAATCCCGAACTGGTGTTTCGATTATTTTAAAAATATTTTTCAACGATCCAACCGTATGGATGTTAATAGATATATATATTTTAGTGATATAACCAATATTTCATATAAAAATAATTTTATTTGGTTTTCCATTTTAACAGTCAAGGATCAGTTTGACTAGTACAACTAATGTTTAATACTGAATTGGTGTTTTGATTATTTTAAAAATATTTTTCAACGATCCAACTGTATGGATGTCAATAGATATATATTACTGATATAACCAAAATTTCATATAAAAATAATTTTATTTGGTTTGTCATTTTAACAGTCAAAGATGAGTTTGACTAGTACAACTAACTAGTATTTAATACAGAATTTGGGTTTCAATTATTTTAAAAATATTTTTAAGCATCCAACCATATGGATTTTAATAAATATATATATATATATATATATATTAGTGATATAACTAAAATTGTCATATCAGAATAATTTTATTTGGTTTTCCATTTTAATAGTCGAACATTAGTTTGACTTGTACACCTAACTCCTGAATTGGTGTTTATTTGGTGTTTCAAATAAATGCTGACATTAATATGGTTGGATCATGAAATAATATTTTTTCTTAAAATTCAAAATATCAAAAATCATGTGCTAATTTACGACACAATCCATCATAAAGTATTGGCTGCCAAAAATTTGAGAAAAATCAAATTTACCGCCAAAAATTTAGGGAAAAAGTTAAATTTCCCTCTTTTATAACTTACGATGGAATGTATTTTCCGTCGTAAGTTTCTGTAAATAATATTATTTTCAAATGGCTAACAAATACTAGTATATATGGCATTTATTGTGGTTGGTGGGAACAATTACGACAAAATTTCTATCGTAAGTTATACTTAAATCATCAAACGCTTATTAAGTTTTTAGGGAGCTAATTACAATAAGATAATTAACTTACGACGGAATTAGATTTCCGTCGTAAGTTGAATGGCGTTGTTCTTCCACGTGGCTGACTCCATCCTTTTTTTATTCAATTCTTGATAGTTTTAATAATAAAATAATTAACTTACGACGGACAATGTTTTTCGTAGTAAATAATTATGACGAACAAGTATTTCCGTCGTAAGTTTTGCGCGCATTTTTTTCCGTCGTAAGTTAACCGTCGTAAATGGCCAGTTTTGTTGTAGTTGACAAGTAAGAGTTCACCTTATAAAAATTTTATATTAAGTCTTGACTTGTAAACCTTGTCCAGACTTGTAAACCTTGTCCAACCATATTTTACAGTGGTTATTTTATGTTTTGATAAATATTATTTTGGTTGCACTGCCATTGAAATGTACAAGGAGGATTTTAAAAAGGTTCTGAAGTAGAAAGTATTATGGGATAAAATGGTGGTATTTATTCATTTTTCTGATCACATATTAATTATGTTATTATAGGAGACTGGAGACTATATTTAAATTTCTGTTTGATATTTTAGGGAGATCGAGTGCAGACCGGGAACAAGGATTGTGGTTGGATCGTGATGCGATACAAGATGGAAATCATTCATGATAAAGATATGGACTTTGCTAATAAGGTCACAGTTGACTATCTTTGGGCCTTTTCATCCACTTTATATTTATTTTTATGAGGGCAGAACATGTTACTTATAAAAAAATTTGGATGATTTTTTACTGGCTGCGTAGGTCAAACTTGGTTGACGATGACATCAACGAGATTAGGGTTGAGTTTGCCATATATTTTATGAAACATTGTGCAAGCTAGGTCCTCTTTTTTTTTGAACTTATCTTAGAGTGGATGTTTTATGTATGTAGCTGGTGACAAGTAGACTCTTTTGAATTTATTATAAAATGGATGTTTTATGTATGTAGTTGGTGACAAATAGACTTGAGATAATGTATTTTGTGTTGGGTGGATTTCTCGTAGTTTGGTATGTAGATCTAGTTGTCTTGTGTTTTGGTTTGGATTGACGAATTGATGGATTATGGTATGGTAGGAATTATGGTATGTACTTTTGTGTTTTATGTTGGTGTTTTGTTTAGTAATTATTTTATGGTATGGAATTGATTTTGTTTTGTTAGGGGTCTAGATTTTGTGGATTTTTAATTTGCAATTTAGTTAATTTAGTTTTATGTAGCTGGTTTTAATTAAATATGAAATTGATATGCAAACTTCTTATACCTAATAATATAATGGCTTTTAAAACCAAAAGTAACCATTGTATTACAACTATTACCTCAAGTACGTAATTATGTCAAAATATAAGTCATTGTCTAAACAACAATTCAACAACACCAATTAGTTATTAACTGTTGTTTGAATTCATGAAGACATGACTTAGAACACAATATCAAGAGGATTGGTTTAGAAGGTTTTACACAACTATTGCTTTAAACAAACCATTGTTTGAATAATAAAGGAATTGGTTTTGAAGTTTTTCGTTCCATTGACTACCCGTTGTCTAAGAAATACTTATATTAAGGCTTTTATAAACAACTGTTGTTCTTCTGTTTATAAACAATTATTGCTATGTTGTTTGTTCCTACAAATACCGTTATGTTAAAAATGTTCCAACAATAGTTTATTTAAAACGACCGTTGTGTCATCCTGATTGTAAGCAGTGTATAAACAACCGGTTTTCAATGTTCTATCACACGAGTGCAAAACTGTTGTATGATTGCCTGTTTCTTGTAGTGTCTACCTAGTTATATCCAGCTCTGTCTATAACAATTCCTCTGGATAAATTACCGAATAGTTCTTAAAATCCGTATTTAATGTATCAAGTATTGTTCTTGATTTAATTAGTGAGTTTCAGGGTAGTGGCTTCAAGAGAACTAAGAGTGTTACTAAGGGGACTAAAAATAAGAGTATAACTTATTCGTTAGAGAAGATAAAGAGCGAGTATAAAAGAGTAATGAAATTTGAAAGTAACATTGGTGGAAGGAATAAGTAAATAATAATTGCAGCTTAAGAAGTAATATAGATTTTTACTATGCATCCAAGAAATTCAACTGATATCATGACTAGTGGATCTGCAATGATTTCCTTCTCTACTCTACTCTGGCTTGCGGCTTCTTCTGAGTAGCTTTGAGATATCTGTGGTGAAGTATAAACTAATTATTAAAATCTATATGATAAATGAATTTCTTTAGAATGCGAGATATTTATGATCATACACTGTAAATCTTAGAGGTCACAGCGGCCAAGAATAAAAGAATCACTTAAAATTTATAATACATTATGTTGTGCTTTTTAAAATTTACCGTAACTATTGTTATTACCTTTCATTGAACTTCTACCCAGTTTGATATATTGTTACTCTAACTACCAGAGATTTTGATCATAAGTGTACTTAGGAAGGTAGGAGAGCGTAGTTATATATTATGGAGGAGCCTGGTTATTACAACAAGCAACATGTTTGAGTAAGACAGGAACATGCAAATATACAACAGACTCTGCACTTCACATGTCATCAAGAACAAAAACCAGTATACATTCGAAAGAATTCATTTTCTTGAATAATATTTGAAAGATAAAAGTTATAAGTTATAGATGATAATCAGGAGCTCTATATTAAGATCTAACTCTTTACTATGTTTAAATCATCCTCGACATATTTTTGAGTTATCAATTGCGCAAGGCACCGTCGGGAATTGGTTAGTCATTTGTGCAATCGATGACATTGACCCACATGGGAACCCAACCCCACAAGAAGTGCACAAGGCACTTTTATTCAAATTATTATAAGCTAAACATTGATTATTATATTAATAATATAGAATATTCTTGGAAGCACCTAGAATAGACCTTTGAGGTTCAAGACTTTTGAGTTCATGGTCTTTTGAGTTCATGACCTTTAGCTTTTCATCTACCTAGGGAGTTCTATATTAAATAATATTCTACTAGTTTCTATGGAATCCTATAAATAGGACACTCTTTCAAGCTTTGTAATCATAAAGTCTTATATAATCATTTTGAGTAAATACAAGTGTGAGTTTATATCTTTTTTTTGTGAGTTAGTTGTCTGGATTATTGAGAACAAGTTTCTTCTCTTTAATCTCCAACTCTTTTATACTTAAGTTCCAACAAAGTGGTATCAAGAGCAAGGTTAAGTGATTTCTTCCATCAATAATATGTTGCAACCTCAACTTCCACATTTGATAGGAAAGAATTATAATTAATAGTTAAAAATGGTTATGAAGAATCGGCGAATCAAGCCAATTTCTCACTGTAATAATTCAACACTTTAAAGGAGAACCGAAAGAAGGACAAGAAAGCCCTCTACTTTATTTATCAAGCGGTGGATGGAGTATTTTTTGAGAGAATTTCAATTATATCAACATCAAAGGAGGCATGGGATATCCTCAAGAAGGCCTACAAAGGTGAAGAAAAAGTAAAAATGGTGAGACTTCAAGCTCTAAGAGGTGAGTTTGATTTACTAAAGATGAAAGAAAGTGAAATGGTGAAGGAATTTTATAATCAAACAATTTTAATTGTTAATCAACTCCTTGTTAATGGATACGATATTTCAGATAAAAGAGTCCAGGAATTTATTTTCGTAGTATGACTCGTAAGTATGAGCGTCTCTCAAGTGCCTTGGGTTATATTCGGGGATTTTAACGATTTGCTTTATAAGGAGGATAAATGGGGTAGAACTGATAACCCTTGGAGTGTCATGGAGGGGTTTGGCTTAGCTTTGGAGGACTGTGATCTTACATAATATATTTGTGTGAAGGAAAGTATACATGGGAGAAGTGTTGAGGTAACTAGGATTGGGTCCGTGAAAAATTGGATCGTGCTTTTAGCAGGGTAAGTTGGCTAAACAAATTTTTCATTGTGTAACATATATGTTCATCATACTACAAGGTCAGATCATGAGCCAATTCAGCTAGAGCTTGTATGTTCAACAATTTCGCATAGGCGGTTTCGGTTTAAATTCAAAAATGTTTGGTTGAAGGATCCAGATTTTGAAAAAGAAGTGCAGAGCTAATGGTCTAAAATCCCTCCAATTCATTTACTTCCTAAACTGCATGGGGTCTCTACGTTTATGGCTAAATAGGGGAAGCATTTTTTCAATAAGTTCCGAGAAAAAGTAAGAAGGCAGAAGGAGATCATAGCTGATCTGGTGAATTGAACTGACACACCTGGGGTGAATCTTTATTTGGAGGAAGAAGAGTGTCTTAATAATTTCTTGTTACAGGAGAAAACATATTGGAAGCAGCGTGCCAAGCTTTTCTGGTTAGAAGGGGATGCCAATACTAAACTCTTCCACGCATTAGCAATGAGCAGAAAGAAGATGAATTATATTAATTATTTAATAAATGATGCAGGTGAAAGAGTGGAGAATGATGAAGGTATGCAATTTATTATACAAGATTATTACCAGACTATTTTTGAAGCTTCAGATGAGGTGAGGCTGGAGGAAGGTATTCCACAAAATCGATTTTCACGAGAAGAAAACAAGAAGCTTGTTCAAGAGATGTCATTTGAGGAATTCTCTGCAGCTGTGAAACAAATGCATCCTGACAAAGCGTCAGGACCGGATGGTTTGAATCCAGCTTTTTTCAAAACTTCTGGGAAAACTTGGGAAAAGAGGTATATGAATGTTGTAACTCATGGCTCGCTAAATGTTCATTTCCTGCTGAGATTAATCACATAAATCTAGTGCTAATTCCAAAAAAGGTAGATTCTAATAATATGAAAGATTTTAGGCCTATAGCATTATTCATTGTGCTCTACAAAATTTTGGCCAAAGTCTTGGCGAACCGTCTTAAGGTGCTTCTTCCTAGCTTAATATTGGAGAACCAATCTGTATTTGTCTCAGGACGCAGCATAACAGATAACGATCTTGTTACTTTTGAGGTGCTCCACCATATGAAATGGAAAAAAACAGGACAGGAAGGAGAGGTAGCTTTAAAACTCTACATAAGCAAAACGTATGACAGGGTGGACTGAATTTTTTTTAAAATTGTATGAAAAGTCTTGGTTTCTGTAGTAAATAGATTAGTTGGGTCATGTTATGTGTTACGACGGTGTCTTATGAAGTGTGTTTAAAGGGCTCCTCGATTGGCCCCATAACCCCTAAACGGGGGCTTCATCAAGGATATCCTCTTTCTCCGTATCTTTTTCTATTGTGTGTTGAAGGTCTTTCGGATGCCTTGAATCTAGAAGCCAAAAACGGTGTCATCCCTAGGTATAAGGTAAGTCCTACAGCTCCAGTTATTACTCACCTAATATTTGCGGATGATAGTTTCTTGTAATTCAGAGCCGACATGGCAGAAGCTAATGATGTTAAAGGGATTCTGAATATCTATGAACAATAGTCAAGTCAATCAGTGAACTTTCAAAAGTATGGTGTGATTTTTAGCTCGAATGTGAGACCGGAAAAGCAGCGAGAGTTAGTAGAAATTTTGGGATTATTGGAAGCACTTGGAGACAGAAAATACCTAGGACTTCCTTCGTTAGTGGGCACATTGAAAAAGAAGGTCTTTGGCTTTATTAAAGATAGGGTGTGGAAACGTATTCAAGGATGGAAGGGTAAGTCGATTTCTAGAGGAGGTAAATTGGTTCTTATTAACAATGTTAGTCAGTCGATTCCAGCATATTGTATAGCATGCTTCCTGCTACAAAAAACTCTATGTACGGAGATCGAGCACTTAATCAACAATTTTTTGTGGCAATCAGGTAATTCTGATAACAAAGGCATAAAGTGGATATCCTGGGAGGGTATGAGCAGTACCAAGTGTCAATGAGGGCTAGGATTTTGGACTCTACATGGTTTTAACATTGCTCTTTTAGGAAAGCACTATTAGAAATTTATGCATCACCCCCAATCTTTGGTATTTCGCAGATGTGCATTTCCTGAAATCTATGCACTGTTCAAAGCTTGATATTTCACAGATGTGCATTTCCTGAAATCTATTAAAGGCACAGGATCAAGCTTCATTTGGACCGGAATTCATACAGCAAAAGAAGCGCTATGTAATGGCTTCAGATTGGTCATTGGAGATGAAAATGAGGTGGTTGCAATTCAGGATCCTTTGCTCCATAGAAAACAAAACTACCATGTGGAAAATAGCCATATTTCCCAAGGAAGGAACGAGAAAGTTGCGGATTTATTCATTCAAGGCAGAAAGCAATATGAGTAGTAGCACCATAATCTACCCACCAAGTATCCTTAGATACAGAAGCCAAATTAACTTCAGAACAAACAAAGACAGAAGTCTTACCCTTCTTGACACACCAAGCATCATATTTTGAACTGCTTCTTTATATGTCCAGCCCCCTTACAAAAGTAGCAGGTTGTTCCCTTATCCTGCTTCTTTTGCAATTGATGCTTGGGTTTTCTACTTGCAATATCCTTACCTCTCTTTCCCTTCTTATCATGAGAGCTTGATGCCAAGTGAGCACTCTCAGTCTACTCTCGCACAACCCTCTATTCTTCTTGCACACAGTGTGAAATGAGCTCATTATGAGTCCATTTTTCCTTTTGAGTATTATAACTCACCACAAAGTTTCCAAACTGAGGAGGCGGAGATATAGGAACCAAATGAACAAGTAACACATCTGAAAGTTCTAACTTGAGTTGCTTGAGTTTGCATGTTAAATTAGATATCCTAATGATGTAATCCCTTATGTTCCCCTTTCCTTTATACTTCATCGTCACGAGTTTTGACAGAAGATTACTCATTTTCGCTTTCTCATTTTTAGGAAAATATTGCTCAATCTCGGAGAGGAACTTCTTGGAACTTGTGCTCTCAGCAATAGAGCCCCGAAAGCCAGTTAGAATCATTCGCTTCATGATTTCCAGACACATGCGATAAGAGGGTTCCCATTTCTTTATTTGATCCGTTTTGGGATCATCCGTAGTGGGAACTGGTTGCTCTTTCCTTAGCGCAAGGTCGAGATCCATACAACCAATAACGATCTCAACATTCCCTTTCCACGTGACATAATTTGTCCCATTCAATATTAGAATCATGCTCAATTGAGCGGTAGCAGAATTAACAAAAGCAGTAACTGTAATAGAAAATAAATATACAACATAATGCTCAAATTAGTATATACAATAGTGTGATAAAATTTTAAATATTGAAGATTCCGTAAATATTCCATTCTAAAAATGGAAAGTTCGAAATAATTGGGATTTTTTTTGGAAATTGGATGCAGCAACACCATCACAAGATACCTAGTGCAACATTAAATTTTAGTCTTTGGACATAAAATTTAATTTACAATTGGTACTCTCCACGAAATAATCAAGTATTAACAATTAATTTCTGTCAAATAATATGCATTTCTTTGGACCGACTTATTTTTCACATGAAAAACTTAATATTGTTACATACTTATAATCACAAGAATATTTTAATTTGGCCAAACGTTACCTTCCTTTGGACAGATAAAATTTTCATAAAATTAAATATTCTATCGTCATAATTATAATTTTAAATATTCTATCGTCATATTACTTCAATCAATTAACTTAAAAAAATATTTGTCCACTTAAATAAATAAGTTATTTTAATTTGCCAATAATTAAATTTAGTCACAAACATATATTCTTAATTTATAGTTAAACACAGTAGATATTAACCTCTGACTAAGTACGTTAGACCAATGAAAATCCAAAAAAAATAATATAATACGGTCTAACTTGTCAAACAGTACACTCAAACACAAAAATGTGCACATGAATCTATGACTCTTTAGTACTTGTTTGAAGACACTTAATTCATAGACACAATATGTCAAGTAATTCCTATCCCCAACAGTAGCATGGCATAATACTCAACATCATACAATAACATGTAATAGCACATCATGTAATAGCACATGATGTTAATAAAATTTAGTAATAAACTATAACACAAAAGTTTAGTCATGGTCATATATATTAATCTGAATTGCTAATCAATTAATAACCATACTAGATCAAATCATTACTACGTGCTAGAGTATCACACAATATAAATTAAAACTCATGAAATCATTTTATGATATTAATTGCTAAACTGTACTAATATTAGAAATTTTGTTTGTGTGTCATATGATCGGATTTTGGATGTGCTTAATATACCAGCTTGTGCAGCATCTCTTGTTCTAGCTGAAGCAACCATTTCTAATTGCTCCTCTTTTTCAGATCCCATGGCTGAAAAAATACATACATAAAAATTGCATACAAATAGCAGGGACGTTGCCCTTTTTGTAGTAGGAGTATTAATACAGGAAGGGATAGGCTAAGGATTTACATTTTCCAGAGTTTGGTGATTTTCAAGTTCTGTGCTTGAAAGTCAAATGGTATAAAATTTCATATGCATTTAATTTGGTAAATAAGAAATTAAAAATGATTTATTTATTGATGTGGCTACTCATGATAACTTATTGTTTTAAGGCAATATTGGTCGCTTTTTGTGGAATATAAATAGTAAAAATTGGCGGAAAATACACTATAACTAACAAAGAAAAATGAAGAAATCACTACAACACATCATGCTTTTTTTGAGGGAATTTTTACCCTGAATCCGTAAAAAATGGGGTTCTTTTTGACGGATTTTGTCCCTCCAGTCTAAAGGTTTTATTTTTGTCTCAAGTTTGAATTTGTGTCACAAGATCAAATAAGGACCCAGGCCACTTAAACAAATATAAACTTAACTTTTGACCGTTTTTAGAAAAAAATTGAATATTTTATCAATATATTTTATGAAAATAAAAAATTTAGAATAATATTTTATAGATTCTTTTGACGGAAATTTTGTCAAAATATGATTCTTAAAATATACAGATCTTGACCACCGTACGGTTGGATCATTCTTTAATATTTTTAAAAATATCGAATCATCAATATGGGATTAAACACTAGTTAAAAGTACGGGTCAAATTACTAGTTAACTATTAAAAAAGCAAATCAAATATATTTTTTTTTTCAAAAAAATTTGTCATATCACTAAATTATACTGATCTTGACATCCCTATGTTTGGATCATTCATTAATATTTTTAAATATATCGAAACATCAATATGAGATTAAACAGTAGTTAGAAGTACTGATCAAAATACTCTTTGACTATTAAAAAGGCAAATCGAATATATTTATTTTTTTCTAAAATTTTTGTCATATGACTAAAATAAACAGATCTTGACATCCGTACGGTTGGATCAATTATTAATATTTTTAAAAATATAGAAACATCAATACCAGATTAAACACTAATTAGAAGTACTGGTCAAACTACTCTTTGACTATTAAAAAGGAAAACCAGATATATTTTTATTTTTCTAAAATTTTTGTCATATCACTAAAATATACAGATCTTGACATCCGTATGGTTGGATCATTCATTAAATTTTTTAAAAATATCGAATCATTAATATGAGATTAAACACTAGTTAGAAGTACGGGTCAAATTACTAGTTGACTGTTAAAATAGCAAATCAAATATATTTATTTTTTTTCAAAAAAATGTGTCATATCACTAAAATATACTGATCTTGACATCCGTACGGTTGGATCATTCATTAATATTTTTAAAAATATCGAAACTTCAATATGAGATTAAACACTAGTTAGAAGTACTGGTCAAAGTACTCTTTGACTATTGAAAAGGCAATCCAAATATATTTATTTTTTCTAAAAATATTGTTATATCACTAAAATATACAAATCTTGACATCCGTACGGTCGGATCATTCATTAATATTTTTCAAAATTACGAATCATCAATATGGGATTAAATACTAGTTAGAAGTACGAGTCAAATTAGTAGTTGACTGTAAAAAAAGCAAACCAGCTATATTTATTTTTTTTTAAAAATTTTGTCATATCACTAAAATATACTGATCTTAACATCCGTACGGTTGGATTATTCATTAATATTTTTAAAAATATCGAAACATCAATATGAGATTAAACACTAGTTAGAAGTCCTGGTCAAAGTACTCTTTGACTATTAAAAAGGCAAACCAAATATATTTAATTTTTTAAATTTTTTTGTCATATCACTAAAATATACAGATCTTGACATTTGTATGGTTGGATCATCCACTAATATTTTTAAAAATATCGAATCATGAATATGAGATTAAACACTAGTTAGAAGTAAGAGTCAAATTACTAGTTGACTATTAAAAAAACAAACCAAGTACATTTTTTTTTCAAAAATTTTTGTCATATCACTAAAATATACTGATTTTGACATCCGTATGGTTGGATCATTCATTCATATTTTTAAAAATATCGAAACATCAATATGAGATTAAACACTAGTTAGAAGTATTGGTCAAACTACACTTTGACTATTAAAATGGCAAACCGAATATATTTATTTTTTTCTAAAATTTTTATCATATCAATATAATATATAAATCTTGATATTTTAGTGATATGATAATTTTTTTGGAAAAGATAATAGAATTAGTCATTAGATATCAATTATTTTAACATATAATATATAATTAAACATAATTCTAAATTTCACTGCACATGCTTTTTCATAGAATTTATCATAAAATTGATAAAAATCATAATTTCAATTTTTTTATTATAATAGTGAGTTGTTAAAATGAATTATAAAATTAAAATATTTTAAGAAAAAAATTAACAAATTACATTACTTTTTATAGAATTTATCCGTATTTTAATTTTTATAACAAAAAATACGCAATATATGAAGTGAATTTATAAATTGACACTCCTAAATTCAATTGATTGCGGTCGTATTTAGCTTGGCACGTCAGCAATCCGCGTGATTTAGATCCAACGTACCAAATTTAAGTATCAAAAGATAATCCAACGGTGAGTATTATATTTTATAAATAAACAAAAAAATAATATTTTTCTAACTTAAAACCCAACGGCCCCTGTCCTCCCCTGTTGCCGCCGTCCACCTCTCCCCCCCTTTCCATCTTTTCTCAAACCCTTCGAACGCCTTCTTCATCCTCATCAAATCACAACAAACACCTACACAAATAAATATACACACAAATAGAAAATATTTATTACTACAAACCAACATGTCTTCTTCTATGTACCCATGTATAGGCACCAAGGAAGTTGTAATTCAATTGAGTTGGGTCGTAAGCTTTATGGGAGTTTGCATATGTTGGGTGATGTCGATTCATTTATTGAGACTAAATTGGTTGGAATGTTTGCAAAATGTGGGTTTATTAATGATGCACGGAAGGTGTTTGATGAATTACGTGAGAGGGATTTGTTTACTTGGCCTGCTATGATTGGTGGGGTTTCGAGGGAGAAGAGGTGGGGTGAAGTTTTGGAGCTTTTTTGTGAGATGGAGGAGGGTGTTGTTCTGGATGAGTTTTTGTTTGTGAAGATTTTGGATGCGTGTGGGAATTGTGGGGATTTGAGGACGACGAAGGTGATGTATTCGAGAGTGGTGAAATGTGGGATGGATTTTGGATGTTCGGTTTAATAATATGATGTTGACTGCTTACCGGAAACTGAAAATTTTCGGGTGAGATTTTTTTTTTAAATCTGATGCTCGTTAATTCGACCGTATTAGGTCGAATTTATAACAATGTTTTCAACCGTATACAGTCGAATTTATAGTTTAGGCGGACTTTTTAAATTTTTTCAAAAATTCAATTTTTTGGGCGGGATTTTCAAAATTTAGGTGAAAAACAAATTTGACCGCTTTCGGTCGAATTTAAGCGGTCGTATTTAGCCGCTCCTATACTAAATACGACCGGTCTACTGATTATGACTCGAGCATTTAGTACCGGCCCAAAAAATGGTTGTAATTACTTAAATACAACCGGATCCGGTTGTATTTAACTAAATACAACCGTTTTTTGGGCGGTTGTATTTAGCCATTTTTTTTGTAGTAATTGTTATATTTAAAGTTAAATTTGGTAAGTTAGATGTAATTCAATGGCTCAAGTGGCACTAAATTCAACGGTTTCATGTCGTATTTAAGAGTGTTAATTTATATATTCAACTGAGTTCCATTGAATTTATCACTCATTTTATGTTATAAATATTAAATTTTCTTATAATTTTTAGGAAATAAATATAACAATTAACTATTGTCTTTCTTACAAATATTATAATGTTATAAATTCATAAATTATTTTTAACATCTCATTATTTTAATAAAACTTTAAAATCGTTATTTTGGTCAACTTTATTATAAATTCCACCAATAAGAGTATGCAAAGAGAAGTGAGAATTTTAGAGTCACATAATCTTGCTTAAAAATATTTTACAAGAAAGAGAGGTGGAGATCACATTTTCTAGTTTTCATTTAAATATATATTAAATTATGTTTAGTCATTTATTTCACTAATATTATGTTCTTTTGAGTATGTGTGAGGATTGAGAAGTATATTTTGATATTATTTTAGTGATAATACCATTAAAATGCTGGAAGTATATATACTTTTAAGCTAGATTAGTTATTTGTCCTTTTGTAATGATTAAAAAGTTTAAGAAAGATAAAAAACATTATAAAATATGGATTGTTTCTACAACACCAGTGTTCTTTTTTTGATAACTACTTGCTCTAAAAAAATTCAATTTACACAATGGTCTAACATCTAACATTTAGCGATACTATTTCATAAACAATAAAAAATAGATTGTTGATTCTGGTTGTTGTTGATTTCTTTTGAACTCTTGGCAACTGATGAATCTCTGGTCACCATGAATTTCCTATAGCTCTCCAAGAGCCCTTGATGGATTGTGATTGGAAAGCCCTTGATCACAATTAAGGCAGCATCACGTCCTGTCATTTAAACATATATCACAAAACATCAAAAAGCTGTGTGACAACAATCCAAAACGTCTGATTTATTCCCTTTAAATTCTCATATTAGTTTTTGGTGACCACAAGACAGAAGATTTATGTAAATATATAAAAAGAAAATAATAACACACGTATACATATATACGGATGACCTTACTTGCGCTTCCTTGAAGTCTTCCCCTGTGATCGACTAAGAGCCCTCTAATTTGATGTATCATGAATAATCCTTTTATATAGCCTATTGATGATATATACAAACAGGAAAAAGAAATTAATAAGGATTAGAAGTCACTCTTCTGTAACACAATAGACTGATATGATAATAAATATAAATTCCTTGCCTTATATATCTATTTGTATACCTTTTGGCACAAGAACTAGGAGATCATCTTCTCATGTGCTTTCCCGGCCATCATTGGAACTCAACTCCGCGGCCATGAATTAAGATCTACGATCCGATCAGCTTTGTTAACCACCTGAACCTTGAAAGCCTAAAAAACTATAGGAAAGTAAGATCTCTATATATATACCCTAAGTTTTTATCTAGCTTATGTGTTTCATCTTCTTTGACTACAAAAGCTGCCGCATCTCCCGTATATGTAGGGCTGGGAGGTAGGGTGCACCCTCATGACCTGTTTCTAGAAGATGGGCCTTTACTGCATCTAGAACCTTCTTACATATGGACATGTCCAATTTAAATGTGAAGCCCAAATTAATTTTTCTTATAATAAGCCTCTCTATTTCAACTTTGAAATCCACATTAATTAGGGTTAATTTTCTCACTTATTTATAATTTTCTTTTTTCTTTAAAATCCATTTAAATCGCTACTTTTTATAATTCATAATATATTTTTATATTTATTTACAATTATATCGTTGACAAAGCTACCTTCCATTTGAAAAATCTGATTACACATATTTATTTGTTAAAATATGATAAAAAATATTAGTGTTTGTTAGATTTATTTTCTCAATTATTATTGGTTAAATGTCTAATTTAAAATGAATTAGACTTTAAAATTTGATTATTCTTGAAGGTGATAAATGGCAACTAGCTATCTTTCATGTTCTATCATATAATACTAGCTTCTTTACTTTCTTAGAATGGTTAGAACTGAACTTTAATGTCCAATAAGTGCAATCTTATAAATTTTGCAATATTCTCAATATTGAATAAATGATGCAATCTCATGATAATAGAAAGTAACGTAATATTTTTCGTTGGATCTTTCTACTTTTTAGGATCTATTTGCACTTTATACCCATCTCCATTGCACATGTCACATTTTGTCCTGTTATTTTTCTTGTAAAATAATATGCGATCTTTCTCGCAAGTATGAATCTTTCACACTTCATATTCAATAATTTAATCATCTTTGGCGTATTGTAGTACTTCACAAGTAATTTAAGATTATCAAGCAATACAAATCCTATAAGCTGAGACACGTCATCCACTGTTACTACAGTTGTGGTTATTTTTTCAATGAAACGGCTTCATACGAACTTCGATGCATTGTTTTGATAAATTGATTCAAAAGTAGTATTCACCATCTTATAAAACAAAATTATTATTTCATTTTGTTCTTCATCAAAAGTCTCACAATTTACTAAATCTTCGTGCTTAGTGGTATTGCTTTGGGAGAGGATCCCTCGAAAATCCCATTAACAACTGTGAATTTCTGGATTCAAATCCATGATTTGCCAATTGGGTTTATGTCGGAATCCATTGGTAGATAGCTTGGGAATTTTTTTGGTACATTAATCGAATATGATCCTAATAACAACAGGGGAATATGGAAGGATTATATGCATGTCAGAATTCAGGTGGACGTCAGGAAACCTCTCAAGAGAAGGAAGAAGGTGACTAGGAAAAATGCAGCAGATTTTATTGTCCAATGTAAGTATGAAAAACTTGGTGACATTTGTTTCAGATGTAGCATGCTATCACACACGGAGCGATTTTTCCGGAGGAAATTTAGTTGTCAGAAAGGTGCGGAAGAGAAGGAATGGGGAGCTTGGTTGCGAGCTCAGTCACGTAGGGTGGCCGGAAAAAGTAAATGGCTTCCAGAGGAGGGAGATGATGACTGGGGGAAAGGTTTGGAAATGATAACAAATTCCAGGCTTTTTCGGAAGATCAGGTGTGCAATTTTGGGAAGCTGGTTATTTATGAGTGCAAAAATCGGAAAAACAAAAAATGAAAGTCTATTATTAAGGATGTTTTGAATTCAAGTGATATCACTCAGGTAGTGGGATATAATTCAAAAATTTTAAATGTCAATGGGCCTGTGGATGAGGAACTTATTGGGATGGACTTGGAGGAAAGAAAATGTAGAAGATTTGGGTCATTTTGTACTAATACTATGGATGCTAATAACTTTGGTCTTTATCGTACATAATCTGTTCTTTCTAATGGTGATTGTATAGACTCTAACAAAATCTTATAGGCTAAGTTTGCGAAGTAAGCTAGCCATGGATTATGAATTTATTAGGATGGAACTTTAGGAGGTTGGAGAACCCTCGGACAGTACGAGTTTTACGCGATCTCGTTAAGGATCGTACACCTGATGTTCTATTTCTTTCAGAAACGATTTCTACAGCTAGTAGAATAGAGAGTCTTCGTATTCAGGTAGGGTTTTCTCAGTGCTTTTCGGTGGATAGAGTGGATCACGGTAGTGGTTTAGCAGTATTCTTGAAATATCATGCTACGTGTCAAGTGTCAGGTTTCTCTCAAAATCACGTCGACATTGAATTCCTAGACAATAATGGCGTATCTTGGAGATTGACATGCTTTTATGGTTATCCTGAAAGACATAACCGGAAGAAATCTTGGGATTTAATCAGAAGGTTGGCTAACTCTCTTAAGTGCCTTGGGTTATATTCGGGGATTTTAAAGATTTGCTTTATAAGAAGGATAAATGGGGTAGAACTGATCACCCTTGGAGTCTCATGGAGGGGTTTGGCTTAGCTTTGGAGGACTGTGATTTCACATAAATTGATTTACGTGGAGGAAAGTATACATGGGAGAAGTGTTGAGGTAAGTAGGATTGGGTCCGTGAAAAATTGGATCGTACTTTTAGCACGGTAAGTTGGCTAAACAAATTTTTCATTGTGTAACATATATGTTCATCATACTACAAGGTCTGATCATGAGCCAATTCAGCTAGAGCTTGTATGTTCAACAATGTCGCATAGGCGGTTCCAGTTTAAATTCAAAAATGTTTGGTTGAAGGATCCAGATTTTAAAAAAGAAGTGTAGAGCTAATGGTCTAAAATCCCTCCAATTCATTTACTTCCTAAACTGCATGGGGTCTCTACGTTTATGGCTCAATAGGGGAAGAATTTTTTCAATAAGTTCTAAGAAAAAGTAAGAAGGCAGAAGGAGATCATTGCTGATCTGGTCAATCAAACTTACACACCTGGGGTGAATCTTTATTTGGAGGAAGAAGAGTGTCTTAATAATTTCTTGTTGTAGGAGGAAACATATTGGAAACAGCGTGCCAAGCTTTTCTGGTTAGAAGGAGATGCCATTACTATACTCTTCCACGCATCAGCAACAAGTAGAAAGAAGATGAATTATATTAATTATTTAATGAATAATGCCGGTGAAAGAATGGAGAATGATGAAGGTATGAAATCTATTATACAAGATTATTACCAGACTATTTTTGAAGCTTCAGATGAGGTGAGGATGGAGGAAGGTATTCCACAAAATCGAGTTTCACGAGAACAAAATAATAAGCTTGTTCAAGAGATGTCATTTGAGGAATTCTCTGCAGTTATGAAACAAATGCATCCTGACAAAGTGTCAGGACCGGATGGTTTGAATCCAGCTTTCTTCAAAACTTCTGGGAAAGCTTGGGAAAAGAGGTATATGAATGTTGTAACTCATGGCTGGCTAAATGTTCTTTTCCTAGCTGAAATTAATCACATAAATCTAGTGCTAATTCCAAAAAAGGTAGATGCTAATAATATGAAAGATTTTAGGCCTATAACATTATGCAATGTGCTCTACAAAATTTTGGCCAAAGTCTTGGTGAACCGTCTTAAGGTGCTTCTTTCTGGCTTAATATTGGAGAACCAATCTGCATTTATCTCAGGACGTAGTATAACAGAGAACATTCTTATTGCTTTTGAGGTGCTCCACCATATGAAATGGAAAAAAACAGGACAGGAAGGAGATGTAGCTTTAAAACTCGACATAAGCAAAGCGTATGACAGGGTGGATTGGAATTTTTAAAAAAAATGTATGATAAGTCTTGGTTTCTGCAGTAAATAGATTAGTTGGGTCATGTTATGTGTTACGACAGTGTCTTATGAAGTATGTTTAAACGGCTCCTCGATTAGCCCCATAAACCCTAAACGGGGGCTTCGTCAAGGATATCCTCTTTCTCCGCATCTTTTTCTATTGTGTGTTGAACGTCTTTCGGATGCCTTGAATCTAGAAGCCACAAACGGTGTCATCCACGGGTATAAGGTAAGTCCTACAGCTCCAGTTATTACTCACCTAATGTTTGCGGACGATAGTTTCTTGTTTTTCAGAGCCGACATGGCAGAAGCTAATGCTGTTAAAGGGATTTGGAATATCTATGAACAATAGTCAAGTCAATCAGTGAACTTTCAAAAGTATGGTGTGATTTTTAGCTCGAATGTGAGACCAGAAAAGCAGCGAGAGTTAGTAGAAATATTGGGAGTATCGGAAGCACTTGGAGACAACAAATACCTAGGACTTCCTTCGTTAGTGGGGATATTAAAAAAGAAGGTCTTTGGCTTTATTAAAGATAGGGTGTGGAAACGTATTCAAGGATGAAAGGGTATGCCGATTTCTAGAGGAGGTAAATTGGTTCTTATTAAGAATGTTATTTAATCGATTCTAGCATATTGTATGGCATGTTTCCTGCTACCAAAAACTCTATGTACGGAGATCGAGCACTAATCAACAATTTTTTTGTGGGAATCGGGTAATTCTGATAACACAGGCATGAAGTGGATATCCTGGGAGGGTATGCGTAGTACCAAGTGTCAATGAGGACTAGGATTTCGGACTCTACATGGTTTTAACATTGCTATTTTAGGAAAGCACTGTTGGAAATTTATGCATCACCCCCAATCTTTGGTTTCTCGAGTGTTCAAAGCTTGATATTTCGTAGATGTACATTTCCTGAAATCTATTAAAGGCACAGGATCAAGCTTCATTTGGACCGGAATCCATACAACAAAAGAAGCGCTATGTAATGGCTTCAGATGGGTCATTGGAGATGAAAATGAGGTGGTGGCAGTTCAGGATCCTTGGCTCCATAGAAAACAAAACTACCGTGTGGAAAATAGCCATATTTACCAAGGAAGGAATGAAAAAGTTGCGGATTTATTCATTCAAGGCAGAAAGCAATATGAGTAGTAGCACTAGAATCTACCCACCAAGTATCCTTAGGTAGAGAAGCCAAATTAATTTCAGAATAAACAAAGATAGAAGTCTTACCCTTCTTCACACACCAAGCATTATATTTGGAACACTCTTTCTTCATATGTCCAGCCTTCTTACAAAAGTAGCAGGTTGTTCCCTTATCCTGCTTCTCTTGTAATTGATGCTTGGGTTTTCCACTTACAATATCCTTACCTCTCATTCTCTTCTTATCATGAGAGCTTGATGCTAAGTGAGCACTCTCAGTCTTCTCTCACACAACCCTCTATTCCTCTTGCACACAGTGTGAAATGAGCTCATTCAGAGTCCATTTTTCCTGTTGAGTATTATAACTCACCACAAAGTGTCCGAACTGAGGAGGCGGAGATATAGGAACCAAATGAACAAGTAACACATCCGAAAGTTCTAACTTGAGTTGCTTGAGTTTGCCAGAAAAAATTAGACATCACAATGATGTAATCCCTTATGTTCCCCTTTCCTTTGTAATTCATGGTCACGAGTTTTGACAAAAGATTACTCGTTTTCGCTTTCTAATTTTTAGAAAAATATTGCTCAATCTCAGAGAGGAACTTCTTGGAACTTGTGCTCTTAGCAATAGAGCCCCGAAAGCCAGTAGGAATCGTTCGCTTCATGATCGCCAGACACATGCGATAAGAGCGTTCCCATTTCTTTATTTGATCCGTTTTGGGATCATCCATAGTGGGAACTGGTTGCTCTTTCCTTAGCGCAAGGTCGAGATCCATACAACCAAAAACGATCTCAACAATCTCTTTCCACGTGACATAATTTATCCCATTCAACATTGGAATTGCTCAATTGAGCGGAAGCAGAATTAACAGAAGCAGTAACTGTAATAGAAAAAAATTTACAACATAATGCTAAAAAACTAGTATATACCATAATGTGATAAAATTTTAAATATTGAAGATTCCGTAAATATTTCATTCTAAAAATTGAAAGTTCGAAACAATTGGGATTTTTTTTGGAAATTGGATGCAGCAACACCATCACAAGATACCTAGTGCAACATTAAATTTTAGTCTTTGGACAGAAAATTTAATTTACAATTGGTACTCTCCTCGAAATAATCAAGTATTAATAATTAATTTCTGTCAAATAATATGCCTTTCTTTTGACCGGCTTATAATTCACATGAAAAATTTAATATTGTTACATACTTATTATCACAAGAATATTTTAATTTTGGGAAAACGTTACCTTCCTTTGGACAGATAAAATTTTCATAAAATTAAATATTCTATCGGCATAATAATAATTTTAAATTAATCAATCTACACAAAAGAGGTCACTTTGGCGATATATTGCTTCAATTAATTAACTTAAAAAATATTTGTCCACTTAAATAAATAATTTATTTTAATTTGCCAATAATTAAATTTACTTTTAAACATATATTCTTAATTTATAGTCAAATACTGCAGATATTAACCTCTGACTAATTACGTTAGACCATCGAAAATCCAAAAAAAAGAATATAATATGGTCTAACTTGTCAAACAGTACACTCGAAACAAAAAAATGTGCACATGAATCCATGACCCTTTAGTACTTGTTTGAAGGAACTTAATTCATAGACACAATATGTCATGTAATTCCTATCCCCAACAGTTGCATGGCATAATACTCAACATCATAGAATAACATGTAATAGTACATGATGTTAATAAAATTTAGTAATAAACTATAACACAAAAGTTTAGTCATGGTCATATATATTAATCTGAATTGCTAATCAATTAATAACCACACTACACTAGATCAAATCATTACTATGTGCTCGAGTATCACACAATATAAATTAAAACTCATGAAATCATTTAATGATATTAATTTCTAAACTGTACTAATATTAGAAATTTTGTTTCTGTGTCAGGTTCAAAATTCATATGATCGGACTTTGGATGTGCTTAATATACCAGCTTGTGCAGCATCTCTTGTTCTAGCTGAAGCAACCATTTCTAATTGCTCCTCTTTTTTAGATCCCATGGATGAAAAAATACATACATAAAAATTGCATACAAATAGTAGGGACGTTGCCCTTTTTGTAGTAGGAGTATTAATACAAGAAGGGATAGGCTAAGGATTTACATTTTCCAGAGTTTGGTGATTTTTGTTGTAGACCAAAGTATAACTGTATTATGCAGACAATATAAACACAGAGAAGAATAAATCTTTTAGGGAACTCACTTGTTTATTAACTGAACTACACCCTATATAAAAAGTGCATACAAAGTAAACAACTAAGAACTAGGAACTGGAAACAACTACTTTCCTAAACACTTGGACTACTACACATTTATTTTGTTCAACTCTCCTAAACCCATGCCACTACTGCAAGACCAAGTCTAGCTCGACTTAACGGACAACTGAGACACCAATTAAATTCAAAACAACTAGATAAACAAACACACGCTTGGATTAATATGCTAATATATTCCCCCTAATCTAAGCTTGCTCAGACAGGTTCACTACATCAAGTAATTTCTGCATCTTTTCAAATTTGACTATTGAAAGTGACTTAGTCAGGACGTCTGCTCGTTGCATCTTCTCAAATTTGACTGTTGAAAGTGGTAGCTTATATCAATGTGTTTGCTCCTTCCATGAAAAACAGGATTTTTAACTAAGTCGATTGCTGATTTATTATCGATATATAACACCACAGGACCAATACGTTCACCTGTAATCATGGATAGCAGATTCTTTAACCATATGGCTTGGCAGCCTGCAGCAGTTGCCGCAATGAACTCAGCTTCACACGAACTAAGAGCAACACTTCTCTGCTTTTGAGATACCCATGTTATTAAGCTTTTATTTAAATAGAATGCCATACCTCCCGTGCTCTTTCGATCAACAAGGTTCCCTGCCAAGTCACTGTCTGTATACCCTGTCAAAATAATGTTGCCACTATCATTTGTATGCGTGAGCCCAAAATTCACAGTTCCATGCACATATCGTAACACTCGCTTTGCAGCATTCAGGTGCATCAGAGTTGGCCTTTCCATGAACCTACTGACGATTCCCACAGAGTACACAATATCTGGTCTGATATGAACCAGATATAGCAGACCACCAATTAAGCTGTTAAAGAATGTCACATCTACCTCCTTTCCCATTTCGTCCTTAGTAATAACCTCCTTTGGGTCCATAGGATACTTAGTCGAGTTACATTCAGATAGGCCTGCCTTCTCCAATATTTTCCTCGCATATGCAGTTTGCTTTATCACTATATGCCCTTTGTGTTGCTTTACTTCGAGACCCAAGTAGTGTGACAACAAACCTAAATCGCTCATATCAAACTTCAGACTCGTTTGTGCCTTAAACCTTTCAATGACTAAAATGTTTGTACCAGTGATTAGCAAATCATCGACGTACACTGCAATTATCAGCGTTTCTCCTCCAAATTTCTTGGTGTAGACGGCATGCTCATAGGGACATTTGCTAAAACCAAGCTCCTCCAGACATCTATTTAATTTCGAGTACCAGGCCCTTGGGGCTTGTCGAAGCCCATAGAGCGCCTTATGAAGTCTGTATACCAAGTGTTCTTCTCCTTCTTTGACAAACCCTTCAGGCTGAAACACGTACATCTCCTCCTTGATTTCACCATTCAAGAACGCTGTTTTTACGTCAAGATGATGTACCTCCCAGCTGTGTTTTGCAGCAAGTGGAAGCAATAAGCGTACTGTTTCAAGGCGCATTACTGGGGCAAAAATCTCCTCAAAATCTACTCCCTTACATTGCACATAACCTTTTGCAACGATTTCCACTTTGTGTTTCACTATGTTTCCATCTGTATCCTTCTTTAGTTTGAAAATCCACTTCAAATCTATAGCTTTCTGTCGAGGTGGTAGTGTACATAAACTCCGTGTTTTATTTTGCTCAACTGCCTCTATCTCTCTCTCCATGGCTTGTCTCCACAATCGGTCTTTGGAAGCTTTTTTATAGTTTACAGGCTCATTAGCAGCCACTAGAAGCAATTCTTCATCATTTAAATCGACCCTTTCAGCATATGCACACACCTCCAAAAGTGTTTTGTACCTTAATGGTTCTTCACTACTAGCTTCAGAGTTTGGGTTTGCTTCAGAGTTTGTGTTTGACACAAACAAATTCTCTGCAGGTGGGGACTCTTGGTGAGATTCTGAGTTTGATCCATATCCAGACTCCTGAACACTTCCTTTCTCAGTACTTTTGGAATGATTGCTTACCAAGGATCTTGTTCTTGCGAACACCGCCAACAGCCTTCACCCACAGCTCCAAACTAGTCGTTGCGGGATCAATGTTCTTATCAGCACAAATCTTCTCATAGTGACCCTGTTCAACAGATTAAAGTAGACATATATATGTAAAATGTAAAAGCATATGTAACAACTTATTTCTACGTGTATTTGAGCAACATAACTTGAAAAGTAAAAATAAAAGCATTTACCATAATGTTCTTTGCCTCAGGGGAAGTCAAAGCACCATTCTCATGGAGTGAATGCAATTCCTTGAAATGTTCTAGGACCGAAGGTTCCTTTTTGTTTTAAGCATAATATATAATTCTATGTTCCTCTTGACATGGCTTGAGCTTGACCACTAAAATGTTCATCTTAATTATAAATAGATGTTAGTATACTTTAATTCATTTTAAGTGAAAATTCAAGAGGACGGTTAAAATAAGATACACATTGACGTCGCTCAAATGAGTGGGATCCAGAAGTATGAGGGATTCTGATTTTCCCTCGATAACCCCTTGTAGCAACAGACCTCTTACGAAACTGGTCGGTCCTCCACCATTCACAAAACTTTTTCCAAACCCCCTCCCTCAAATAAGCAGGCCTGTAGTTCTCATATGTGCCCGTGTGTTCCCTAATCTTTTTATCAGCCCTTGTTTTTTCACAATTGATGATTTTGTGAACATTATTTCGCATATGATGCATAATTGAATCCCGGGCATTCTCTTGAGTAGCATAATCAGGATTAAACCCATAGTATCGCTGTAAGAAAAAATGGATTAAAATAAATTAATGAAAGCAGAATCTGCTATATGATCTTTTTTGAATAATCTTTTATAACAAGGGCTGAGTTACTGTTATTCAGATCCCACATATAAATTCAACTCACCTAAAACTCAGTTAGAATAAGATTCCACCATCTAGGGTGCATCTGGTCAATATCCGTTTGCGATACGACACCCTCTCGCCAGAACCTACGCATAATAGCTAATAGTGTGCGAGATGCCGGACCAGACTCTATCCTGAAATTACAACAGAATTATTGAAAAATGAGAAAATTATTAACAAGGTAGAAAAAAAGTTTTAGTGAAATGTGAAGACATTTGTGAGGTGCACCAATTAAAACTCATTTTTACATAAATTTTCTTGGCATGTTCTAGTCATGAAAACAAGACGAACGACTGCAATTATGATTTATTATGTCACACACAAACATATAATCTGGACATGAAAACTTAGCTCACAATGATTCTTATAATATTTTAGATAAATGTTAGATAATGAAGCAGTCTTATACTAATAACTAACCAAGTAAAGATGCAGTTAATTTAATCATTTTAATACAATGTACTTACTCATTATTTGCTATCCTGGTGACGATCGGCTGATTTGGTAAACTACCGAACAAGCCCGGTGAATAACCGCGTCCTCTATAATTCTGAGGGAGGACAACCTGAACCACCTGCTCTATATTCTCCTCCTGATTACCATTTTCATGACCCTCATTTTGACTGTCACCTTGATCTTGAGCTTGGTCATGATCCTCATCCATCGTATCTTAATTGCGATCTTCATCGTGTCCATGGCCTTCATTGCCCCTTAAAAAAATTAGACAGGTCACAAAGTGCTTTGTGGATATCATTCGGAAGAAGCTCACGAAGAGAAGAAGGCTACAACTTCTGCATGAATACATGACAATCATGTGACTTCATTCCGTGAAACTTTAATTGTGATACCTTACAACACCTAGCAATATTTGAAGAACATCCATCCAGTAATTTTTATTGAACCACCTAGTTATATAAGAGTTTTAGCCGATCTCGAGTGAGAGTGTATTTAGCCTTAGGCTTACGAGAACCATTTAACCATAACTCAGGCATGATGTTCAGGGCTTCAAAGAAACTAGTGACGTGTGTCCAATTATGTGTAACCCCATATCCATCAGCCCTTTCTTTGCTGTGCAGCTTCCCAAGTAGCGGAAAATGTATTCTCGCAAACTTCCTGCGCACTGTGAAACCTGTTGGAAGCCGTGGACGTTTATTCAAGAACCCTTTATGCAATAAATAAAAACTACTCTTCCTGCTGTGCATCAACTATTTGGCCTTGACTCCTCCCATACAAACATGGCAACATAGCTTGCCCTTTCTTTGACCACCCGCTAACCATTGCTAAACCCGGGTAGTCACTAATAGTCCAAAATAAAGTTGCACTCAATATAAAATTAGTCTTTGTAGAAGCATCATACGTCTCCATACCACACTGCCACAACTGAATCAACTCATCAATTATAGGCTTGCGATAAATATTTAATTTTTTTCGAGGATCATTAGGCCCAAGTACTAGTAAAGTCATGAGCATGTATGGATCCTTCATGCACATTGAAGGAGGAAGATTATACACAAAAATTACAACATGCCAGACCAAGAAGATTCCTGAAGTACCATTGCTATTCAAAGGAAATCCATCTGTTGCAAGGCCAAGTCTGACGTTGTGAATATCCTGTGAAAAATCTGGATATATTTATCAAATTCTTTCCATTCCTCTCCATCCGCAGGGTGAGTAAGAAACCCTTCAGTGACAACTTGATTCTTATACCATTTCATATGTTCAGCAGTGTGGGCAGACATATACAATCGCTGTAGACGCGTTGTGAGAGGAAAATATCTTAAAACCTTTCTCGGATGGTATTGCTCCCTCCTTCTTTGGCATCTTTGTATCGACTTATTCTGTAATATCTGCAACAAGAATTATCCTTATCATCACCAAAATATAACATACAATCATTCTCATATGCGTGTATTTTTTCATAGCCCAAATTAATCTTCTTGACCATTTTCTTAATATCTCGATACTTCGATGGAAGTGTGTGCTCTTCAGGCAACACATCAGCAATCAGGCTAAGCAACTCATCAAACCCCGTGTCACTGCAATTATTTTTACTTTTGAAGTGCACTAATCTCATGACAAACATGAGCTTGGTGAACTTGGTATTTCCCGGATATATAGGGGCATCAAGATTGTGCATATTAATGTAAAATCTGCTTGCTTCAAAGTTCGGCTCCTTATGAGTATGATCTTGGTCACCAAAATCTTCAGGATTTGTATAATCTTGTTCACCAAAAGCATCCCTCAACATTTCATATTGATCGAACACATCTTCATGATCAATATTCATATGTTCATTACTTGACCGTCTAATATTCATATGAAATACGGTAGCAAACAAGTCAAACTCGACATCTCTAATACTTTTGAAGTATCTATTTCTACATGTATTACATGGACAACTAATTTCCCCATTCAATTGCTCACAATTTTTTTTTGCAAATTTTAAAAAATATTTCACACCTTCACAATATTCTTTCGTCCAGCCATATCCGGTGGGATTAGTTCTTCGATTTATCCAACTCTGATTATTAAACATCTACAATATAACATAAAATAAAGAGTATCTATAAAATCAGATATTTTACTTTAAAAATGTACACTTATATAACAAACTTATAAATCGAACACATCATTTCGTAATAAGAATATAAAATTGAAATGGCTATAGTCATAAGCAATGATGTGCGAGTATGTGTTCAGATTTGTGCATATATATAAACACATCTTATTCAAGAAACATAAACATTTAAATTGGCATAAAATTGTAGAATACTGAAAAAATTAAATTGCAAAAGAATGCTTACATTGATGAATGATACGGTATGGTCAAAAGCAGGAGTGAAAAAAAGAAGAGCATGAGCGAAGAAAAGAGACAAAAGCTAGGAAGAAAGTTTGAGAAGCAGGGGAATGGGAATTCAGTGAGTCGGTAAAGCTACTTTACCAAATAAACTGATTCAGTCCTTTAGACGGATAATACCATTCCTCAAAAGTATGATTTAATTTTATAATTTAAAAATTGGATTATAATTATTAAATATATGAACTTTTGACTAACTGCTACATCTGTCACAACGTAAGTCCTCCAAAAAATTTGGCGCCAAAAAATAATAATAATAAACTGATGAGCGCCAAATAATAATAATAAAATAAAAATGTTTGGACTGATTTTACTGTTCGTCAAAAGCTAGAGGTCCAAAGTTAAAATTCCGTCACAAGCTCCTACTTATGTAGAATCCGTCAAAAGATTGTCGTCAAAAAATGGCTTATGTGTTGTAGTGAATTTTTTTCAAAATTTTTTCTCTAGAGTTTTTGTTTCGTAAATACTCAATCAAGAAGATAATAAACATGGATACTATAACTTATGTCTGTCTCACAAGCAAAAGCAATCAAATTTATATCAATACAGACACGTAACAAGTAACTTTATCCACCAATAGTGTTCATTATTACAACATAATAGTGTTTATGAGTGCATTAAATGCACCTACCATGTATTTACAACAATCATATTCCAACCAAGTTCACTTGTTTTTATATGGTAATATATATTTCCAACCGATTTTAGTCGCCTTTTAATCACATAACCGTTGTGCCCTCAAACGGGACCTGAAAAAACATAACCAATCAAAATAGGTTGACTATGATAGTATTTACAACCAATGCTTTGGTGGGCTGGTACTTGATTGGTTTTGATAATAATAGCGAGCAACCATATTGGTTCGTTATGCTTAATTGAAAATGAGGATCAAACCAATGGACACGTGATAATCATATGGTTATAAGTTAATTACTTACACCAATATATAATGTTCAATATAAAATTCATAGATATAGAGAAAAGTTCTATGGAGACCACAATTTTATCAGAGATCTCGGAGACCACCTATATTGTGCATTCAAAACACTATGAAATATATATTTTGTTGTGAAGTATATTCTATGAATATCACTAATTAAAATTGTTGAAGATCTTTTAAGTTTAATAAATATAATGTGTATGTTCTACAATTTGAACAAAAGTTCTGTAAACTAAATATATTTCACGGAATAAAACATTTTATAATGTTCTGCATGCAGTATATGCATAAAAATTCAAGATTTTCAATAAAATAATGATCTTTGTAGAATATAATTCGCAAAATATTACGTTTTGTAATGTTTTTATGCAAGATTTTAGTTGCAGAACATAAGTGGTCTCCAAGGTCCCCAACAAAAACAAGGTCTCCATAAAACTTGACTCATATATATATATATATATATATATATATCTTAAAATTAAATTACAGGGAATCATTTAATGATATTAATTGCTAAACCACACTAATATTAGAAATATTATTTTTATGTCACGTTCAATATTTATGTAATTCGTCTTTGGATCTCTTGAAAGGCATGCTGAAGCAACCATTTCTAATTACTCTGTTTGTACGATCCTTTTTAGATCCTATGCAGCAAATATATGCAGCAAATACGGACATTTTTCAGAAGGATCTGTATAAATTATGCATATAAACAGCTGGGACGTTGCCCTTTTTGTAGTGATAATATTAATACAAGGACGGACACGCTAAGGATTTAGCTTTTCCATCAATGAGTTTGGTGATTTTCAATTTATGTTGTTTATAATTAAATGGTATGATTTTATATTCATTTTGTTTGGTAACTAACTAATTAAAAAGGATTTACTTATTGATGTGGCTATTCATGACTGGTCCCTTATAGGGTATTTATACTGATCCATTATTTTTCCAAAAGAGTGAAATTTAAAGAAAAAATATTTGAAGGAGAATCCAAGTGAAATGTCATTAGTTGATCAAGCAATTTCTTTACTAATTTCTTTAAATTTTCATTTATTTTATTATTTTCATTCATTGAAAGGCAACTTACTCCTTAAAGTGATGAAAATGATATATATGGGGTGTTAATTGCAAACTTATTGTCTATTGAAGATATTGTAATGTTAATATTATAATAACATTAATGAATCATGATTCTTTTATAGTTTTACATTTGTTTCTTTTTTTTCCATTGAGAAATTCATCCACTGCTAATGAGGTCATGTAAGATGAAAGTGTTGAAAACTTATTGGCATAGCCGTAAATAATTGTAAACTTTAATTAGTAGATTGAACAAAATTTAATTTTGTGTACCAATTTTCATAAATTACAGTTTGTATCCCCCTACTTTTAAATCCGCTTCGAGTTGTACACTTTTTGCCAAGTTGGATACAAGAAACTATTTTCGATCTCACAAGGATGCTGGCCATTACACCAATGAGTACTGATAGTTGAAAGACGAGATTGAGTTCCTTATTCGAAAAGGAAGATTGAGTATGTACACTGGAGATGGTGAGTGGGTAGAAATGAACAATAATGTGAGAGAGAAAATTGATGAACGAAGGAAGGATCTAGATGATCAGGGGCGAAACCACCAACAACGAGGCCCGGTGATCAACATGATCTTTGCAGGACCAACTTAATTAGAATTACATTACATCATATATATACAATTAGTCATCCAATTCCCGTTTTTCTATTGAGTCATCATGATCTCTAAATAAATAACACCATCACTATCTATCACAAGAATCTCATAAAAATGTTATGAAAATCTCATCAGTTGATTGACTACTCGTTCAATAGCCATCCCTTAGGTTGATTAGCCATTGAAAGCTTCAAAGATACTTATCAAAATTATGTTATATGTTTTGCTAATTATCAAGATACATGTATAATTTCTAACAGTGCCTTTAAACACTTTAAAATCATAAAATAATATCTCCCAAAAATAGATCACAAGTAAATCACAAAATTACATGCTTCCTCTGAGCACAATAATAATTTATACTACAGAGAGGGAGGGAGGGAGTGGGAGAGAGTTGCACTATATGAGAAAGAAATGAGATGAGTGGATAAAATACAATGAAGGAAAAATATTAGGATATTATAATTTGTATATGATTATGTTTGGATGTAAAAAATTAGATAAGTCAGAAAATATTCTATGTACACCAATCAAACCTGTTAAACAATTGCATCAGTGCATAACTATGTAGTTTTTATTGATAATATTGCATGATATTATACTACAATACAAAGTACGTAATTGTAGTACAATACAAGTAGTTTAAGGTTTAATATTTGTTTGGTCTATAATGTAGACAACACTAGATGAGTAAAGTAAGGATCAACACTTTGATGTCTCATCTATAGACACTAAAAGTGTTCATGCATGGTGGCCACCTATAATTGCGAAAGGAAAGGCTACGCGCTTCTGGGTATGAAATGAGTAAAAAGACAATGATGTAAATATAAATATTAGATTTATGAGGGAGATTCATCTTTTTTAGAGATGGAGATCGGTTTGTAATTTTCTTATTAATAATTAATTAAATTATGTTTAGTTTTAGTGTTTCATTTCACTATTATTATGTTTTTTTTGAGTATGAGTGAGGATGGAGAAGTATATTTTGATTTTTAGTGTTAATAAGATAAAAATGTTGGTATAATCATATTTAACGGTGTAGTAGAATATTTTCAACCACCGTCAATCAAAAATGAGTCTGCTACTTCTTAATAGTAGTAAAGACACTCTACCTTCCTATTTTTGTCAATGATTACTCAAACCATTCAACCTCTTTAAACTTTAGACCTAGAATTATAAAATTATAAATGTCCAATCACTAGAATTTTCTTTATAGTATATTTTTATTTTCTTTAACAATTTATTACGGATTTTCACTTTATAACTACTATATAAAATAATTTTAAAAAGACATGACATAAATTTGTATAAGAATTTAGTTCCAAAATAATGAGATCGGGACTTTGGTGTAGTAATATATTTTATGGAAAGATTGGTGTCATAGTTAAATATAATATGGATTCTAGGAGTGAAATATATTACGATATCGATAATCGAAAGAAGAAATATGATTGTATCTCAAAATTACTTATTGGGTAAAAAAAGTTAGTTAGGGTCTATCCATGTGATCAAGTCATTAAGTCTTTACCAGAACATTAATAATGGAAGTATTTTTTAACCGAGTACCCGTATAATAAGTTTTCCTGGGTTCGCCAAGAAATTCTGGTGAAAGTACATGGTAATTCAAGTATGGGTCAATATATATATATACACACCTCCTATATAAGTTGTACGACACTTACTTTACCGTGTCTTTTCACCATGAGAAAAGGAACGAATAAAAACTACTTCCATGAGTGCATAGTTTAAAAATACTTCTATTTTGACCAATCTAGTAACGATCAACTGAATTGATTATAGTGAACCTAAAAAGTTTTTTAACAAAATTAAGTGATTCCGAGATACACTTACGCTTCCTCTTTTCATTACAAACATATCACCATCGATGATGATTCTCAGAATCTATATCACAATTGTGGAAAACCCTTTTGTTTTCATCAAATTTATTTATATGCACAAAACTTTATCTTAACACATTGTTTTGGCATTGATCATTTCCTAATTATGTTTTCTAGAAAGTATTTGTACCTAAGTGTTATTTTTCTTCACTGTACCAATTTTGGCTTCCATGACCTTGTTTGACTTACTTTATTCTAAAGTTTTTTTTTAAAAAAGAATAATCAAAGGTATGTGTACTATTGAATCAAAGTTATTATCTGGACGTCGTATTTTTTTGTGCTTATTTAGAAATATTATTATTTACGCTACTTTATTAATGGTGTCGACCTGGGAATTTATTGATTTTTTGTTGAAAAGTTAAACTATATTTTCAACTATTATTAGACATACAAATGAACCGAGCCGAGTCAAGTTTTGTCTGAACCGAGACGAGGTTAGGTTTTTTAAGATGAGCTGAGCCGAGACGAGTTTACGAACATACCAGTTTTATTATTTTAAATTATTGAGACATTTATAATTTTAAAAATCCTATATTACTTTTTAAATTTTTTATGTCGAAATTTTATTAAGTTCAGATGTTTTTACTTAAATTTGGTTTTTGAAAATTATAAATTACCTTATGGTGTTTATGAAAATGTGAGTTGTAGACAAAGATCATGATAAAAATGTTGAATAGTTTCCTTGGGGAAAAACTAGGTATTTAATTTAGAAATATACTCTTTTTTTGAATTAATTAAATTATTAATAAATGGCGGTATTATGTCTATACATTTTCTCTAGATCTTCATCTCTGATCTGGAATAATGGAATCAGATTGATTAATATTCGTGAATTCTCTCATGGTATCAGAGCAAGTCGGTAATGATCTTGTTGTTACTGTTGAAATTTCTTCCATATCGATGTATAATCGACTCAAAACCCTAATTTATATCATTTAGCTCACATTTGACCATGGGAAATTCGCCTAATGACAATGATACTGTAAGAGCTAATATACCATTATTTGAGGGTCTTACGGAGTTGTTGAGTTTCTAGATTAGGTAATTGATGTTGATAATATTTCAATATCGATAATTTTATTAATGTCATGGGTCTTCCTAAAAATCTGCAGACTGTGACAACTCGGGTCAAATCCCGAGCATTTTTCAAAATCGGGTCCTGTACCGATTGCGAGTCCGAAATAATTAGAAGCTTTTTATCCTAATTACAACCAACTTGGATAAACAACAAGTCCACCAAAAGATCATGATTTATTGGTGCATATAGTAGTAGTACTTTCCCATATAAATTGAACAGAAGTCTCAAATCTTATTGATGTGGGATTGGGATGTTACAAGCTCCCCTGCCTAAACTTTTGACATTCTCATAGGGTTTAAATGAATAGCCCATGGGAACAAGATTATACATCTCTACCCATTATGAGATAATACCGATTGGCGTCGTGTCCCCACCTCAGAATCTCAATCCATTTTAGGATAATACCACCGGCCTTTATCTTCCCACCTTCGATAACTTAACGAATCAAGATTTAGAGAGTCGGCTCTTTTACCATATGTGACAACCTGGGTCAAATCTTGAGTATTTTTCAAAACTGGGTCCAATCATGATTCTGAGTCTGAAATAAGTCGAAGACTACTATCACAAATGCAGCCAATTTGGGTAAACAACAAGCCCACCACAGGATCCCAGAAGATCATAATTTGTTGTTGCACATAGTAATAATACTTTGCCTTATAAACTGAACAACAAATTTTAATCTTATTGCTGTGGGACTGGGATGTTACACTTGCTAAGATTTTTATAATATAACAATATTTAGTGATATTTTAAAATTATTCAACTTAATGTCACATAATAATATAAGTTATTGGCGAAAAGTTTTATTTACAAGAATCAAATAATTAAGCTGCATTTCTGAAAAACTATTAATGCTATTTTGTAGTTTTCAAATAAACTCTTTAGTCCAAATAAACTCTTTAGTCCTGGTTTATTGTTTGATGTAACTTTTGATGTTAGTGAAGGTAAAATACAGATTTAGCCAAAAATAAGGGTTTTTTAACTTTTGGAAATAATGATTATAAATATATCTAGTTCTAGATCGTGAATATGAACGAAAACATGATTTAGCCTAATTTAATTTAATACAGGGTTAATTAGAATTTCATAACCAATTCATTTCTCTTGATAATTTTATACAACAGGTCTAACATCTGCTATGTATTATTCATCAAATTAGCGGACAACAAAATTAACTTATGCTATGTGGATTTATACTTGGGTACCACCTTCAATCACATAGTTCAAGGCCGGGCTTGTATCAAAGAATGGTCCAAACAAGAAAAAGAGATATGCCGAACACTCTTCCTGTAGAATAATATCAAAAACAACACCAAGGAAAATACCAAACATTCAACGTCCAAGAAGGACAGTCTCAAGGCCAAGAATAAAATCTGCAGCAAGTTCAAGGGCAAATGTAAGAAAATAGTATTCATTTATGTTTTATATTCATTTTTTAATTTCTTAATTACCATATTATTTACGTGTTTTCACCTTAGGTTTAATAAGAAAATTTCATGACGTGGATACATAATTATGATAAATTACATTCATCACTTGGACACATGTCCATCATAATTTTAGCAGTACATAGAATACCATAAATACTATTTTTTTTGACAGGGTACCATAAATACTATGTATGCTTTATTTTCACACTATATATGTCATTCATGATATTTTGTTTATTTTATTTTCACAAATAATATAATGGAAACTAGGACTTTGTTTCTTCCACCAATAAAACATTATGTTCAATGTTTAGCTTATTTATTTTAGAACAAGAACTTCAAATAAATTCTCACTCCAAGAAAAAAGTGTCATAAATAACCGAAAAAATTGGTCGCAATTTGCCCTTGTACGTTGGAAATGAGTGCAAAACTGACACTCGAATGACCGATATAATCGGTCGTTTAAAACGGGGTTGGTTTTGACCCATTGGTTGGAAATAAAACGTAAACCGACTTGATCGACCAAACTTTTTAATTGTTTAAAATATTTGGATATCTTAACATGTGACCCCAAATACCGCGGTAGAAATCCACTTCACAACTATTTCCCACTATCTGACCTATATTTTGGTTGGAAAAGGTTGGTGAGAAATATAGAATTATTTATGACCAATTTGCGGTGGTTTATAGACACAAAAAAGCTATATATTATATTTGGTCGTGTATATAACAGTAGGCCGAAAATGAATAATCAAATCTATTGTGCAAAATCGACCATGTTGAAGCAGACGTTAGTGAATGACTTAGATTTTGGGCACTTATTGTGAAAATGGTGGCTAAAACTTAAATTTGGTCACTTTAAAGAAAAGTATGGTAAAATCGGTTCAATAATTTGATTATTTACAAAAAAATATATCAAAATCAAATTCTTTTAAATGCAAATAACAGAATCATAGAATTATTTTTCATTATCATCATTAAATAATAAGTGACGTACAATTAGTTAAAATTAAAATACATTATTAGAAAAAAATTAAAATGAATTACAATAGAACTAAATTAAACACGAAATAGTATAATTCTTTTATCGATAAAATCATCACCTTGTTCACAAGTGAGCCATCTTCTTCTTCACCATTATTGTTTTCAAAATTTTGTTTGAACAAAGTGATTTTTTCAGTTGCCCAAATTAACCCATCATTGACTAGTATATACAAACATACATATAATATTAAGATATTTGAATACAAATTCACATATGTAAAAATATAAAGTTAAATATCTTTACATGAAAAAACTAGACCCATATAATCAAACACCCACTCACGATGAAGTTGATTACACCAAAAATTGGTTATTATAATGATATGATAGATCGATTAGAAGATATACAAATAAAGGAAATTAGAAAGAAAACATATTAACATGTCAATTTGGATTAAATCCAACTGAATGATTCAAAAAATCAGTTGATTATATAACTACCGGTTAAATAAAATTTTCACGAAAATTCAAATTTTACAGGATAAACTAAAATAACTATTTCTGGTCAGTTACAATCATTATGCGATTTATTTTGTAATAACGGCTAATTTAATTTTTCAGCCAAAAAAATTCATGAAAATTCAAAATTTTCAGGCTAAACTAAAACTAACAAAATTGGGTTGCTTTTCGTCATTAAGTGGTTGGTTTTGTAATGATGGATTATTCAAATTTTTAAGAAAATTTAAATTCTCCCCTAAAAATTTGATGAAAGATAAAACTTTTTTTGCAGCTAAACTAAAATGTTTGAATGCACATGGTTATAGTCTCCTAAACTCATACTCTAACACAAAATATAATCGATATTTTTAAATTTTTGTTTACTTTTTTATAATCATCTTTCCATTTAATATGTGACCTTTCGTAACAAAAATAATTTTTTCATAATAATATTTTATTTTTTTCATAATATTTTTTAGAAGGTTTTATCACAATTTAGTGAAATATTAACTTATTATAAAATAAAATTTCTTTTTATATATTTTTTACATTACTTTAATATATTTGAGAGGACTTATTGTATTTTATAATATTTTTTATGTTTTATATAATTAAACAAAAAATTGAAAAAAATAATATCCACTCTCTTATTTATAGACCACTTTGGTCACTTAGATCAGTGGCTTTTGAAATCATAAATAACCAATTAGAGCCTAGCTGTTGATTTTGGGTAGTTGCTTTTGAAATATGGGTTGATTCTCATCTAATCATTTTAATTGGTTGGTTTTAGAGAAGAACGTTCTAAAATTCAAAATAAATCTTATTTCCAACTGATGGAAAAATGATTAAATATTAGAAAAATATAGTCCTTTAGGCCATACAGTCAATTTTGCTTTGAATGTTTTTTTCTAGAATATTAATGGTAAAAATTGGTGTAAAATACACTATATCCCACGGCCACCAAGGATTTTTTTTCAAAATTTCCTTTCTAGAATGTATGTTTTGAAATTACTCAACCAAGGAGATAATAAACATAGGTACTATAACTTATTTATGTTAGAAGCCAAACAAAATAAATCTGTATTAAAACATACTTCTTTTGTTATTTTTGGGCTCCAACCTGACATCTGTTGGGAAATTAATCTAAACTTGTTTTATTGTGTTAAAGTTTTATTTTATTTGTTTTAGATCAGTTTGTACATGTATGACTAGGTCATGCATTTACTAGAGAATAAGTATCTCAATAATAAACACAAGTACCGGATAAAAACCAGGAGTAGTTGCTATTTTATAGGTTTAGTTGTTTGATTTATATTTACTTGTAATCATTCATTTTATCATTAGTGGAATACATTATTCAATATATACACCATGAGTTTTTGTCACAGGAAGTTGTGTCACTGATATACTTATATATATAGACACATAAACAAGTCTCATGCAATTCTCACATCCCGTATGGCTTTCAAACTGAGCCCGTATGGCTAATAAACTGAGCCCGTATGGCTATTAAATTGTTGAGCCCGTATGGCTAATAAACTGAGCCGTATGGCTAATAAACTGAGCCCGCATTGCTAATGTTTTCCTTCTAACACTCTTCCTGCAGATATACTTATATATATAGACACATAAACAAGTCTCATGCAATCCTCCCAGCCCGTATGGCTTTCAAACTGAGCCCGTATGGCCAATAAAATGAGCCCATATGGCTAATAAATTGTTGAGCCCATATGGCTAATAAACTAAGTCGTATGGCTAATAAACTGAGCCCGTATGGCTAATGTTTTCCCGTCTAACACTCTTCCTGCTCGTCGGCCCTTCAACTTATTTGCCCTTCTGGCACGTTCACCTCCAAGAAGTGTTCCATCTCGTTCTGCATGACATCATGCCAATGTATCACATTTTCTGCTTTCTGCAGGCTTCTCCGGCACCGTCTCATCTTTCTCGGCAGCCACATACCACACATGCATCCCATACTACACATGCAGCTTTGCAACCATCCTTGTGCAACGCCTACCTCAAGCAAAAGACAAAGCATCATATCGGGTATGGCTATTTCTTTTCCACATTTAACACCCGCAGGTCACCATTAAGAACCCTAAGCTCGGATACCAAATGTTTATGTGTCTATATATATAAGTATATCAGTGACAAAAACTTATGGTGTATATATTAAATAATATATTTTACTAATGATAAAATGAATGATTACAAGTAAATATAAAGCAGCTAGTGTGCAACGTGCATAAAAAACTGCCGGTTTTCTACAACATCTCACTTTTTCTATCAATAGTGTGGCGCCACATGCACCTACCATGCATTTCCAACTAAGGGTTTTTAACCAATTTTAGTTTCCTTTTAATCTGATGTGTACTACCATATGACTGTTTTGACATAATATGGGATCTACAAAAATCATATCCAACTGAAATCTGTGGATTATGATAGTACTTCCAACCCATGCTTCCATTGGTTTATGTCTATAGGGAAAAAAATGACCAACGGTGGGTTTTTACTTGGTTGGTTATGATCATAATTCTGATCATCCATATTGGTTGGTTATACTTAATTAGAAATGAGGATCAAAATCAATGGAAGTGACAGTCATATTTGTGATGGTAGCCTATGGACCCTATTTCATGTAGTGTCTTCCCATAAACCTCTCCATGGCTAAATATATACACGGAGATTTAAGGGGTACGGTGTAAAAGAAATCACCTGATACTCACTTACTTAGTATAAGCTCTAAATGGAAGAAAAAAACCGGAAGTTCTTATATTAAACTGAAAGCATAAAAGGGATTTAAAAATAATAGAAAAGAGTAGTTACTACAAATCAGGAACCACTACACTACCGGACTCCTACATAACCTGTGCTACTGTTTATTTAGCTCTTAAACTCACGATGTACCAGAAGACTAGGTCCCTGGATACACATGACAACAACTATACTTGAGAAACTAATAATCAAAAAAAATAAATAGGTAAAAATGTTTAGATTAAATCCAACACATTCCCCCCTAATCAAAACATGCTTCCAGCTCACCCTGTTAAACTGTAAACAAGTCCACGACCCCAATAACCTTTCTCATTTCTTCAAACTTTACTCTTCCTAATGCTTTAGTTAAAATATCTTCCCGCTGCTCCTGTGTAGTCACGTACTCGACTACTAACTTTCCCCGTTCGATGCACTCACAAATGAAGTGGAAACAAACATCGATATGCTTGCTTCGACCATGGTTGATAGGGTTTTTCATTAACTCAATGGCTGACTTATTATCCATATGAAGGACCACAGGTCCAACTCACTTTCCACTAATTTCTTCGAGTAAACCTTGAAGCCATATACTCTGGCATGCTGCTATAGTTGCTGCCATATATTCTGCCTCGCACGATGATAGTGCCACTACGCTTTGCTTCTGTAATGCCCAGGAGATTAAATTTTTATTCAGGTAAAAGCATATCCCACCAGTGCTTCGTCTGTCACCAACATCCCCTGCAAGATCACTATCTGTAAACCCAGATAACATCTCCTCTTTCTTTTCCTTCATGTACACTAACCCATAGTCCACAGTGCCTCTCACATATCTCAAAATTTGTTTTAGTGCCTGTTGGTGCTTCGTCGTGGGTTTCTCCACAAACCGACTTACAACCCCCACGGCAAAAGAAATGTCTGGACGTGTATGAGTTAGGTATCGAAGGCTCCCGACAATACGTCTATACTCAGTGGCATCAACTGTTTGACCTCCTTCATCCTTATCGAGCTGTAGATTATGTTCCATAGGAAATTTGGATGAATTAAAATTCATCATTCCAGCTTTTTCTAGTAGTTTCTTTGCAAAAGCGGCTTGTTTTAGTGTTGTAAATAAACCTCCTTGATTTACCTCTATACCCAAGTAATATGACAAGAGACCCAAGTTGCTCATTTCAAAACGCTTATTCATCTGCAATTTAAATTCCTCCGCCTGCATTATATTCGAGCCAGTTACGAGTAAATCATCGACATAGACTCCCACAACTACAATGTCCTTTCCAGTGATTTTTGTGTATACTGCCTGTTTGTGTAGACACCTAGTAAACCCCAACTCCTTCATATACTTATCTAGCTTCGCATTCCATGCTCTAGGAGCCTGTCGCAATCCGTATAAGGCCTTTGAGAGCTTATAAACTTTACTTTCTTGTCCTACCTTTACAAATCCTTCTGGTTGAGTAACATACACATCTTCATTGAGCTCACCATTCAAGAATGCAGCTTTAACGTCTAGATGGTGAACCTCCCAACCTTCTTTAGCCGAGAGAGCCAATAGTAACCGTACTGTGTCCAAGCGAGCTACTGGGGCAATTACTTCATCATAGTCTATTCCTTTTCTTTGCATGTATCCCTTCGCTACGAGACGTGCTTTATGTTTCACCACATTTCCTCCAAGGTCCTTCTTCTCTTTATAGAATCATTTCAAACCTATCGGTTTGTGTCCAGGTGGCAGATCTGTCAACATCCAGGTTTTCTTTTCCTCAATGGTATCAAATTCTACTTGTATTGCATCTTGCCACTCATTTTCCTTGACTGCTTCACCAAATGATGTTGGCCCCTTAATTTTCAAAAGCATGAAATCTTCAATCATATCTATGACTTCTGTTTCATTGTAAATATCTTCAAGTGACCTGAACCTCCTTGGTTCACTGGTTTGTGTAGAGGACATGACACTAGTTCCTTCTGGTGTAGCAGCTGTTGTGGGTGTCTTTGAAAATACAGAAGACGACTGTGTAGATGGTGTTTCCAATGAAATTGGTGACACAGAGGGCGACTGCGTAGGTGGTGTCGGTAACGAAGTTGGTGACTCAGTTTTTGCATCCTCTGCTTCAATCACATTCTCCTGTTCTCCCATTTCAATGTACTGCCCAGGAAACGAAACCTCATTTCCCATATTTTGATCCCACACCAAGGTGTCACCTTCTTGTACCACAACATCCCTGCTAACATGTAAGTTTCCAGTCTTGGGATCGTATAGTCTGCTACCTTTTCTTCCAGGTTCCTTCCCAAGATATATCACCATCTTTCCCCTATCATCCAATTTCTTGACGAACTGATGGAACCTTCATAAATGCAACACTCCCAAACTTCTTAACATGAGACAAATATGGTTTTTTCCATACCATGCTTCGAATGGGGTGCTTCCGCTTCAGACGCGGGTTGTCAATCGATTAAGGATATAAATTGAATGCTTCACTGCTTCACCCCACAAAAATGCAGGAAGTTTAGCTCCCTTCAGAAAACTTCTTGTCATTGCTGCAACCGTATGATTTCTACGCTCCACCACACCATTTTGTTGTGGGGTGTATGGAGCCATATAGTGTCTTGGAATCCCAGCGCTTTCACAAAACATTGTAAATTCTTTCGAGCAAAATTCACCACCCCGATCAGTTCTCAAAATTCTTATTCTTTTCTCAATACCATCCTCAACCAACACCTTAAATTTCTTAAACTTCTCAAAAGTATTACTCTTTTATTTCAACATATATGCCCACATTTTTTTACTATAATCATCAACAAATAACAGGAAATAGCGGTTACCTCCCGGAGTCACAGGCGAGATAGGTCCATAAATTTCCGCGTGCACCAGCTCGAGTGGCTTCCTTGACTCAAGAGTGGATTGAGATGGAAATGGCTTCCTTCGTATTTCTTGAGTGGTTGTACTAGTTTTGGCAATCTGTATGCCATTCCTTCTCTTGACTTGAGTTCCAAGGCCTGGAAATTGACATGCCCGAGTCTACTGTGCCACACCCAAGCATCCTCTTCAGCCGATTTTATACAGCCGATTTTATACAGCCGATTTTCAGCCCGTTTCACTTTCATCAATAGCTTGCCACTGTCTTCGTATACCCACATGTACTCGCCATCCAATATGACTCTGTTCCCTGCTTCAGATAGTTGTCCCAAACTTATGATATTATTACATAAGTTAGGGATGTAATACACATCTGTCAGGATTCTTTCTTCGCCGTTTTTGCATCAAAATCCAATTTTCCCTTTCCCCATTATATTTACTGTGGACCCATCACCGAAACGTACCTTTCCTGTCACTCGTTCATCAAGATCTTTGAACTTTCCCCGTGCTCCAGTCATATGATTGCTGGCGCCATTATCCAAGTACCAAACCTGTGATTCTCTTCGTTTCTCTTTACTCATATGCAATTTTGGCACTACTGACTCCTCCTTCAATAGCATGGATACGATCTCCGTTTATCCAACTTCAGCTATTAACAAAGCTAGCTCGTCCTCTTGAATGAGAGTGAGGTTTGCCTCCTTCTGTACTTCTCGATCTCTGCGGGGTTTGCGACATTCCGACGTGAAATGCCCATATGCTTGACAGTTAAAACAACGTATTTTGCTACTCTCACCTCTCACTCTCATGCTGTTGTTTTGTTCTCTCTCTTTACTGGTTCTCCTCAACCATTCATCTCGGGTTAACAGTAGATGACCTTCACTGTTTTCTTTCTTCCTCCACTCTTCCTCTATGAAGAGGAGTTGTCCTTGGCTTGTCTCTGTTACGCCCTTCACCCGTTCCTCATGGGCCTTGAGAGAACCAACAACTTCCTCTACCGACATCTCCTCCAGGTTGCCAAATTGTTCGATAGCGGACGCAATTTGCAGGAACCTAGTGGGAACAGCTCCGAGTATCTTCTTAACAACGTAAACTTCCTCTATTTTCTCTCCCAAAGCCCTGATATTAGTGACCAGATTATTGAGTTTCAGATAAAAATCGTCAAACTGATCGGTGTCCTTCATGCTCAATATTTCGAATTCACATTTGAGAGTCTGTGCATTTGCCATTCGCACCTTGTCTACCCCTAGTGACATTGTTTTGACTGCATCCCAAGCTTGCTTGGACGTCTTCCTTTCTAATAACGATAGCAACACATCTTCAGGGATACCTTGGTATATTACAGCCAATGCCCGTTTATCAATTTTATCCTCCACCGTGCCCTTAGGATCCTTGGGTTCTATGGCTTCCCACACCCCATGAGCTTACATAAAAACTTTCATTTTCATTGCCTATGTAGTGTAATTTGTTTTCGTTAGCATTGGGTAATTGAGGCCAAATGATCTTTCTTTGGGTTTACTAGTAGTCTCTATCTGCTCTGAATTTTCCCTAAGCTCTGATACTAAGTGTAAAAGAAATCACCTGATACTCACTTACTTTGTATAAGCTCTGAATGGAAGAAAATAAAACAGAAGTTCTTATTTTAAACTGGAAGAATACAAGGGATTTAAAAACAAAAGAAAAGAGTAGTTAGTACAAATCAGGAACCACTACACTACCAGACTCCAACATAACCTCTGCTACTGTTTATTTAGCTCCTAAACTCACGATGTACCAGAAGACTGGTCCCTGGATACACATGACAACAGCTATACTTGAGAAACTAATAATCAAAAAAATAAATAGGTAAATATGTTTAGATTAAATCCAACATACGGGGTCCTTGGCCCCCTGAGATGGGAAGAAATACCAGGTAGTATAAAATTTAATAGTCATTGTTTCTTTAGCACACTTGTCATGTGGGTTATGTGTTTGGTAGCAGACAACAGTTCGATCCAGGCTTGCCAAGAGGCCAGTGTTGCAAGCTTATTGATATTTCTCACTTTGTGAATGCGTGCTTTCATGAATACTTAATAATACATGTCATAATTTTGTTTTTTATTAAAACTCTTCACATTGGATGTTCAAGTTTTTTTAAGGTATGTTGTTTTATATATGTTATTGGTGAATATATAGTTTTAACTTTTAAGCATATCAAAGAGAATTTGTGTACTAATACATGTATGATGGTGTTGCATTATAGTTGTTCACAAATACCGGTAGTGTTGGCTATTAAATATATATCTTGGTGGAATGATAAACGTTCAGATAAATTTTAATTTTATCCACTTGCAAGTTCAGGCTATTAAACTACTATAAGATAACATCTTGTTCAAGAGATGGACAATATATGTTATTGCATACCAGAGTTAAATTCTCTCTAACCTCTAAGCAAATTGGACCCCTTAAAATTATTTTCTGCCTCCGTCACGTGTATACATATGTTGACTAGATAATGATAGACATATATGGGTTTTTTTAATATGATTTCATTATTTCCACCAATATATATTGTTGAATACAAAAATTAAGCAGTGAAATTTTATTATATATATCTTTAAATTAAATTACATGGAATCATTTAATGATATTAATTGCTAAACTGTACTAATATTAGAAATTTTGTTTCTGTGTCAGGTTCAAAATTCATATGATCCGACTTTGGATGTGCTTAATATACCCCCTGTGCAACCATTTCTAATTGCTCCACTTTTTCAGATCCAATGGCTGAAAAAATACATACATAAATAATGTATATAAATAGCAGGGACGTTTCCCTTTTTGTAGTACGAGTATTAATACAAGAAGGGATAGGCTAAGGATTTACATTTTCCAGAGTTTGGTGATTTACAAGTTCTGTTGTTGATTGTCAAATGGTATGAAATTTCATATGCATTTAATTTGGTAAATAAGAAATTAAAAATGATTTATTTATTGATGTGGCTACTCATGATAACTTATTGTTTTAAGGCTACATTGGTCACTTTTTGTTGAATATAAATAGTAAAATACACTATATCTAACAAAGAAAAATGAAGAATTTTTTTTCAAAATTTTTTCTCTAAAATTTTTGTTTCGTAAATACTCAATCAAGAAGATAATAAACATGGATACTATAACTTATGTCTGTCTCACAAGCAAAACCAATCGAATTTATATCAATACACACACGTAACATGTAACTTTATCCACCAATAGTGTTTATTATTGTAACACAATAGTGTGTATGAGTGCATTAAATGCACCTACCATGCATTTACAACAATCCCATTCGAAACAAGTTCAGTTGTTTATATATGGTAATATATATATTTATTACCAATTTCAGTCGCCTTTTAATCACATGACCGTTGCGCCATAAGGCGGGACCTGCAAAAAAACATAACCAACCAAAATAGGTCGATTATGATAGTATTTAGAGCCAATGCTTGCGTGGGATAGTACTTGATTGGTTATGATCATAATTGTGAGCAACCATATTGGTTCGTTATGCTCCATTGAAAATGAGGATCAAACCAATGGACATGTGACAGTCATATGGTTATAAGTTAATTACTTCCACCAATATATAATGTCCAATATAAAATTCATATATATGTAGGGATCATATCTATTATTGTATTCTTTTGTGCATATCATAGTATTGATCATTTAGTGACTCCTCAAATCTAGATCCTGAATTTGGAGGGCATTGCAATAGTCGGTTGTAGGGAAGTGTAAGGCCACGTGTCGAGGAGCCCCATTACCATGTAGCACTACCATGTCGGGTCATGGGACAATGATATGTCAGATGGGCCCCGTCACATGTCATGCACGCGTGAGGTAGTCCAGGTTAGTCGGCGAAAAATTTGGAAAAAATGTAAATAACTCTAAGGATAATCCAATCGGACGTTATTTTTGAATACAACTATACCAACTGAAATTCCTGTCGGTAAATGCCATATTTCTTGTAGTTGTTAGAACTACAGAGTAACTATATATATTACTATGTGTTTAGTTTGAAAAACAAAGAAAACAAGATGCACGTTAAACAGCTTAAGTTTTATTCTGCAGAACAAGTACAAGATAAATACTACACCAAAAATAGTAGTTGCTAGAAAATAGGACCTGTAGAAACTAACTTTCCTGATACAAACCAAATACTAGACTTATTCTCCTATAACTCCTGAAAATACTCCATAGCTACAAAGACCACATCTAAGAAGTTGATCACGACTAACTAATGAATTCAGACGTAATTAAATAACAAAGATAAACAAACAAGTTTAGAATAAACTCCAACAAACTCTCCCTTAGTCTAAACTTGTTTCTGAACTTCCTTGACTCCCAAAAGCTGGCGCATCCTTTCATACTTGACTGTAGTTAAAGCTTTTGTCAAAACATATGCGCGCTGCATATCAGTCCTGATATGTTTAACAACAATCTCTTCCTTCTCCATACATTCACGAATAAAATGGTACCTAATATCTATATGTTTGTTGCGACCATGGAACACCAGATTCTTGGCAAAATCGATAGCTAATTTGTTATCGATAAAAATAACCACTAGACCTGCTTCATCACCAGTTACTTGAGATAACAGTTTCCGTAACCAAACTGCCTGACATGCAGCCGCCGTAGCCGCCATGAATTCTGCTTCACAGAAGGAAAGTGCAACGCACCTCTGTTTTTGTGAGACCCAAGTCACAAGACTTTCATTCAAATAAAACACTATTGCACTGGTGCTTTTCATGTCCTTTATATGCCCTGCCAAGTCACTATCTGAATACCCCATTAAAACATTATTTCCACTGGTTTACGTGTATATCAGACCATATCCCAGAGTACCCTTCACATATCGAAGTATACGTTTCGTCGCATTCTGATACATCAGGGTAGGGTTCTCCATAAACCGGCTTACAATTGCCACCGAATAAGCAATATCCGGCCTTGTGTGTACCAAATAACGAAGTCCCCCAATCATGCTCTTAAACTGTGTGCAATCGACAGCAACTCCACCTTCATCCTTAGTGATGTATTTTTTAGGATCCATAGGATATTTTGTCGAGTTACAATCAGCCATTCCTGCTTTCTCCAAAAATTTTCTTGCATATCCCGATTGTTTCAACTTCATGTAGCCTTCCCCCTGGTTTACCTCAATACCCAAATAATAGGATAACTTACCCAGGTATGTCATATCAAACTTACCACTCATCTGTTTCTTAAAATCTTTTATCATCTCCGAATTAGAACCTGTAACCAAGATGTCATCTACGTAAACAGTTATAATGAAAACTTCTCCTCCCACTCGTCTTGTATACACCACGTGTTTATACGGGCACCGTGTGAAACAAAGCTCTTCCAAATACTGATTTAGTGTCGCATACTAAGCACGGGGTGCTTGTTTCAAACCATACAAAGTTTTCAACAATCTATAAACCAAATGCTCATTGCCTCTTTTGACAAAGCCCTCAGGTTGATTTACATAAATTTCCTCTTGAACCTCCCTATTCAGAAAAGTTATTTTAACATCGAGGTGATGCACCTCCCAACTTTATTTCGCAGCAAGAGCAACAAGTAAGAGTACTGTTTCTATGCATGTGAATGGATCAAAAATCTCCTCGAAGTCGATACCCCTCTTCCGAACATACCCTTTCGGTACTATTCTCGCTTTATACTTTTATATCTCACCATTCGCATCACGTTTCAACTTATAAACCCACTTCAAATCTATGGATTTCCTTTCCGATAGTAACTCTGTCAATTTCCAAGTGTTGTTTTTTTCCACAGATTCGATCTCTTGACTCATAGCCTTTCTCCAATTAACATCCTTTGCTGCTTGACTATAATGCGTAGGTTCATCTATACCCATCAAGTAAAATTCTTCATCCTCCAATTCGATTACTTTTGTGTTGGCATAAATATCTGCAAGGCTTCTCATGTTTCTCGGCTCACTGTCGCTCCCAGACTCCAGATTATCTAATATTGAACCCAAGTCACGAACACGATCAGAATCTGTATCGTCACTTCCATCACTCGACTGTTGTGGTGTGATCAATTATCCTTCGTCTATATCTTCATTTGTCTGTGCTATGCCATTTATAATTACTATAAATGAAACAACCTTGTCATCCTCAAGATGTTTTTCTGCATTCCAAGTCCACATTTTCTTCTCCTCGAAAAGTACATCCATACTAACTCACACTTTCTTCATTTTAAGATCATATAGTCGAAATGCCTTTGTACCAGGCTTCTTGCAAAGATACACCACTTCTTTACTCCTATCGTCCAGTTTTTTTAAATTTGTACCTGCCACTCTCATATGAGCATCACACCCAAACACCCTTATGTGCTCAACATGAGGCTTCACTCAGCATCACGCTTCATAAGGTGTGATCCCTGTAACAGCCCGGGTTAGTAACCTGTTCAGTATGTATATTGAATGCCTGATCGCCTCTCCCCAGAAGTAATTTGGCATTTTAGCTTCCTTAAAGAAGCTTCTAGCCATCTCAATCATAGTCCGGTTACGCCTTTCAATGACCCCGTTTTGTTGGGGTGAGTATGGAGCCATAAAATATCGAACAATACCAGTTGCCTCACAATACGCCACAAAATCCTTAGACATTAATTAACCTCCTCTATTCGTCCTAAAAATTCATATCTTTCTTTCTCGAGTCTCAACTAGTGCACGAAATTTTTTAAATGCCTTGAATACGTTATCCTTGCTCTTTAGTAAGTATGCCCACATAACTCGACTCCAATCATCAACTAGTAAAAATACATACATGTTCCCTCCTGGTGTGCTTGGCGAAATCGGGCCATAAAGATCGCCATGGACAAGTTTCGGGGCTTCTTTCGAGCTGAACATTGACTATGACGGGAACGACTTCCTCGTTTGTTTCGAGACCAAGTATCCTGTACACATCTCCTTAGGATGTTCAATGTTGGGTAGACCATATACCATTTTCAAAGTTGACATTTGCTTCATGGCCTTGAAATTTATGTGGCTAAAACGAGAACGCCACAACCAACTCTCTTCCTCAATTTTTGACAGTAATCTTTTAGCATCATTGTTCTCTATAATTATTTTATACAGTCTATTTTTATAACATTTCACCTTCATAATTAATTCCTCTTCTGAATCTCGGAACCACAGGAAGTCACCTCTAAGAATCACATTATTCCCTTAATAAGGCGTTCCTCCCCGTTCTTGCATTTTATAGCTATTGACCCTCTCCCCTTGATGAGAACAACTGACCCGTCTCCAAAATTCATACGCCCTGTCACATTCTCATCAAAGACGCTGAATTTTGATCGCTGGCCTGTCATGTGATTGCTTGTACCGTTGTCGAGGTACCACATGTTTGACACTACTTCTGCCTTTCCTTCCTTCAATTTTGGTGTCACACTCTCTTCGTTTATCAGCATCACAACATCTTATTTATCTTTAACAGCCTCTGTGAATAGTAAGGCTGGTTCATTGTCTGGTATTTGTGCAATATTAGCTTACTCTCTGTTCTCACTTTCACGTTTTAGCTTTCGACAGTCCGCAACAAAATGCGCGTAGGCACTACAATTAAAGCATCTCACTTTACTTTTATCTCGTACTCCCCGTGGACTCTCCCTACCTCGATACCTTGACCCATATTGGGTCTCATGTCCTCCCTTGTTTGAGCATTTCAACCATTCATCCCATGTCAGCAACAATTTCTTGTCTTCTTTCCCTCTTTTGTTCCACTCTTCTTCTGTTAGAAGCAGCTGTCCACAATCGCTTTCAACTTGACCATGAAGCCTCTCCTCATGAGCTTTTAACGAACCAATGGTTTCTTCAATCGACATCTCCTCGATGTTACCAAATTATTCGATGGTAGAAGCTCTCTGGAGGAATTTTGTTGGTACAACTCTCAGGAGTTTTTTAACCACATATGATTCTGCTACTTATTCAGCAAGGGCCTGTATCTTAGTTATAAGCCCACTCATCTTTAAGTAGAAATCATCCAGAGTGTCTGTATCCTTCATAATTATGGGTTCAAACCCTGCTTTCAGAGTTTGTACCTTTGCTACTTTCACACATTCTGCACCCTGACACACGGTTTTCACAGCCTCTCATGCGTCTTTTACAGTCTTCTTTTCGGCGAGGGATAGCAGATTGTCTTCCGGGATGCCCCGGTATATTGCTGCTAGGGCTATCGTATCTGTTCTATCATCGGTTGTCGTATTTGGATCAATCAGTTCTATAGCTACCCAAACACCATGAGCTTGCATATAAATCTTCATTTTCATGGCCCAAGCCATGTAATTTTCTCGTGATAGCATGGGATAACTCAAGCTTACAGTTCCATCTTTCAATTTTCCCGTTTCTACGGCCGTCATTCTTGTTGTTCCTGTGTTTCAGTATATGATATATGTATGATTCAAATATTGTAGAATATGGAACAGTGCTAGAACTTTGTTATCTTACTTTTTTTTACCTTAAAATGATAATACATGCTTCTCCATTTATAGTAGGGGAATTCAAACCATCATACATGAATCTAAATATATCCTTTGAGTTTCATGGTTCACATTTAATGTGACTTTACGTATTTCAGAAATCAGAATTTAGTTTATTTAACAAATTCCCCTCTTAAACTAACTCCTTTCGATCCTTCATGCCCATCAACCTTTTGAAATTATCAAATAGAGTTTTTGACAATGGTTTGGTCAACACATCTGATATCTGATCTTTGCTTGCAACATGACATAAATGCACACTTTTTCCTTTTACGTGCTCCCGAATGAAATGAAATCTGACATCGATGTGTTTGCTCCTTTCGTGATGAACTGGATTCTTTGCTAGCTCAATCGCAGACTTGTTATCAATTCTGATCTCAGTTGACAGAGGTTGTGGGATCTTTAGCTCATGAACTAACCTCCTTAACCATATGGCATGAAAAACACAGTAAGAGGCTACTACATACTCTGCCTCACATGTAGATAATGTAACTATAGGCTGGTTCTTGGAGTACCATGTGAATGCAGTTTCTCCCATAAAAAACATATATCCATACGTACTCTTCCGATCATCCACGTCTCCACACCAATCACTGTCATAATATCCCAGCAACTTGTAATCTTGTGTACTAGAATAAAATAATCCCATGGATTTTGTTCCTTGAAAATATCACAGAATTCTTTTATTTGCTTTCCAGTGTGTCTGTTTTGGGTCTTCCATAAATCTGCTCATAATTCCAACACTGTACCGTAAATCAGGTCTTGTGCATGTGAGATACCTCAAGCTCCCAACTAGACTTTGGTACAAGTTTGCATCCACTGACGCTCCTTCATCAAATTTTGAGAGTTTTGTACCCAATTACATGGGTGTTACAGCTAGATTGTAGTGTTTCATGTGAAATTTCTTTAGAACACTGTTAGCATATGATTCTTGTGATATAAAAATTCCAGACTCATCCTGCTTCACATCAATTCCAAGAAAAAATCTCATCAAACCCAAGTCTGTCATCTCAAACTCTTTGGTCATCTCCTTTTTAAATTCCTTAACCAGGTCTTCATTGTTACCAATAAAAATAAGATCATCAACATAGAGTGCAACAATTAATAAATTATCTTGCCTTACTTTGACATACACTGCAGGTTCAAATGGACATTGGATAAATCCATTCTTCTTGAAATAAGCATCAATATGGGTGTTCCATGCGCGTGGCGCCTGTTTTAAACCATATAACGCCTTGTATAGTTTTAACACCATTCTTTCTTGCCCTACCCTTACATAACCGGGTGGCTGGTTCACGTACACTTCCTCTTCTATTTTTCCATTCAAAAAAGCTGATTTTACGTCCATCTGGTAGATAGGCCATTTACATTGAGCTGCTTGAGAGATTAGAAGCCGTATTGTCTCCATTCTTGTAACGGGGGCAAAAACCTCATCATAATCTATTCCAGCCTTTTGTCGGTACCCCTTTGCGACTAACTGCGCCTTGTATATCTCTATTTCTCATTGGGCATTCATTTTCTTCTTATAGACCCATTTAACATCTATGGGCTTACAACCTTTTGGAGGTTCCACTAGTTCCCAGGTTTTGTTCTTTTCAATAGCCCTGATTTCCTCATCCATTGCAGCCTGCCACCTTTTTATGTTACTGCTTCTTCAAAAATTATGTTTGTCTGTGTCAGCTACCAAACACACCAGATGCACTTCATCTGTTGTTTGATATATTTCTTGCAAATTCCTCATTCTAGGATTCTGGGGCTCCTCCTCAGCATCTTTTGGTACATCATGGCTTGGTGATTTTTCTGATATTGGAAAAACATTTTCCTGAGCTTCCTTCTCTAGTGTTAAATTCCAGTTCCATGCATCATCTTCTTGTATGTACACATCTCGACTTATATCCACCTTCATTCGAACTGGATCAAGTAATCTGTAAGCTTTTGATTTTTCATCATATCCAATAAAAATATACCTCCTGCTTTTGTCGTCCAACTTTGTTCTCTTCTGGTCTGGGACATGTGTGTACGCCAGGCTCCCAAAAATCATTAGGTGTGATACAGTGGGCTTGGTAGCACTCCACAGTTCTTGAGGTGTTTTAATTCCCAAATTTGAATGTGGACATCGATTCTGGATGTATACAGCACACTGGACTGCTTCTGCCCAGAGTTCTTTTGGCAATTCCTTACTCTTTAACATTGATTGTACCATGTCCAGAATAGTCCGATTTTTACGTTCAACAATGCCATTCTGTTGTGGTGAATATGGAGCTGTTAAAAAATGTCTTATTCCCTGTTCTTCACAGTATTCTGCAAAAACTTTTGAAGTATATTCTCCGCCTCTATCTGAACATAAAGCCATGATATGCATTTCTTCCTTCTTTTCTACCGAGGCTTTAAATTTCTTGAATACTTGTAATGCCTCAGATTTTTCTTTTAAGAAATAAACCTTTGTTCTTCGTTAATAATCATCTATAAAAGTAAGAAAATACCTCTTGGAACCATATGACTTGGGTGTGATTGGACCACATATATCCGTATGTACCAACTCTAGAGGCTTTGTAGCACGATAAATTGCCTTCTTTTGAAATGAATTTCTTGTTTGTTTTCCCACCACACATTCTTCACAAAAATCTTCTGTGAAAACCATACTTGGTATTCCATGAACCATTCTTTTATTTGCCAACTCCTTCAAACCGCCATAGTGTAAGTGTCCAAATCTCCTGTGCCATAAAGTCGCTTTGTTCTCTGACCTTGCTTGTAGACAAGTCTCCTGTATATTCTTCAAATTCAACTTGAACATCTGATTTTGGGACATTTCAATTTTAGCAATTGTCTTGCCAAATTTATCCTTTAAAAATATTGCTTTATTTTCCATAAAAACAGAGTATCCTTTCTCAAGTAATTGACCAAGGCTTAGGATATTATTCTTCATATCAGGAACGTAATACACATCTTCAATGCTTCCTGGTTTGCCATCCTTTCTAGTAAAATATATTTTGCCCTTTCCTTTCACTTCTATTATTGATGAGTCTCCAAATGATACAACTCCAGAGTTTATTTCTTCTAAATCACTGAAAAGATGTTTGAGGCCAGACATATGGCTGATGGCCCCACTATCAAGATACCACATAATGTTATCTTCAAGAGCCATACCTTGGCATGCCATTAGTAGAATACCTTTGTCTTGTTGCTCCCCCGTCTCAGCAAAATTTGCATTTTCCTCAACCTTCTTGTTAAACCAGCAATCTTTGGCAAAGTGTCCAAGTTTTCCATAATTATAACATTCAACAGGTCTATTACCTCTTCCAGGATTTGTTCTTCCAATTCTGCCACGACCACGTCCTCGGCCACGCCAATTTTGTTGATTATTTGTTTGTATGTTTTCTTCATATCTGCTGCTTCCAGAGACACGTCCTCTGCCTCGAGTAAAATTTTGATTTGAACATCCACGTCCTCTTCCTGTTCCTTTGGTGTATTGTGTGTACAACGCCTTGTCCTTGTCTTCGATTGTGACACTACTCTTCAGTGCTTGTGATTTTGCCTCTCCTGTATTTAACAACCTCTCTGAATATGCTTGCAAAGATCCCATAAGTTGATTTACAGTCATAGTTTATGTATTATTTAATTCTTTAATAGAGATGCCAACAAGTTGTAGTTTTGTATTCAACGACCTCAATATTTTTCATTTACACCGGCATCTTCAAGATTTTCTCCATAATTTTTCATTTGATTTACAACAGAAGAAACCTTTGTAAAATAGTCTGGAACTGACTCTGATTCTTTCATGCGTAATGCTTCAAATTCTCCCCGTAGGGTTTGTAAACGTACCTTTTTTATTTTATCAATTCCTTTAAAATTATTCTGGAGAATCTCCCAGGCTTCCTTTGTTTTTCCCGCACTTGCAACCTTTTCAAACATAGCTTCATCCAAACCCATATGTATAATTGATAAAGCCTGTTGATCTTGTTTTCTTGATTTTGGTAGATTATTTTTCTGAGACTGATTTAGAGCTCCCTCATTTTCTGGTTCATCATAGCCCTTCTCGACAATTTCCCATGCTTCATGTGATCCCAGCAAGGCTTTCATCCGGATACACCAGTGGCCATAATTTTCTTTTGTCAGTTTCGAAACAGTGAGAAAATTGCTCATTTTAATTTCGATGGTAGCTCTGATACCAATCTGTTGTTCCTGTGTTTCAGTATATGATATATGTATGATTCAAATATTGTAGAATATGAAACAGTGCTAAAACTTTGTTCTCTTACTTCTTTTTTTTTACCTTAAAATGATAATACATGCTTCTCCATTTATAGTAGGAGAATTCAAACCATCATACATGAATCTAAATATATCCTTTGAGTTCCATGGTTCACATTTAATGTGACTTTACATATTTAAATCAGAATTTAGTTTATTTAACAATTCTGGGCATGTACTTGGGCATTCACCAAGAACTCCCGAGAGCTTTGATACCAAAAATGTTGGAACTACAGAGTAACTATATATATTACTATGTATTTAGTTTGAAAAATTAAGAAAACAAGATGCACGCTGAACAACTTAAGTTTTATTCTGCAGATCAAGTACAAGATAAATACCACACCAAAAATAGTAGTGGCTAGAAAATAGGACCTAAAGATACTAACTCTCCTGATACAAACCAAATACTAGGCTTATTCTCTTATAACTCCTGAAAATACTCCACAGCTACAAAGACCACGTCTAAGAAGCTGATCACCATTAACTAAAGAATTCAGACATAATTAAATAACAAAGATAAACAAACAAGTTTAGAATAAACTTCAACAGTAGTAACCCACCAATATTGATCAAAATATCCTACCTTATGTAAGATAGACAATCCAAGTGAAATCTATAGTAAATGATATAAATATAAAACTTTGAAGTATAACAATTATAATTTTTTTCTCAAACATTAGGGTACCAAATTGATACTGGTAAGTTAGATGATAAAGATACAACTCACCCTTGTACAACAAATACGACCTTATATAAAATACACAATTCTAATGAAATTTTTATTAAGTTACAAAAATAATAAAAATTTGATCTATAACAATATTATTTATTAATTTGTTAAAAGCCATACAAAATTGTTATACTTATACCAAACTGTTATGTTATACTACCTAACCAGTAGTAAGCAAGATAATAATAGATATGACAATCAACTAGAATCTATAATAAATAACAAAAATAATAAAAATTTGAAAATGAAAAATATAGGAGCCTGCAAAATGTTATATATATATCACAATATGTCATGAGAAATTGCTAACATTTCAACTGAAAGTAAACAACAATCCATTTCAGCTATCTAAATATTCTACTACAATAATATTCTAATACAATAATGGCTTCTCCAACAAGTGCTGCTTTTGCTTTTTAAAGAAAGAAGAGGAACTCTCCGGGAAATCCATGAAAGATATGCTGTACATCTGCCCAGAACGCAGTTGTGACTTTCACCATCCTCCAAGAGCTCTCGGAGATTTGACTGGTATGAAGATACACTTCTCTCGAAAACAAGGAAAGAAAAAATTCAACTGTGATAAGTGTAACAAAAAGTATGCTGTGCATTAGGACCTAAAAGCTCACAACAAGATCTGTGGTACAAAGGAGTATAAATATGACTATGGAAAAACCACTCCTCTGCCTCTCTGCCTTAGCAACCCTTTTGATGTAAGATGAACAATCCTTGATAAAACTATGAATATTTGAAACAAAAAAAATAATCAAAGATTAGAATTGACAACTTCTAAAAAATCAAATCAAAATTGAATGCATTAGAAACTACTGTTACCTTTAGCACATGGAGAATGAAGTCATCTCCAGATCCGCTCTCCTCATCATCTTCGCAGCTCAATTGATTTGCCATTTACTGAATTAAGAAGTTCTTAAATATGGTACGATGGGGGCGGTGATCTTGGGTTTATGCCGTATGTGCAACAACCCCCAACTTATATAGGCCGCTGGTAAAATATGGGAAATTTCTTGGAAATTTCTTATTCTTAGAGGGGGTGTAATATATTGGAATTTTAAAGGATTTTTTTGGATTTAGAAAATTCTAGTGTATTCAATTTGGATTCTAAAATATCCTTTAAAATATGATGGTATTCAATATCGATTGAAAAAATTCTTTTAAAATCCGGGTTATTAAATTTAGATTTTAAAAAATCCATTAAAATCCGGTAGTATATTCAAATTTAGATTTTAAAAAATTCATTAATATCTCTTGGTTTTCAAAAGTCGATGCATTTTTTGTATTTTTTAAAATCGTAGATTTTGATGGATTTGCTAGTGTATTTTATATTTTCAGAAATTTTAGCAAAATTCAAGAGATTTTGACGCATTTGTAGAAATCAATATTCAAATCAACAAATCAGCAAGACACTACTAGATTTATTTACCAACTCCGCTAAAATCCGCATAGAAAATAAAATCAGCCAAAATCAACAACAATAATTCAAAATCAATGCATTGTTATAAATCCTCTAAAATCTGAATTGAATACACCCGCTTAATTTTCATTAGTCAAGTGATTTTTTATATTTCTTCAATTTGTTTGTTATTTTTCTTCACTCATATATTTTTAATGTTTAAAAAGAATTCTTTTGTTTGTTATCTCTGTTTAAAAAGTGCCGTTATAAAAATCAGATATCTGTTTGGTTAATATGTATATGTTTTGATGCAAAAAATTAAAAATCATAATGCTTTTGTTATGGGTTGATGGTGAAATCAGCATATGCTTCCCGCAAAAGCTGAAAAGAGGCTTTTCCCAAAAGTATGGGGGACTTGCTTTCTCTAACGTCAGTTTTTAGGTCCAAAACACTTTTTCCAAAAGAACCTTTTGAATTTTACCAAATAGTTGTGTCAGCAACAACAATACCAAAGACACCCCTAATTAGGTTCATTATTTTATTTAGTTATCTAAAAACACAATTCAAATGATAAATTTTGAATATGAGTCATTTCAAGATGTAATGAGTGCAACTAATTGTTAAAAGTCAACAAGAGTCATTAAAAGTTTGAACTTCGATACCTAATTTAAATTCTAATTTTTTATAAAATATGCATTTTTAGGAAATTAAATTAAACATATAATTTAATTTTTTAGAAACACAAGATGTAATTTATAAAAAAAGCTGCTTAGTGTAAATATATATATATAATTATATATATAAATATATATAAATATAAATATATATATATATATTTAAGGAATTGAAGCAAAGAATCAACTTTCTGTATTCTAAGACTCCAAAGTCCAATCTAAGTATGAGACTTGTTCACCAAGTCTCCTAACTCTAACCGAATTCAAGGTTAGCCAAGTCAATATAAGGTGTCTCACTCCACAAATGAGAACTACGTTTTTGAGTTGATCGTTGGCATAGAGCAATGTATGCATCTTGTGAAGTCCGATTTGAGTCACGAAACACCAGAACAATCAATCAAGAGCCTAGAGCTCATGAACCCTAGCATTAATTATAACCTAGTTTTTACCCTCAAACATGGTAACCACATAAAGCGGAAATAACGTTCCTGAAGGAGCATCAATTGGAACTACTCAAACAATCTCATCCGCCATTGGGATTCCACCACACCCACTCTAGGAGTCAACCCTAAAAACTGGATTCTGAACGTTGCATTGGTTGCACAATCTACGGGTTTTGAGATGTCAATTGTGGTACACCATAGGCCAATAAACCCCACATATTGGATGCCATTATACTCTGAGACTGTAATTGTTAAAAGTCAACAAGAATCATTCAAAGTTTGAACTTTATAACTAATTTATATTCTATTTTTTATGAAATAAGCAATTTCAAGAAATTAAATTAAACATTTTATAGCAATTTTAAGAAATTAAATTAAACATTTTATAGAAATAAATAATAAAATTTAATTTTTTAGAAACACAATATGTAATTTATAAAAAAAATTCTTAGTGTATATATATATATATATATGTATTGATAAGGAATAAAATAAACCAGAATTGCGTAATTAATATTGTATTAATTAGACTTAATATGGTCCATAAGTAAAGCACATTAAATAAGGTCTGAAACTTTAAATATTTATAATTTTGTAAATAATAAATATTGTGAAAATCAACTATTAAATAATATTCTATTGAGGGTATAATTTCTTGGAGTTTGGCGTCCAGGAAACATGAAAGGACAAAGAATCAACTTCCTGTATTCTAGGACTCCAAAGTCCAATCTAGGTCTGAGACTTATTGACCAAGTCTCCTAGCCCGAACCTAATTCAAGATTATCCATGCCTATATAAGGGGTCTCACCGCATAGATTAAAACTATTTGTTTGACTTGATCTTGGCATAGAGTAAGGTGCGCCTCTTGTGAAGGCAGATTTGAGTCACGAACTATGAGAGCAGTCAATCAAGGGCCTTGAGCTCAGGAAGCCTAGAATTAATTACGAACTAGTTTTTACCCATAAAATTTGGCATCATCTGTGAGAAGAAGACAACAACCATGGTAACCATACGAAGCAGAAATAACGTTCCTGAAAAAGCATCAACTGGAACTACTCAAACAATCTCATCTTCCATTAAGATTCCACCTCACCCACCTACTTTCAAGGGACGACGAATCCTATCATACCCCAATATGGATCTCAGCCAATCCCGACTCTAGGGCGAACCCTCAAAACTGAACTCTGAATGCTCATTTGGGGTACAATCTACGGGTTTTGAGATATCAACTGTTGTGCACCGTAGGACAATAAACACCACCTATGGGATGCCATTATACTTTGAGACTGGAGGAAGTAGGCTGCCCCTGATGCCTCAACTGCAACCATGGAATGATCCTAATTATAATAGAGGTCCTCCACCAATCAATAATGAACGAGATGTTCCTAGACCCTATATAATTGAGGATAGCGGGGAATCAACTAACGAGGATGCTCATCATAGGAGGAGATGTAGAGACAAAGAGCCCGTTGGATGTAGGCGCCCCGAGCCCGTTATAGGTAGGCGCCCTGAGCTTTAGAAAACTCAAGGGGTAACATCCCAGACTTTTGATAAAAGGATACATGCTCATGAAGCAGAAATCCTAAGGCTTAAGAGAGATATGCAGATTAGTCAGGCTAAACAGCCACCTTGAACAAATCAAGCTAGAGGAACTAAAGGAGTTACTCAAGTCATCGACTTGGAGGACACTCTCAGAAGAAAAATGACGAATTTCTCTCGAGGAAATGCCATCTTTTACAGCGGAGATCATGAATACCAATATCACAAGGAAGTCCAAGATGCTCACCATAAAAGCCTATGATGGGACTGGGGATCCGGCAAATCATGTCAGCACTTTCTCTAATTCACTGATGTTGCAACCCCTGAATGATGCTATTAAATATCGGGTTTTTCCTCAAACCTTATCGGGGATGGCCCAAAGGTAGTATAACTATTTTCCCCTGAATTTGATTAGATCCTCCAGAGAATTAAATCAGGCTTTCATCCAATAATTCATCAGCAAGAAGGTGCAAACAAAAAGTTCTGCTTCTCTTATGTGCATTGTGAATGGAGGAAAAGAATCCCTTAGGGACTACTTGAATCATTTCACAGAGGAGGCTTCTAGCAAGAGGGTCCCATATCTTGATAATAAGATGGCCAAGATTACTTTGCACCAAGGGACCAATGATATGTTCTTTAAAATGTCTCTAGCAAAACGTCCACCAGAGAACACGCTACAACTCCAACGTAGAGCAGGAAAGTATATCCAAGTTGAGGAAAGTATGAACAAGACAGTGGTAAATAATGAGCCCGCTGGTGGAAAGAAGCATAAAACATACCAGAAATGTAACGTAAAGGATAAGTATCCTTGGGTTAACACAGATTCTGATTCATCACCAAAGAAGGGTGGACCCAGGAAAAGATTCACTAAATATGCTAGACTGAATTCTCCTAAGAGTCAGATCCTGATTGAAATTGAAAGGGATAGAGATGTTCCTGGCCAAAGCCTTTGAAGGATGATTCTGCCAAGTTGGATACAAGAAACTATTTTCGATCTCACAAGGATGCTGGCCATTACACCAATGAGTACCGATAGTTGAAAGACGAGATTGAGTTCCTTATTCGAAAAGGAAGATTGAGTATGTATACTGGAGATGGTGAGTGGGTAGAAATGAAAAATAATGAGAGAGAAAAAATTGATGAACGAAGGAAGGATCAAGATGATCAGGGGCGAAACCACCAACAATGAGGCCCGGTGATCAATATGATCTTTGCAGGACCAACTTAATTAGAATTACATTACATCATATATTTACAATTAGTCATCCAATTCCCGATTTTCTATCGAGTCATCATGATCTCTAAATGAATAACACCATCACTATCTATCTTAAGAATCTCATAAAAAATGTTACAAAAATCTCATCAGTTGATTGACTACTCATTCAACATCCATCCCTTAGGTTGATTAGCCATTGAAGGCTACAAAGATACTTAACAAAATTATGTTATATGTTTTGCTAATTATCAAGATACATGTATGATTTCTAAGAGTGCCTATAAACACTTTAAAATCATAAAATAATATCTCCCAAAAATACATCACAAGTCAATCGCAAAATCTCATGCTTCCTCTGAGCACAATCATAATTTATAATCTCTCTCTCTCTCTTCATTCCTCTCTCTCTCATAAGCATGTGTATGTATATACACTGTGATTCTCTGATCATACTTACCTGACCTTATTGAATTATATCCATTATAATGTCGATATGTAAAATATATGTAGGCACACAGAGAGATATATATGGAGGGAGTGGGAGAGAGATGCACTATATGAGAAGAGTGGATAAAATACAATGAAGGAAAAAAATTAGGATATTATAATTTGTATATGATTATGTTTGGATGTAAAAAATTAGATAAGTCAGCAAATATTCTACGTACACCAATCAAACCTGTTAAACAATTTATCAGTGCAGAACTATGTATTTTTTATTGATAATATTGCATGATATTATACTACATGACAAAGTATGTAATTGTAGTACAATACAAGTAGTTTAAGGTTTAATATTTGATTGGTCTATAATGTGGACAACACAAGATGAGTAAAGTAAGGATCAACACTTTAATGTCTCATCTACAGCCACTAAAAGTGTTCGTGCACGGTGGCCACCTATAATTGCGAAAGAAAAGGCTACGCGCTTCTGGGTATGAAATGAGTAAAAAGACAATGATGTAAATATAAATATTAGATTTATGAGGGAGATTCATCTTTTTTTAGAGATGGGGATCGGTTTATAATTTTCTTATTAATAAATAATTAAATTATGTTTAGTTTTAGTGTTTCATTTCACTATTATTATTTTTTTTAGTATGAGTGAGGATGGAGAAGTATATTTTGATGATTTTTAGTGTTAATAAGATAAGAATGCTATTATAATCATATTTAACGGTGTAGTAGAATATTTTCAACCACCGTCAATCAAAAATGAGTCTGCTACTTCTTAATAGTAGTAAAAACACTCTACTTTCCTATTTTCTCAATGATTACTCAAACCATTCAACCTCTTTAAACTTTAGACCTAGAATTATAAAATTATAAATGTCCAATCACTAGAATTTTCATTATAGTATATTTTTATTTTTTTAACAGTTTATTACGAATTTTCACTTTATAACTACTATATAAAATAATTTTATAAAGACATGACATAAATATGTATAAGAATTTAGTTCCAAAATAATGAGATCGGGACTTTTGTGTAGTAATATATTTTATGGAAAGATTGGTGTCATAGTTAAATATAATATGGATTCTAGGAGTGAAATATATAACGATATCGATAATCGAAAGAAGAAATATGAGTGTATCTCAAAATTACTTATTGGGTAAAAAAAAGTTGCTTAGGGTCTATCCATGTGATCAAGTCATTAAGTCTTTACCAGAACATTAATAATGGAAGTATTTTTTAACCGAGTACCCGTGTAATAAGTTTTCCTGGGTTCGCCAAGAAATTCTGGTGAAAGTACATGGTAATTCAAGTCTGGGTCAATAGATATATATATACACCTCCTATATAAGTTGTACGACACTTACTTTACCGTGTCTTTTCACCATCAGAAAGGGAACGAATAAAAACTACTTCCATGAGTACATAGTTTAAAAATACTTCTATTTTGACCAATCTAGTAACAATCCACTGGATTGATTATAATGATCCTAAAAAGTTTTTTAACAAAATTAAGTGATTCCGAGATACACTTACACTTCCTCTTTTGATTACAAACATATCACCATCGATGATGATTCTCAGAATCTATATCACAATTGTGGAAAACCCTTTTATTTTCATCAAATTTATTTATATGCACAAAACTTTAGCTTAACACATTGTTTTGGCATTGATCATTTCCTAATTATGTTTTCTAGAAAGTATTTGTACCTAAGTGTTATTTTCCTTCACTGTACCAATTTTGGCTTCCATGACCTTGTTCGACTTAATTTATTCTAAAGTTTTTTTTTAAAAAAAGAATAATCAAAGGTATGTGTACTATTGAATCAAAGTTATTATCTGGACGTCACATTTTTTGGTGCTTATTTAGAATTATTATTATTTACGCTACTTTATCAATAGTGTCGACCTGGGAATTTATTGATTTTTTTGTTGAAAAGTTAAACTATCTTTTCAACTATTATTAGACATAAAAATGAACCGAGCCGAGTCAAGTTTTGTTCGAACCGAGACGAGGTTAGGTTTTTTAAGACGAGCTGAGCCGAGTCGGGCCGAGTTTAAGAACATACCAGTTTTATTATTTTAAATTATTGAGATATTTATAATTTTAAAAATCCTATATTACTTTTTAAAATTTTGATGTCGAAATTTTATTAAGTTCAAATGTTTTTACATAAATTTGGTTTTTAAAAATTATAAATTACCTCGTGATAAAAATGTTGAATAGTTTCCTTGGGGAAAAGCTAGGTATTTAATTTAGAAACATACTCTTTTTTTGAATTAATTAAATTATTAATAAATGGTGATAAAAATATGTATTTTATGATTAATAATTTTTTATTATTTTTATCTGAGTTGAGTTAGTCGAGTTCGAGTAGATCGTCCGAGCCAATTCCAAGCTAAATCAGCTGAGTCCGAACCGAACAAAGAGAAAGAGCGTCTCAGCTCATTTACTCATCTGAACTTGATTTCATGTTCAAGATCATCTCTTTTATGGAAATGAATTGAACTGAGTTTCATTTAAATAGGTTGATCCCGAATTTTGTTCATGAACCATTATATTGATTTGCAACCCTAACTATATTGTGTGAGGAGTTATTATCTTCAATATTAGAATGATAGAATAGAAGAATAACGGATTAAATTCTTTGTTACTAGATTATCGAGTCAAAAGGCCTTCCCCTTTTTTCTTTGACATTGATTCCATGTGCCACATATAAGCCTTTAAATAAGCTTGAAGTATAGCGGTTCCCTTTTCTCTCAACTACTTATCTACAAAATTCTAGCCACTTTTTTTCATCATTAATTTAAATTTCATGAACTCATCTAGAGGCTTTGAATTTTCTTTCAAAATAAATAAATTAAATACCCCAATTTTCCTATTAAAATCATAAATAAATGTTCGATAACATATGTGATTGCCAAGTGCTTAGAACTTGAATTTTTAAGTATGTATAGTAATATTTTATACCCAATAAAAATCATTCAAATTATGAATATAATAAATATTATTGACTATGCAATATTTAAATCTAAAATATGCGATTCTCGGTTATAGTTACACAATAACTTTTTTTTTGTACTTATGGATTATACTTCTCGAATAAAAATGTTGAGTACTTTAAAATAGTATTATCAAGATATACATGAGTAGAGTATGTGAAGTTGTTCTAATAGCATGATAATGGTAACCAATGACTCCCCCTCTATTTCATTCATCTCAGTTTGTGCTTCTATTTCCATGAAACTCAAATCATTCAATTGTTGATTGGAGTCTTTAAGCAACTAGGGTATATTAAAACTTCTATTTACAATTACCTCTTTATGAAAAATTATTCACTAGGCTAAAATGGCAGAGTCTATATATATTTCAACATATTAAGGAGAAATAAAATGAAAGAATTGTTTATCCCATGTAATTTCATAATCACTTAGAGGCTACTCGTCTTCTAAAAAAATAGTGTTTACTTAATTCTTTTCCAAAGAATTCTATCTCTTCATATAGATGCATTTCCATGGTCAAGGTATTGTCAGTGTATCTTAACAAAAAATACTATAAAGCATAAAATCTGACGTAACAGAGTTGTTGTTGTGATTCGAGGTCGCAAAGAATGGCAAGAAGGCTAAGCTAGAATTAAAGCATGATCATGTCAGTGACCGTGGGGTAATTATAAACAATTAATGACAATAATAGCACAACGAGAACAATATAGTAGCATTGGGTGATCATGTTGTTTTTGGACTGTATGCTCATATAAAACTAAAGAAATACAACATATTTTGGCATGTAGCATTTAGAGACTTTGAAGGTTAATATTGATGACCATATTATCTTCCTTTTTTATTTAATATTCAATTCTAATTTAGATTTTTTTATTTTATTTTATGGTTTTGCATCCGGACATAAAACTAAAAGATTTTTCTCTTTTCTTTCTTGTGGATTTAAGAATTCTTCCTTGTGGATTCAATGTCTTCTAGACTTTAAGGTGTGTAAGGATTCCCAATGTAATAGTTATTTTGAGAATTAGCTCTTATTTTTTCTAGGATTTTGTTGTGTGTCAATAAGAATTATGGAAGGGTTTTTCCTGTCTTTTTTTATTACCTAATTTACTTTGGAAGATCCAATTAAGAAAGAAGATCTTCGAGAGTTTACGATAACTTTAACAACAGTTTTGGAGGTTTTCACGATACATTAATATCCAAAATGAATAACAAAAAACAAGCACTATAGAAGTAAAATAGATAAAAATAGAGTCTTTCGAGGCAGAAAATATCATTTGGGTTAGCCAGTTAACCCATGATTATTTTCTAAAATTTTCTTCTCTTATTCTATAAAGGCTGAAGATTGACAAGAATGCTTAGAATGAGTTGCACCATATCCCATCCCATTTAGCCTAATAGTCTGTAAAGTTAATAAGAAATACATTGCATACTTGACTTTAGTTGTATTGGAATAAATGAATATATTTAAATTACAATTACACATTTTAGAGTTGGTTATTTTGGCGGGAAACTTAGTTTAACAAACTAAGTTTTGTATATAGATAAGATCAGATTGTACAGTGAGACTCAATTGACTTCTCTTCTGATTAATGACTTTCATATTATAAATATACATATAACATATTATGTCTATACATTATCTCTGGATCTTCATCTCTGATCTGCAATTATGGAACCAGATTGATTAATATTCGTGAATTCTCTCATGGTATCAGAGCAAGTCGGTAACGATCTTGCTGTTACTGTTGAAATTTCTTCCATATCGATGTATAATTGTCTCAAAACCCTAATTTATATCATTTAGCTCACATTCGACCATGGGAAATTCGCCTAATGACAATGATACTGTAAGAGCTAATATACCATTATTTGAGGGTCTCAGGGAGTTGTTGAGTTTCTAGATTAGGTAATTGATGTTGATAATTTTTCAATATCGATAATTTTATTAATGTCACGGGTCTTCCTAAAAATATGTAGACTGTGACAACTCGGGTAAAATCCTGAGCATTTTTCAAAACCGGGTCCCGTCCCGATTGCGAGTCTGAAATAATTAGAAGCTTGTTATCCTAATTACAACCAACTTGGATAAACAACAAGTCCACCATAGGCCACCAAAAGATCATGATTTATTGGTGCATATAGTAGTAGTACTTTACCATATAAATTGAACAAAAGTCCCAAATCTTATTGATGTGGGATTAGGATGTTACAAGCTCCCCTACCTAAACTTTTAACATTCTCATAAGGTTTAAATGAATAGCCCATAGGAACAAGATTATACATCTATATCCATTATGGGATAATACCGACTGACGTCATGTCCCCACCTCAGAATCTCAATCCATTTTAAGATAATACCACCAGCCTTTGTCTTCCCACCTTCGATAACCTAACGAATCAAGATTTAGAGAGTCAGCTCTTTTACCATATGTGACAACCTCGGTCAAATCTTGGGTATTTTTGAAAACTGGGTCCAATCCTGATTCTGAGTCTGAAATAAGTCGAAGACTGCTATCACAAATGCAGCCAATTTGGGTAAACAGCAAGCCCACCACAGGATCCCAAAAGATCATAATTTGTTGTTGCACATAGTAATAATACTTTGCCTTATAAACTGAACAACAAATTTTAATCTTATTGCTGTGGGACTGGGATGTTACACTAGCTAAGATGGTACAGTTTTGTTTGAAAGACGTTGGTTGTAGATGATGAGAAAAAAATTTCTCCAAGGGCAGCAGTAGTACAGAATCATCCCCAAAGATCTCGGTCAGAGGAAATAGTACTAGAACTTTTCCATGAAGCAAATGCTAGATGCCAGTGAAGAAGAATAGTCACTCTACATTATGAACATCTCCGGATGGTTTCAGATTTTTCTAATATAACAATATTTAGTGATATTTTAAAATTATTCAACTTTAATGTCACATAATAATATAAGTTATGGGTGAAAAATTTTATTGACAATAATCAAATAATTAAGGTGCATTTCTGAAAAACTATTAATGTTATTTTGTAGTTTCCAAATAAACTCTTTAGTCATGGTTTATTGTTTGATGTAACTTATGATGTTAGTGAAGGTAAAATACAGATCTAGTCAAAAATAAGGGTTTTTTAACTTTTGGAAATAATGATTATATGTAGGTATTGTTAGTAATTTAGTTAAATGAATGTTAACTTATAAATATATCTAGTTCTAGATCGTGAATATGAACAAAAACTTTATTTAGCATAATTTAATTTAATACAGGGTTATTTAGAATTTCATAACCAATTCATTTCTCTTGATAATTTTATATAACTGGTCTAACATCTGCTATGTATTATTCATCAAATTAGCGGACAACAAAATTAATTTATGCTATGTGGATTTATACATGGGTACCACCTTAAATCACATACTGAACAATAATCGAGCCCAGTGACATCATTCATCCTGCAAGAAAGATAGTCACAAGTTCAAGGTCGGGCTTGTATCAAAGAATGGTCTAAACAAGAAAAAAAGATATGCCCAACACTCTTCCTGTAGAACAATATCAAAAACAACACCAAGGAAAATACCAAACATTCAACGTCCAAGAAGGACAGTCTCAAGGCCAAGAATAAAATCTGCAGCAAGTTCAAGGGCAAATATAAGAAAATAGTATTCATTTATGTTTTATATTCATTTCTTAATTTCTTAATTACCATATTATTTACGTGTTTTCACCTTAGGTTTAATAAGAAAGTTTCATGACGTGGATACATAATTATGATAAACTACATTCATCACTTGGACACATGTCCATCATAATTTTAGCAGTACATAGAATACCATAAATACTATTTTTTGATAGGGTACCATAAATACTATGTATGCTTTATTTTCACGCTATATGTCATTCATGATATTTTGTTTATTTTATTTTCACAAATAATATCATGGAAACTAGGACTTTGTTTCTTCCGCCAACAATACATTATGTTCAATGTTTAGTTTATTAATTTTAGACGAAGAACTTCAAATAAATTCTCACTCCAAGAAAAAAGTGTCATAAATAACCGAAAAAATTGGTCGCAATTTGCCCTTGTACGTTGGAAATGAGTGCAAAACTGACCGTCGAATGACCAATATAATCGGTCTTTTAAAACGGGGTTTGTTTTGACCCAATGGGTGGAAATAAAACGTAAAGTGACCTTGATTGACAAAAATTTTTAATTGTTTAAAAGATTTGGATATCTTAACATGTGACCCCAAATACCGCGGTGGAAATCCACTTCACAACTATTTCCCACTAACCGACCTATATTTTGGTTGGAAAAGGTTGGTCAGAAATGTAGAATTATTTATGACCAATTTGCAATGGTTTATAGACACAAAAAAGCTATATATTATATTTGATCATGTATATAACAGTAGGCCGAAAATGAATAATCAAATCTATTGTGCAAAATCGACCGATGTTGAAGCAGACGGTAGTGAATGACTTAGATTTTGGGCACTTATGGTGAAAATGGTTGCTAAAACTTTAATTTGGTCACTTTAAAGAAAAGTATGGTAACATCGGTTCAACAAGAAATCAACAAGGAATCAAACCACTCAATAAAATCAGGATCACAGTTGCCTAAAAAGCCGTTGTTTTTATGGATGCTAGGAGATAGACCACTCTAAGAGGAAAATTTAGCAATCAAATACATAATATGCATAACCGAATTACGGGATCCATGAGAGAAAAAGAGAATGCCATCAACAAAAAATAGGTGCGTGGGGCCTATTACTTTGCAACACCAATGATATTTGAAATCCTGAGGGACTTCGTTGAGGATGCTGGACAATATTTGCATACACATGGCGAAGTTATAAGGAGACATTGGATCCCCTTGGCGAATGCCCTTAGACCCTGGAAAATACTCGTGAATAACACCATTGAGCTTTACAGAAAAGCGAGTAGTGCAAAGACACGCTTTGATCCACATGATAATAATATCTGGGAAATGAAGCCTAGACAAAACAACCATAATAAAGTCCCAGTTTAAAGAATCAAATGCCTTATGAAGGTAAATCTTGAGTGCACACTTAGAGGAGCATGTGTCCCTATCATAGCGACATAATAATTCTTGAGCAAGCAATATGTTGTCAGATATAGACCTCCCCGGAATAAATGCAGATTGAGCAATATCAATGTAGAAGGCATGATTAATTTGAGCCTTGCTGCTATGATTTTGGATATGCATTTATACATAATAGTGCAAAGGGAGATAGGGCGAAAATCACTCATAATAGTGGGCGAATCTACTTTAGGATTAAGGGAGATGAATGTTGAGTTTATACCTGAGGGAAGAAACCCAGTCTCAAAAAAATTCTTTACTCAAGAACAGAAATCAGGCCCTGTGGTGCTCCAAGTATCAAAAAAAAATTGACATTAAATCCATCAGGCCCGGGAGCCTTATTTTTCTTCAATTTCTTCAAGGTATCAAGAATAATAGCATCTGTAACTTGAGCACAAAGAAAAGTAGCATGGGCCTCAGTAAGGACCTTGCAATCCACAGGCTCCAAATCAATACGAGAGTGACCAATCTCGGGCCCCAACATGTTTTTGAAGTAATTGATTGCTAAGTTAGCACACGGTAACTGGCCCTGCATCATGGTTCCCGAATCCTCAAGAGCTAGCACCTTGTTATAATTCAACTTTGTTTTACATTGTTTGAGGAAACAAGAGTTATTTCCAACTGCAAGCCCCATCCACTTCACTCTAGATTTTTGAAGAAATAAAGATTCCTCCTCGACAAGAGCCATATTGAGCTTGATAATGAGGTCTTTTTCCAAAGTAAGAAGGGTGGGATCTCCATTATTGATCATACACATTTGGATATCCTCTAGATTAGCTCTTGCTATCAGGACATTAGAAGATACATTTCCATGATCCCTATTAAGCTGTCTAAGAAAAACTTTGGTTTCTTTTAACCTGGAAGCAAAACGATTATAGCAAGGGCCTGAGCATTGTAAAGACCAGGCTTTTTCAATAACATCATGAAACCCAGGAATATCGGCCATGAAGTTAAAGAACTGAAAATGTTTGTTGAGCTTTTGAAGTTGCATTGGATCTTCAAAAAAGATGGAATTGTGGTCCATGATGCCACGAGGTTTGACAAAAACATTTCCCTCGGTGAAAGAATTGAACCAATGACCATTAGCTATCATTCTAACTAAGCGTTTTAGCACAGGGTTATTTTGACGCTTGTTGGTCCAAGTAAAAATATCCCCCATTATACGCACATTATCAAGGCCACAGTTAGCAAGACAATCTTTGAATGCTTGCATTGCTTGCATCCAATGTTCCCTGCTACTAGAAATTTCACCAAGACTAGTAACACAATTGAAATCACCAAGGAGGCACCAAGGTGATGTAGTATTACTCAAAGCCAAGTAATAATCCCATAGAGGAACTCAGTCTATTGCATTATTAAAAGCATACACAAACGATACTAAAAAGGAGATGTTCTTTTCTAGAAAAATAACATTACAAGTAATAACCTTGCTAGACATCGAGTGAATAGAAATATCCCACACACTGGGATTCCAACCAGCCCATACACGACCATTGTAATGATGATTATAGTTAAATAACCATTTCCAGTCCCTACAAATTTTCTTCGAAATACCCATAGCATTACCACTCTTGACTTTAGTTTCTAAAACTCCCAGGAGGTTAACTTTATTAGATAGAATAAAATTTTACAATCTTTTTTATGAGAGGCTTTGTTGATGGTTAACTTTATTAGATAGAATAAAATTTTACAATCTTTGTTGATGCCCCTTTTGTGTTGAAATTTTCCTGTTTACCACCTTTGTAAATCCATCTTCACCGATTAAATCAGACTTTGGAGCTTTAAGTTCAATGACAATGTGTGCTTTTGGTGCAACAACTACTACAGGTGCAGGTGCTGTGCATACTGCAGGTGCTGCGGGTGCTGCAAGTATAGTTATCACTCGTGTAGCATCCTTGCTACGACCTCTTCTTCTTTTTTAACCTGGTGATTTTGCTGCAATATTGTCAACAATTGTGCCCTCATTATTGGTAGTGGATTCTAATAAAAGAGTTCCCACCGTTTGTTCCTCCAACTGAGTCGAAGTATTTACCAAATCATTGGTGTCAATTTATTTGCCAGATTCCCTGTCAAATTCCTCTAAGTTGTCAACATTATCTATGTTTCCTTCCTGTTGCTGAACATCTTCAAGAGTCTGATCACCATCCAAAACCAGATCACAGCCCAAGAATTCACCAAAAACCACAGGGTTAATATCTTCATTGTTTACATTAGTAGTAGCACTAGGACCATCATGTTGTACTTGGGCTAATTTATTAGAAGGCTGAATTTTCTTTGCCAATTTTGAAGCACCCTAAGTAGCTCCCCCCGGTCTTGGTCTAGGATACGGTTCGACAACATTAGGGTTATGAGGACACCTCGAGAAGGAGTTCCCAAATGCTTTACAGTGGCTGCAAGAGTAAGGTTACTGTGGGTAAACTATGTAAACCTTGACTAATTCCTCCTCACCAAACTCATTTTGAACTGGCACCCAAACAAAGTCTGACCTTGGGCTAGAATAGGACAACATCACCTGAATAGATGAATACTTAGTGGGTCCAAATCTTGCAGTTATTTCATCAAATTTCAATGGCAAACCCACTGCCTTTGCAATGTGAGTAAGACCATTCCGAGACCAATATGAATGTGGAACATCTTCCAGTTTCAACCAACAAGGAACTAATTCTATGACATTTTTCTTGAATTTGTTAGCATCCGTCCAAGGTAGTAAGTAAAGAGTTCAACCCCCCATAACAACTGAATTTAGGTTAAGAACATCATGCTCCTCCTTCTCAGAATTGAATTTGAATGTTAAATAGCCCTTGGAGCTATAAAACACTCTGCTCAAGCCATGATTTTTCCAATACTTGAAAGCTTGCTCACGTATAAAATGAAAATCGAAACTTCCCCCAATGAAATGCCCTATGATACTAGTACTCCAATTTTTACGAGCATTGGCAAGAAAATCCTTAGGTGGTCTAACTGTTGCCGAACCATCCTCATGAACAGTAATTTTTGCATCATCATTAGGTGTGGGTTCCTTAGAAGGAATGCTCTTAGTTACAATAGAACTCCTGGTATTCTTATTTCCAGTATTAGCATCATAATTTGGTAAAGGTTCCGTGCTTGCACCAGACTCAAACACAATCTCCTTTGGAACATAAAATGTAAGTATACCATTTTGCACAGAGACACTATCATGTAAATCTTCCAAGGTAGGGGGGTTAGTAAGAACTGTACATGGATTCTTAGTTGCCATAAAGGCTGAAAATTTAGTGGAACCCTTTGGGGAGTTATCCTTGCTAGGGCCAGAGTCATTCCTGGTAGAACCACCATCCAAGATTAATCTAGTTTCACCATAAATTCTTTGAGCTGTAGTAGTGACCACTCACTATTTCGAGCAGCTTCTGCCAAGAATACTTGATGATCAATTGCTGGAAGAGCTAGCAAAGGGGGAGCCACGTAGTTGTGTCCAATGAAATTAGAAAATTCCTCCAAGTTCATGCTACCGGAGTTTTCAGAATTCCGGGACCCCATGAAGAATCAAGAAGATATGAAATATGGGTGTTGAAATGTAGGTAATGAGGGGGGAAGCAGAAAGTACAGAGCGTGTATAGAGTAAGTGAATAAAGTGACCGAGAAGAAGGTTAGAAGAAAATTCAGGTTGAAGAAAAGGAAGGAAGGACTGCTGGATAATAACATGCACTGGATATTAGATCTGTGTAATAGCTAGGCGGAAAATTGAAATTCTATAGAGAAGGAGGAGCTTCTCACTCTAGAACTCATCCTTCTGATTCCTTTTGTTTTATTCTTATTACTATCAACCTCAATTTATAGTGTTGTATACTTTTTTTTCCTCCTACAATCTTTGGTTCATTAGAAATAAAGTTTCAACAGAAATGAATATTTAGAAATAATAAAATACACATAACATAACACATACCCTGTATACACTTACACAACTAGGTACCTACAGTAAGCACTTTCATCGTATATGCTTAACTTTTTATCTAATCTTGACCGTTAAGTGGATGATCGACAATTTCTCCGGTTCCATCTAAACACAAGTAGAAGCGACAATTTCTTATTGCTCTGTTTGGTCGAATCCTTTTTGAGATCCGACGGCAGCAAAATGTGGGCATGTTGCTGTAAGATTTGTATAAATAATGCATAAATCAGAGGGATTTTGATTTTGACCTTTGTATTAATCCAAGAGGGGGCCTCTCAAACCTTTAGCTGTTGGAGGAACACCAAATACTATGAATAACATAATGAATTTATTGTACTACAACCTGGCACAGGTTTATTTCTTGTCATGCTAATTATTAGTCATTATAACAACTACAAATTTGTATCAAATCAAGTAAATAAAAATTTTCATAAAATTATCTACGGGAGGGGAGAGGGGGGAGAAGAAGTGGATTTTTTGCCCCTAAAATATAACAAAAGAGAGGGGTTTGGTGAAGGTGAGAGAAATAGAAAGGGCAACCTATGTGAGTGAAAGAAGGGGGTGGGGTGGGGTGGGGGTTATTGATTATATTTTTATTTTTTTATAAAATGTGAACACATTTGTTGGATTCACTACAAGAAAACAAGGTTAAATACAATCGTACAAATACAACCGACATCAAATTAAACCGTTTCCGGTTGAAATTAAGGGCGCGGCTAAATATAACCGCATGTGGTCATATTTATATATGGTCGTATTTACGCGGTTGAATTTAGTACTAATTACAACCGAATAAATACAATTGTATTTATATACAACCATGTACGGTTGAGTTTAGACGTGCTCCTAAATTCAACCGCATTCGGTTGAATTTAGCCTTAGTAATTACAACTGAATAAATATAGTCATATTTATATGCAACCGTATATGGTTGAGTTTAGCCGTGCTCCTAAATTCAACCGCATTCGGTCGAATTTAACCTTGCTAAAAAATGGAGGGAATTTTCCCGGCAATGAATTTTGTACTAAATTCAAACGATTTCGGTCGAATTATTTTTAAAAATGGCAGAAAATTACTGGTCAAACTACTCTTCGACTATTAAAAAGGCAAACCAAATATATTAATTTTTTCTAAAATTTTTATCATATCATTAAAATATACAGATCCGTACGGTTGGATCATTCATTAATATTTTTAAAAATATCGAATCATCAATATGGGATTAAACACAATTTAAAAGTACGTGTCAAATTACTAGTTGACTGTTAAAAAAGCAAACCAAATATATATATTTTTTTCAAAAAAAATTGTCATATCACTAAAATATACTGATCTTGACATCCGTATGTTTGGATCATTCATTAATATTTTTAAAAATATCGAAACATCAATATAAGATTAAATAGTAGTTAGAAGTACTGATCAAACTACTCTTTGACTATTAAAAAGGCAAATCGAATATATTTATTTTTTTCTAAAATTTTTGTCATATGACTAAAATATACAGATCTTGACATCCGTATGGTTGGATAAATTATTAATATTTTTAAAAATATAGAAACATCAATACGAGATTAAACACTAATTAGAAGTACTGGTCAAACTACTCTTTGACTATTAAAAAGGAAAACCAGATATATTTATATTTTTCTAAAATTTTTGTCATATCACTAAATATACAGATCTTGACATCCGTGTGATTGGATCATTCATTAAAATTTTTAAAAATATAGAATCATGAATATGAGATTAAATACTAGTTAGAAGTACGGGTCAAATTACTAGTTAACTGTTAAAATAGCAAACCAAATATATTTATTTTTTTCAAAAAAATGTGTCATATCACTAAAATATACCGATCTTGACATCCGTACGGTTGGATCATTCATTAATGTTTTTAAAAATATCGAAACTTCAATATGAGATTAAACACTAGTTAGAAGTACTGATCAAACTACTCTTTGACTATTAAAAAGGCAATCCAAATATATTTATTTTTTCTAAAAAATTTTGTCATATCATTAAAATATACAAATCTTAACATTCGTATGGTTGGATCATTCATTAATATTTTTCAAAATTACGAATCATCAATATGGGATTAAACACTAGTTAGAAGTACGAGTCAAATTACTAGTTCACGGTTAAAAAAGCAAACCAGATATATTTATTTTTTTCAAAATTTTTTGTCATATCACTAAAATATACTGATTTTGACATCCGTACGGTTGGATCATTCATTCATATTTTTAAAAATATCGAAACATCAATATGAGATTAAACACTAGTTAGAAGTACTGGTCAAACTATACTTTGACTATTAAAAAGGCAAACCGAATATATTTATTTTTTTCTAAAATTTTAATCATATCAATATAATATATAAATCTTGAAATTTTAGTGATATGATAATTTTTTTTGAAAAGATAAAAGAATTAGTCATTAGATATCAATTATTTTAACATATAATATATAATTAAACATAATTCTAAATTTCACCGCACATTCTTTTTAATAGAATTTATCATAAAATTGATAAAAATCATAATTTCAATTTTTTTATTATAATAGTGAGTTGTTAAAATGAATTATAAAATTAAAATATTTTAAGAAAAAAATTAACAAATTACATTACTTTTTATAGAATTTATCCATATTTTAATTTTCATAACAAAAAATATGCAATATATGAAGTGAATTTATAAATTGACACTCCTAAATTCAATTGATTGCGGTCGTATTTAGCTTGGCACGTCAGCAATCCGCGTGATTTAGATCTAACGTACCAAATTTAAGTATCAAAAGATAATCCAACGGTGAGTATTATATTTTATAAATAAACTAAAAAATAATATTTTTCTAACTTAAAACCGTACGGCCCCTGTCCTCCCCTGTTGTCGCCGTCCACCTCTCCCCCCCTTTCCATCTTTTCTCAAACCCTTCAAACGCCTTCTTCATCCTCATCAAATCACAACAAACACCTACAGAAATAAATATACACACAAATAGAAAATATTTATTACTACAAACCAACATGTCTTCTTCTATGTACCCATCTATAGGCACCAAGGAAGTTGTAATTCAATTGAGTTGGGTCGTAAGCTTTATGGGAGTTTGCATTTGTTGGGTGATGTCGATTCATTTATTGAGACTAAATTGGTTGGTATGTTTGCAAAATGTGGGTTTATTGATGATGCACGGAAGATGTTTGATGAATTACGTGAGAGGGGTTTGTTTACTTGGCCTGCTATGATTGGTGGGGTTTCGAAGGAGAAGAGGTGGGGTGAAGTTTTGGAGCTTTTTTGTGAGATGGAGGAGGGTGTTGTTCAGGATGAGTTTTTGTTTGTGAAGATTTTGGATGCGTGTGGGAATTGTGGGGATTTGAGGACGACGAAGGTGATGCATTCGAGAGTGGTGAAATGTGGGATAGATTTTGGATGTTCGGTTTAATAATATGATGTTGGCTGCTTATGGAAAGTGTGGGGATTAGAGGAGGAAGGGTGAAGTTAAAGAGGGGAATAGGTTGTTGGGATGATGTATAGTCGGTTTAGTGTTAAGGAAGTTAAGGGGGATGTGGTTTGGGGGAAATTGGGAATGAAGTGTCACCGAAGGAGATGGCGGTGGATGGAGTGAAAAAGGAGGAAATGGAGAGGAATTTAAGTTTGAGTTGCTGCTAGAGGTGAAGAAGAAGCCACTGAAAAGAAAATAGTAAATGAACAATGGCGGTGATCGAAGCTCACCGGAAACTGAAAATTTTCCGGTGAGATTTTTTTTTTAAAATCTGATGCTCGTTAATTCGACCGCAATAGGTCGAATTTATAACAATGTTTTCAACCGTATACAGTCGAATTTATAGTTTAGGCGGACTTTTTAAATTTTTTCAAAAATTTAATTTTTTGGGCGGGATTTTCAAAATTTAGGTGAAAAAGATTTGACCGCTTTCGGTCGAATTTAAGAGGTCATATTTAGCCGCTCCTATACTAAATACGACCGGTCTACTGATTATGACTCGAGCATTTACTACCGGCCCAAAAAATGGTTGTAATTACTTAAATACAACCGGATCCGGTTGTATTTAACTAAATACAACCGTTTTTTGGGCGGTTGTATTTAGCCATTTTTTTTGTAGTGATTGTTATATTTAAAGTTAAATTTGGTAAGTCAGATATAATTCAATGGCTCAAGTGGCACTAAATTCAACGGTTTCATGTCATATTTAAGAGTGTTAATTTATATATTCAACTGAGTTCCATTGAATTTATCACTCATTTTATGTTATAAATAATAAATTTTCTTATAATTTTTAGGAAATAAATATAATAATTAACTATTCTCTTTCTTACAAATATTATAATGTTATAAATTCATAATTTATTTTTAACATCTCATTATTTTAATAAAACTTTAAAATCATTATTTTGGTCGACTTTATTATAAATTCCACCAATAAGAGTATGCAAAGAGAAGTGCTAATTTTAGAGTCAGATAATCTTACCTAAAAATATTTTACAAGAAAGAGAGGTGGAGATCACAGTTTCTAGTTTTCATTTAAATACATATTAAATAATGTTTAGTCATTCATTTCACTAATATTATGTTCTTTTGAGTATGTTTGAGGATTAAGAAGTATATTTTGTTAATTTTTTAGTGATAATACCATTAAAATGCTGGAAGTATATATACTTTTAAGCTAGATTAGTTATTTGTCCATTTGTAATGATTAAAAAGTTTAAGAAAGACAAAAAACATTATAAAATATGGATTGTTTCTACAACACCAGTGTTCTTTTTTTGATAACTACTTGCTCTAAAAAAATTCAATTTACACAATGGTCTAACATCTAACATTTAGCGATACTATTTCATAAACAATAAAAAATAGATTGTTGATTCTGGTTGTTATTGATTTCTTTTGAACTCTTGGCAGCTGATGAATCTCTGGTCACCATGAATTTCCTATAGCTCTCCAAGAGCCCTTGATGGATTGTGATTGGAAAGCCCTTGATCACAATTAAGGCAGCATCACGTCCTGTCATTTAAACATATATCACAAAACATCAAAAAGCTGTGTGACAACAATCCAAAACGTCTGATTTATTCCCTTTAAATTCTCATATTAGTTTTTGGTGACCACAAGACAGAAGATTTATGCAAATATATAAAAAGAAAATAATAACACACGTACGGATGACCTTACTTGCGCTTCCTTGAAGTCTTCCCCTCTGATCGACTAAGAGCCCTCTAATTTGATGTATCATGAATAATCTTTTTATATAGCCTATTCATGATATATACAAACAGGAAAAAGAAATTAATAAGAATTAGAAGTCACTCTTCTGTAACACAATAGACTGATATGATAATAAATATAAATTTCTTGAGTTATCTATCTATTTGTATACCTTTTGGCACAATAACTAGGAGATCATCTTCTGATGTGCTATCCCCGCCATCATCAGAACTCAACTGGCCATGAATTAAGATCTACGATCCGATCGGCTTTGTTAACCGCCTGAACCTTGAAAGCCTCAAAAACTATAGGAAAGTAAGATGTGTATATATATACCCTAAGTTTTTATCTAGCTTATGTGTTTCATCTTCTTTGACTACAAAAGCTGCCGCATTTCCCTTATATGTAGGGCTGGGAGGTAGGGTGCACCCTCATGACCTGTTTCTAGAAGATGGGCCTTTACTGCATCTAGAACCTTCTTACATATGGACATGTCCAATTTAAATGTGAAGCCCAAATTAATTTTTCTTATAGATAAGCCTCTCTATTTCAACTATGAAATCCACATTAATTATGGTTTATTTTCTCACTTATTTATAATTTTCTTTTTTCTTCAAAATCCTTTTAAATCGCTACTTTTTATAATTCACAATATGTTTTAATATTTATTTACAATTATATCGTTGACAAATCCACCTTCCATTTGAAAAATCTAATTACACATATTTATTTGTCAAAATATGATAAAAATATCAGTGTTTGTTAGATTTATTTTCTCAATTATTATTGGTTAAATGTCTAATTTAAAATGAATTAGACTTTAAAATTTGATCATTATTGAAGGTGATAAATGGCAACTAGCTATATTTCATGTTCTATCATATAATACTAGCTTCTTTACTTTCTTAGAATGGTTAGAACTGAACTTTAATGTCCAATAAGTGCAATCTTATAAATTTTACAATATTCTCAATATTGAATAAATGATGCAATCTCATGATAATAGAAAGTAACCTAATATTTTTCGTAGGATCTTTCTACTTTTTAGGATTTATTTGCACTTTATACCCATCTTCATTGCACATGTCACATTTTGTCCTGTTATTTTTCTTGTAACATAACATGCGATCTTTCTCGCAAGTATGAATCTTTCACACTTCATATTCAATAATTCAATCGTCTTTGGCGTATTGTAGTACTTCACAAGTAATTTAAGATTATCAAGCAATACAAATCCAATAAGCTGAGACAAGTCATCCACTGTTACTACAGTTATGGTTATTTTTTCAATGAAACGGCTTCATACGAACTTTGATGCATTGTTTTGATAAATTGATTCAAAAGTAGTATTCACCATCTTATAAAAAAAAATTATTATTTCATTTTGTTCTTCATCAAAATTCTAACAATTTACTAAATCTTCGTGCTTAGTGGTATTGCTTTCAGAGAGGATCCCTCGAAAATCCCATTAACAACTGTGAATTTCTGGATTCAAATCCATGATTTGCCAATTGGGTTTATGTCGGAATCCATTGGTAGATAGCTTGGGAATTTTTTTGGTACATTAATCGAATATGATCCTAATAACAACAGGGAATATGGAAGGATTTTATGCATGTCAGAATTCAGGTGGACGTTAGGAAACCTCTCAAGAGAAGGAAGAAGGTGACTAGGAAAAATGCAGAAGACTTCATTGTCCATTATAAGGGAAAAATGCAGCAGACTTCATTGTCCATTATAAGTATGAAAAACTTGGTGACTTTTGTTTCAGATGTAGCATGCTATCACACACTGAGCGATTTTTCCAGAGGAAATTTAGTTGTTAGGAAGGTGCGGAAGAGAAGGAACGGGGAGTGTGGTTGCGAGCTCAGCCACGTAGGGTGGCCGAAAAAAGTAAATGGCTCTGAGAGGAGGGAGATGATGACTGGGGGGAAAGGTTTGGAAAGGATAACAAATTCCAGGCTTTTCCGGAACATCAGGTGTGGAATTTTGGGAAGCTGGTTATTTATGAGCGCAAAAATCGAAAAAACAATAAATAAAAGTCTATTATTAAGGAAGTTTGGAATTCAAGTGATATCACTCAGGTAGTGGGATATAATTCAAAAAGTTTAAATGTCACCTGTGGATGAGGAACTTATTGGGCTGGACTTGGAGGAAAGAAAACATAGAAGATTTGGGTCATTTTGTACTGATACTATGGATGCTAATAACTTTGGGCTTTATCATACATAATCTGTTCTTTCTAATGGTGATTGTATAGACTATGGATGCTAATAACTTTGGGCAGGAGGTTGGAGAACCCTCGGACAGTGCGAGTTTTACGCGATCTCGTTAAGGATCGTACACCTGATGTTCTATTTCTTTCAGAAACAATTTCTACAGCTAGTAGAACAGAGAGTCTTCGTATTCAGTTAGGGTTTTCTCAGTGCTTTTCGGTGGATAGAGTGGGTCACGGTAGTGGTTTAGCAGTATTCTGGAAATATTATGCTACGTGTCAAGTGTCAGGTTTCTCTCAAAATCACGTCGACATTGAATTCCTAGACAACAATGGCGTATCTTGGAGACTGACATGCTTTTATGGTTATCCTGAAAGACATAACCGGAAGAAGTCTTGGGATTTAATCAGAAGGTTGGCTAACTCTCTTAAGTGCCTTGGGTTATATTCGGGGATTTTAAAGATTTGATTTATAAGGAGGATAAATGGGGTAGAACTGATCACCCTTGGAGTCTCATGGAGGGGTTTGGCTTAGCTTTGGAGGACTGTTATTTCACATAAATTGATTTACATGGAGGAAAGTATACATGGGAGAAGTGTTGAGGTAAGTAGGATTGGGTCCGTGAAAAATTGGATCGTGCTTTTAGGACGGTAAGCTGGCTAAACAAATTTTTCATTGTGTAACATATCTATTCATCATACTACAAGGTCTGATCACGAGCCAATTCAGCTAGAGCTTGTATGTTCAACAATGTCGCATAAGCGGTTCCAGTTTAAATTCAAAAATGTTTGGTTGAAGGATCCAGATTTTAAAAAAGAAGTGTAGAGCTAATGGTCTAAAATCCCTCCAATTCATTTACTTCCTAAACTGCATGGGGTCTCTACGTTTATGGCTAAATAGGGGAAGCATTTTTTCAATAAGTTCTGAGAAAAAGTAAGAAGGCAGAAGGAGATCATAGCTGATCTGGTCAATCAAACTGACACACCTGGGGTGAATCTTTATTTGGAGGAAGAAGAGTGTCTTAATAATTTCTTGTTGCAGAAGGAAACATATTGGAAGCAGCGTGCCAAGTTTTTCTGGTTAGAAGGGGATGCCATTACTATACTCTTCCACGCATCAGCAACAAGCAGAAAGAAGATGAATTATATTAATTATTTAATGAATGATGCCGGTGAAAAAATGGAGAATGATGAAGGTATGCAATCTATTATACAAGATTATTACCAGACTATTTTTGAAGCTTCAGATGAGGTGAGGATGGAGGAAGGTATTCCACAAAATCGAGTTTCACGAGAACAAAATAATAAGCTTGTTCAAGAGATGTCATTTGAGGAATTCTCTGCAGTTATGAAACTAATGCATCCTGACAAAGTGTCAGGACCGGATGGTTTGAATCCAGCTTTCTTCACATAAATCTAGTGCTAATTCCAAAAAAGTTAGATGCTAATAATATGAAAGATTTTAGGCCTATAACATTATGCAATGTGCTCTATAAAATTTTGGCCAAAGTCTTGGCGAACCGTCTTAAGGTGCTTCTTTCTGGCTTAATATTGGAGAACCAGTCTGCGTTTGTCTCAGGACATAATATAACAGAGAACGTTTTTATTGCTTTTGAGGTGCTCCACCATATGAAATGGAAAAAAACAGGACAGGAAGGAGAGGTAGCTTTAAAACTCGACATAAGCAAAGCGTATGACAGGGTGGATTGGAATTTTTTTTAAAATTGTATGAAAAGTCTTGGTTTCTACAGTAAATAGATTAGTTAGGTCATGTTATGTGTTACGACGGTGTCTTATAAAGTATGTTTAAACAGCTCCTCGATTGGCCCCATAAACCCTAAACGGGGGCTTCGTCAAGGATCTCCTCTTTCTCCGTATCTTTTTCTATTGTGTGTTGAAGGTCTTTCGGATGCCTTGAATCTAGAAGCCACAAACGGTGTCATCCACGGGTATAAGGTAAGTCCTACAGCTCCAGTTATTAATCACCTAATGTTTGCGGATGATAGTTTCTTATTTTTCAGAGCCGACATGGCATAAGCTAATGCTGTTAAAGGGATTTGAATATCTATGAACAATAGTCAAGTCAATCAGTGAACTTTCAAAAGTATGGTGTGATTTTTAGCTCGAATGTGAGACCGGAAAAGCAGCGAGAGTTAGTAGAAATTTTGGGAGTATCGGAAGCACTTGGAGACAGCAAATACCTAGGACTTCCTTCGTTAGTGGGGAGATTAAAAAAGAAGGTCTTTGGCTTTATTAAAGATAGGGTGTGGAAACGTATTCAAGGATGGAAGGGTATGCCGATTTCTAGAGGAGGTAAATTGGTTCTTATTAAGAATGTTATTTAATCGATTCCAGCATATTGTATGGCATGCTTCCTGCTACCAAAAACTCTATGTACGGAGATCGAGCATTTAATCAACAATTTTTTTGTGGCAATCGGGTAATTCTGATAATACAGGCGTGAAGTGAATATCTTCGGAGGGTATGAGCAGTACCAAGTGTCAATGAGGACTAGGATTTCGGACTCTACATGGTTTTAACTTTGCTATTTTAGGAAAGCACTGTTGGAAATTTATTCATCACCCCCAATCTTTGTTTTCTCGAATGTTCAAAGCTTGATATTTCGTAGATGTGCATTTCCTGAAATCTATTAAATGCACAGGATCAAGCTTCATTTGGACCGGAATCCATACAGCAAAAGAAGCACTATATAATGGCTTCAGATGGGTCATTGGAGATGAAAATGAGGTGGTGGCAGTTCAGGATCCTTGGCTCCATAGAAAACAAAACTACCGTGTGGAAAATAGCCATATTTACTAAGGAAGGGATGAAAAAGTTGCGGATTTATTAATTCAAAGCAGAAAGCAATATGAGTAGTAGCACCAGAATCTACCCACCAAGTATCCTTAGGTATAGAAGCCAAATTAACTTCAGAATAAACAAAGATAGAAGTCTTACCCTTCTTCACACACCAACCATTATATTTGGAACACTCTTTCTTCATATGTCCAGCCTTCTTACAAAAGTAGCAGGTTGTTCCCTTATCCCGCTTCTCTTGCAATTGATGCTTGGGTTTTCCACTTACAATATCCTTACCTCTCATTCTCTTCTTATCATGAGAGCTTGATGCCAAGTGAGCACTCTCAGTCTTCTCTCACACAACCCTCTATTCCTCTTGCACACAGTGTGAAATGAGCTCATTAAGAGTCCATTTTTCCTTTTGAGTATTATAACTCACCACAAAGTGTCCGAACTGAGGAGGCGGAGACATAGGAACCAAATGAACAAGTAACACATGTGAAAGTTCTAACTTGAGTTGCTTGAGTTTGCAAGCAAAATTAGACATCACAATAATGTAATCCATTCTGTTCCCCTTTCCTTTATACTTCATGGTCATGAGTTTTGACAAAAGATTACTCATTTTCGCTTTCTCATTTTTCGGAGAGGAACTTCTTGGAACTTGTGCTCTCAACAATAGAGCCCCGAAAGCCAGTAGGAATCGTTCGCTTCAAGATCACCAGACACATGCGATAAGAGCGTTCCCATTTCTTTATTTGATCCATTTTGGGATCATCCATAGTGGGAACTGGTTGTTCTTTCCTTAGCGCAAGGTCGAGATCCATACAACCAAGAACGATCTCAACATTCTCTTTCCACGTGATATAATTTATCCCATTCAACATTGGAATTGGTCAATTGAGCGGAAGCAGAATTAACAGAAGCAGTAATTGTAATAGAAAACAAATATACAACATAATGCTAAAAAACTAGTATATACAATAATGTGATAAAATTTTAAATATTGAAGATTCCGTAAATATTCCATTCTAAAAATTGAAAGTTCGAAACAATTGGGATTTTTTTTGGAAATTGGATGCAGCAACACCATCACAAGATACCTAGTGCAACATTAAATTTTAGTCTTTGGACATAAAATTTAATTTATAATTGGTACTCTCCACGAAATAATCAAGTATTAATAATTAATTTCTGTCAAATAATATGCCTTTCTTTTGACCGGCTTATAATTCACATGAAAAACTTAATATTGTTACATACTTATTATCACAAGAATATTTTAATTTTGGCCAAACGTTACCTTCCTTTGGACAGATAAAATTTTCATAAAATTAAATAATCAATCTACACAAAAGAGGTCACTTTGGCGACATATTGCTTCAATCAATTAACTTAAAAAATATTTGTCCACTTAAATAAATAATTTATTTTAATTTGCCAATAATTAAATTTACTTTTAAACATATATTCTTAATTTATAGTCAAACACCGCAGATATTAACCTCTGACTAATTACGTTAGACCACCGAAAATCCAAAAAAAAAAATATAATATGGTCTAACTTGTCAAACAGTACACTCGAAATAAAAAAATATGCACATGAATCCATGACTCTTTAGTACTTGTTTGAAGGCACTTAATTCATACACACAATATGTCAAGTAATTCCTATCCCCAACAGTAGCATTGCATAATACTCAACATCATAGACTAACATGTAATAGCACATGATGTTAATAAATTTTAGTAATAAACTATAACACAAAAGTTTAATCATGGTCATATATATTAATCTGAATTGCTAATCAATTAATAACCACACTACACTAGATCAAATCATTACTACGTGCTCGAGTATAACACAATATAAATTAAAACTCATGAAATCATTTAATGATATTAATTGCTAAACTGTACTAATATTAGAAATTTTGTTTATGTGTCAGGTTCAAAATTCATATGATTGGACTTTGGAAGTGCTTAATATACCAGCTTGTGCAGCATCTCTTGTTCTAGCTGAAGCAACCATTTCTAATTGCTCCTCTTTTTTAGATCCACTACAACAAATCTGGCCATTTACGACGGTTTTTTTGAACTGAAATCGTCGTAATTGAGCCATTTACGACGGAAAAAAATCATCGTTTTTGGTCGAGTAGTAAGTTCGTTTTTTTGTCACAAGATAAAATTGCGTCGCAAGTTAGAAAGTAGGGGCCCACATACTCAATAAAATAATAAATCTACTTACGACGGAATTTATCGTCGTAAGATATCACAGTACGACGAACAAAAACGTCGTAAGTTATCCCTCCCAAATTTTTAAAAATTTGAAAATACCCCCAAAATTTTAAAAAATTTGAAAATACCGCCTAAATACTAAATTCTACCGAATATACTCTACAGAACCTTGCAAAATTTGACCGAATCTGGACAAAAATTCTAATTAATTCGACCAAAATCGGTCGATTTTAATGAACACCAATCTTAAAAAAAACAGCAGAAAATGCAGCTCAAACAATTATGTATAAAATTAACAATTCAAAAACACCATTAAATCACCAATCCTTACATTTACATTGGTGCAAATGTAGAGTACTATTATTTATCCAATACATAAACTAGTTATAAGTCATAAGCAAAGCATATCACCACAATGCAGGACCAATAAGTTATGTTATCATCCCCCCTCATTTTCTATACAAAATAGTACCAGAACATCACAGCGCCATTCAGTAACAATTAGGCTTAGTAATCGGTCCAGCCGGAGATCGAAACGACACCAGCATCATTCACACACAAATGAAACGGAACCACATTCCCCTGTCTCCTCGCATTCATACACTCCTCACAGTAGTTAAACACATCATTACAAGTCTCCGAAACATAATAAGGCTCCGTAAACACCAACATTAACGCAAATGAATAAAATTTAAAATATCTAGACCACCAGCTTTAATGGCTCAAACAATTCAATATTTACTATTAGAATACAGTAAAACCATCTCTTTTTCAGCTAGGAATTATATCAAACATCGTGTGCGCGCTTATACTGTACAATATCCTCCTACTCTTCTGTAGTACAATATTTACTTGGATATTTAGCTCACAATACTCTTTGAATCTGCTCCTCAATTGACTGTATTGTATGACATGTTGGCTTGTAAGATGCAACTCCCCGAAATCTGGTGTATCACCGTCAAGAAATCGAGCACGTTGTGACTCGATCTCGTGCCCAGAGAGTGCATAAACGACACTGGCATTGAAGAGGATTGAGAAAGAGAGAGAGAGGGAGAGAGAGAGAGGAGCAACACAAACAGAATTAAAGAGATAGATATAAAGGAGAAACAAAGGTGGAAGACTTGCTTGCAGCGATTTAAATCGACGTGAGGAAGGAGGCGGAACATAAGTCGTGAGGAAGGAGGCGGAACAAAGTTTGGTATATATAAGATTGAATTGTAGGGTTTTGTTTTTTGGTTTACTGGGCCTGTGAATTGAGCTTCTAGTTGGGCCTAAGTGAGAAAGTTGTTGGCCTCTAAGAACTTGAAAGTAAATAAAATGAATGATAACAATTTTTATTTAGTTTTGAGTCATTAGTTTTTTTGAAAAATCTATATCTATATTTATATTATTATATATATATAACCAAAATTTCATATCAAAATAAATTTATTTGGTTTGCCTTTTTTAACAGTCAAGCATCAGTTTGACTAGTACAGCTAACTGATGTTTAATCCTGATTTGGTGTTTCGATTATTTTAAAAATATTTTTCATCTATCCAACCGTAGGGATGTCAATAGATATATATATTACTGATTTGACCAAAGTTACATAACAAAATAATTTTATTTGTTGTGTCATTTTAACAGTCAAACATGAGTTTGACTTGTACAACTAACTAATGTTTAGTGCTGAATTTATGTTTCGATTATTTTAAAATACGTTTCATAGATCCAACCGTATGGATGTCAATAGATATATATATTAATAATATAACCAAAATTTCATATCAAAATAAATTTATTTGGTTTGCCTTTTTTAACAGTCAAGCATCAGTTTGACTAGTACAGCTCACTAGTATTTAATCCTGAATCGGTGTTTTAATTATTTTAAAAATATTTTTCATTGATCCAACCATATGGATGTCAATAGATATATATATTAGTGATATGACCAAAGTTACATATCAAAATAATTTTATTTGGTGTGTCATTTTAACAGTTAAGTATGAGTTTGGCTTGTACAACTAACTAGTGTTTAGTGCTGAATTTGTGTTTCGATTATTTTAAAAATATGTTTCATCGATCCAACCGTATGGATGTCAATAGATATATTTATTAGTGATATAACCAAAATTTTATATCAAAATAAATTAATTTGGTTTTCCTTTTTTAACAGTCAAGCATCAGTTTGACTAGTATAGTTAACTAGTGTTTAATCCTGAATTGGTGTTCGATTATTTTAAAAATATATTTTCATCGATCCAACCGTATGGATGACAATATATATTTTGTGATATAATCAATATTTAATATTAAATTATTTAATCAAAATATTTATTTTTTTTTCTGAAATTCTTGAAATGTCACTCAAACAAATAAATGCTGGCATTAATATGGTTGGATCGTGAAATAATATTTTTTAAAAATTAAAATTCTAAAAAATCATGTGCTAATTTCCGTCATAAATTATTATCTGCAAAGAAATTGAGAGAAGTCAAATTTACCGTCAAAATTTTGGGGAAAAAGTTAAATTTCCCTCATTGATAACTTATGACGAATTTTAAATTCC